>NC_084802.1:39120217-39784939 GCF_963169125.1 Humulus lupulus
AACGCCCTGGATAGCCAAGACCGTTACACTGTGTGTTTATAAAGTGTCGGACTTGCTAATCAAGTCATTTAGTTAAAATCGTGATACTGGAACTATAAAAGAACTAGGGTTTAAAATGGTTTGGTCTCAAAAGCCACTTTTACATTAAGAAACGTTATACATTTACACGGGATCCCAAAAATACAAGTTTAAAGATCAATTACAAAAGTTACAAGGTTCAAGTACAATAACCAGCCTTACTAAGGCAAAACCAATAGTTAGGTAAACCCTGTCGTGACCCACTCCTCGACCATGGTGATCGAACAGCTGGCTATGTACATTTCACCTCGGAGCTCTCTATCTCAGGCTTGGTCCAATCTGCCTTTGCCTTTACCTGCATCACGTAGCACCCGTGAGTCAAGGCCCAGCAAGAAAACATAATAATAGAGCACAAGCAATCAACAGACAAACCCATATCTCACAATGCACCACAAGTTCTCAAACATACAATCATTTAGTATAATCAAGTATCCAACATGTTAAACATATCAATTCACATCTTATATCACTGCACAAATGATAACTAGGGCTAGCGCTCTCAGGCTGCTCCCTCCATTATCCCACTGACTCCGGCCCGCTTAAGCCGAGCTTAGTGAATATTCTCGGCTACCAGTAGCCAAGCCGCGCCCTGTGCGCAAATACTATGTACGACACTCTTAGGCCTCTTTTACATGTCCCATGGAGTAATACCATCATTGACACAATACAATTCTCGGGAGCACTTAGTCCCATCATAAACGTATAACCGGGTGCAGTTTTCTTACCTTTCAGTTCACTAGCTTTGATCCCTCGACTCCTTGAGCACGATCCCCCTCGAGCCCTAGCGCTCACCCAAACACAATCATGGGCCAAAGTAATTATCGTTCCTCAAGTTCAAAACCTAGCCTCGGGGCTAATCCCGAGCCCCTGGGAAGTCCTAGTTCCACCAAACAAGGTGGTGGAATCAAACCCTAAACCCTAGGTCGAAAGCCCTTGCAAACCACCCTAAAATCCCCTTCAGAAGGCAGGGTAGCGCTACAGCGCTCATGGGAGGGCGCTACAGCGCTACAAACAGAAGCCAAACTCCCTTCAGCATCATGGCCTAGCGCTATAGCGCCCAAAGGCTAGCGCTGTAGCGCTAGTCACAGACTGGCCAACACCAATTTTTTCCTTCTGCGACTTTTGTCGAACCAACCTCAACCAAAACTCTTCCAAACCTTTCCCAACCTCAAAAGTAACCTTATGACCATACTCCACTCATCCTAAGCACCCCAAATATCTAGAACTCAAGTACATGCATCCACAAACTCATAATTCACCACAGCCATTCCTAAACACTACAACTCAGCAGAAACCAATTGAACATCAAAGTTAGAGTTTAGACTTTATACCTTTGATAGGATTTTGACCACAAACTGTCTCTAGACCTCCTTGGCTTGCTTCTCCTTAACCTTTGCCCTGAATTTCCCCAAAGTTCCCCATCAAACTCAACTTATACACCATAGTTCAGAAACCAAACCAGCAACTGAAGAAATTACAGAACCTTACCTCAAGTGATGGCCTAACCTTGCTAAACCCTTGTCAAATCCTCAATCTTAGCTCAGTAACCTTGTGGCTTAATTGAACTAGCTCTCCTCTGAATTTTCCTTCAAGAAGAATGGAGAAAAGTGGTAAGAGAACCACAAACCGACCCAAGGAGAACCACTCTGTTTTCCTTCCTTTCTTTTCCTTTCCTTTTTCTTCTTTTTCAGACTTCTACACTTCTCTACACTTCCCACTAACATAAAACCTCAGCATATCTATTCCTTACATGCCAAATGACCCTAATGCCCTCCCCTTTATTTCTAATCCTTTAGTCTTCTTAAGGGCATTTTAGTCATTTTACCCAATTCCCGCTAACTCCTCGAGTGTCTCTAATATTTTCCGCTTAATTCCCAATACCTAACTAACCACCAATAATATTCCTCAATGTCCAAATGGACTCCAGTATATTCGCTAAATTCCCATTTATACCCCTAAGCTCACCCTGAGCCGGGTATAAATCCCCGCCATGACTTTTCCGCTACTTTGCTCACTAGGATCGTCTCAAGTCACAAATCTCAGATATATCCACATAATAATGTGGTCTCGACAATTATCACATATATCAATACAGTTATGCCCATAATGACCAAAATTACGATTATGCCCTTCTACCCTAATCAGGGCCTACATGCTTACTAAAACACATAGTCATGCATCTCAAATATCCAAATAGCCATATAACATGCTATAAGTCATAATCATGCATCTTAATCATTAAAACCACACATAATTCCCATTATGCCCTCCAGGCACACTAATCAAGGCCCTTAAGCCTTATTAGTGAATTTGGGTCGTTACAGGCTCTGTCCCTAGCACTAATTCAATCACAAACTCTATCTCCCAGCGTGGAGGTAACCCTAGTAGATCCTCTGGAAACACATCCAGAAACTCACAGACCAATCTGTTCTGTCCTGGTCCTATTGGCATGACCTGAGTGGTATCCACCACGCTAGCTAAGAATCCTATGCATCCCCCTGCAATGGGTCTCTAGCTCTAAGTATCATAGGTATACAAGGTCCATGCATAGTGCCAACGAATATAAAGGGCTACTCACCTTCAGGCTCAAAGGTTACCATCTTCTTCTTGCAATCTATCGTTGCCCCATACTTCTCTAGCCAGTCCATACCTAGAATTATATCAAAATCATTCATAACCAACACTATCAAGTCAGCTGACAACTCCCTACCATCCACTGTCACTGGTAGTGATCTAACCCGTCTCCTGGAAAACCATTAACTCCCCAGTTAGAAGTATAGTACCAAACCCCATAGGATAAAAGTCACATGGTTTACACAATCCATCTACAACTCTGCTAGCAACAAAAGAATGTGTAGTACCTGAATTAATCAAAACAGTATAGAGGGTTCTAGCGCTAGAAATATGACATGAAACCACCGAAGGACTAGCCTCGACCTCTGCCTGGTTTAAGGTAAACACCTAAGCTGGAGTCAGGCTGTTCACCTTCTTCGATTCTTCCTTTCTGGTACTTAGGCAGTCCTTCTTCAAATGCCCCACACTACCGCAAAAAAGTAGGCCTTCACCTGACATTCCCAAATATGGTGCCTTCTTCACTGAGTACACTCTGGGAATGCTCTCCAGGTCTCACTGCCACCCTGGCGGCCCGTCAGTATGCCCCATAGCCTCCTATCGGCCCTGGAGCTGAAACTATATCTGTAGACTTTCTCATTTGGTCACTAGGGCCTCCGCTCCTACCAAAGCTTGCAAATGGAGGTCCCGGCCTCCTAGAATCCCTTTTGGTCGTATTCTCACACCAGATCTTGTTCTCTGAGCTCTCAGCATTGAGCCCCTTCTCCACAGCCTGTGCATAGGTTGTCAATCCAGGCACAGTAGTAATACGAACATCCCGATCTTTCATAGGTCGTAGCCCCTGGAGTAATCTCTCTCTCCTTGTCCCATCAATGGGCAGTAAATCCCCGACAAACTTTGCCTATCTATCAAACTTCAAGGCATAATTAGTCATTGTCATGTTACCCTGAAGTAACTTGCTGAACTCTTCAACTTTTGTAGCTTTAACTACGTCATTGTAGTACTTCTCATTGAAAAAAGTTCTGAATTCTTCCCACTCCATGGTGTTTACTGCTTTCGTCTGGGATACCACCTCCCACCATATTCGGGCATCCTCCATAAACATGTAAGTTACGCAGGTCACACTCTCATTACCACTTACCCTCATAAAATCCAGGATGGTGGTTATCATAGCCATCCACTGTCCGCCTTTCAGTGGGTTTGAGCTGCCCTAAGAAATTGGAGGGTGCTATTTCCTGAACCTCTCATAAAAGGTTCCCATCTATCTCCTCTAGTCGGGGGCTGTACTACCGCTAGTACCTCTGGCTGTGACATTGTTGGTATTGCGGGTTGTGGATTCCCTCCTGGAACCTGATGTTGTGTCAAGAGGTAGATCTCATCCTCCTGCCTCTGTAACCTGGTTTGCATATCAGCAAGCACTTATTGGCAATTTTCTGGAGCTGGCGGTGGGGCCTGGACCTGGTCATTCTCTTTCCTGGCCTGTATTTCTTGGACAGCCAACCTCTCTAACCTTCGAGGAATCATACTGATATCTAACCCTCTCTATAGTGATCAAATTGGCCGTTAGGTAAGTAATAACTATGTCTCTTACCGCTTGATGGTCCAAGATCAAATAGACAAACAAATGCGATCCTAATAAGCACGCCCACATACAATACATTCAATCATGGTGCTAATAAGCACTTCCAGATATTCATTAGAAAATAACAATGATAATATGCATTTCTGGAATTCATATGCAATTAATGATGCAAAAAAGCATGTTCAAACATTTATACATGTATAACAATGCTAAAAAGCATTTCATGGCCTATATCCATATAATAATGCTAATAACCAGTTCCTTTGCATTCACAAGCAATAACAATACTTATAAGCATGTTCATGATCATTCATGTAACAGTCAAGGCCCAAGCCCTATCAGAATATCTCATGCTCCCTAATCAGGCATGTAGATAATGCATTTATATCTTATTTAAGCAGTTAAACACGTAACCATATAAATAGTTATCGAACACTGAGTCGAGCTTCTATTTAGTGGCGAGTGTACATGCCCGACCATTCTTCAGGTGCCCTTAAACCTTGGCAGCTCTGATACCAAGTTGTAACGTCCTCCTAATCCAAGACCATTACACTGTGTATTTTAAATAATGTTAGACTTGCTAAAAAAAGTCACTTGGTCATAAATGTATAACTAAGGTTAATGTCAAGGGTTAGGGTTAAAATTTTTGGTCAAAGGAACTATTGAATTTTCATTCAAAAGTTTTATACATACTTGGGATCCCAAAGTATTACAAACAGATGTCTAAAAGGGTAAATACAAGTCAAAAGTATAACCAGCCAGCCTAAGCGGCAAAATAAGGGATACGACCCTAGTTCCTCTGAGATATCCTCGACCATGGTGGATGAGTAGCCGCATATGTACACGCAGACACTGAAGCTCTCCAACTAATGGCTGGTCTAGCTGTCCTTTTCTTTTACCTGCACCACATAGCACCTACGAGCCAAGGCTCAGCAAGAAAACTTAAGCATGTCCATAAACAATAAATATAGAATCCATATACATATATATAGCATGCACATCAGTAATAACATACTCATGCATGGAAACAATTACAAATAAATTATCATTGGATCATTCTGGGGGCCGCTGCCCTGAATAGCTGAACATAGAGTCAATCACAAGCCCTATGCCCTAGCTATGTGACCATAGAGTCACATGGGGCCCTCACCCTTAGCTCTGAGTAACTAGCCATAGAGCAGCCAAACACATTGTTTTCCAACGACCATAAGGTCAGCCAACGTAATAGTACATTCCTTGTTGGGCCTAAGCCTTTCGACCAGTGCGCAGCGCGTTATTGCCACCCTTGACTAATAATTCAAGCCCTGAGCTATATATTCAAATATAGATACAAATATGAATACAGATAAGCATTGGGAGAGTATGTGAACTGATAAAAGTGTTTGAGTGTTTTGTTTTGTTTCCTTAAGGTTCAAGTAACTTAAACTAATCCCGAAGCTCGGTGTACCAAAAACATCCCCGAAGGCCAAATGGTCAAAATCCTCGATATTCTCTCCTATTCTTAATAACTCCAAATATTTCCTCAAATATTTATTCCCGTTACCCGATAACCCAGTAATGTACTAATTACCCAAAATATCCATTGACTCGCCCCGAGTCGGGTATTGGGTCCCGTTGTGACTTTCCCGCTAACTTTCTCCCTAGGATCGTCTCGTGTTGAGTAACCCAAATAAACCCACATAATAATGTGCTCTCTCACATATATCACATATATGCACATAAATACAATTATTTCCTTAACGGGCCAAATTACGAAAATGGCCTTTCTAATAAGAAACAGGCCCACATGCATATTTAATCTGCCTAAACATGCATATCTAGTCATATTATCATACAACTCATATAATCACATAATTACACACAATCATATCTCACATAAACATATAATTCCATAATTTTCCCTCCTGGCCCCCTAATTAAGGCCCTAAGTCTTATTAGGTAATGTGGGATGTTACATGGGCATTGCTGCTCAAAATGAGTTTTCTTTAGGCGCCAAGGTGCCAACCCCGTTTAAGGTTACAGTTTTTGGGTTTCATATTTAGACCATGACTTTTGACCCCAATGTTTGATTTGGACGTTCTTTATTTGGTTGGAAAGCTTGCAAAAGGCTCTATAGTTCTAGAACCTAATTAAATTTTAGTTGTGATTATTTTGGTGTTGGAAGTATAAACTTAGCTTGGTCTTAATCGATTTCGATTGATTTTTCTTAAAGATGAGTTAGGATTGTGTACCTCATTCTATATCTGTGTTTGTTGAATTGACTGGTTTTTATGTATGGTTGTGATTGATTGGCATAGGCCGTATTCGGCAATACATGCGGAATGTAGGCCGTGTTGGCGTGGGACCACTGTGGAGTTATTTACACACTCACTTGGCATATGGTCATATGCTTAGTGCTGGAAGAGGAACTTCACTCGGCATAGGCCATGTAAACTACTTGTATACTAAGATGGGTTATCTATTATCTACGAAGCATGTAGCTTATTTTTTATCTTGGATTTGTTATTTTATTAAGCCATGTTGAGGTTTCTTGTTGGGCCTTCGTTCACGGGTGCTCTATGGTGCAATTAAGGGTAAGCCAAAGGTAGATCGACCATGAGTTGGATAGCTTTGGAGTAGCGCTTACATGTTCGGCCAGCTCAGTCGCTACAGTATGGATATTTTTTAGGGACTTAGGGTAAAATTCCAATTTTTTCGCTTATGCCAACTATTTTGTACATCTTGAATGTAATTATATTTTGATAAACCTTTTTGGGAACCCTTGTAAATATTTTAAGTTTTAATGAAAAGTTTATCTGTTTTGACCGAAAATTTTAGTACCTCAAACGATATTTAGTTTTAATTATACTTTTGAGTCCAAATGACTCGCTTAACGAGTTATGCACTATTTTAAACATAAAGTGTAACAATCATAGATTAGTAGGGTGTTACAACTTGGTATCAGAGCTGCCAAGGCTTTATGGTTCTTGAAGATCGATCAAACATGTACGCTCGCTGCTAAACAAGCTTGACTCATGGGTTGGTAACTAATGTGTTGAATATGTGTCTAACTACTTAATTGAATCATATGCCTTATCTACGTGCTAGAATAGAGAGCATAGAATATACTAATAGGGTTTGGTCCTTGACTGTTGTGTGAATGTAAAAAAATGAGCTTATTAGCACCATTTCTATATGTGAATGCTTTATTTGTTTGGTTTTGGACAATGTAATGGTTTCTTGATACGTTATCAATGCAACATAAGCTGAATCATTGATTGCAGAAATACTTGGGTAGTTATGCCTCCAAGGCAATGAACCGTGTCTAGCCAGTGATGATATCGAGGCTAGAGATAATAATTGGGGTCAGAACCCTCTACCTGCCCCTCAGAACTGGCAGCAAATGTTTGTAGAAATGCAAGAAAGACTTTTGAGGAAGGAAGAAGATATCAGACAACTTAGAGAGCAGGTTCCGCTAGGGAATGCTACCTTGCCCGCACCACTTGTACACTTTACTAGTTCTGGGACATCCACATGTTGAAAACATGTGGGAATCGTTATATGTGAGATTTAGGAAGTGGCACCCTCCAACTTTTGAGAAAGGCCTAGATCCATTGAGGGTTGATCAATGGATGTGCATGATTACCTCTATCCTCTACTTTATGAGGGTGGCAGGCAATCACAAGGTGGTTTGCGCCACATATATGTTGTGGGATGATGCCCGAATCTGGTGGAAAGTTGTATCCTAAACTCTGAATGTCACTATTATGTGTTAGGAAGAATTCTGAGACTTGTTCAACGAGAAGTATTACAATGACGCAGTTTGAGCTGTAAAGATGGATAAGTTCACCAATTTAGTTTCAGGGCAATATGACAGTGACTAAATATGTCCTGAAATGCGACAGGTTGGCCAAGTTTTCCTCTGACTTGGTGCCAACTGATGCGGCCAGGAGAGAGTGGTTTGCTTGTGGATTAAACCCTATGATAGCATGAGATGTTAGAATCACTTTTGTAACTTGCTCCTAATCCAGGACCGTTACACTGTGTAATTTAAATAATGCTTAACTCGCTAAACGAGTCGTTTGAGTTTAAATCGTGTAATTAAAACTAACCACGGGTTTAGGTACTAAAAATTTTGGTCAAAAGTCAACCATTTCATTAAAAGAGTTTAACTTCCATACATGGGATCCCATCGTAGTTTGAAACGGTTACAAACCCAAAAATGAATACAAAAGTCGACCTAGGCAGCAAAAATCAAGGTCCAACCCTAGTTCCAACTGATAGCCTTGGTCGTTGCAGACAAGCAGGCCATATATGTACACTCTGCCCCTGAAGCTCTCCATCTCATGGCTGGTCCAGATTTTCCTTTCCTTTACCAGCATCATTTAGCACCCGTGAGTCAAGGCTCAGCAAGAAAACATAAACATGCTTATAAGCAGTACACTATCAGTCCAAAAATTCAAAACTAGCATACCAGCAGTAATAACCCTACTCATGCATGCAATTAACTCAAATAAGTGACTATAGAGGCGCACTAGGGCTTAGTGCCCATCTTTCATATAACTAGCCTTAGAGCAGGCCAAGCAGGTCCGATGCTTAACATTCTCGACGACCCCAAAGACGTTCTAGCGTATATATCGCTTCCATGTTGGGTTAACCCTATCGGCCAGAGTTCAGCACACTATTACTGCCCTCGACTTCTAATCCTAGCCTTTAAACTCTCACCTTATAAGTCGAGTCCTTTAACCTTCAACTAATAAGTTGAATCTTTCAACCTTCGACTGATAAGTCGAGTCTTTTACCTTCAACTAATAAGTTGAGTCTTAACCTTCGACCGATAAGTCAAGTCTTATCCTTCGACTGATAAGTTGAGTCCCTTAGAATCGGTTATACACTTAACTATTAAGTCAAGCCCTTCCCCAGATAATATAGATAATCTTTAGCTTATAAGCTGAGCTTCCCCAATCATATATATAGACCAACAGTTATTACATAACATAGTTAAACACAGTGCATTTAATATGTTTAATAAAACATTCTCAATATAACGTTAATCTTGTACTATAATCAAGCCAAGCCCTAAACACAAATCGGGTGCAGTTTTCTTGTAATGTACATTAAGAACGGCCCTAAAGCAAGATCCCAATTTTGAGCCCCTAGCGATAACCTAGTCACAACCATACTATAAAATCATGCCAGTAATGAGCGAATAAAGACTTCTAGACCGAGTCCTAGCCTTCTGGACGTCGAATTCTACTAAACTGGGTAGTAGGATCGATCCCGAGCCCTTAGGTTTGAGTTCCCACACTCAAAACCTTCCTGGGGCTTAGAAACCCTTCAAGCGGCCTGGTTCAAAACAAAAGTGTCGCGGCCTGCCCCAAGGCTCTCCTCTGATTCCACATGTGCCGCGGCGTACCACTACAGGCATCCCATCTCAAAAAGGCTGACAACACCTCCTTCTCCATGTGTTCATGAGACTCACGACGCCCCAAGAACAGGGCCGTGACTCGACATGAAAACCCATAATTTTCCCCATTTTCTTCAAGCCAAATCCCTCCAAAAACCTATCCAAACATAGCTAAATTCCAAAAGTAATGTTCCCAATCGATTCAGCAGCACAATATCATCAAAACCCAAGCTCAAGCTTGGCCAAAACATCATCAAATCTCCAACCCACAACCGAGTTTCTAAAACTTTGAAATCTCAGCTAAAAACCAGAGAAACACAGAGGTTTAGGCCTGGAAATCATTACCTCTATTGCCCCAATTGTTGCTAAGCTTTTCCCCAAGCAACCCCAAGCCTAAGCTAGCCTCGATTCTCCTTAGTTTGCAAATAAATTCCTAAGAGTTGAGAGAGGAAGTGTGTGAATGAGAAAGAAAGAGAGCTCCTCTGTTTTTTCTTTATTCTTCGGTTATGAGAGGTTACTTAGAGTTCAAGTAACTCTAAGTGAATCTCGAGGGCTTAGGGCACCCAAAAATGTCCTCCAGGGTAAAATGGTCAAAATCCCCATATCTCCCTCCTAATCTAACTCCAAATATATCCTCAAATATTTACTCCCATTACCCGATATCCCAGTAATGTGCTAAATACCCAAAATACCTCTTGACTCCCCCCAAGTTGGGTATTGGATCCCGTGGTGACTTTCCCACTAACTTGCTCCCTAGGATCGCCTTGTGTCGAGTAACCTAAATATATCCACATAATAATGTGGTCTCACACATATATCACATGTATGCACATATACTCGCAACAGGCCAAACTACAAAAATTGCCCTTCTGATAAGAAACGGGCCCACATGCATATTTAATATGCCTAAACATGCATATCTAGTCATATTATAATATAGCTCACGTAATCATACAATGATACACATAAATATCACATAAAGACATATTTCATAAATAAATCACATAATTTCCATAATTTTCCATCTTGGACCCCTAATCAAGGCCCTAAGCCTTATTAGGTAATTTGGGACGTTACAACTTTAGTCTCTTGAGTTACTACATATGCCCATGTTGTTGAAAATTCCATCACTGTTGAGGGCACTAAGAATAAGTATTGGAAGGAGAACGCTGCCAGGCTTGATACTCGGATGGTGGTACCTCCATTTACAGGGTCTGGTAGGTGCGGAGACCTCATTGATTAGAAAAGAAAGGTCGTTAATACATTGAGTACCCTTGGACCAGAGAGGAGGTTTTGGGGTTCTCAGGGTGGTTGTCAGGGCGAAAGTGAGAGCTGGAGGAGGTTTCCCATGACTGCGAGTATTTACCAGAGGTGATTTTCTTGTCTGAAACAAGGCTAAAAGCAGGTTAATTAGACTGGGTTAAATTCCGGCTTGGATTTGAAGGCTGTTTTTGTGGGACGCAGTGGGTAAAGGTGGAGGTCTTGCTGCTTTGGAGGAGTTCAACGATGGTTGATATAACTTCCTTCTCTCCTAGGCATATTGATGCTTTCCTCTCGATTAATAAGGGTAATAAATGGAGAGTGACAAGCTTCTATGGCAACTCAGTGGCAAATTTAAGACTCCATTATTGGGAGATGCTAAGGCGCCTGCGTGAGATGTATAAGGTGCCTTTGGTGGGCGAAGGTGACTTCAATGAGATTGTCAATGGTTTTGAAAAACATGGTGGAGATGTGAAACCTGAGTATTTGATGAGGAATTTTAGGGGTATTAGTCGAGAAGTAGACTATGAGGGGGTTGTTTACTTGGTACAATGGACGAAACAAGAAACTGATTTTTGGAAGATTGGATAGAGATTCTTGTAACAATGTTTGGCAGAACATATTTGTGGTTGTTATAGTGGTTCATTTAAGGAGATGCAATTCAGATCATCAACCTCTTCTTCTCAAGTTCAATACAACCCCGAGCAAGGATAAGGGTCGTCGTCATAAATGGCATACTAGATTCCACTATGAGCACGCATGGGATGATAATGAAGAGTATCATGGCATAGTGGAAACTTTTTGGAAGAACTCGAAAGATATAACCAATGTTAAAGGTCTCAAAGCTACGTTGTATACTTATGGTGCTAGATTACACTACTGGAATAGGAAGTGTAGAACTGATTTGAATAGAAGAAGCAAAATAAATTCAGCAAGAAATGGAATTTCTTTCTCGATCTAGTGATCGAGCTAACTGGGTGAGATCTCAAATTTTGAGGAAGAATCTTACAGTTATTTTGCATAAAGAAGAGATTATTTTGAGGCAACGAAAGTAGAGCTCTTTGGCTGAAGAATGGAGACCAAGAAACCAAGTTTTTTCAAAGTAAGGCGTCTCGAAGAAGGAAGAAAAATAAAATGAAAGGGTTGTTTGACAATAATATGGTCTGGAGTGTGTTGTTATTATTTTAGTAAGTTATTCACTAGGTAGAGTTTGTTTGGATGTCCTCAATAACACAACTGATTGTCGGGATATTAATGGCACCATTATTTGTTTGATTCATAAAACGGATAATTCGAGTAGTATTACTGACTTTAGACCTATCTTCATGTGTAATGTAATATATAACGTGATTTCTAAGTGTCTTGCTAATAGGATGAAGTTAGTTTGCCGCTGGTTATCTCGAAAAACCAAATTGCTTTCATTGGTGGTCGGATTATTCAAGACAATTCCATACTCGGTTTCAAAAGTCTCCATCCTATGAAGATTGGGAGGTTTGGGAATGGTAATAAAATGACGTTGAAGCTTGATATGTCCAAAGCCTATGACCGAGTGGAACGGAAGTTTTTGGAGCTTATGATGATAAGTCTTGGTTATGATGAATTGTGAATTAAAAAGATAATGAATTGTGTTACCACAATCTCCATTTCCTTCCTCATTAATGGAGAGGTTCGTGGTATGGTTCAGCCTCAACGGGGTCTTCGACCAGGTGATCCTATTTCCCCATACCTATTTCAATTATGTTCTGAAGGTTTAAATTGTTTAATTCATGAAGTGGAAAGGTAACATAAGAAAACTTAAGCATGTGCATAAACGGGAAGTATAAATCTCTAGATACTTATCTAGCACATCAAATAGTAATAACCTACTCATACATACATACAATTACAAATAAATAGTCATCGGACTATTCTGGGGCCGCTGCCCAGAGTAGTTTACCATAGAGTCAACCCCGGGGCCCTATCCCCTAGCTATGTGACCATAGAGTCACCTGGGCCCTCGCCCTTAGCTCTGGGTAACTAGCCATAGAGCTAACCAAACACTTTTGTTTTCCATCGACCATTGGGTCGGCCAATGTAATAGTACGTTGCTGATTTAGGCCAAAGCCTTTCGTCCAGCCCGCAGTGCGCTATTGTCTTCCTTGACTAATAAGTCAAGCATTGATCCAGGTATTCGAATATCATTACATAAACAGATATGGATAGGCATACTTCAACAAGACAAACACTCATATATATTAATCACGTAACATCATTAAGTAATCATAATTATAGTAATAATCATGCTTATTTAACGGGCCAAGCTCTAGCCACGCAAACCATACGAGCAGTCATGAAACACTTAAGTAGGTATAGAATATTCAAGTATGTTTAATCAATAAACAGAACGATAACTTAATCATAGTCATTCTCAGGGGCCCAAGCCCTATTCATAATTATTATTAACAGTCGGGTCAAGCCCTAATCACATATAACACGTATTGGGTGCAGTTTTCTTATCTCAGATCCGAGTGTAGCGTAAAATAAGAACGACCCTCGAGCACGATCCCAATTTTGAGCCCCTAGCGATAACCTAGTAACAACCATAATATAGGATTCCATCAATAACGAGCAAATAAAAGCTTCTGGACTGATTCCTAGCCTCCGAGACCTAGAATTTTACTAAACCGGGTAGTAGTATCGATCCCGAGCCCTAAGGAAAAGATTCTCGTCTCTAAAAACTCACCATGGCCAAAACAGCCCAGGTGGGCCGTGACCTGCCCTTGAGGGTCGCAGCGCATCCCTCATATCAGAGGGCCTCCTCCCCTGTAAATGGAACACGGACCATGACATGCCCTTGAGGGTCGTAGTGCGCCTCCCAGATAGAAGCCTCAAAGGGCCTTGGGATCGATTGGGTCACGGCCCCTCAAGAACAGGGTCATGACTTGGCCTTGCGAACCCATATTTCCTCCATTTTTCATAAGCCAAATTCAACCAAAACCATCCCAATTCCACCCTAAAACAATAACTCAATCATCATAACAATTTTAATATCTTCCCAACAACAAAACCCAACTAAAATGTAGTTTAAAAACCCACCAAAAATCAAACTTTTATACTTGAGCAACAAGCTCAAGAACACCTTAAACATTAAGGAAAACTGGGCAGAAATTAATCCAAAATAAGGATTAAGATATTACCTTAGCTATGAATGGTGATCCCCTAGCCACAAGTTATCCGAATTCTAATCCCGAGCCTTCAATTCCTTAGTTTCTAGCCAAAATCTTCTTAGTTCTTCAAAGAGCTCCCTTAGAAAAGTTGAGAGAAAAACAGAGAGGGAGAGAGTCGGTTGTGAGAGGTGTTTAAGTGTTTATGCTTTTGTTTCCTTGAGGCTTAAATGACTTAAGCTAATCCCAAGGCCCGGGGTACCAAAAACGTCCCAGAGGGAAAAATGGTCAAAATTCCCAGTGTTGTACCCTAATTTTAGCTCGAGTCATTCACTCTGTTCGGGTACAGCTGGCAAATAAATATACGGAGAAATAACCAAGGGAATGATATCTGCTTATTATCCACATAAGCAACTCCAGTTTCACATGGGCATGTGTGGTGTTAGGCATCCTGGGTTTAACCCGAGCTACAGACACGAAGGTTGTGAAGTGTGAGCTCATAATATTCAAACGACGTTCGAGATACAAGCTTGGAGGAGATGTTAAGCTCGTGCTAACTCGAATGTATTGCATACTCAAGGATCCCTGGAGACTCGGAATCCCATTATACGTTATTTATGACCAGGCTATCATATTTAAAGTCTCAGATATTAGGAGAACATTTACTGTATGATCAAATCATATCCCATTACAAATGGGAAATATACGTATTAAATGTAATAAATATGTATTTGCATGATTGACTCACGCGGTTACCCAAACTTGTCCATGGAATTTCTCTATAAATACTGAGAATATTAGACAGAAAAAAGGACGGATTATTCTATAATACTAAAACTCTGCCAAAATAGAGAGTGAAACAACAATAATATAGACTCGTGGACTAGGTGGATTTTAACCACTGAACCACGTAAAAGATTTGTGTTCTTGTGAATTCATTTCATTTTTCATTACGGTTTATAACTAAGCACTAATCTATCTTACTATTTCCTAATACATTGTTGGCGAAAAACCGCGTCAACACCTAGTATTCCGTCCTAATCTTACTCACTCCAAATATATCCTCAATTATTTATTCTCATTACCCGATAACCCAATTTAATTCCAAATACCCAAAATACCCCTTGACTCACCCCGAGTCGGGTATTGGATCCCGTTGTGACTTTCCCGCTAACTTGCTCCCTAAGATCGTCTCATGCCGAGTAACCCAAATAAACCCACATAATAATGTGGTCTGCCACATATATCACATATATGAACATATATACAATTATGTCCATAACTAGCCAAATTACGAAAGTTGTCATTCTAATAAGAAACGAGCCCACATGCATATTTAATATCCCTAAACATGCATAACTAGTTATATTATCATATAACTCACATAATCACAATCAAATATATCAAGTAAACGTATAATTACATATATTGTCGTCCTGACCTCCTAATTAAGACCTTAAACCTTATTAGGTAATTTTAGAACGTTACAAAACTCTCTCTCCAGGTTTTCCCTTCTTTTGAACTGTGACGCAACTTTTTGTAGTCACCCTTTGGGTTATGGCATGGGATCTATAGTTCGTGATTCTACAGGGAAAGTGATTGCCGCCCAAGCCAGATTCTAGAATGGTCTATTTTCGGCGGAGATGGCAGAGGTGTTGGCTGTGAGATGGGCATGGAGCTTGCTTTGCAATTGAATATGCCCAAGTTCACTCTTTCTTCGGATAATGTGTTGGTGATTAAAGCTCTTCAGGGTCAGTAGATTAATGTACGTATTGGGGGTAGTTATTGAAGATATTAAAGAGCTTTCTAATTTTGACAAGTGTACAAACTTTTTTCATTCTTTTGCTTGTAAAACCGTAGTTGTTAAGGTTTGGATTGGTGTTATCCCTCAGGGAAAAAATATATTTACAAAAATAAGAAATGAAAAAAATGAAAGAGAGAAATGGACATCAAATACATATTGTTTTGATAAAAAAAATAATACATCTGTTGATATTTGAGGGGAATGGAAAGTCATAGAGAAGAGACATTAGTGGAGCAACATATTTCTATTTTATTAGTAAACTACTAGAAATAACAACAACTTCAGAATATTAAGCTAGCTATATATGTTCGATTGACTACACTTTTTCCGAAATAAAGCGGTATTTTGACGTGAACAACTAGAATTGAATTACATCAACAAAAAATAAAAATCGTAGGTAGGTAGACACATCAAAACAAATTGAGTTAATTGGTACTTTTTCTTTTTTATTATAACAAATATATTCGCAGTTGATCGTCAGCATATCTTCAGGTTCATATCTTTTTATTTAGAGCATTGCTATAAAGTATTATGGGCTACCCAACATTCTGGTACAATTCAGTACTACTTATATCAATTTAAATTAAAATATATGGACAAGATATTGATTTGCACTAACAGTATAGAGTGTTGGGTACGTGCTATTTAACATTTCTCGTTTGTTCGTTAAGAGTTAAAAGTGTATTATAATAATTAAAATTCTACTACTATATTTAGGATGTTTAATATGCAATTCTAATCGAACTCTTCGATCCAATCTAATTCAATTAAAAATAACTAAATATCTAATTTTAATTGGATTTAAACAAATGTCAAAAGTTGATATCTAATTGAATTAGTTCAATATGTTATTGTAAAAAATCCAATTAAAATTGATCAAATATATAATCTATATATATTATATTAAATTTAATATAAGATCCTTTAATATAAGTAATTTTTTATTGCTTATTAAAATTTATCAAGAATTAACTGACTATTTTAAAATATCCATATATAGTAATCAATATTTAATATAATGTGTCATAATTATTTAATATGTATTTTTACTTATATTTTATTTTTTTAAATTGAACTAATTCATTTAGTAATTAGATTAGATTGGAGGTTAGAAACAAATGGGATTGGATGAGGACTTTTTATAATGCATATCTAATTGGATTGGATTAGTTGAACATAAAATCCAAAGCTTATCCCTAGTTAGATCATGTAACTGCAAAGCAACTAATTAAAGACCATTATACAATTTGTCTTTTTATTTATTAAAATTAATAAATGGATTATTCTCCTTTATCTGCTCCAATTTCAATTGACAATATTTTTGTTTAATTAATACTAAAATACTATCATGTATTTTTCGAAAAAATATAAATACATTATTTCTTATTTTTATACATAATATAAATAATATATTAAGAAAATTCTAATTTTAACATTAGGTGTCTATAAATTAAAATAAGTTAATTAAAATCATCTAAAAAATAGTTTCTATTTTTCTTAAGATTTTAAAAATTATTAAAAATAATAAAAATTAATTAAATGTCTATTTTTAAAAAAAAAAAAAAAGTATTATTACTTCAATTGATTGAGATACTAAAAAAGAAAAAAAATATTAAAACTATTAGTATTTATAAATTTATGGTTGTTATCCCAAAAATCAAGAAGTAAATGACTTGGCAGACATTAATTACACGTGGCTGACATCTGGCGTAATCTGTGCTCAGCTATCGACCAAGAAGATATTCAGTATCATGCGATCGGTTTCTCTATACGACCAGCCTGGTCATATGCACATAATACGCGGAGGAAATCTTAGGCAGTTATGATGGAATCCGAAATTATCTCCCCTGATTTCCTGAGTATCCAATTATTTAGGAAATAATATCTGTAACAAATCAATGAAAATATTCCTTGAGCTTATAAATAGAAGAAGATGGCTCAGGGAAGAGCCCCTTTTTTTTCTTTCCTGACTTCTAGATCACTTGAGATTAGAGTTATCAAAATTAGTCATATTGTATTGTTCTTCAGAGGCTGGTGAAACTCATTGAACCCAAGTTCTTTGATCACTCCTTTGGATCATACATCAATAACAATCTAAGTGAATGTAGGTTATTACCAGATCCTGGGGCCGAACCACTATAAAATATTGTGTTCTTATTATTTTCGTCATCACGTTCTTTTCAACGCATTCACCCACGTCAAGCGTATTTTGACTCCGTGTCAGTTGCCCAAAATCAGGGTCAACATTCTGGTGCTTTCATTGAGAGGTTGATATATCACCGTTGAGAAAACCAATGGCGAAAACTACCAGGAAAACTGGACAGGCGGCTCCTCCTCCCCCTCCCAATGTGGCTGAGGATGAACCACATTTGGAATTTGAGGACGAAGAAATGGATGACGCGACGCTTAAAAGTACTCTGGGAACGTTGCACGAAGAACTGGCCAATCTGAGAGCCAGCCAGGAAAGTGCTGCCGAAATCATGGCGCGGCAGCAGCAAGAAATAGAACGGCAGCGCGTGGAGTTAAGCGAGAGGCAGGCGGAGATGGACCGTCGCCAGAGCGAAGCCATGGCAGCCCTCGAGGCAGCCTTACAATTGGCTAGGAATCAGGCTGCACCTGCCTCGCAGCCTGATCAGCCTATGAATGGACCAACACAAAGGGGTCCTAATCCTAGCCCACCTATCCAACCCTCGAGTCCGCAAAGGACCGAACAGCCTCAGGTGCCCCATGACGATGTCCCACTGGACCATGAGGCACAGCCTCCATCCCAAGCTGGTCGCGGCAATCCCCCGCATCAGAGGCAGAATAGGACCGGGCATCAGCCTCACAGTCCTAGACGCCATAGGGGCGACGAGCCAAACCTTCCGAACAGAGGACAACATCCTCCTGGTAACAGGAGGAACTCAGAGTTAGGCTCTGCGGTCCGAGGTCCCCCACGGCATGATAATGCACGGGGACCTAACAACCAACGCAGGCCACCCTCTAACGCTCGGGACGTTTCAGCCCGGGAAGGAAATCGAGGGAACAGTCGATCCCGTCATAGCCAATCACGATTCAGAGATGGCAATGCTTATGATGAAGCCGATTCCGGCAGAGGAAATGCCGGTCGGAGGAATGACGAAAGAGGTGAAAACAGGAATCAGCCACCTCAAGATGACCAACCCCAAAAACGGGAAGCTGGGGGGCAACCCAGGCAAAATAACGTCTTCAACTGGCTCGGATCTAGAGAGCAGCGGAGAAGAGACAAGGATTTGAGAGATGTGCTCAATGATCGCCGTGAGTGACATGGCGAGAACATCCCTCCAGCAACAGAGGCCACAGCGATTCCTATAGCTGTGCAGGCCCAGATGGATGCCCTCAAACAGGCGGTGCAACAGCTGGTCGAGGAAAGAACATCTTACATCGACCACGACAGGAGGAAAGGCACTCCTTTCGTCCAGAGGATAGCTATGGCAGAGACTCCTAGCAAGTTTAAAATGTTTACGCTTCCGAACTTTGATCGGTACGGTGACCCGGTATCTCACGTCAATAAGTTTGAGATACAAATGGACATTCAGAAAGTGTCCGAAGATGCTCAGTGCAGGATCTTCCCTGCAACACTTTCTGATGCCGCCCAAGAGTGGTTTTTCAAGTTCCCTCCTGCAAGCATAGTTTCCTGGGAAATGTTCGTAAAGGAGTTTTACGGACAGCTCTATGCAGGTCGTGTGCATCCGACCGAGGCAAACTAGCTGGTTGAAATACGCTAGCAGGATGGAGAGTCATTGAAGGACTACATCCAGTGATTTATGCGAGCAGCAGCTGGAGCAAAAACAGTGGGGGACGAAGGCAAAATGATGGCCATAACCGCAGGGTTTAGGCGGCGCACCCCTCTCTGGAAAAGTCTCTGAAAAGATGGGGTTAGAACTACCCAGGAATTTTTGGACCGGGCTGATCGTTACATCAAGCTCGAAGATGCTATTGTCGACGATGGAAAGCCCCTAGGCAAGGATAAGAAGGCAGCCGAGCTCGCCAAAGCCGCCAATGGGTCTAAGCCTAATGGCAACAGCAAAGGCAACGGGAACAACAACGGTAATGGCAAAAATGGGGGGAAACGGCCACACAATGAGCCTTCCACCTCTGACAATAAACGAGCCAAGGGTAACCATTATGAACCTCGGTTCACTAACTATATTGCCCTAGTTGAGTCTCGGGGAGAGGTTTATCAGGCCACGAGTTCCAGCGTGCCTTATAAGAAGCCCACCCCCATTCGAAAGGATATTTCGAAAAGAGACACTACCAAGTTCTGTCGTTATCATAACGACTACGGACATGATACCAACGAATGCAACCAGCTAAAGGATGAGATCAAGTTCCTTATTAGACAAGGACACTTGAGAAGATACGTACGGGCCTCGGGAAATTCCCAACGAGAAGCTCCAGGTGGCAACGAGTAAGCGCCCACACGCCAACGCTCGCCACCTTTGTAGCCTGTCCCCGTGGTTGGCACATTGTTAACCATCTGTGGAGGCCCGTACCTCGCGGGAAACAGCGGAAAGGCCAGGGAACAATACGCTCGGACTCTGTGCCATGACCAAGACATCGAGATGATTACTGTGGAAGACCGCGCGCGAAAAAAGGCTCGATCAGAAGAGGGCGAGATAACCTTCTCTGATAGCGATGCCAAGCATGTCCGGTTCCCACATTCTGATCTGCTGGTCATGGATATTCAAATGGCCAACATGATGGTGAAGAGAGTGTTGATCGATACAGGAAGTTCGGTGAATATCCTGTATAAGTCTTCGCTGGAACACATGAAATTGTCTGTTACAGACCTGGAGCCCTACAACCAAACCATATACGGCTTCTCTGGTGAAGGACTCGCCCCCGCAAGATCAATCAAACTACCAGTGACGACAGGTACAGCGCCTGCTACTAGGACATTACTCGCTACTTTTATAGTAGTTGATTGTCCTTCGACGTACAATGCCGTCATTGGGAGGCCTGTACTGGTTGATCTACGGGCCGTCACCTCTATGTGGCACTTAGCCATGAAATTCCCGACAGACGCAGGGGTAGGACGCGTATTGGGAAACCAGAGGGAAGCCAGAGAGTGCTACAATGCCTCAGTCACGAAGGTAAAAAGGGAACATCAAAGAGCACTACCTCAGATAGGTTGCAGATGGAAATTGATACACAAGCCCAATCCGGTGATGAGGTCACCAAACAGGGTGTTGCCCAAAGTGAGGATAGAGATTTAGATCCTCGCTTTGGGGATTTTGAAGAGAACGTTGGACCCGTCGAGGACCTGGAAGAAGCCCAACTCAACGGAAAAGACCCAACCAGAGTCGTGAAGGTCGGGAAAAACCTGGAACAACCCACGAAGCATGCACTGGTGGAATTTTTGCGGAAGAACCAGGAAGTCTTTGCCTGGTCACACAAAGACATGGCTGGGATAGACCCTGCGGTTATCATCCATGTCCTGAACATAGACAGGAATTTTCCGCCTATGCAACAGAAAAGAAGGCTGCTCGATAAAGATCGATCGAGAGCCTTAAAAAAAGAAGTAGAGAGGTTAAAAGAGAATGGGTTCATCAGGGTAGCGTTTTATCCATCGTGGGTCTCCAATCCAGTGTTGGTTCCCAAGCTTAACGACAAATGGCGAACCTGTGTGGATTTTACAGACCTCAATAAAGCCTTCCCAAAGGACTGCTTCCCACTCCCAAGGATCGACCAGTTAGTCGATGCTACTGCAGGACACGAGACCCTCTCCTTCATGGATGCATATTTAGGCTACAATCAGATTAGCATGCATCCTCTTGACGAGGATCACACCAGCTTTCGGACCGATACGGGCTTATACTGTTATAGAGTAATGCCCTTCGGACTGAAAAACGCAGGAGCGACTTACCAGTTGTTAGTTAACCGCATGTTTAAAGAATTGATCGGGGTAAACATGGAGGTATACGTGGACGACATGCTGGTAAAGTCAAAAAAGGCATAAGGACATGTGAAGGATTTACAAGAATGTTTCGATGTATTGAACAAGTACCAGATGAAACTAAATCCTCTCAAATGTTCCTTCGGAGTTGGATCAGGGAAGTTTTTGGGTTTCATTGTAAATTCAAGAGGAATCGAGGCCAACCCCGACAAGATAAAAGCCCTGATCGACATGAAATCACCAGAAAAGATCAAAGATGTACAAAGTTTAACCGGGAGGATTGCAGCCCTAAGTAGATTTATTTCAAAATCAACAGACAAGTGCGTCCCTTTTTTCAATCTACTTAGGGGCAATAAGAAATTTGCATGGATGGAAGACTGCGAGCAAGCTTTTCAGGCCTTGAAGGCCCACATGGCATAGCCTCCCATTTTATCAAAGCCAGTCGAAGGAGAAATTTTGTTCATTTACCTGGCGATCACTGAAGTTGCTGCTAGTGCGGTACTAGTACAAGAGGAAGAAGGCGTACAAAAAGCAGTGTACTATATAAGCAAGAGATTGATCAGAGTAGAACTGCGGTATCCTCCCATCGAGAGGTTAGCATACTGTTTAATCTTGACCTCGAGGAAGCTACGTCCTTACTTTCAAGCCCACTCTATCACGGTTTTAACTGACCAGCCCCTTCGGCAAGTCCTCCAAAAACCAGAGGCGGCTGGGCGTTTACTAAAATGTGCAGTCGAACTAGGGCAGTTCGATATTGCATATTCACCGCGAGCAGCAGTAAAATGACAAGTCTTGGCTGATCTTATTGCGGAGTTCACCGAACTCCTTGACAGTGAGCAGTGCGAGCAGCCTAGTGTGCCTGAGCCCCAAAATGAAACTCCTTCGTGGAAGTTATTCACGGATGGGTCGTCCAACGAATCCCACGCAGGAGCAGGAGTGATATTGATAATGTCGGAAGGGCATCGATTTCACTGCGCCATTAGATTCGACTTCACCGCGTCAAATAATGAAGCCGAATACGAAGCACTCCTCGCTGGGTTGAGAATGGCGAAAGATATGAGCATAAAGACGCTTGATATTTACCGTGATTCACAGCTGGTCGTGAATCAAATTCTTGGGGAATATCAAGTACAAGGCCTAAAGATGGTGGCCTAGTTGAATAAAACCAAAGACCTACTAGCCCAGTTCACGAAGTATACCCTCCAGTAAATACCGCGGGATCAGAATTCGAATGCAAATGCTTTAGCCAAACTCGCGAGCGCGAAAGATGTTGATACTTTGAACATTGTGCCAGTAGAAAGATTGAGTGAGCCAAGCATACAAGCAATAGAAGCCAGTATGGAAATCCGAATGGAAGATACATGGATGGCGCCTTACTTGGAGTATCTAACAGATGGTGTACTACCAGCATATAGAAACAAAGCCAGAACTCTACCAAGGCAGGCTGCTAGGTACATACTGGTCGATGGTGTTATGTACAGAAGAGGATATTCAATGCCATTACTCAGGTGCATTACACCAGAAAAAGCTAAGGAGCTCATGAAAGAGGTACATGAAGGTTAACGCGGAGACCACGCTGGGGGGCAAAGTTTGGCAAAAAAGATTCTAAGGCAAGGCTACTTCTGGGCGACTATGAACGAAGATTCAATGGAGTTTGTACGAAAATGCGATAAATGTCAAAGGTTCTCCAAAATTCCACGAGCAACTCCAAACGAGTTGAAACAGATGCAGAGTTCGTGGCCTTTTGCAATATGGGGGATATATTTGATTGGATCCTTGCCAACCGGAAAGGCTGGAGTGAAATACGCCGTTGTGGCGGTCGATTACTTCACCAAATGGGTTGAAGATGAACCGCTCGCTACCATAACGACCAAGAAAGTTCTCGACTTTGTCATCAAGAACATTGTTTGTCGCTATGGTTTGCCTCGGAAAATTGTTTCAGACAACGAAACCCAATTTGACAGTGACTTATTCACCGACTTCTGCGAAAGGCACGGGATTATCAAAAGCTTTTCTTCAGTTGCGCACCCACAAGCAAATGGGCAAGTCGAGGCCGTGAACAAAACTCTTAAGGACACCCTGAAGAAGAGGCTTGAAGACGCTAAAGGAGCATGGCCAGAGCAGCTGCCTGAGGTCCTCTGGTCGTATAGAACTTCTCACCGAACGGCGACAGGTCATAACCCATTTTCCTTGGCCTACGGATATGAGGCCATGTTGCCTATCGAGTTAGATCCCCCCCCCCCCCCCCTCATATCGACGCATAACACACGACCAGGACCAGAACAGCCAACTGATGATGGAGTCCCTAGACTCAATTGACGAAATACGAGAAAAAGCCCAACTCCGAGTAGCTGCGTACTAGCAAAAGGTCGCTGTTGCGAATTTTATAGCTATGCAAGTGCACACAGTCGCAAACTCGTAATAAAATGGTAAAACCAAGTATCGTCCTCAAGGACTGATTTACCAATTACCAGTCAATTAATTTCTTGTTCTATTTAATGAATTAAAATTCTTGATTTTTATAAATGCAGCAAAAGAAACTACAAATTGCAGAAACAATAATTGAAAATTAAATAAAATAACAACTAATGGAAAAACTTTTAATTTAATCACTGAGAAACAATTAGGATATTTAATCTCATCAACTATCCTCCCTATTATTCCCTAATGCAAAGTGTGAATTCTCCTTCTTTTGACCTAATTCAATTAACAAGTTGATAAAGCAGCCTATAATCATACTATGAATTATAAACTCAACCTGGATGACAATTTTCTATATTTCTATGGTAAATTGAACCACGCAGGTAGCATTAATCTCAATTAACTTAATAACAGTTACACAATTAATTCATATACTTTCGTTCTAAATTAGAATTATGTCCAATATAACCACAGCATAATTAAATCTCACTTCTCAGATTTTGACTTAAAAACATATGTAAATGACTAAAGATGGCCAATCAATAATCAATTTAAAAGAACAGATTATATGGAATTGAAGAAGATTGAAGAAGAAGAATATTAAAAATTGCATTAGTTCATAACAGGGATTCAAGTGATTCAATTAAACATCCTAAACAGAAAATTAGTTCCTAGTCATAGTGCTAATCACAACAGAAATTAAAGATAACATCAAGAAGAAGAAAAACATGTAAAAATACTCTAAGCTTGAGCCTTCAAAACCAGTCCTCTTCCCTTTCGTCCGTCCCCCTTCTTTCTTCTTTCTCGCCAAGTTAAAACCTAAAGTTTCAAATTTTAAAGAGGCGGGCCGCGGCTCTACATACACTATGCCGCAGCCCGTATCCAAATTCCTGGGCAAAAAGCCCTTTCCATGCCGCGGCCCGCATCACGAATTCTGGGCAAAAACGCCCATCTCAACACCAGATTTGCCATCTCACAACGACGCAGCACGTTCTCCAAGTGACCCAAACAGAGGTCGAATGATGAGCCAAAAACAGAGAAATCATCCATGAATATCTCAATACACCGGTCTACCATGTCTGAAAATATGGCCATCATGCACCTTTGAAATGTTGTAGGGGCATTGCATAATCCAAATGGCATTCTCCTGAAAGCAAATGTGCCATAAGGACATGTGAAGGTTGTTTTCTCTTGATCCTCTGGTGCAATAGCGATCTGATGATACCCAGGATACCCATCCAAGAAACAGTAGTAGCTATGGCCTGCCAATCTGTCAAGCATCTGATCAAGGAAAGGCAAAGGAAAATGATCCTTCCTTGTGGCCTTATTAAGCTTGCGGTAGTCTATACAAATCCGCCACCCCGTTACAGTCCTTGTTGGAATGAGTTCATTGTTTTCATTTTTCACCACAGTCATTCCACCCTTCTTAGGTACCACTTGCACAGGGCTCACCCATGCGCTATCAGAAATTGGGTAGATCACCCCAACATCCAACCATTTAAGAATCTGCTCCAATACTACTTCCTTCATAGCTGGATTGAGTCTTCTCTGAGCCTCTATGGATGGCTTGCTATTCTCCTCCAACAACATTTTATGCATCACTATCGATGGGCTGATTCCTCTAATATCTGTCAAGGTCCACCCAATAGCCAATTTATGCTCCCTTAGAACCCTCAACAGTTTCTCCAATTCTACATCTGACAGGTCAGCTGACACAATGACAGGTAAGGTTTCATTCTCTCCTAGGTAAGCATAGCGCAAGTGATCTGGGAGGATCTTTAATTCCAACTGCGGTGGCTGCTGAATGGAGGTAAGCGGTTTATCAGTCGCATCTGCTAGTTCTTGAAACTTCTTCCAATATGGTAAGAACAAGTTGATCCAGTTTACACATTCTCTGATCTCAACATCATCATCATCATCGCCCTCATCACCCAATAGTACTGCCTCTAAGGCATCACTGCTCACCCTTCTTTTGGAGACTGCCTTTTCTATCACATCCACACTAAAACAACTGTCACTAGCCACCGGATACTTCATAGACTTGAAGACATTAAAGACCACCTCATCTCCTTGAACTCTAAGCTTAAGCTCTCCCTTGTGAACATCAATAAGAGCTTGGCCTGTGGCTAGAAATGGCCTACCAAGAATAATTGGGACATCTGTGTCCTCCTCCATGTCTAGAACAATAAAGTCAGCGGGAAATATGAACTTATCCACCTTCACAAGAACATCCTCAATAATACCTCGTGGATGTGTTAACGATCGGTCTGCGAGCTGTAAAGTGACAGTTGTGGGTTTTGCCTCCCCCAAACCAAGTCTTTTGAACACTGATAAGGGCATCAAATTGACACTTGCCCCCAGATCACATAAGGCGTGCTTACATTAAAACTTGCCAATGGTGCAAGGTATGGTGAAACTCCCCGGATCTCTCAGCATTTAGGGTAATTTCCTTTGTAAAATAGCACTACACTCTTCAGTGAGCGCTACAGTCTCATAGTCCTCCATTTTCCTTTTCTTTGACAGAATCTCCTTCATGAACTTAACATAACTGGGCATCTGCTCCAAGGCCTCAGCAAAAGGAATGTTTATGTGCAGCTTTTTAAATACCTCAAGAAACTTAGAAAACTATTTATCAAGTGTAGTCTTTCTAAGCCTCTGAGGGTATGGAACTCTAATTGGCTGCTCAATAACAATTGGCGGACTCTGTTCTGACTGTTGATGGTCTTCAGTAACCCTTTCTGAATCAGACTGTTCACCCATCCCTTTATTCTGAACCACAGCCTGTGAAGATCTAGGTTGCGTAGTTTGCCTCCCACTCCTCAGAGTAATTGCCTGTACTTGCTCCTTGGGGTTTACTTCAATATTACTAGGCAAGTTTCCCTGGGGTCTGTTATTGGGCATATTGGCCAACTGCCCAACCTGTGTCTCAAGGTTTCGAATAGAGGATCTGGTCTCAGTCATAAATTGAGTCTGAGTATTAGTAAGAGTCAACAAGGCAGCTTGCAGTTCATTAGGTCTCTCAAGTTGAGGCATTGATTGTTGAGGCCTAAACTGTTGTGATGATGAAGCTTGATTCATAGGTGGCTGAGGCATGTTATTCTGAAATTGGCCTTGAAACTGAGGTTGTTGGCCTTGATTATTCTTCCACGAAAAATTGGGATGATTTCGCCACCCAGGATTGTAGTTGTTTGAAAATGGATTATTGAGTGGCCTTTGAAAGTTTCCCACCGCTTGAACTTGGGCATGATCCATTGAGGTGTTATTATTTATACAGATAGGGCACTGATCGACAGAATGAGCACCACCACACATTTCACACCTCACCGCCATCTGAACTGCATTAGCAGATACACTGCTATGTTGTAACTGCTTGGTTAGAGAGGCTACTTGCGCTGTTAAAGCTGTGATTGCATCAAGCTCATGCACCCCAGCTACCTTTCTGGCTCCAGATGATCTTTCCTCAGACCATTGATGGTTATTTGTGGCCATGTCCTCTAGCAACTCATAAGCGCCAGTTGCGCTCTTGCTCATAAAAGTGCCACCCGCTGCAGCATCAATAATAGTTCTGGTTGTTGGACATAAACCATTGTAGAAATTTTGAACTAGCATCCACTGTTCAATGCCATGGTGAGGACATCTTCTCAGGAGTTCCTTAAACCGTTCCCAAGCTTCATACAGTGACTCTCCATCATTCTGGCAAAAGTTATTTATCTCTCCACTCAATTTAGCAGCCTTGGACGGAGGGAAGAATTTGGATAAGAATTTCTGAGCTAGATCTTTCCAGGTGACAATAGAGTTTGGCTGCAGAGAGTTCAGCCAACTTTTAGCTCTCTCCCTTAGAGAAAATGGGAAGAGCCTAAGCTTGATTGCGTCATCGCTCACCCCATTATATTTGAAGGTTCCACACAGCTCCAGAAAGTTGGACAAATGAGTGTGAGGATCTTCAGAGGGCAACCCATTGAATTGCACAGAGGACTGCACCATTTGTAAAATAGCAGGCTTGATTTCGAAGTTGTTGGCCTCTACAGCTGGTGGGCGTATACTATTTTGTACTCCCGTCAGAGTGGGTAGCACATAATCTCTCAGGCTCCTCTCAACATTGGTCTGAGCCTGAACCCCTTGTACAACTCCTGGATTTAGAACATTCTTGCCATCCCCGTCATTCTGTGCCATCTTCAAAGAATTCTGGGCCTCTCTCTTGCTCTTTCTGATTTGATTGCAAGGCTTTTCAATCTTGGGATTCAGAGGAACAAGTGTGGCTTTTCCTTTTCTGCCACGCATATACCGAAATTCACCTGAGATAGAAAAATTAAGCAACTAAACAGATTAGAAACAAGATAAATTAAAATCAAATTAGAATAAAAATTAATTAGACTGATATTGATAATTATTTTCAGTCCCCGGCAACGGCGCCAAAAACTTGTTGCGAATTTTATAGCTATGCAAGTGCGCACAGTCGTAAACTCGTAATAAAATGGTAAAACCAAGTATCGTCCTCAAGGACTGATTTACCAATTACCAGTCAATTAATTTCTTGTTCTATTTGATGAATTAAAATTCTTGATTTTTATAAATGCAGCAAAAGAAACTACAAATTGCAGAAACAATAATTGAAAATTAAATAAAATAACAACTAATGGAAAAACTTTTAATTTAATCACTGAGAAACAATTAGGATATTTAATCTCATCAACTATCCTCCCTATTATTCCCTAATGCAAAGTGTGAATTCTCCTTCTTTTGACCTAATTCAATTAACAAGTTGATAAAGCAGCCTATAATCATACTATGAATTATAAACTCAACCTAGATGACAATTTCCTATATTTCTATGGTAAATTGAACCACGCAGGTAGCATTAATCTCAATCAACTTAATAACAGTTACACAATTAATTCAGATACTTTCGTTCTAAATTAGAATTATGTCCAATATAACCACAGCATAATTAAATCTCACTTCTCAGATTTTGACTTAAAAACATATGTAAATGACTAAAGATGGCCAATCAATAATCAATTTAAAAGAACAGATTATATGGAATTGAAGAAGAGTGAAGAAGAAGAATATTAAAAATTACATTAGTTCATAACAGGGATTCAAGTGATTCAATTAAACATCCTAAACAGAAAATTAGTTCCTAGTCATAGTGCTAATCACAACAGAAATTAAAGATAACATCAAGAAGAAGAAAAACATGTAAAAATACTCTAAGCTTGAGCCTTCAAAACCAGTCCTCTTCCCTTTCGTCCGTCCCCCTTCTTTCTTCTTTCTCGCCAAGTTAAAACCTAAAGTTTCAAATTTTAAAGAGGCGGGCCGCGGCTCTACATACACTATTCCGCGGCCCGTATCCAAATTCCTGGGCAAAAAGCCCTTTCCATGCCGCGGCCCTCTAAAGCCATGCCGCGGCCTGCATCACGAATTCTGGGCAAAAACGCCCATCTATGCCGCGGCTCTCTATAGCCATGCCGCGGCCCGAAGATGTCCTCAAAAATAATTCTTCTGTTTCTCCCCCTAGCCGCGGCTCCACTTTGCTCATGCCGTGGCTCTTGAGGAATTTCTCAATTCTTCAAGTTTTCATCCCAAAATTTCACCAACACTTCCAAATTGTGTTGAGAACCATTCTTAATCAAAATATGATGAAAAACTTGATTATTTCTTCCCTTTCTATGGCATTTTCTTCCACATGCTCAATTCTTCCTGATATTCACAAAAACACACAAACAAAGCATAAACCCGCACTAAATGAAAGAAAAACGAAATAAAAGACTACTAAAAACATCACCAAAACATAACAAAAACTAGACTCAACAGTCGCCCGGTACTTTAACTCGAAAGTGAAAGAAAGGAAATTCAACGTCGGTGACTTGGTGCTACGACGAGTTTTCTTGAACACCCGCGACCCCACTGCTGGAGTACTCGGACCCAATTGGGAAGGACCGTACCAGATTGAAGAAGTCCTTCACCCGGGCACCTACAAACTTGCACGCCTAAATGGAGATCTCGTTCCACGCTATTGGAATGGAGAACACCTGCGCAAGTATTATCAGTAAACAGCCCTTTTTAAAGGACTGGCTTGTATTAAATTTTACTTTTTACAAGTTTTGAAAAAAAGGGTTAGCCATGTTGTATGGCTAATCACATATAAATGTAAGATCCTTTTTTAGGATCACTCGTAAAGACATGATTAGTACATTTTTAATACGAGATTATAAGGGACTGTGCGCAGCCAGTCATTCTTGCCAGCCTTTGTAAATTTATTTTTACAAATATTTGTTCATTACGTGTGTTTTTTTGCTGTATTACCAGTATTAAATTTTGCAACGAGCAGTAATGTTCGCACAGGTCGTGGTCAAGGCAAGTGACCAAGGACCTAAAGCTCCTCGATCACTTGGGGTGCATATAAGGTACATCGATAGCAAAGCATACCATGAGGTATGTAAACACATGAACAAAATAAGTGAAAGCATGCTACGGTACTTAGAGCATTTTTCAAAGCATTTTTCAAAAATTTATGTTTTGTAAAATCAAACCATAGCACTATGCTAAGTTCGGTCATGCGAACAGGTATTATAATAAAAGAAATATTATAATATCAGAAAGGCAATTGTTTGCACCGCGTGCAATAGTGCTCGGATGTAAATATGAAATTAAAAGGAAAAGACCTTTACACCGCGAGCAGTATTGCTCGGATGTAATTGTTCAGGCATAAGTAAAAAGTTGCCCTCGCAGCAATAAAAGAAAAAAATTGTCTTTACAAAAAGACCCGTGGGCCATAAAAGCTGGAAAAAAATAATAAAAAATATTAATTTTGTTGGGGAGCAGGAGGGTCCTCTGGGTTAGGAGCACTCTGATCAGCCGGAGGTCCAGCCGCAGCATCAGCAGCAGGGGTTTTGGCCTTGGCTCTCTCTTCCGCCTCCAACCGAGCAGCGCACTGCGCCATCAGCGTCCTTTGCAGCCGCTCAGAGAGATAGTTAATGTAGGCCTCCCGATTGTGCTTCCAGAAGTCGTAGAAGCAGAGGAAGGTGGCTTCCTTGTACTTCTTCAGAGTTTTGGCACTATCCTCCTCGAGCTCGCGCACCCGCTCCTCAAGCTTCTTTACCTCATCCCTGCTGGCGGTCAGATCGAGAGTGAGCTGCTTGCACTCTTGTGTGTGGAGTATAGAATGCTCCCTCCATGTGTGCCACTCATCGATGGCTTTCTTCAGAGCCCCTTGACTTTCCTGAAGGTCCTGGGTGAGGGTGGCTTGGACCTCGCATAGCTGTTCAGTCAGCTTGGACAGCTCCTTGTTTTCCTCGAGCAACTTTTCCTTCTCATCCTCGAGTGCTTGCTTAGCTTAAGTAAGTCTGGTGTCAAAGTTCTGTCTACGAGAAACCAACGTCCCAGTACGGCGCCAACCAGCAGTCAAAGACAGCAGTCCCTGAAAACAAAGAACGAAAAAGTAAGGAATAAAAGTCAGAATAAATGATGAAACAACATAAATTGACTTACACTGACTGTTTCATTCAACCCTCGGTTCATGATCTGGTAGGCCTCCATCGAGGCAGTTTCATTGATGGCGGCCTGGCTACGCCTGTGCTTCGAGAGCTTATAAATTCTCTCCCTGGCCAACCCGACCACGAGGCTAGACAGGGAGCCTTCGGACAAGTTGTCCAGAGTCTCTCTACCAGCGGCCCTAGAAGAGGGCTGTCGATTCTCATGCACTGGCGACGACTGTTCGGTGGGAGGCGGAGGTGTCGTGTTCTCCTTAGAAGGGCCGGTGCCGGGAGCATCCTCTGTTCGAGCCTTCTTTGAGGGAGTCTTACTGCTTTCCCCTCGAGCCCTTTTGTTGACCTTCAGGACAGAAGCAGCAGCAACGGTTTGGTAATGCTCGAAGAAGTCCTCAGAGTCCATACCTGCACAAAGGAAAATAATTCAAACAGTTAGATTAGAGGATCACGAGGAGCAGAGATCGAAGTGAAAGGATTACAAGTAAAATACCCGAGCTACACCTACTGGTCGTAACATTATTTACTGAACTACCTAGTTCCTGGAAGAAATCTGAGTTTAAAGAAGGGGCGCTCCTAAAGTTGTCGTCCCCATCAAATAGATGGGAAGGAATTGGCAGATTGTTCAAAAACGAGAATGATATATCGTTTACTTCCGATGAGTCATCAGACTGTTTGGTAGGCTCAACAGCCTTTTGTTTCCCCTTACCCTTGGGGACCGACGGTTCTGCTGCTTGGTGGGAAACAGCAGGTTCCCTGATTGTAACCCCAGTTGGCCTCCTTCTAGGAGAAGGCGCCTGAGGTTGCTGCTCGGGTCCCTACTCAGGTCGCACATCAGCATGAACACCACCCGCCGCAAGTTCGCTGGTCGCAGGTTGGGAGCCCTTAAGTCCAGCCAACCTAAGGTTAGCCTCATTAATCAAGATTTTTACACTCTTAGCAGCATTTGACATACTGGCTAAGAGTGCTGCCCTCGACTCCATTCCTGGAGTGGGGGTCGGGCGTAACCATGGACCTGGAACACAATGGAACAATGAAGTATTACGACAAGAAAGATTTAAAGCGCAGGAACTACTATTTAAAGGATCATTATTTTCATTACCTCCTCGGGTGAAGGCCAGATTGTCCGCGGCGATGTCGGGCGTAAGGAAGTACTCCACATGATACTTCCCCACGTTGGAGATATGAGTGGTCTCAGACAGAAAGGTGCGTCTGGTCTCCTGGTGGCAAAAATGGAAAAACCCCGTACCATCTTGGTTGGGGTTGGACTTGAAATAAAACAGATAATTGACCTCGTGAGGAGAAGGGGCTGGCCATTTCTTGAGTTTATAAAGAATATAGAGCGCGGCCAGCATCCTATACCCGTTCGAGGTAATTTGAAAAGGGGCCACCCCAAAGTAGTTTGCCACCCCTTGGAAAAATGAATGAAGAGGCAAGGTGGCACCCGCCTCGATATGGTATCTCGACCAGGCGCTATAAGCCCCCCTGGCAGGTTGGCTCGCTGGTCGATGGAAGGTCTGACTAGGGTTATCCCCGTCAGATTGTACGTATTTAAATAGTTGTTGATCATGCGAATTGTCACCGTACTTGAGGATACCACATGCCACTCGACAGCTGGCTGGTCGGCATGGCGAGGACGGGCACACCTCTGAACTTTGGTTTCAGGAGGGAATTCACCTCGACCACTGGTCGAGGGAGCATCAAAAGGAGAGTGACTTGGAGAGTAAGGGTTGCGTCTTTTTCTAGCCTTAGTTTTTGTCCTGGCCATTTTCTGAGTAGGAGATGGTGGAGGATTTGGGTTAGAACGTGAAAATGGAATTTCTGGAATCAGCGTGGATGGATTCTCTTCGCCCTCGAGCAGTTGGGCCAAGATTTTGTCTTCGATAGGTCTTTCTCCCCCCCAAGGGTCTTGCATATGAACTGCAAATAGACAATGGAGGAGATAAGACACAATCCGCGAAGTAGTGGGAAGAGTTGGGATAACGTTGCTCGTGCCTAAATAACCAGCAGCATCCTAGTTCTACACTAACTTCAACGTGGGTAGTTTAAAAAACGGATAGAAACAAAAAGGAAAGAAAAATGTTTTCTGAAAATAACTTTTTCAACCCCTGAAGGGCGGGAAATTTTTTTCGATGTTTTCACCTGGCTTAAAGGTTGAATCTTTCGTCAACCTAACGTCCTAAATCAGAGATTCTATATATCAAGGTACCGACCTAACCTATACAAGGCATAAAAACGCACTTTTACCTAGCAATAGATGGCTTATACCAAGAAACTCTTAAAACCCTATTCAAGAACGCAGAGGTCACAGAGTACAGAAATGGCATGCATGACGTAATAGAAAGCTTAAAGAACGAAGTTCTTACTTGGGCGAAATGGAGATTCGGAGAAAGATGGAAACTTGAATCGGAAGACCTGCAGCAAGACGTCAGACTGGTTTTCGAAGCTCTGAACTCTGGTGCAAGTTCTTGAAAATATTGGCAAAGGTGATGGGTAAAAATTTCTTGAAAGAGAAGAAAAGCCTATTTATAGGGATCGAAGGGACAGCCAAAAGGCAATAATCATCACTTCCCACTTTCAAAACGTGGGGAAGTGTATAAGCCGTCAAATTGCCTTTTTGGAAACTGAAAAGGCTTGATTTGACATAATTATGTCACGGTTGTTCCCTTAAGTTTATTTATTGCTGGTCACACTAAACAAACTTGGGGGGCAAATGTTATACCAAAAATCAAGAAGTAAATGACTTGGCAGGCATTAATTACACGTGGCTGACATCTGGCGTAATCTGTGCTCGACTATCGACCAGGAAGATATTCAATATCATGCGATCGGTTTCTCTATACGACCAACTTGGTCATATGCACATAATACGCGGAGGAAATCTTAGGCAGTTATGATGGAATCCGAAATTATCTCCCCTGATTTCTTGAGTATCCAATTATTTAGGAAATAATATCTGTAACAAATCAATGAAAATCTTCCCTAAGCCTATAAATAGAAGAAGAGGGCTCAGGGAAGAGCCCCTTTTTTTCTTTCCTGACTTCTAGATCACTTGAGATTAGAGTTATCAAAATTAGTCATATTGTATTGTTCTTCGGAGGTTGGTGAAACTCATTGAACCCAAGTTCTTTGATCACTCCTTTGGATCTTACATCAATAACAATCTAAGTGGATGTAGGTTATTACCAGATCCTGGGGCCGAACCACTATAAAATATTGTGTTCTTATTATTTTCATCATCACGTTCTTTTCAACGCATTCACCCACGTCAAGCGTATTTTGACTCCGTGTCAGTTGCCCAAAATCAGGGTCAACAATGTTTCTAATTAATTATAATTATTTTTATATGTTAAATACATTGTGGAATTAAAATATGTACATTTTGGTAATATTGAAATTAATTTAACCAAAATTGTCCTCAAACGATATTTTTATACTAATTTGTTAAATACATAATAGTATTTTGGTATTAATCAAACGAGAATGGTATAAATTGGCACTACTATAAAATAGTCTTGTTGGGTCACACTGTGTGCCCTAAAAAGAGGCATAAAGACTTATTACTCTAAACATTTTACGGAGTAATAAGTCTCCCTATTACACTTTTCTTCGCAACACTAATGACGTAAATACCCTTATTGGACTTTAAGAAGAAGAAAAAAACCCAAATAACATAACATTAACCCTAACCCTACACCTTTCCCATTTTCACTAGCATCAACTGCCCTATCCATTTTCTCGTTCTCTTTCTCTGCCATTTATCCCTTCCTCTCTATTATTTCTTACTCATTCTCGCACACTCTCTCGTGGCAGAGGTGGGCTTAGGGCGATGGAGACTGGAGGTGGACTTGAGCTAACGAAGGTTGGAGGGGGGCTCGAGGTGATGAAGTTCAAAGGTGGGGCTTAAGGCTGAAGTAGTGGGTTCCAAAGTAGCTTTGGGAATTGGTGACTTTTTCTCTTTTTTTTTTTCTTCTTTTGATTTATGTGGTGGGGGTGGTGGTGGTGGTGGCAGTGGGTTTTCGGGTAGTTTTCTGCAATGGTGAGTGTTTCTCTCCTCCCCCCCCCCCCCCCCTCTTTAGATTTATGTTGTGGTGGGTTTCAGAGACGTGGATTGCGGCAATGGCTGGAAGTAGTGAGGCTCAAATCTGGCTTGGTGAAGCATAAGGGTCTGTTAGGGTCGAGGTGACGAAGGTAAGTGTTTGGAGGCTTGTGGTTTGTTTTGCTGCATAATGTGATATATTTTTTTTTTTTTGCTGTCTTGATTATTTATATATGTTATGCAAGTGGTAGTGGTGGCAACAACAGATAGGGGTGTGCAAAACTTATCCAATCCAATTAGAACTGACTGATCCAATTACAGGCCAACCACGAAAATTGGGATATCAAATTATGATTTGATCGGATCTAATTTTGAAGATCCAAATTGGATCGGATCAGTTGTTGGATGGTATATGCAAAAATCCAATACAACTCAATTGATCCAATTGTATATATATTATAAAATTTTATTTATTTAATTAAAAAATATATTTAGTTTGGATTATGCTTATAATTTATGTTGTAATTCTATGATATTGTATAATTTTGAACAAAATAGTCTTTCTATTTATAATATTATGAATTATTTGAACAAATTTAGCTAAATAAAGGTTCAAAAATATCGAATGGATCAAATTCAATCAAATACATAAGTAGGGGAACACATCCAATGGATGAAATTGATCCAATCCAATGGATAATTGGATTGGATCGGTTGAGACAAATTAATTGGATTTGATCGGTTGTAAAAATCTAACATCCAATAGTTAGTTGCATCAGATCGGATAGGCCTAAAAACATTGGACGTGATCCAATGAACACCTGTAACTGCAGAGTGCAACTCTTTTTCTTCTGTGTTCCAAATTTTTCGTCGCAAGAATAGCAGTGCAAAAAATGTTATATTATTTATATAATATGATATTTTGATTAAATAATGTGATAATGTGTGTCACATATTGTAACATACAAAATGAGAAATACATTTTTGGATAATGTGAATATCCAAATATGTAACATATTTAAAGTTACAAATTCAGTTACAAATTTGTAACCCTCAAATATTACCCAATAATGTGTAGATTTGATGTTACGCATATTGATTTGAATTTATCAATGACATAAGTGATATGGTTGTTGGAGACATGATTTTAACAACCATAATGTGTTTGGAGGTTACAAAGTCATATGAGAAGAGGATAGAGCCGTTTGGAAATGGCCAAATTGAGTTTTGCTGAACTTGGACCTGTGGCTGCGACCATGAGTGTTCCAAGCTGCAGCCTAGAGAATCGAGACTCACGGCTGCAGCCAGGAACATCTCTGGCTGCGGCGAGGGACGGTGACAGCCAATACCAATTTCTTTTTTCCACCTTAAACAGTTTTAATAACTCATGTAACTCCCAAAACTCTTTTTTAATTCCATAAACATTCAATTAAGCATTGGTAATAGTCATGAGGTTGGTGGAATTTGAAATTCAAAGGGTGTCTAAAAACTCTATAAATAGGAGTCTATTTGTAATGCCCCAAATTTCCTAATAAGGTTTAGGACCTTGATTAGGAGGTCGGGAGGGCCATAATTGATTTATTATGATATCTAATGATTATATGAATTATATTATTATATGATGGTGAATGCATGCATATGGGCTTATATTTTAAATGCAAGGGCATTTTGGTAATTTGGCCACTGTGAGCGTAATTGTATATTTTGGGTGCATGGTTGAGATTAGTTAGTATAGCCACATTATAGGGTGGATTGGTTCGAGCTTTTCGACATGAGACGATCATGAGGTGTAAGTGTTCGGTCTAGTCATAATGGGTTTAAGTTCGGGGCTCGGGGTGAGTCTCTGGGTGAATTTAAAGAATGGAGCATTACCGGGAATTAAAGGGTAATGGGATATGATTTATTGGTATTTGGGAATATTGAGAATAGCGGGAATTTGAGAGCGTTAATTATAATTAACGAGATAGGCGGGAAAGGACAATTTTACCCTTGAAATGGTTTAGAGGCTTTTGTTGGCTTAAGGGTATTTTGGTCATTTTGGGTTTTGGATATATATAACATAGGAGGGCTGTAGAAGGACTATGCAAAAACAGAGGTTTGCTTCTTCCTTTCCCGTACATCACCTTCTTCACTTCTCCTTTGAGGGTTTGAGTTCTTGGTGGAGTTTCAAGCTAGGGAAACTTAAAGGCTGGGTTGGAGACTGGGTTTAGCTTGTAAGGGAGGTTCAAGACCAGTTTCAAGGTGAGTTTTAGCCTTTGGTTTCAGGTGCTGCTCTGTTTTTGTTTTAGTTTTTAATTCATGGTTTTTGATGTGGGAAGTGTGAATCAAAGGGGGGTTTTGTGTTGTTTTGATTGGGGTTTGATGAGGGTAAACTAAGGGGGTTATTTGGGGGTTTAATTATATGTTTGGAGGAGGTTTAGAGATGGTTGAAGGGTCTGGTTCTAAGGGAAAGTGCAGGGGAGAATTCTGGTGTGCGAGTTGTCATTTTGGCTGAACTGGGGTTGCGCCGCGGCATGGCCAAGGAGAGCCGCGGCCCTTGGTGTAAACTGGGTTTGGGCGCCTCTGTCTGAGGGGCGGGCCGTGGCATGGCCAAGGAGGGTCGTAGCCCTTAAGGTCATTTTTGCCATAATGGGGTTTTTAGCTTGGGGATTCAAGCTTTAGGCCTCGGGGTTGAACTTACTACCCGGTTGGGTAGTATTTGAGGTCCCGGAGGTTAGGTTTTGGTTTGGGGACATTTTATTGTTCATTTTATTAATGGTATCCCATATGTTTGGTTATGACTAGGTGACCGCTAGAGGATTAAAAGCTGATCGTTCTCAAAGGTCGTTTCTTTTATTAATTCTCGCTCGAACCCGAGGTAAGAAAACTGCACCCCGTATGTGACATGCATGGCTATGATTGATGCATGTTGAATGTTTAAATGTAAACATTGATAGCATAATGAATGCTTGGCGATCTTGCCCATTTGCATATGATTATTAATGAGGCATGCTGGGTGATTAAGTGTGATGCATGTGATGCACGAGAAACATGTGATTAGGGCATGCCATGAATGATGAATATGAGATTGGCCAGAGCTTGAGTCTCTGAGTTTGTGCATGATCATGATTATGCTAGCAACTGTTTAGTAAGCATGCTAAATGCCCTATTCTTGGATAATTGGCATATGATACATATTGATAGCATTGCTTACTTGTGCATGGCACTGACTAATTAGTCAGAATTGGCAAAGGTGTTAGTATCAGCTGTGAAGCTGTGACTGAGTAGTCAAGTTCGGCAGTGATAATGGACACTGGTCACCCAGAATTGGCAAAGGTGTTAGTACCAGCTGTGAAGCTGTGACTGATTAGTCAAGTTCGGCAGTGATACTGGACACTGGTCACATAGCGCTGACTGATTAGTCAGAATGGTCTTAGCGTGGCTCACGCAAGCCAACGGAGATTAGATCTAATCGAATTCTAGCATTGAATGACTCAAGGAGCATTAATGCCTGACCGACCCTGAGGGTCGATGAATGAAAACAGAGCTTGAAAGCTAGTGGCTAACCTATCAGCCACTCTCTCGCTAGAAAAGAGAGCTTGGAGGCTGGTGGCTTACTTAACAGCCACTCTCCCGCTGGAATTATGTGATGTTTACTCATTGGTTTGGAAGCTTTATGCTCCGTTTGATTATAACGATAATCACTTGATAATGCTTATGTATAGTGTTATGTTTCGTTGCTGGGCTTCAGCTCACGGGTGCTATGTGGTGCAGGTAAAGGCAAGAGGAAGCTGGACCATCCTTGAGTTGGAGAGTTTAGGTGATGACGTGTACATATGCAGCTGCTCGACCGCCACGGCCGAGGTTTAAAGTGGAACTAGGGTTGAACCCTGTTTTGCCGCTTAGAACGGCTTGTAGTAAATATTTTCTGTAATAAACTCCGTAATTTATATTTTCGGGATCCCAATATATATGTTAAACGTTCTAGTGAAACGTTACATCTTAACCAAAATGTTTAATCCCTAAATCGTTAATCATACTTAGATCACGATTTTGGCCAAATGACTCGATTAGCGAGTTTAGCACTATTTAAAAGGCACACCGTAATGGTCCCAGGAGTTGGGGCGTTACAACTTGGTATCAGAGCGAGCTAAGGTTTATGGTTCCTGAAGACAAGCTGGGCATGTACACTCATCACTGAAGATAGCTTCACTCAGGGAATGGTAACTATTTTTGTAGCTATGTGTATAGCTGTTTGAATAAAATGTGAATGCTTTACTTGTACTTTGTATTAGGGAGCATGAGATTCTGATAGAGCCTGGCTCTTGACTATATGATTATGTGCTCCATGGAAATGTTTATGAACATGATTATTTGATTGCCTGCTCCATGAATATATAATTGTGTTATTTTCATGCTGGGGTTTGAGGCATGGTTGGGTGTTGGAAGAGCAGGGGTTATGAGTATGTATGAATGCCATGGGTATGTTTGCAGCACTGCAAGTGGTTTATGATTGTGGTGTGGTAAGATTTATCCCGTGGGAAAAGCCCTTGATATGGTTATTGTGACTAATGGGTCAAGTTATTGACTGCAAATTGAATCAGCAGGTTTAAATTCAAGGCAGATTATGAGCCCTGGTGATAGTTATACAGGGGCTGGGAGTTACAGCCAGGGTATCAGTTCCTCGTCTGCATCTTTGAACATTCAGCAGACGCTTACAGATTTGCAATTAAGATTGCAGAGGCATGAGGAAGAGATCAGGTATTTGAAGCAACAGCGGAGTCTGTTGGGTAGTACCCCTTCCTTTGCTATGCCAGGGGTGGGATCAGTTTCAGCTCAGCCTAGGGTTGAGAACAGATGGGAATTTCTCTGTGGAAGATTCCTGAGGTTTTATCCTCCAATCTTTGAGGGAGGCCTAGATCCATTCAGAGCTGAGCAATGGATGGGTATGATCAGCTCCATTTTTGATAGTATGGGACTGGTAGGTCATGATAGAGTGATCTGTGCTACATGTGTATTGCGGGATGATGCCCGGACATGGTGGGAGGTAGTATCCCAGACACGGGACACAGCTGTGATGGACTGGAAAGAGTTTAGGCAGCTGTTTAATGAGAAGTATTACAGTGACGCAGCTAAGACTGCCAAGATGAATGAGTTTCTGAATCTTGTTCAGGGCAATACATCAGTGACCGAGTATGTTACTGAATTTGATGGGTTGGCCAAGTTTTCCTTAGACATGGTACCCACAGATATAGCTCGGAAAGAAAGATTTATTCAGGGGTTGAATCCTGGAATAGCTCAGGGCATTAGGGTTGCCCCAGTGAATGAAGTCTCTACCTATGCTCAGGTGGTAGAGAAGGCTCTTGTTGTTGAGAGAATAGTAGTTGGGCAGCAGAGTGCTGGAGAGCATAGAGCCCAGATAGTGGTACCTCCACTTATTGGAGCAAGTAAGAAAGAAAGCTGGAAAACTCGTCCCATATGTGCACGGTGTAGGAAGTGTCATGTGGGAGAATGCTGAGCGAGGTCATGCTTTTCTTGTGGCGTGGTTGGACATTTCCAGAGGGATTGCCCAAGCCGAGAGGCAGAGCGTGAGCTAAGGGGGGAAAACAGCTCAATTCCAACTCGAGTGTTTATTCCAGGGAAATCAGAATCTGAGACCGAGACTAGCTCCTCGGGGATGACATGTCAGTTTTCTAGTTCTGAATTGTGACTTATGTTGTTTGGCTTTGGCGCCATGTTGCTCTTTTGTTAGTGTGTATATGGATGGCATATGTGGATCACATGGTTATGTTGCGATAGGAAAAGTAGCATGGTATTGGTAACTTAAGGAATAAGTTGGGTTATGGAAAGGACTCATCGTTGGTTTCATGAGTTAGTTATGACTGACTATGATTGATCCAGTGTGTGGATTGGTTAAGTAATTAAAGAACAATCTTGAATGGCAAGGAAAGTATGGTAAATTCTTGAGTTTGTTAGCGGGAAGTCTTGTGACAATTGGCATGATGCATGAATTCGATATGTTTATGATACCAGATGTGAGGGCTGGAGTTTGTGCAGGGAGGTGCATGAAACTTGTAACTAGTGGGGTGGATACCACTTAGATTGTGCTAGTGAGATCAGGACAGACTGGACTAGTCTGTGAGTTCTGAATGTGTTCCTAAGTGGTCGGTCAGGCCTTCTTTTTATTAAAAGAAGATTAGAATGGTGTTTGATCCAGTGCCAGAGAGGGAATCAGATGTAAACACTGTTTCGAGTGGCTCAGTGGGGTTGTAAGAATTAAAGAGTTAGTTACTGGGTAAGATGGAAACTCTTTTGGGTGGATCTTGGATCTGGTTAAAACCAGTTAGAGATCAGAGTGAGAAAATTATGTAAGGGATTGAGTTGATATCAGATTAGAGCACTGTGGGTGCTGAGTACATCTTGTGAATTGGTTTGATGCTAAATGTTTGTGAATCAGATGAATAGAGCATTCAAGGATTTGTGATCGTCTTGGACGATGAAATAGTGGTGTTTTCTCTGTGGAGAATTGCCAAGAGTGAAAAGTGCCTTGGGGACAGGAGTGTCCATGAATAGTAAAGAGGTTTTAGGTGCCTTGGGAAGGAAAGTGCTGAGTCTTCATAGACCAGGATCAGTTTGGGGATTGTTATGACATCCTAGTGACAGAGGAAAAGTGATTGCCTATGCAACATGTTGATTAAAGAATCAGACCAGGACTGGGTAAAGTTTCCGGTGGGCCGAGTGGCCAGTTTATTGTTTGAGATTATTATCTTAAGAAAGATAAAAAGGAAAGATGGTTGAGTGAGCCACAGACGGGCAAGGTTGAATGGAAAGCTTTAGCTGGATTAGCTAAAGGTTGTATAATGACAGACATGAATTTATGGTGGTATAGAGATCGGACTTGGAATCCGATGGACATTGAGACTAACCGAGAGATTCTGGATGAATCTCATGCTACTCTTTTGTTCGTTTCATTCAGGCATCGTGAAAGGGGAACATGACATGGAAATCTTATAGTGATGGCCTGAGACGAAGAGGCATATATCGAGGTATGTGTAAAGCTCTTACCTGTTAGCAGGTCGAGACAGTGTATCAGGAAACAACAAGGCCATTACAGCCTTTGGGTATTTCATAGTGGGGAATGAGTGAGCATCGCGATGGGTTTCGCGGCGGGATTCATAGGTTGATGGATCGAAAGGATTTGGCATTAAGTTATTGTGGACTGGTAGTCCAAGTGAGGCTGTGACTGAGTAGTCAAGTTCGGCAGTGATACTGGACACTGGTCACCCAGAATTGGCAAAGGTGTTAGTACCAGCTGTGAAGCTGTGACTGATTAGTCAAGTTCGGCAGTGATACTGGACACTGGTCACATAGCGCTGACTGATTAGTCAGAATGGTCTTAGCGTGGCTCACGCAAGCCAACGGAGATTAGATCTAATCGACTTCTAGCATTGAATGACTCAAGGAGTATTAATGCCTGACCGACCCTGAGGGTCGATGAATGAAAACAGAGCTTGAAAGCTAGTGGCTAACCTATCAACCACTCTCTCGCTAGAAAACAGAGCTTGGAGGCTAGTGGCTTACCTAACAGCCACTCTCCCGCTAGAAAAGAGAGCTTGGAGGCTGGTGGCTTACTTAACAGCCACTGTCCCGCTGGAATTATGTGATGTTTACTCATTGGTTTGGAAGCTTTATGCTCCGTTTGATTATAACGATAATCACTTGATAATGCTTATGTATAGTGTTATGTTTCCTTGCTGGGCTTCGGCTCACGGGTGCTATGTGGTGCAGGTAAAGGCAAGAGGAAGCTGGACCATCCTTGAGTTGGAGAGTTTAGGTGATGATGTGTACATATGCAGCTGCTCGACCGCCACGGCCGAGGTTTAAAGTGAAACTAGGGTTGAACCCTGTTTTGCCGCTTAGAACGGCTTGTAGTAAATATTTTCTGTAATAAACTCCGTAATTTATATTTTCGGGATCCCAATATATATGTTAAAGGTTCTAGTGAAACGTTACATCTTAACCAAAATGTTTAATCCCTAAATCACTAATCATACTTAGATCACGATTTTGGCCAAATGACTCGATTAGCGAGTTTAGCACTATTTACAAGGCACACCGTAACGGTCCCAGGAGTTGGGGCGTTACACTATTGCTCACTTGTAAGACACTTGATTTTCTATCCACTAGAGCACTTGCCAAGAAATACCCCAAAATGCTTGATTATTCCATAGAACTATTTCCATTTTATGATAATCCCTTAGTTCTTAAGATGGGGAAAATAAACTTTAGGCAAAGGTTGTAAACCTTCTTCAAGTTGGTGTCCATAATGCTCTTCACTTTGGTTGTGTGAGTGATAGAGTGATTTCCTTTTTGTTCTTATTCTTACATTGTTTCTTCTACCTCTTTTGTTTCTTCTCTTTATTTCATATTTATATATTTGCTTGTATCTTGTGTTTTTAGAGTTGTAATATCTTCTGCATAATTCTTCTACTACTTCTAGTTTATTCATATCTATTGTCTAGAGTTGTATTTTCTATTATTCTCTTCATCTACATATTTCTACATTTACTTGTAATTTTTGTTATGGAGTTGTAATCTTATTTAAACAATTACCTTGTTATTTGTATTATTTTTCTTTGAGTTGTAATAGTCTTACTATTTTCCATTGAGGCAATATTATTATCTCTAACATTCAAGAGCTTATTCCTTGTTTTTTCAATGGAAGGTGAAACTATCAAAATCATGAACCAAGACAAAGTGAGGTTGGAGAGGTTTGATAGATCCAATTTCACTAGGTGTCAAGACAAGGTAAAATTCCTCTTTGCCTCACTCAAGATATCCTACATCCTTGAGTGATCCTTGGCACCTCTAGCCGAGCCATCTAACAAAGACACTCCCGAGGTGGTGGAGAAAGAAGGAAGAGAGAAGAGGACATTCTTCTTTGTAGGGGGCATATCCTTAATTCCCTATCTGATAGGCTATATGACCTCTATACCATTACCAAATCCACAAAGAAGATTTGGGATGCCTTGGAGAGTAAGTAGAAGGTCGAGGAAGAAGGTACAAGAAAGTTCTTAATTTCTCAATATTATGAATTTTCTTTCATTGATGGAAAAACTCTTTTATCTCAAATTCATGAGTTGCAAGTGATAGTGAACATGTTGAAAGTTCTCAAGATTGAGCTTCCCAACACCTTTTAAGTTGGTACAATAGTGGAAAAATTACCACTAATTTGGAGGAGTTATAGGAAAAGAATCATTTATAAGAATGAGGATTACACTTTGGAAGAGAACCAAAAACACATTCGAATTGAAGAGGAATCACGTTTAAGAGACAAGGGTGTGAATGAGTCTAAAGATGAGACTTCCAAGGCCAATGCGGTCTCACACAAGTATCCCAAGGGAAACAACAACAACAAAAAGGGTAGTGTGAACCTTTTTTGTCCGAAGAAAGATCATGGACAATTCAAAGACGTGAGAGGTCATTGTTTGTGGAAAATCTGGGAACTATGCTAGAGTGTGTAGGTACTGAAAGGACCCACATGAGAATGAGGTAAATTTTATTGAAAATGAAGAAGAGATCATAACATGATTGCCATGTTTGTGTGCCTTGTTGGGAAATGATTATTATATGTAATGACCTATAATTAAGCTTTCACTCTTGAGAGCTATCAATATAATTAAAGTATTATTCTATGATAATTCTTTATTTTGCTATATAAGATTAATTATTGTTACCTTTTGATAGAAATCCTACATCAAAATCCAGAAACTCCAAGTTACAAGATATCAAAGGCAACCACACAATTACTCAAAAATCACTATTGCACATCAAAAAACTACTTCAAAAAATAAAATTCTCAAACAAAACCTCTAAATCATAATCCATAAATACCCAAAAAAATTCGAAATTCAAAATTTTTAGTAGGCAACAACAATGTTACCAACAAAAATCAATGAAACATTGAAACAATTTTTTTTTAATTGAAAAATAGTGACTACCTTCAACTTCTCCATCCAACAACTTTCAACTTTGAAACATCAATGCATGAAATTGGCCTGTTTGATTCCTACTTTAACACTTTTAGGGTACGTTTGGTATCCTATATTGTATTGTATAGTATTATATAACATATTTTTATATAGAATTACGTTTAGTATAAACTTGTATTTACATATAAATATACAATATTTTAATAAAAGTCAATACCAAACATAATAATTGTAATGCTCTGGGTAGCCAAGACCATTACACTGTGTGTTTATAAAAGAATAAGACTTGTTAATCAAGTCAGTTAGTTGAAAACGTGTCGCTAAGACCATTAGTGAACTAGGGTTAAAAGGTTTTTGTCATAAAAGATACATCTCATATAAATAAACATATTATACATGGGATCCCAAAAGAAATAACGTTTGAAGGACAGTTTGCAAAATTTCCAGAGTATAAACATTAATTGGCCACTCTAAGGGCAAAACAGACGTTTAAGGTCCTCCGATTCCTGTCCCTCCCTCAACCGTGGTGGCCGAGCAGCTGATCATGTACATTTCACCTTTAGAGCTCTCCAAATCAGGGCTGATCAAGCTTACCCTTGCCTTTACCTGCACCACGTAGCACCCGTGAGCCAAGGCCCAGCAAGAAAAACATGACATCAAAGCATACACAATGATAATAACCAAATAATTCGTTAAGCATGATCATATAATCACCAGTCCATACTATTCACATAATCTGTAAACATAACCAGAAAATCCACAAACTAATACTCAGATATTCAACATATCATATTCGTCAATTAACAACAACAACCAAATCATACAGTACCCAGGGTCGACGCCCTTAGGTCGCACCCTCTGTTTATCCCACTAACTCCGGTCTGCTTAAACCGAGCTCAGTGAATATTAAGTTGTCCTCAGCTACCAGTGGCTGAGCCGCGCCCTGTACGCCAATATAAACTCTCACACTCTTAGGATGTTTGTTTTACATTCACATGGCATAATACCACCTTATATAATGCATACATGAATAGGGAACCCTTAGTCCCGTTATAAATTCACAACCGGGTGCAGTTTTCTTACCTTTGATTCCAAGTATTCTGATTACAAGAGATGACCCCTTGAGCACGATCCATTTCCCGAGCCCTAGTTTACACCTAGTCACAACCAAGATAAGGGATTCCATCAATAATAATTGTATAAAGGTTTCGGACCAAGTTCTATCCTTCGAAACATCGAATTCCACCAACACACGGTAGTGGAATCGATCTCGAGAACCTTAGGTTAGGTTCCCGCGCCTAAAACCTTCTTCAGGCCAAAAATGCCCTTAAGATCCATGACCCTAAGCTCTCTATGCCACGGCCCGCCCCTATCCAGAGGCCCAGCCTCACTAAATAATAGACACAGGCGGCCCAACACTCCCATGTCGCGCCCCGCCCCTCTTCCTCAGCTCCCATCTGCTCTAGAGGGCCGTGACACACCAAGAATTGAGTCGCAGCCCGACCACTTCGAACCCAGAAAACCCACCATTTTTAACAATCAAACCTCACTCAATCCAATCCAAAACCATCCCAAAACATAATTTGATTAACACAAACACTTTAACACATTCCCAGCTGCAAAACCCAACAAAATCCTAACTTAGAAACTCATCAAAATCCCACTTCAATCCTTGAAACCCAAGAGCTTATAAACCTCTTAGAACAAACAGAAATTCCCATAATTCAGATGCTAAACTATAATTAAAAGCTTACCTTCACTGAAGAACAAGTCCACCAAGTAGCTGCTGAGCTAATTCCCAAATCCTTAGCCTCAAATCAATCTTCAATATCAAGAACCCAAAAACACTCAGAACCCAGCCCAAAGCTACATAATTAAATGACCAAGAATGTGATTCAAGTCTTACCTCAACTCCTGATTGAATTCCTTAGCTAAAACTAAGCTAATCTCCAAGGTTCCAACTCAAATTTCTGAGTTTCCAGACAAGTTTCCCTTTGGTTTCAGTGATTTCCTTGAGAGAGAAAGAGATAGAAAAGAGAAGGGTTGGTTTAGGTGTTTCCACTGTTTTCCTTAGTTTTGTTTGATCTATCCTTAGTTACTTAAGTTAATTCCAAAGTTCGGGGTACCAAAAACGTCCCCGAGGGCAAAACAGTAAATTTCCCCCAGTATTTCCTCCTAAGCTTCATAACCTCAAATATATCTCAAATTATTTATTTCCATAGCCCGATAATCCAAATAACTGTGTAATACCTAAAATACCCCTTGACTCGCGCCCGAGTCAAGTGTTGGGTCCCGTTGTGATTTTCCCGCTAACTGGCTCCCTAGGATCGCCTCAAGCCGCATGTTGTAAATATATCCACAAAATAATGTGGTCTTCACAATTATAACATATAATCACATTTATGCTTTTAATGGGCTAAAATTACAAATTTGCTCCTTTAAGCTAAACATGGCCTACATGGATACTAATACTCTTAGACATGCATCTCATGTATCCATATAATCATATAAGCATGCTTATCACGGAATCATGCATTAAATTATTTAATTCACACGTAAACTAATTATGGCCTCCTGGCATACTAATCACGGCCCTTAAGCCTTATTAGTGATTTTTGGGTCGTTACAGTAATATATAAAAATATGTTATACAATATATTCTAATATAATACTATACAATACAATATAATACGCTGCATCAAACACACCCTAAGAAGTATACCCAATTTCAATTTTTTTTTTCTAACAATGCTACAAAAACGCGTCAATCTCAACATGGTACACCCGATCACGTATCTAGTTGGCTAATAGCTTATGGGATGGGGTTTATTAGGCTAAGAGTCGATGTAATACCCTCTTACAAAGAGCAATTAGATTTGTTTTTTTTGTTAATTCCCATTATTTTTAACAATATTAAAACATGCAAAGTTGAACCAGAAATCAAAAACATAATCAGAATTTTAGAGCAAAACCTCTCAGACATTTTTTTGACCTCGTCATTTTATTTTCCAGCTTGATTCACCACATGTTAGACATGAAGTTGTATTCACTAATCTCTTTAAGAATGCAACCATTAAGACAAACATGCATTTTCTCATATTGCATGCTAAAGAATGCAATGTTTTGTTTGCCTCATAAAATGCAAACGAAATCTCATTATATTTTGTAATAAATCTCTCAAAAAATAAAGTAATTATGTGAAACTTCTATTACTCCATTGTTTGGTTTTCAAATTATGTAACTCAAGAAGCGCTAGTAATTTAGGACATGTTTGATATTGTTTTTTGTTTTCAAAATTGTGTTTTCAGAAATGAGAATAGAAAACAGTTTTTGTAGTTTTAAGAAAACAACAAGTGTTTGGTCAATGTTTTCTAAAAATAATTTTTTAGTTTTATTTTTTTTAAAACTTAAATAAAAAATTAATAAATATGTTTACAAAGAGAAAATTATTTTGAAAGTTTGTAATAAATAATGAGATAAAGTAATGTGAAAAAAAAGTGATGAGAAATAAGGAGAGAAATATTGAGAAAGAAAATTTGAGAAGAGAGAAATTGATACAAGAAAAAAAAATGAGAGAGAAAGTGATGAGAGAGAAAATGACCAAATTGAAAAAAATGAGGAGAGAGACAATGAGGATATAGGAAGTGATGAAAGAGAAAATAATGAGATAATAATTGATGAGAGAGAAAATAAGGACATCAAAGTAATGAGAGTGAAAGTAATGTTAGAGAAATTGAGGAGATAAAAAATGAGGAAAGATAAATTAATGAGAGAGAAAGTGATGTGAGATAATAATAATTAAAAATGTTATGTGAGAAAAAAAATTGACAAAAAAATTGAGAACATCTAAAAACAACATTTTGTTCTAAAATTTTTCTATTTTTTGTAACTTTAATTTTAAAAATTATTTTCTGAACACAATGTCAAACACTCCCTACTTGTTTTTAAAAAATAGACTTTAAATTTTAAAAACAAAAATAGTATTTTAATTAAGAAATCAAACGCCCTCTTAGTAACTTTACTTAAATCAAGATGAATAAGTTTCCCAACATCTTTCTAAAATGTTTTCAATTTTAACTGGATTTATGTTATGCATCACCAATTATTTATGAAATGTTATCATTCTCATATTCCACATAATGATCATTATTCTTCTCCCACTACAAAAAATCTTAGTTTTAGTCACAACAAATTTTGTGACTAAAAACAAAAAAATTGTGACTAAGTAAAAATCATTATACTTATGTCATCACTAAAAAGTCCGTGGCTAAAAGTATTAGTCACAAAGATCCCAATTTGTTGTCACTAAATGTATTTTTAGTCACAACAAATTTTATCACTAAAAATAATAGGTTGTGACTAAAGCTACATTAGTGACAACTTGTGATTAAGTATGATTTTTTAGTCACAAGTAATATTTTGTTGTTACTAAAAGTGACATTTAGTAACACAAAATATATGTTATGACTAAAAAATTGTCACTAAAGGTTACATTTATTTGTAGTGTCCAATAACTTATCCTACTTGAAATTTTTTCTTAATGATTAAATAAAATTAACCTTGTAACTCCAATCTATTATATCTATAACATATATTAAAAGCTCAATAACTTTTTTTTTCAGTTTGGTTCATCTATTTTGTTATCTTGTATACTGTTCATTGGTTTATCTATTTTGTCCTTTTTTATTTTATCTTAATTTTAAAACAAAAATGTAAAATGATTTAATACAATATTTGTTTAGTGTGTTTGATCAATTTTTTTTTTCTATTTAAACAAAAAAAAGTCTGTATAATTAAATTATATTGTATTATAGTGTAGAATATATTTTAATTATATATCTCTTTTTATTTTTTAATATTACACTTAATAAAAAATTTAATTAATTATTTAATCAATTATTACTCTATGCTCTATCATTTATATTTTATCTTTAGGTATCAATTCTCACTTTTTTATTTTATGTTTGCTCTATACTTATGGTATTTTTTTAAAAAGATTTATTAGTTTTTTTAATAATTTAATCAATTATTACTCTATACTCTATCATCTATATGTATCAATTTTCACTTTTTTATTTTATATTTTCTCTATACTTTTGATATTTTTTAAAGAGATCTATTGGTTTTTTTTTTTTTTTAAAAACATTGTATTTTTTTCATTCTTTTTTATTTTGTTTAAAGTTTAAAATTTAAAATTTAAAACTTTTTTGTTGAAGTTATTAGGATGATTTGATTTGAATAATTTCAATTAATTTTGTCATTTTTCCTTTAATATTGTATTGTGCTAAAATATAATATTTGCACCTAATTTAATATTTTATATTTAAAAATCCAAATTATAAATATTTTTTAATTTTTTTAGTTTTACTTGTAATATTGATAGAAATTTACTTTATTGTGTAAGTAACCATTTGGTACCCTGTATTTTTGCAAAGTATCATTTTTGTACCATGTTACAATAATGCTCATTTCGTACCCTGTATTTTGAAATCGTACATATTTAGTACTTTGTATTTTAAAATCGTACATTTTTTATACCCTAAACTCAAATTTAATTTATAAAATTTTACCAATTTAATCAAAATGCTCTTAATTATATGAGTTCCAAATTTAAATTTTATTACTTAATTACATATAACTGATGACAGTTTGGTCATATTGACAAAATTTTATCTATCAAATTTGAGTCTAGGGTACCAAATATGTATGATTTTAAAATACAAGGTACCATATGAGTATTATTGAAAATAGAGGCTACCAAAATGATACTTTACAAAAATACAGGGTACCAAATAAGTAAATTTTGTATTTTATTTAATTCTTTGCTCGACCTTATTATATCATTTTTTTAAATTATTTAAATTTTGAGAAATGCTAAATACACTTTATAATACACTCTCTTTTGCATTCTCTTAAATTAATAAATAACATGTGGATTCCACTAATGATTTAAAAAAAATATTAAAATATAAAAAATTGAATAATATCCACATGTCATGCATAGATGAAGGAGAGTATAAAAGAGAGTGGAATAAAGAGTTTCCTCAACACTCCTCTTAAGTTTTATATTAATTTTATTTGTATTAAAAAATGCAACTCTTCTCCATTAAATGATATTTTAATTAATTTAATTAAATTTTAGAATTTAATTTAAGAAAACCTACTTTTTTTTACATGTGTGTAGCACGTGCCCCAACTAGTTTGTAAATAAGTGTTCATTCATCTAATAACCAATTTTCATCTTTTCAAGATTCTCACACTTAACACAAATATAATGAATAATTTGTATTCTGGTTATTTCTTACACAAAACTTTAGGAAATCCTCTACTTTATCCTTATATCTCATTAATAATCTATCCGGTTACATCCAAATTTATCTTATACGGCAATACATAGATTTTCATGAACCTATCTCCAATAATTTATATATAAATTTTAATACTATTTATCACTGAATTCAATATTATTCATATAAACTAGAGAGCAAACATTAAATAATAAAGAGATTTGAAAAGAACATACAAGGAGATAGGAAAAAAGAAAATCAACTTGAAAATATGAAATAAAATGTATTTATTTGTTTTCATGGAGATAATGAGTCATTGTAAAAGCATGGGCTTGTTTGTTAACATGCAAATAAACAGTTTTATGTTTATTTGAATAATAACGTAAAAAAAACTTTTGGTAAGTTTATTTCAATTTTTTATTTTAATTTTTGCATAATTTTGGAACTAACTTTTCTTACTTTTAATTTTTTTTTAACATTTTTCTTCTCCATACTCATGAGCTTTTTCTATCAAATGTATTTTTATTTTTTAAAAATAAAAAAACAAAAATAGCTACCAAATGCATCTTTATTTAATGAAAATAAAAAAATAAAAGAAAATATATTTTTATTTTTGTATTTAAAAAATTTTAAAACAAAAATTTTACTAAATGCAACCTATATAATATTATTTGTGTAATTCTTTAAAAAAAATATATATGTATATTGGTGTAATTTTTCTTTAATTTTTTTAAACACACTTTCTATTATCATAACTATATAGTTAATTTAATTCTATATTTATCATCGTTATGAGTCAAATGAAATGTTTATATAGCATTAATAGTGAAATTAAGGAGATCGAAATCAAATCTTGAGCATAGATACGTTGAAATTATGTCACACCCAATGGATATGCACTTCATCGTTCCATCATCAAAATCACTGATAAATCATAAAAGCGATGCTGTGGGGGTTACCAAATTCTTGGATACATTAATAAACATATAATAATACCACCGACTAGGAATAGAAATGGTAAGAAATTAGAGGAAATAATATATAGTTATTGAATTATGATTGTGGTATTAATGAGGGGAGGCAAAAGAGGTGGCGTGGGGCATGGTGGGGAAGTGAGGGCCCTACTGCTCTGAGTGAGAGAGAGAGAGAGAGTGTCGTTCGGAAGAAGGCGCGCGAAAACACCGCGGGAGCTGTTTCCCAATGCACCAGCCAGGCAGACACAACATCATAACTCTCACTGCCAGTACTACTCCTCTACTCTTCCCCACTCTCTTTCCTTCTCCTCAAAACTTATTTCATATCACTTTTCTCATATTTGGGTCCCACAATACCAAACACCTGCCTATCATATCAGACGTAAACTCTTCCGGATTTGACATTTATTGTATATATATATAAATTATAATTTAATTTTTTTTTATAACAAGTTGTATTCTATAGTTATTTTAGATCTAATTTGTACAAAATTCCAAATTATTTACTATACAAAAAAATAAAATTTAAAATAGTTACTTACTTACACGCGTATAAATGAATCATATACATGTTTAAATATTATTTTTGATATTATAAAATATTTAAAATTTTGTGAAAATTGTTAAGATATTTAATATAATTACAATATAAGTAATCATATGCACAAATTTCAGTTATGTCTACCTGTAGGGTCAAAAGTAGTGTCATCACTGTAGAATTCCGCTATGTATAAGTATGGTTGAGTTTTGAGTTAAGGCAGAAGAAGGAAAAGGGCTAACGTGCACCGGGGGTCCGGTTAGGCTTATACACCCATGTGAAAGGTGGACCCTGATTCAACCACGTTTTTTAGTTATTTTTTTATTTTGACAGACCGGGATGGGACTGTTTTTGGGTCCTATTATCATCATAGGACAACAACATGTAGTCGTAGTTGTAGTAGTAGATGGTGGGAGTCTATCAATTTGATGTGATCCCTTGTAGGCCATTTGATCCCATTCTTTTCCATATTATTTTTCTTTTTGTGGATTTGGGCCCCATTGTGAGATTATTTCGAAGAGACTATATTTGGGGGTAAAAAAATTGATTGTGTTGTCTCTAACATTTATGCTTCGTTTTATATGGTATGTTTTTCTTTCTTTCTTTCTGTTGTTCCATTGATGTTGATCTTATATTATGGATCATTCCCTACTCGACTCCTCGGCATAATATATTAATTCAAAATCATAGTTGTTTTGATCTATCTTTTTTTATGTTTTCAATCTTTATAGGATTAAGTCATGCATTACACACTCCCGAAGAATGTTGCTTATGATTTGTGCATGATTTTATGATAACAGGCTTGGCGGCCTTATATTTTAGCCCAATGTAGGCCCTAATACACAGCCCATGACGAAAACATATCCTCCTGTCCTGTGAAGAATGATGTGACTAACAAGTCTACACCGGGGCTAACAACACTAATGGACATCCAAGACAAAAGCATTCTTGTAAAATTACATAATTGTTTAGAATGAAGGTCAGTATTCTCAGTCAAAACCGAATAGGGCAGATGTCCGTACGGTGGGTGCCCTGTAAAGAGAATATATATATAAATAACTTGTTTGGTAATTATTTTTTTTCGATTTTTAAGCTATATTTAAAACATTTATATTATAAAATTAATTTTGTTGTGTTTGAAGAGCGATGTTTGCCACGGAAAGTAGTTAAATTGTTTTAAAAGTTATACTTACAAATATTTTATGATCTTACTCGTTACCAATAAAATCACTTCGGATCCACGTAAAATATTTAGGGCTGGGAGTAGTACCAAGCGTATCATTTGAAGTGGTGATATGCATAGGTGAATGAGAAGTAGATCAAAATCCAGAAACCGTCAAGATTGTGATTACGAATAGCTAGAGGAATCAATGATTACAAATAAGAATAGTCGTTTTGATCAAGTCGAAGAGTGAGCGAGCGAGAAGTAGATTTCTTGAGAACAGCAAAGTAAAATTGTCATTTCCATGGTCGGAGCATGAGGCAAAGATGCATTGGAAATCTCAAGACGCCAGGACTTTTGGTACCATATATTAGTGAGCAAACTATAGAGAAAATTAACTAATGTGAGAAAATGTCCGAATGAAATATGAGTTGAACCCCCAGCTCTATCGAGTCTCTTACATATTTATCTCTCTGGATAAACTCAATTCTCAACCTACACCTGCATTAAAATAGTTCGTAACCACCTCTAACAAACACAAAACTAACTTTATCTTTTGTTAGTAACAATCGTAACAGCTTTACAACTATCTCGAATAGTACTATAATGGCAAACATATGTAGCGATGTTCCAACAAATGTCCTTTGGAAATGATAAACTGTCAATGATAACTTGTAAAAATAAAAACTAAATAATATTTTTTTACGACAAACATACTTTTCCTCACACATTTATTGTAGTCGTTGGCACTTCTCCATTAAGTCTAATCAATATTTTTAATATTTATAGTCAAAGTACCTAAGTTGTCATAAAAATTGCATAAAATATACCTAAATCTTTTGATCTGTCCATCCCTTAATATATATTCTAAATCCAATTTAAAAACTATAACTATATTTAAATCAATACAAAAATAAAAAATACTAGAACAAAGTATTAATATCAAAATAAAATTAAAAAAATGTATTATTTATAGATTATATCATTCAAATTAGATACCATAATCAAAATAACAAAAAAATAACATATAATCTTCATTGAAAATAATCCAATCTAAAAATTAAAAATAAATTTGTAGATGAGAATTAGATATTACTTTCATTTATAGATTTGTTTTTTGAAAAAAATAACATATAAGTTAATTTTTATTTCTAATTGAATATTTTTTCAATGAAGATTATATATTAGTTTGATTATGGTGTTTACAATTGATATAATCTAAATGAATTAATGTTATATGTGTTGACTGCCTTTTTCGCTATCAACTTGTTGACATCGTTTTTCGTCAACTTAAAAAATGAGACCAAATAAACAAGAATATACCAGAGGAAATTGATAAAAAGAATGAAAATAAGATATTTTTACGTGGTTCAACAGTTAAAAGCTGCCTAGTCCACGAGTCTATATTATTAGCTCTTTGGAGTCTTTTGGAAACTTTAAGAGAATAGTTGCTCAGGGTTTTCTCTCAAAATCTCAATCTTCCGGTCCCCTTCAAATGAAGTTTACATCTCTATTTATAGAGAAGATTTCAGAATTCGTTCCTACATATTTCAGGAAGATATTTTTGTAAATCAAATAATACAATGCCAATAAATGCATTATTTGTTATATACGCGGCAATATCCCATAGAATGCGGGATTGAGTAACTAGTTACATCATATTCCTTAAACATAGGGAATTTACAACAATAAGTATGTTCACACATAACCGACTAGCTTAGACACCAGACCCATTCGCCTTCGAGACCGTTTTCCTATTACGGGCTTGTCATCTCACTTCGCCTATGCTCCCAACAAGTAACCATTGACGAAGCCATCAACTTCGAGCTCACACCTCTCAAGCTCGATCCATCTTCTCTGAGGGAAAGAGATGCATCAAGAAACTTATACAAGTATTGAACCCTTACTTATTGTGAGTTGCGAGTTCACTTTATAGGCTCGAAACACCTTCGACACTACATATTATTCGAGCTCATGTGATCTCTGACCGGTGGACCTCATAATGACCTTGCTTATTTCGAGCTTACATCTTACGAACCTGAATTTCGAGATCAAGGTTCCCATTCTTGAAATCTGGGTGTAACATTTTGCCCCTTCAAAAGTATCAGTTCGAATTCCATGAGAATGAAACTTTTGAACTACCCCTCTCGAAAATTGATACCACACTCGCGTGTGGACATGCGTCAGCCACAAGTTGTTCAATCAGAGTACTTGAGTACTTTTTCAGCACACCTACGTCATTTCACGTTTCAGCTTTTTGCCGCCATTGTAACATTCGCATCTGACCATCGGATCAAATACCAAATCCAGCCAAAGGCCCAGATTAACTCGACCCTTGATCTCCTCTTGGGATATATATATAACTGTGTCATCTCCTTCTTCTTCATGTTTACGTTTTAATCAGAAAGAAAAACCAAAGCTGAAAAATCCTTTTTCCTCTTTGCATGTTCTCTAAACCGAGAAGACAAAATAACCTTGACCTTTTCGACTCCATGAGATCATTCTTGCAACTGCTCCTCCAGTCTTTGATTTCATTGTATCCGCAAGCTTCAATGTGTAAGTTTCATGTTCTTAACTCTATACGTTTATTTTTTTCATGCATTTTTATGTTTCTGTTGTGCCGAGAATGTAATTACTAGTTTCTCACTAGTTTTATAAGGATATTTGTATCAATTAGTAATCTCAACCACATCGTTTAGCTGATATTGCATAAATTTTGGATTAAATATTTTTTGATATCATGGGTTCCAAACCCAGATTTAGTGCAAAAAAATGTAAATGTAGGTTTTTTAATTTTTTTTTAGACTACGGGTAATGTATCGTGTAGACCAAGAAATGAGGTACTGAATTAGGGTTTTAAATTGCATGTTTCCCAAAATTATCACATTTTTTAGTAACCGTCAACTTTTTCCCTGAAAATTTAGGATTCTTAAAATGAATCCACTTTCCCTCCTTCGCGTCAAATACACGCTCGAAGCCCGAACCTTATAATGGCTCGGGGTTTTTCCTCTAGTTCAACCCGTTCATTCAAGATTTTGGTCTCGATCAAGCTTATTCCGTGATTTCGGGCATTCGAGCTCGAATCACTTAAATTTTTTACTTTAATTTCTTGTGTGCCTGGCCTTCACCCTTTTCATTATTGCTAGATGTCGCAGAATTCTGAAAAATGGTGGGGGTCAGTGCTCGTAATTCCTTATTCTCCAACAACTCCAAGTCCAGAATCGCCCTTTACACGAACCCAACGGCTAATTTGCAAGCACAAAGTGAGGTGTGATCAAGAAGATATTCGAGCCCACTTCTAGCGTCAAATCGACGAGGTCGAGGAGAAGAAAATGAGGAAACTTCGGGTCGCAATCTATCCAGACTCAGACCCTGACCTTAGACCGATCCCTCTCGACCCCACGCTCAAAGTAACCGTGGCCTACAAGCCTAGTGACCTTACTTTCTCGCTGATGGAGGATTCATCAAACCGTCCGTCCACCTCGCGATATGCCGCTATTCCTACCTCCTGGGAGGAATTCTTCGAGGCCGAGCATTATTGGAGCTCGGTTATTTCATTGGGAAAAATCTCCGATATCCTGGTTCGCCATAACCTAGGATTTCCAGGCTCACTAAGGTGTCAAGCTCCTACTCCAAATGAATGGAGTTGCTACGCCCCGGGCGATGGTCGCCCCGACAATAAACTTAAGCTCGCGGCCTGGAGTCGTGAGCATATGAAGGCAGGAGCTCTACTGCCCTTAAAATCCCTTTTTAAGGATTTTCTGGATTTTGTTGGGCTTGCGCCCTTCCAACTCCAGACCAATTCAAACAGGGTCTTGTCAGCCCTGAGGTTGCTGTACCATGAACTAAAGTGGGAAAGACCCTCGCCAAGAGAGATCTTGTACCTCTTTTGTCTGAAAAGCAACCCTTCCCGGGCTCGGGGAGGAGACGACTTCTACTACCTGTTGAGCTATTCCAAGGAGAAGAAGATTTTTGGAGACATGCCTAACCATCCCCCCAACTTCAAGCTGTTATATTATTTTATAATATAATGTTTTAGATTAAATAAATGTGACAAAGTGTGTCACATATTGTAACATATAATAGAGAGTTACAAAATTTAGATATATGAGATATATCCAAATAACGTAACATATATGGTGTTACAAATTTGTAACTTCCAAATATTACCCTTTATTGTGTAAATTTGTTGTTACACAATATTGAGATGAATTTCATAAAGCCATATGTGATATGGCTGTTAGAGATATGATTTCAACCCAATAATGTGTTTTGGGAGTTACAACATCATTTGGGAGGGTTTGGAACTGTTTGGAAAAACAACACATTTTTTGTGCTGAAATTGGTCGGTGGTCGCGGCCTGTGGGACAAAGGCTAGTGGCCGCGGCCACTAATGTCTCTGGCCAAATTTTTAGTTTTTTCAATCTTTGTTGAATGGCTCAAAAAACTCAAATAACTCCCAAATCTCATTTTTAATTCAATATTAATCCAATTAAACATTGGTAACAGCCATGGGGGTTGGTGGAAATTGAAATTCAAAGGGTGTCTCTAAACTCTATAAATAGGAGCCTATAGCTCACTTGAAAGACACAACATTTCTATCCATTAGAGCACTTGGCTAGAAACACCTTGAGGCTTGATAATTCCATAAAGCTTTTCCAATATCTGAGAGAGATCCCTCAGTGCTTGAGTTAGGGGGAAATAAGCTTTTGGACAAAGGTTTTAAACCTTGTTCAAGTTGGTGATCCCCAACCCTCTTCACTTAGGTTGTGTAAGTGAGAGTTTCTTGTATTTTTGTTCTTCTTTCTATTGTATTGTTTTCTTCTTATTCTCTTATTCTCTTGTTCTTTTTACTTGTATTTCTTGTTCAAGAGTTGTAATCTTTTCTTTTCTTTTGTTTCAAACACTTTACTTTATTTGTAACCTTTTGCTTAGAGTTGTATTTTACTATTCTTTTCTTCTTCGTCATCTTCTTCATTTCCTTTGTTTATTTGTAATTTTTAATTATAGAGTTGTAATCTTATTCAATCAATCATTATTTATTTGTAATATATTGCATAGAGTTGTAATTTCTTACTATTTTCATTGAGGCAAATTTATATTTTCCTAACATTCAAAAGCTTAACCCTTTTTTGTTTCAATGGAAGGGGAGACAATCAAGATCATGAACCAAGACCTAGTAAGGTTGGATAGGTTTGATGGATCCAATTTTACTAGGTGGCAAGACAAGGTGAGGTTTCTATTAACCACTCTCAAAATCGCCTACATCCTTGAGTCTTCCTTGGCACCTCTAGCCGAGCCATCCGACAAAGACACTCCCGAGGAGGTGGAGAAGAGAAGGAAGAGGGAGGAGGACAATCTCCTTTGTAGGGGTCATATCCTCAATGCCCTATCCGACATGCTCAATGACCTCTACACCAAGACCAAATCGGCCAAGGAGATATGGGATGCACTTGAGAAAAAGTTTAAGGCGGAAGAGGAAGGTACCAAAATTTTTTTGATATGTCAATAATTCGATTTCAAATTTTTTGGTGATAAACCTATTCTTCCTCAAATTCATGAATTGCAAATTATTGTTAATAAATTGAAAGTGTTAAAGATTGAGCTTCCCGAGGCCTTTCAAGTTGGTGCTACAATGGCTAAATTACCACCAACATGGAAGAGCTATAGGAAAAGAATCCTTCATAAAAATGAGGATTATTCTTTGGAGGAGATCCAAAAGCATATTCGAATCGAAGAGGAATTGATATGTAGAGATAAACTTGTGGAGGGGTCTAATGGAGAGACTTCCAAAGCAAATGCGGTGTCACAACCAAAACATCCCAAAAACAAAGGGAAAAAGGGTAATGAGAAACCTTTGGGTCCAAAAACCAACCCAAACAAGTTTAAGGGCGAGAAAGGTCCTTGCTTTGTGTGTGGGAAAAAGGGTCACTATGCTAGAGAGTTTAGACATAGAAAAGACCAACAAGGACCTAAGGTGAACGTAACTCAAGAGGAAAACATAGTTGCTACCCTTAGTGAGGTGAATGCGGTCCAAGGCAAGGTGAAAGGGTGGTGGTATGATACATGTGCCACCGTCCATGTCACCCATGAAAAATCATTGTTCAAGACCTTTGAAGAGTCAAAGGGCAACCATGAGATACAAATGGGCAATGAGGGAAATCCAAGGTACTTGGCAAAGGTACCATTGAAGTCTTTTTCACATCTGGCAAGAAAGTTACATTAGTGAATGTACTTTATGTTCCCGAAATGAGTAGAAACTTGGTAAGTGGTGATTCGCTTGGAAAGCCCGACATTAAAGCTGTTTTTGAGTCCGGTACACTTATACTTACCAAATCAAATATATTTTTGGGAAAGGGGTACTCTTGTGAGGGTATGGTTAAATTGTGCACCAATGATGTAACTTTCAATGTTATCAATAAAAATGCTAATTCCGCCTATATTGTTGAGTATGATTCTTTATTTTTGTGGCATCTTAGACTATCGCATATAGGTTTTTCTACCATGAAAAGAGTAGTAAAATGTGGTATGATTGCATGCAATATTAAAAACTATGGTAAATGTGAAACATGTGTTAAGGCGAAAATGATTAAGAAACCATTTCCTAGTGTAGAAAGATCATCTAATTTACTAGATTTAATCCATAGTGATCTTTGTGAATTAAGTGGTGTTTTAACTAGAGGTGGTAAAATGTATTTTCTTACTTTTATAGATGATTTTAGTAGATATACCTATGTGTTTCTTTTAAAGCATAAAAATGAAACTTTTGATGCTTTTAAATTGTATAAATTAGAAGTTGAAAATCAACTATAAAGATTAAGGTGCTAAGAAGTGATAGAGGAGGCGAGTACTTCTCTAATAAATTCAATACATTTTGTGAAGAAAATGGTATAATTCATGAGTGCACTGCACCTTATACACCACAACACAATGGTGTTGCCGAAAGGAAAAATAGGACTTATCTAGAGATGATAAATTCTATGTTGGTGTTTTCTAAGTTGAACTTCAACTTATGGGGTGAAGCGCTTTTAACTGCTTGTCACATTCTTAATCGAATATCGATGAAGAAAAATGAGATATCTCCATATGAGTTATGGAAAGGAAGAAAACCCAACATATGGTACTTTAAAGTGTGGGGTGTCTTGCATATTGCAAGAAAAACGAACCTAATAGAACAAAGTTAGGTTCAAGAGCCATAAAGTGTGCTTTTGTTGGTTATGCCAATAATATCAAAGATTATAGGCTATTAGACTTAGAGTCTAATATTATGATTGAATATAGAGAAGTTGAATTCTTTGAGAATATGTTATGTGACAACAATTCTCAAGCTTCAACATCTCTAAAGGAGAATTTGTTATATGAGAACAATTCTCAAGCTTCTACATCCAACGTTGATTCTCAAGAGGAAAATTCTCAAAAGGATGTAAAGCAACCCTTTTAACCTAGAAGAAGTCAAAGGCTTAAAAATCATAAAAGTCTAGTAGTGGATGAGATAGATTCTCAACGAATTTCATTCAACATGGTAGAAGGAAATAGAGAGGAAGTCATTAGGAAAATTCCTATTGTACTTCTCGTTGAGGATGATCCTAAGACTTATAGAGAAGCTATGCAATCGAGAGATAGTGCATTTTGGAAAGAAGCCATCAATGATGAAATGGATTCCATTCTTTCCAATAATACTTGGGAATTGGTAGACCTCCCACCGGGGTCTAAGCCAATTGGGTGTAAGTGGGTATTTAGGAGAAAATACCACACTGACAGCACTATCAAAACCTTTAAAGCTATATTAGTAGCTAAAGTGTTTAGGCAAAAAGAGGGTATCGATTATTTTGATACCTATGCGCCTGTTGCAAGAACAACTTCTATAAGAATTTTGTTCGCTTTAGCTTCTATACACAACTTGTATGTTCATCAAATGGATGTCAAAATGGCATTCCTTAATGGTGACCTCAATGAGGAGGTCTATATGGAACAACCTGAAGGGTTTGTCCTACCAAAATATGAACATAAAGTTTGTAGACTTGTAAATCCTTATATGGATTGAAACAAGATCCTAAGCAATGGCATGAGAAATTTGATCAAGCCATCGTGTCTAATGGGTTTAGACATAACAATGGAGACAAGTGTTTGTATTCCAAAACTTGTAAGGGATATGTGATCATTGTTTGCTTATATGTGGATGACATGCTTATTCTAAGTAATAGCATGAAAGGGATAGAAGAAACGAAGGGGTTTCTATCATCAACCTTCAAGATGAAAGATCTTGGATAAGTTGATACCATACTTGGTATCAAAGTAAAGAAACATAGTGGGGGTTTTGCGTTAGGGCAAGCCCACTATGTTGAGAAAGTATTGAACAAATTTAACCATCTCAAGGTTAAAGATGCCAATACTCCATTCGATCATAATGTAAAACTAGAGAAGAATGATGGAAGAGTGGTGGCTCAATTGGAGTACGCTAGTGCTATAGGGAGTCTAATGTACGCTGCCCAGTGTACTAGACCTGATATAGCATTTGCGGTAAGTAAATTTAGTAGGTTTACAAGTAATACAAGTGTGGATCACTGGAAGGCAATTGGAAGAGTCATAGGTTATCTCAAGAAAACCAAAGGACTAAGCCTTCACTACTCCAAATTTCCTTCGATATTAGAAGGATATACAGATGCAAGTTGGATATCCAATCTTGGGGACAACTTGTCCACAAATGGTTGGGTATATACACTTGGTGGTGGTGCAATTTCTTGGGGTTCCAAGAAACAAACCTGTATATCTCATTCCACTATGGAAGCAGAGTTCATAGCTCTAGCTGCTACCGGCAAAGAGGCCGAATGGTTAAGGGATTTGTTGATAGAGATTCCCCTAATCAAAGAAAATGTATCTACTATATCGATACATTGTGATAGCCAAGAGACATTGGCTATAGCATACAGCGGAGAGTATAATGGGAAGTCTAGACACATTAGTCTAAGACATGGATATGTAAGAGAATTGATTCAAAGAGGAGTCATCTCAATATCCTATGTGAGAGAACAAGTGAAAATCTGGCGGATCCTTTCACTAAGCCACTAACGAGGGATTTAGTGGCTGCTTCTTCTCGAGGGATGGGACTTAAACTTCCTAAAGAGATTCATGATTGATGGTAACCTATCTTAACACTAGTTATTCAACTAGTGTTAGGTTCAATAGGTAACAATAAGTCAATCAAGTGAATATTAGTTGTACTCAAAACAAGTCCCATTTGAGATATTGAGTACTTGTGTGTTACCAAGTTGAGGGTTAAAGCCGAAAGGATTTTTAATAGAATTCAGTCCTGTAAAGACAAGTATTTTTGGGTAACAAAATACTGTAAGAATTCTACCTATATGGACCTAGGGGTGGTGCCGCCTCTCATGAGAATTGGGAGTATTCTCAAGAACGTCCATGAATGGAAAGTGCACATGGCCATTAACGGTGCAAAGCGAGACATAGAGGTCTCAAGTGAACATCGCAAAGGTGTGTGTGTTATCACCGATTTGTTATTATGAAAAGATGGTTCAACGCCTAATGCAACCAAATTTTCGACAAATTTTGTGATAATTACACTATAGTAAAGTTCAAGTTGAAAAACACTTTGCTTTATGCACTAATGCAATGACTCCTATAAGAGAGAGTTCTTATTTAATCAAGTGGGAGATATGTTATATTTCAAAATATAATGATTGATTAAATAAGTGTTACAATAGATAACTATTTAATCCAGTGGGGGAATGTTATATTATTTTATAATATAATATAATGTAATATTATATTATATTATAATATAATGTTTTAGATTAAATAAATGTGACAAAGTGTGTCACATATTGTAACATATAATAGAGAGTTACAATATTTAGATATATGAGATATATCCAAATAATGTAACATATTTGGTGTTACAAATTTGTAACTTCCAAATATTACCCTTTATTGTGTAAATTTGTTGTTACACAATATTGAGATGAATTTCATAAAGCCATATGTGATATGGCTATTAGAGATATGATTTTAACCCCAATAATGTGTTTTGGGAGTTACAAAATCATTTGGGAGGGTTTGGAACTGTTTGGAAAAACAACACATTTTTTGTGCTGAAATTGGTTGGTGGCCGCGGCTTGTGGGACAGAGGCTAGTGGCCGCAGCCACTAATGTCTCTGGCCGCGGCCACAGGCCAAAACTGACCCAATTTTCAGTTTTTTCAATCTTTGTTTAATGGCTCAAAAAACCCAAATAACTCCCAAATCTCATTTTTAATTCAATATTAATCCAATTAAACATTGGTAACAGCCATGGGGGTTGGTGGAAATTGAAATTCAAAGGGTGTCTCTAAACTCTATAAATAGGAGCCTATATCTCACTTGAAAGACACAACATTTCTATCCATTAGAGCACTTGGCTAGAAACACCTTGAGGCTTGATAATTCCATAAAGCTTTTCCAATATCTGAGAGAGATCCCTCAGTGCTTGAGTTAGGGGGAAATAAGCTTTTGGAAAAAGGTTTTAAACCTTGTTCAAGTTGGTGATCTCCAACCCTCTTCACTTAGGTTGTGTAAGTGAGAGTTTCTTGTATTTCTGTTCTTCTTTCTATTGTACTGTTTTCTTCTTATTCTCTTATTCTCTTGTTCTTTTTACTTGTATTTCTTGTTCAAAAGTTGTAATCTTTTCTTTTCTTTTGTTTCAAACACTTTACTTTATTTGTAACCTTTTTCTTAGAGTTGTATTTTACTATTCTCTTCTTCTTCATCATCATCTTCATTTCCTTTGTTTATTTGTAATTTTCAGTTATAGAGTTGTAATCTTATTCAATCAATCATTATTTATTTGTAATATATTGCATAGAGTTGTAATTTCTTACTATTTCCATTGAGGCAAATTTATATTTTCCTAACATTCAAAAGCTTAACCCTTTTTTGTTTCAATGGAAGGGGAGACAATCAAGATCATGAACCAAGACCTAGTAAGGTTGGATAGGTTTGATGGATCCAATTTTACTAGGTGGCAAGACAAGGTGAGGTTTCTATTAACCACCCTCGATAACGTACTCAATCGCCTTTCGGGATCCAAACAAAGCAAACACCCGAGGGCGTCACAGAAGGCGTGATGACCCTCTAAGGTCCCTAAAGGACTGAGACGACCCCTCCTCCACCGAGCTGCCAGGGCCCGAGCCAAGTTATTGCTGCAGACCCCAAAGTCGGAATACCTACCGAAGTCACTCTCCTTCTTCCTCCTATTATTCAAGCCTCCCAGGAAACCGCGCTAGCTCCAAAGAAGTCTGCTCCAATTCGAGAGCGCCTGCTATCGATTTTGACTCACTCTAGTGAGTACGTTATCGACAATGCCACTGGGACCCACGGAGCCACCCGTAGCTCGGATGTTCTGTCACGAGTGGGCCAAAGCTTTAGCAATCTCGGGGCTCCTCAGTGGTAGTTTTTAAACAACTACCGGGATACCAATACCCTTTATGACAAGGATTGCGAGCTTATCTCCTTGGTAATTTACTCTTTTTTTTTTACATGTCTGTTTGAATTTTATTTGGTGTATATTCTAACTCAATTTTACTTGTGCGCAGGCTCTTGCGACATTTTCTCAGCAGAACTACAAGCTGAACAAGGAGGTCCATTTGAGCATGTCTTATGCTCAGGAGTCGAAGAATCTCCAGCTCAAGCTTGCTGACGAGTTTAAAGCTGCCAAGTCAAAGCTAGAGGCTGAGCTTGAAGAGAAGAGCTCAAGAATCATGGAGCTTCAAGAGTCAAGGAGCTTGAGAAGTTAAATGCTAAGCTCGAGGAGGAGAAAAAGTCCACCTTCGACATAATGGAGGGTGAAAAGGCTCGCCTCCTTGAAGAATTCAAGCAAAAGAAGGATCGCGCAGTGGACATGGCCATGTACAGTATCTGGGCTAACAATGCCGACCTCGATACAAGATTTTTGGATACTCTTGAGGACGAGTTATTAGTGAGGTGGCAAGCTCGATTGGAGGCAGGGGATGCTAAGGAGGAGGCTGAAAATGCTAAGGAGAAGTCGGATACTGCCGGGGGGGATGCTCCTGCTTCCTAGAAGAGGGATCATGGGCTGCGTCCCATTAATAATTTTGTAACTTTTTTTTATTCCCTTGGGACAAAAACAACTTACAGCTCGTGTAAGAGCTATATATTTTTTTTGCTTGCTCAAACGTTTACATTTGATATCTTTAATTTTATGCTCGGTATTTGCTTTAATATTTTTGCTCTACATTTCTAGGTCGAAATATTTTGAGCATCATATATTAATTGTTTGCATTTATGTTTGTTTATTCATACAAACATCTGTTGGATTTAAGTTCGAGTTCCAATGCATTCATGCATGGTTTGCTCGATGTATCCATGTCCGATCTCGTTTTTTGTCAATGTTGGACCTTACTTTTACCATGCACTCGAAAGTACTTATATGGCATGTAAGATAGGTAGTTTACTTATATCTTGCTTTTCAGTTACTTTTCCTCTTCCTCGAGTAGCTACTTAAGGTTGTGAGGTCGAAACTATCTTTTTACAAAATATTCCAGCCTCGATCTTGACTTATCTCAAAGTAGGTTTATATGTGTTCCAACTTTTGTCGATTAGTTTTAGTTGGTTTGTTCCAAACCTATTTAGGTCGTGTTTGGTTTGTAATCCGTACACTTATAATTTTTGAATAATCTGGTTGTGTCCAGATCATCTTAGCTCGCGTATCTGGTTATGTCCAGACACTTATATCGTTGATGCTCTAGTTACATCCAAATCATCTTAGCTTGCATCTCTGGTTGTATCCAGATCGCTTTGGCTCGCGTATACTCTTAAAACCACTATGTCGGGTTAATGGTCCGAACATTTTTGCTAGTTTTTGTGTATACAACATTTTCATGTCAGGTTAATGATTAGTGCTCAAAAATATCATTTTATTAGTTTTAAAGTTTAAAATTAATTAAGTTTTAATTAATATTTTTATGGATTTATTGTTATATATTTTATATTTGAAAATATTAATTTTAATTTAATTTGTGTTTAATTTTAAGGAAATAAAATGTATTTTGACACAAAGAAAAAGAAAGATGAAAGAAAGAATTAAAATTGAAGAAATAATGAAGAAAATGGCATTTTTAAAGATGGAATGGCCCAAATAAGCCAGGCCCAAACTTTCAGCACCCAAGTCGAGCCAGAGCTACGCCTGCCACGATCTGACACTGCTGCCAGCTGCCTGACACGCGTCCCACGCCGCCAATAGCTGTCCCCCACGTGCCCAACAATAGCCTGCCGAAGCCCCCTCACACGGTCCCATGCGCCAACAGCTGTCCCCACGCCGCCTGACGCCATCTGACGCGCAGGCTGCCGGGCAATCAGCTTCCGCCAAGTCGCCTTGCTGTCTCCCACTCCACCAGCAGCATTTTTCCTTAGCAAATCTGAGGCCGACACGTGTCCCTTTTTCCATAAGATTTTGAAGCCACTTTCTCCACTTCCTAATGCACGTAAATACACATTTTGGGTCCAATTTTCACTATAAATAAAGGACCAAATGTAGGGAAAAAAATCATCAGATGGTGGAATTAAGTGTGGAGAGTATAGTGAGAAAGAAAAGCATTTTTGTTCTTATTTTTCTTTCATTTCTTTTACATTACATTGAGTGAAAACAATGCCTATTTTAGGCTAAATTCTCTTGTGGAAAGGCTAGAGTGAAGTTCATATTTCACATTATATTTTTAATATATTGATTCTTTATTTTGTTCTTCATTTCTATATATTTGTTACAATTAAATTTATTTTCTTCTAATTTTTATTCTAAATTTATTAGTGTCTTTTACATAAGTCTAGTCATGCTCTTCTTATGTAATTTCGGCTTTTAATTTAATTTAGGATATTTGTTATATTATATGCTTTTTACTGCATTCTGCCATTGGTATTTTGTTGCTTTAAGGTATATAATATGATAGGTTTTTAAAATTAGAAGTTAGTATAATTTAATTAAAGAACATATTTTAAGTTGAGCTTTGTTATATATATTTTCCAACTATAATTAACGGTGTAGAATTATAGCTGAGTATAATGAATCAATTTTATTAATATATATATATGTTTGCATGAATGAAACTTATGCCTTCCATATTTTCCTTCTGATTCTAATTCCTCGATTTTGTTTATTTAATGTTTATATTCTTTTTCAAAGTTACATCATTTCAAAGTTTATTATTTCTGATTTACTAATATTTCTTTTTTACTTGTATTTTACCTGTCTATGGATATGACATAGCCAGATTACTACTGCGACCGCTTAGGAGTTATTGGGCGATATCAATTTTTGGCGCCGTTGCCGGGGAGGTAATTCTACAATTAAATGTTTGCATAGTAAATGATTTTTTTTTTATTTAAAAAAAACAAAGTAGTATAATTTTTTTTAATTTCTCTTTTATTTTATTTTTCCTTAGTAATTTTTATTTATTCATTTTTTTATTTTATTTTTAGGTTTAGAATTTTATTTTCTAGATTTAGGTTTTTCCGGAAAAAGAGCATAAAATTTTAAACCATAAAATTAAAAAAAAAAGTATTGAGAACATTTGTGTAATTTTGGAAATTAGTAAAAACCAAACTTGTTCTGTCTTAGAAAAATTGGTTCTTAAATAAGGTCTGTGTTAGCGTTACCCTCCAATCTTTTCTAAGAACCTCGGGGAGTTCTAGAAAAGCTCTTGGGCCTAAAGTGGTACCTTGGCAGGCTTTCCAATTGGCCTGGGAACATTTTGGTGTATACTTATTACATTATTACACACTTGCGCTTATAATACTTACAAAATAAAAAAAATAATTATGCCACGAAACAGAGACGTACTAGGGAGATTTGTGAGACAACAAGTAGAAACTTTAGAAAACTCTCCTAGTTCGTCATTTTCTTCCATTCGTTCAAACACTCCCGATTCACCGAGACTTCCTGAACCACCCACGATGGCTCATCAAGATGAAGTCCAACCAAGAACGCTACTAGAATGTTTACATCCTACGTGTACAGCCACACCTTCATCCCTAATGTATCCCAACAATATGCCAAATTTTGATTTCCAACCCGGCATGATTAACCTCTTACCAACCTTCCATGGGTTGGAAAATGAGAGTCCGTATGTGCATATACGGGAATTCGAAGAGGTGGTGGCTACATTCAACAACCGAGCTGATGTCACCAACATTGTGAGATTGAAATTCTTTCCTTTCTCACTCAAAGACAAAGCACTGGTTGTATTCCTTAAGGCCTAGATCTATCGGAACATGGGACTAAATGACAAAAGAATTCTTTGCCAAATATTTCCCGCCCCATAAGACTAGCAGCCTTAAGAGGCAAATCTCTACCTTCATCCAGAAAGACCATGAAACTTTCCATCAGGTCTGGGATAGATTTAGAGATTTGATAAATCAATGCCCACATCATGGATACGAAAGCTGGCGTCTGATCAGATAGTTCTATGACGGTCTCACAATCGAACAAAGATAATTCGTACAAATGATGTGCAATGGCGAATTCCTTCAAAAAGATCCCGATGAAGCTTTCGAGTACCTCGACGATCTTGCTGAAAAGTCCTACACATGGAATGGACTGAGTCCTATGGACAAGCCGCGATCAACTGGAATCTACCAATTAAAGGAAGATGACAACGTCAAAAGCCAAATCGAATCATTGAGACAACAATTCGAGGCTTTCAAATCTCAAGAAGGTAGAGGAATCCATATGGCTGCGAAGGTAGAGACACGAGATCCATGCTTTATATGTGGAGGGACGGAACATCAACCGCAAGAGTGCCCAACTCTTGGTGAGTTAAGAGGAGGAAATGAGGAACATTGCAATGCTTTACGGGATTACAAGAAGCTTTATAACCCTTTCTCAAACACTTACAATCCCGGTTGGCGTACCATCCAAATTTCAGCTGGAAGGATTCAAACCAAGCATCTAGAAGCCAATGGAGGCCTGAGTAGCAACAACCGCCAAAAGCATACATTGCTCCTCAAAATAACATGAAGTCAAGTAATTCTCTTGAGAATACTTTACAAATGCTTGCGCAAACTCAAATATCCTCAACTCAAGATCTCGAATCTTGTTTCACACAAATGGTAGAGGAAATGAAAGGCATGAAAGCCCAAATGACAAAGCTAAACACTACTTTGGCAATTCAAGAGCATGGTAGACTTCCCGCTCAACCTCTAATCCATCAAAAAGGGCAACACATGGCACAAACCTCCTCCTCTGCAAATAAAAATTTCAAAGAGGTTAATGCCATCTCTACTCGAAGTGGTCAAAGTACGGTTTTAGCGTTAACTAAGACAACGAGTACGTCAATGCCCGCTCCAGATAATGATGTGCCAATAAGCATTCCAGTAAAGGAACCCTTTCCTCAAGCTTTGAAATCCACTGGAAAGGTACTAGAAAGTCATGGTGAAATCCTAGACCTTCTAACACAAGTGAAGATCAACTTGCCATTATTGCATGTGATCAAACAAGTGCCGGCTTATGCCAAGGTTATCAAGGATTTGTGCACCGTTAAAAGAAAGCACTATGTCAAGAAAACTGCATTCTTGGCAAAACAAGCTAGCGCGGTGATTGACTGCAAGACACTGCCTAAGTACAAAGATCCTGGTTGTCCCACCATCTCATGTAAAATTGGGGAGCAGGAATTTGGTCAAGCCCTTCTAGACTTAGGAGCAAGTGTAAATCTCATGCCATATTCAATATACTTGCAATTAGGTCTAGGAGAACTCAAGCCCACATATGTGGTGCTACAATTGGCCGATTGATCAGTTAAGAAACCTCAGGGAATAGTAGAAGACATTCTTATTCAAATTGAAAAATTCTATTACCCTGTTGATTTTTGTTGGAAATGTGCCCTAAAAGCATATGTAGTAGACATTGTTTTTATGAAATAAATGAATGAATTGAATTTTTTATGCATATATTTTATGGACTATATTATTCTGTGATAATATTAAGTAAATATCAGGAAAATTCCTAAGTTCATATATGTGATCTCAAACATGTATTGTTACGGGAGGATTGTGTTTGAGATAAATGAACTTGAATAGTTCGCAGTAAAATAAAGTTATGGAATCTTTAGATTAATTACTGCAAGTACGGTCCACTAGTATTATGAATACATGTGATCTAGATCCATATCACTACTGTGGTAGGACACTTTAGTGGAGGTGCTTTATATATTAGAGAATATATAGAACTGGACCAGATATGTTTATTAATACTTAGTTAAATACCGTTTCGAAGTATTAATTAAATATATAAACTGATGATCATATACAAATAGATCTTAATCCTGAAAGTACTATGAACTCCTGTTTATGTTATATGAGTTCTTTGATTCACTTGTTAGGGTCTGTCAGAATGATCAGGCTAGAAACTTTTATTTTGGGAACTCATTAATGTAGATGGCTGGGGACATAGTATACAGATATGGAATCTATGCCTTCTCGCAAGAGATTGAATGATGGTTCTCTTAAGGGTTGACTTTTGGGACTGAAAGGTTATTGAGCTCAAATTCATAATTTAGTTATGAATTAACCTTCACTAGTAGAGTCAATGGTAGTTAAGGAAACAAGAGATAATTAAAAGGGTAAAACAGTAATTTTATTCCCGATTAACTATGAACCATTATTAGAGGGTCAAGTTGTATGCAATGATTATATCAATGGACACTTTATGATTATAAAGTACTCAGTAAATGAAATGTCTATAATTACAAGAGTGCTGTCTGATATTTATAGTGGAATACTCATAAGATTAATAAATTAAGATTATTTAATTAAAGAGTTTAATTAATGATCTCAAATTTATTGGAGCTTGGAATTATAGGTCCATAGGTCCCCATAGCGGCTCTATCAACACTGTTCAAGGTAAGAGTTGATATGAAGGGAAAATAGTTTAAAGACATATTTAAGAAGAAATTTGTTCTTCAGGCCAAATATGCAATTATATGATAATAGTGATTAATTAATTAATTACAAATTAGTTGTAGTTAACAAAATTAATTAATATTTAATTATTGTATAATTTTCGAAATTATATTAAATAATTAAATTAATTTCAAAATTGAATTAAATAATTAATTAATTATAATTTTCGAAATTATAATAAATTAAATATTTATTTTCGAACATTTTGAATTTAATTAATTGGTAGAATTAATTAAATATCTTTATTTGAGTGGGAGATAATAATCTGACAAGTTCAAATTGGATTTGAATTTAAAAGATTAATATTTATTCAAATAATTAATTATATTTGATAATTAATTTGAAATTCAAATTTGAATTAGTTATCAGGTTGTTAGATCTTATCTGACAAAGTAGTTTGAATAAATAACTAAATAAAAATTGAAAAACCAACATTCCTAAAATTAGGGAAGCTACACGTGCACACACAGTCCATGGACTGTGTGTGGCATGTAGGGCAATTTTCAGGGATGAGATTTTCATTTTTATTTCTTTAATTAATTAATTAATGGATAATTCAAAAATTGGTTTTTGGATTTTTTCATTAATAGAATAATTAATTAATTAAAAAGTAAATTGTAAAATGGTTACAGATTTATTTTTTAAAATTTGAATATTTTCTTTTAAGTATGACTAATCAGAAAAATATTAAGAGATTAAGGTGTGAGACAACTCTGAATATTCGCTCTGTGAAAAATAGAACGATAGTTTTCTCTCCCTGAAAATAAAGAACCAATTATCAGGCCTATTCTCTTGATCTCATGTGTTGAGTACATCAAGTAGAATCACAAATAAACTATCCTTCATTCTCTAAGTGCCCACACATTTCTTGAGGTGTAGAGAACGCTTTGTAAGATCTTGGTGTGAGTACGTGGGAGCAACTTGGATAGGAAGATCGTTCTAAATACGAAAAGATAGCAAGGATACTTGATAGGCTTCAAGAGGTATGAATTCTATCCTTATCTTGTTTATGATTAATGTATGTATATTAATGGACCCGCATATTTAAAGGTAGTTTAAATATGTTACAAAATTTTGTTGTACACTGGGCCAACCACACCACCATTCCGCTGTGTATTAGGAAACTCGTTCCTAACAATTTTCTCATCTTGGACACTCAATCTGAAGTGAGTATAGAGTCCAAAATTCCCATCATTCTCAGTAGACCTTTCCTCGCAACAGAAAATGCACTCATTAACTGTAGGAATGGTCTCATGAAAATCTCTTTCGGGAACATGACTCTAGAAGTGAATGTTTTCCATATCGGCAAACAACCACATGATAACGATGAGTGTTTCCAATCATATCTGATCGATACACTTATTTCGGAAAAGGTCGAAGCAAAATACTCGTCTAATCATTTTAATCACCTCTTCCAAATTTCAGAAAGTTCTGAACCCGATGAGTCTAAAATCAACCCTGAAATCGTGAAACACTCACAGGCTAGAAGAACCATGTTTTGGAATCCAATCTTTGAGGAACTCCCTCAAGATCGAGAAACACCAATACCATCCATTGAACAAGCTCCTAAACCAAAGTTGGCACAACTTCCCGAGGGTCTTAAGCATGTTTTCCTGGGAGCTGATGACACTTTTCCTGTCATAATATCCTCCAAGATCAATGCCACACAAGAGCGCCAACTCATCAATGTGTTGCAAGAACAAAGAGATGCATTAGGATGGATGATAGCTGACATCAAAAGTCAGTCCTTTAATCTGCTCCCATCACATTCAATTGGAAGATGGGGCTATACCACGTCGTGACCCTCAAATAAGATTGAACCCAATGATGAAGGAAGTAGTAAAGACTGAAGTCTTGAAACTTCTGGATTCTGGCATAATCTATCCTGTTGCTGACAATAAATGGGTCAGCCCAACTCAGGTTGTTCCCAAGAAATCTGGGGTAACAGTGGTACAAAATGAAAAAGGGGAACTTGTTCCTACCAAGGTCACAACTGGGTGGCGCATGTGCATTGATTATAGAAAATTAAATGTAGCCACCCGCAAAGACCATTTTCCACTTCCATTCATCGATCAAATATTGGAACGTGTGGCAGGTCATCCATTCTATATTTTTCTCAATGGTTATTCAGGGTATTACCAAATCGAGATTGCCTTAGAAGATCAGGATAAGACCACATTCACTTGTCCTTTTAGTACTTTTGCCTTTCGGCGCATGCCATTTGGCCTGTGCAATGCTCCGGCCACTTTCCAGCGATGAATGATGAGCATATTTAGAGATATGATCGAGAAATGTATGGAAGTATTCATGGATGATTTGACAGTCTTTGGAGATTCCTTTGAGTCAAGCCTTCTCAATTTAGAGTCTGTGCTTAAACGTTGCAAAGAAAAGGGCTTGGTACTCAACTGGGAAAAGTGTCATTTCATGGTGCCATCAGGCATAGTCTTGGGGCATGTCGTGTCAGAATGAGGAATTTAGGTCGATCAATCAAAGATTGAACTCATATCAAAGCTGCCCAAGATTGTTAAAGATATTCGATCTTCTCTTGGGCATGTAGGATTCTATAGGAGGTTCATAAATTTTTTTTCGACAATTGCTCGCCCTTTGTCAAACCTCCTAGCAAAAGATGTTTTGTTCATTTGGACATCTGAGTGCGAGGAATCTTTTCGAACGCTTGTTGCAAAAATCACTTTCGCCCCTATCATTCAGCCACCTAATTGGAACTTACCGTTCGAAGTCATGTGTGATGCTAGAAATTATGCTATAGGGGTCATCTTAGGTCAAAGAAGGAAGGGAAACCCTTCGTTGTTTATTACGCAAGTAGAACTCTTAACAGTGCTCAAATGAACTATTATACCACTGAAAAAGAGTTACTTGCTATAGTATTCACACTTGACAAGTTTCGTTCCTACCTGATTGGTTCACCTATCACAGTCTTTACGGACCATTCTGCCTTAAAATACTTCCTTTCCAAAAAGGATGCTAAGGCGCGTTTAATTAGGTGGATCCTTCTGTTACAGGAATTTGATCTGACCATAAAAGACAAGAAAGGAGTTGAAAACGTGGTAGCATACCACTTATCTCGTCTTGAATTTTTCGATTCCGCTGATGGCCCAGCCATTCGAGATGACTTCCCTAATGAACATCTCTTCCCAGTCACTAAGTTGCCATGGTACGCTCATATCATTAATTACTCAGTAACTGGTGAACTTCCAACTGCATGGAGTGCACAAGATAAACGTAAAATTTTGGTCGAGGTTCATAACTTCTATAGGGACGATCCATATCTATTTAAGTATTGCCCCGACCAAATTATGAGACAATGCATTCCAGATGATGAAATTTTTAGTTTCTTGAACTTTTGTCATAATGAAGATTGTGGTGGTCATTTTTCTATGAAAAAGACTGCTGCAAAAATCTTACAGTGTGGTCTTTGTTGGCCTACTTTGTTCAAAGACACTAACAATTTCTGCTGATCATGTGAAAGGTGTCAGAAATTAGGTGCCCTGTCCCGACGACATATGATGCCATTAAACCCAATTCTTGTAATAGAAATATTCGATTGTTGGGGGACAAACTTTATGGGACCATTCCCACCTTCTTCTGGCTACCTTTACATTCTCCTCGCCATAGACTATGTCTTAAAATGGGTGGAAGCTGTGCCTTGTCGAAATAATGATAACACAACTGTTGTGAAATTCTTAAAGGAAAATGTGTTATCTAGGTTTGGCACACCTTGCGCTATCATAAGTGATCAAGGCACCCATTTTTGCAACTATTCTTTCGAGACCTTAATGCAAAAATATGGTGTAATTCATAAGGTTGCATTGCCTTATCAGCCCACAGACAAATGGCCAAGCTGAGTTAGCCAACCGAGAAATTAAGCAAATCTTAGAAAAGACGGTTAATCCTGATAGCAAAGATTGGTCCTCACGACTTCTCAATGCTCTCTGGGCATACCGCACTTCTTACAAAACTCAGCTCAATATGTCTCCTTATAGGCTAGTCTATGGCAAAGCCTGCCACCTTCTTGTTGAGCTAGAACACAAAGCTTATTGGGCAGTTAAAAGCCTAAATTTTGATCTCACGGCGGCAGGACTCAATCGTAAGCTTCAGTTGTCAGAAATTGAAGAATTAAGAAAAGATGCTTATGACAACTCTAGGATCTACAAGGCTAAAATGAAAGCAGCCCATGACAAGCAGATCCTAAGAAAAGAATTTGAGCCAAACCAACAAGTGCATCTTCATGAGTCTCGTTTGCATATCCACCCTGGCAAGCTGAGATCAAGGTGGACTGGCCCATATGTTGTGAAAACCGTCTTTCCCAACGGTGCTGTTGAGGTCATAGACCCAACTGATGGGAGAGAATTCAAAGTAAATGGCCAACGACTGAAACACTACATAGAGAGGGTGACCCAGCCTGAAGAAGTCACTCTCGTGGAACCGGTTTACCAAGTTTGAGTAGTGTTCCAAATTGTTTGTACATAGGTTTGTTTTCTGTTCATTTCCCTTTTGTCATTTTATTTTATTTGTTATCATTTTGTATTTTCAGTTTTTCATGTTTTAGAGAATCAATAATCGCTCTATCACTCGATGCTCGCTATCCAGGTGTTCTCTTTCCCTGCTCTTTTACATTTATTATCTTTTGAGACATTGAGGACACTGTCAGATTTTGGTTGGGGGTGGTGAGCATATTCATGCACGTTCATGTTGATTTTTATCATATTAATATTTTCACAGTCAAATTTTTTAAAAATTACTTATTTATTTTTGTAAAATGTTACTTTTGAGTCAAATTTTGTTATCTGTATTACTAAGAGTTTCTCTAGAGTTACCTAATGCACATGCCAAATGTTGTGGTAAGATGGTTGTTAGTACATATTTGCTTAGAATTTTTCCATGTTTAAGTAATTCATTCTTTTGTGTGAGAAGTGAGACTTGAGAAAACAACTTTTAAATTTTTATTGATTCTTAGAAATGGTTATAATTATTTGAACAAGGTATTGTGGTATGAATGGATGATGTTTTAGGGATAATATTTTCTATAGACAAATCTTATTAGAGAGCCTTTTATTTTGTTATTCATGAAAAAGAAAAAGAAAAAAAAATAGAAAAATTGGAGAAAGACACAAGAGCAATATTTCTATCATTTTCAATTATGTTGTCTCTTGTGTCCACGAAAAAAAAAATTTGTTTATTAATTTCCTATTTTATTTTATGACTCTTAGAATAAATGTAAAGATTGTCTATTTAACTTAAAATCCCGAAAAACTGGTTTTGTGGTACTCTTTATGGTGGTTGTCCAAATGGTTTATTTCATATCTTCGTTTCAATAATTATTTAAGAGTTTGTCCTAAATATATACCAATTTGATGAGTGCTTACTTCTTTTCCAACTCCATGAGTGAAACCCTTAAACTTTAAATATTTTCAATTACATGAGAGATTAATGGAGTTGAGACTTTTACTTGGCATAATTTCGAAAGCTTTATGTGCTATAGTTTGCGGTAAAAAGGTTCAAGTTTGGTGCACACACTCACAACTCTAGATTTATTCGAAGTAATTTTGATAACTCTTGTTGACTTGTTACTAACATTTTGTGTTAATACTTAAGTTCTTTTATAATTTTTGACCGGAAATATATCATGTTGACATTTATTATTTCGCTTGAATTGCTAGAGACTAGCAATAAGCTGGTTGGGGGTTGTGATTAGTGTTCAAAATTATCATTTTATTAGTTTTAAAGTTTAAAATTAATTAAGTTTTAATTAATATTTTTATGGATTAATTGTTATATATTTTATATTTGAAAATATTAATTTTAATTTAATTTGTGTTTAATTTTCAAGAAATAAAATGTATTTTGACACAAAGAAAAGGAAAGAAGAAAGAATGATTAAAATTGAAGAAATAATGAAGAAAATGGCATTTTTGAAGATAGAATGGCCCAAATAAGCCAGGCCCAAACTTTCAGCAGCCAAGTCGAGCCGAGCCAAGCCGAGTCGAAGCTGCGCCTGCCACGATCTGACATTGCTGCCAGCTACCTGACACGCGTCCCACGCCGCCAGCAGCTGTCCCCCACGTGCCCAACAACAGCCTGCTGAAGCCCCCTAACACGGTCCCACGCGCCAACAGCTGTCCGCACGCCGCCTGACGCCATCTGACGCACAGCCTGCTGAGCAATCAGCTTCTGCTACGTCGCCTTGCTGTCTCCAACTCCACCAGCAGCATTTTCCCTTAGCCAATCCGAGGTCGACACGTGTCCACTTGTCCCTTTTTCCATTAGATTTTGAAGCCTCTTTCTACACTTCCTAATGCACGCAAATACACATTTTGGGTCCAATTTTCACTATAAATAGATGACCAAATGTAGGGAAAAAAATCATCAGATGGTGGAATTAAGTGTGGAGAGTATAGTGAGAAAGAAAATCATTTTTGTTCTTATTTTTCTTTCATTTCTTTTACATTACTTTGAGTGAAAACAATGCCTATTTTAGGCTAAATTCTCTTGTGGAAAGGCTAGAGTGAAGTTCATGTTTCACATTATATTTTTAATATATTGATTCTTTATTTTGTTCTTCATTTCTATATATTTGTTATAATTAAATTTATTTTCTTCTAATTTTTATTCTAAATTTATTAGTGTCTTTTACATAAGTCTAGTCATGCTCTTCTTATGTAATTTAGGCTTTTAATTTAATTTAGGATATTTGTTATATTATATGCTTTTTACTGCATTCTACCATTGGCATTTTGTCACTCTAAGGTATATAATATGATAGGTTTTTAAAAATTAGAAGTTAGTATAATTTAATTAAAGAACATATTTTAAGGTGAGCTTTGTTATATATATTTTCCAACTATAATTAACGGTGTAGAATTATAGCTGAGTATAATGAATCAATTTTATTAATATATATATATGTTTGCATGAATGAAACTTATGCCTTCCATATTTTCCTTCTGATTCTAATTCCTCGATTTTGTTTATTTAATGTTTATATTCTTTTTCAAAGTTACATCATTTCAAAGTTTATTATTTCTGATTTACTAATATTTCTTTTTACTTGTATTTTACCTCTACGACATAGCCCGATTACTACTGCGACCACTTAGGAGTTATTGGGAGATATCAGTTAACTATCCAGACATTTTTATTTTATGTTATTTTTGTTTTAAACTTGTTGTATTATTGTATACCACTGATGCCCCCTTAATATCCTATGAGTGTGACCATAGATTATTAAATTAAGAGAGTTTGCAAAAAATACAAAATTTAATAAAGAAAATGACTTATGATCAAAATCGAACATTTTATTAATAAAAATTATGTAAAAACAAATATGCTTGGTTACAATGAGACATCATTCCTACACTATTGATAGTAAGGACGTAGATGCTTGCCATTCAAAGCTCGCGGTACCAATTCTCCATTTAATCTGGCCAATTTATATACTCCGCGCTGAATAATGGACTCGATTTGGTAAGGTCCTTCCCAATTAGGTCAGAGTACACCAGCAGACATGTCCCTTGTAGCTAAGAATACATGTCTTACATATTGCCCAAAATATCCCCTTGAGATTAATCCTTCATTCTCGTCTTTTAACTGTCGACATTCATTGGTTGTATGTCTGATATCCCAGTGGAATCTACAGTAATTACTAGAGTCTCTTTTTGCCTTTTGATTCCTCATGGGGTCAAGTCGTTTGAATGGGACCTGGTTTTCATTGGCCAGGTAGATATTCTCCCGAGACTCATTGAGCTAGGTATATACTTTGTATACGGAGAAGTATCTTTCTCCTTTTTTCTTCTTTCCTCCATCAGCCTCGGGGTTATTCCCTTCATTTTTCTTTCTCTTGGAAGGGTTGTACCCGGGGGGTTTTGAAGTTGTGGGGTCCCCCGAGGTCGAAGCAGAGTTTGCGTTTGTTGTTGTAGTTACGAGTTGAGAGGTCATATTCATTGCTAACCTTGCTTCCTTTACATTAACAAACCTTTCGGCTCTTCGATTAAACTTGGTTAAAGACCTGACAGGCTTCCTTTGCAAGTCTTCCCAAAGAGGACTTCCTGGCATTACACCGGCTCGAACGACCATTAAATGACCACTATCATCGACATATCGAGCCCAAGCCACTTCTAGGTTAAACCTCGTGAGGTAATCTTTTAGTGACTCGTTTGGCTGTTGTCAGACGTTGGTTAAGGCTGAAGCCTCGGGCCTAATGCTAACCATAAATTTAAATTGTTTCTTGAAGTCTCTTGACAATTGATCCCAAGTGCGATCAAATGTCTTTTGAACTTTTTGAACCAGTTTTTTCCTGGTCCTGTGAGAGTGGCTGGGAACAGCATACACCTGAGCTCGTAGCCTACATTGCTGGCTCGCATGATTGTGTTGAATGTGCTCAGATGGATATAGGGATCTGAATTTCCGTCAAATGGTGGGACATGAGGAGTCTTAAACCCTTGAGGAAAGGTATTGTTGGAGATATGCAGGGCGAACAACTCGAGTTCTTCATCGAACTCTTCATCCCTTTCCCGGCTACGTTCGTTCTGCAAGAGCCTGAATGCTCTCTTGAACTGTTCAATCCTTTCTTGGACCAGATCTATAGGAGGCTTGGCTTGGACCTGAGGGGGCTGGTTATTTGTAACGACCCAACTATTTCTAAGAACCTGGACCATTAAAACTACTAGACATAACTACTTACTTGGAGGAAAACATATATAAGAAATAATAATAACTTTATTAAAAATCCAACATAAATATTGTGCAAATTACAAAGTAAAATATAAAATGTGGTATGGGTACCCATTGTTTCATAAGACATAAAAACATTGTTTGATAAACATAAAATATAAACTCTAAATACTAGTTGCGGAATTACATCAAAAACATAATTTTAAAAGACTAAAATAAATGTCATCCTTGATCGACACGCAGTCCACTCAGTTTGTTCATCCTCAACACATATGCCAAGCTTCTAAGAATCCTTCCACCTCCATATCTAGTTTCCTGCATCACACTAAAAATAAAGGAATGAGCCTAATACCCAGCAAGGAAAATCTAACAACATACAACATACAACATAAATCATAAATATGAGGCTATATCATAAACGTATACTATAAAACATATGACTATATAAAAACAATATCTATTACAATGGCATCATACTTCTTGGGACTTGCTAGCTAGGCAATCATATGCCCATAAATTTACGGGGCTAGTTATCTAAACAAGTCATATAAATTTATGGGGCTCGTTATCTAAACAATCACATGCCCAAGGAATGTACTATTGGAACTTGTTATCTAAACAAGTTTTATGTTTGTTATCTAAACAAATTATATGCTTGTTGTCTAAACAATTATATGCTTGTTATCTAAACAAAAACATATATTCCAGAACTAAAAACATATCATACATAAACATATCAAAACACATAAAATCTATCCTATTTTCCTTACCAACACCGGGATATTTGAGATCAAGGACGGAATTTGGAACACTCCTAAAACCAACAATAAGAATGGTGGGCTTTTCTAAAGAAAAGAGATGGAAAGAAGTGAACTAAACCACCAAGAGGAGACTTACCGAAAAGAAACCTTAAGTTCAAAGAATTTGAATACCTAACTGTTGACGCAGTTTTTCACCAACAGGAAATTATACGAATAAGTAGGATGTATTAGTGCAAATTGGTAAACCGTAATATGACAATAATTATAATTTAGACTTTGGGAAACTAACAGCAATAGAAAGATGGTCACTCCCTTTCTTTTTAGGTGGCTTGAAGGTCAAAATCCCTCTAGTCCACCAGTCGATAGTATTGATATCTCTTGACTATTTTCTTACAAAGTGCTTCGTTACAAAAATATCCCAACCCCTTGCACTACCTAGGGTCTTGGTATTTATAGGAAGATGGTATCTGGGTAGGTACTGGGGTCATCCCGTGATCTCCTCATCCATGAAATCATTTATATGACATTATTGATTAATTCCTAAACCTTGCAGTGAAGTGTGGTCGAATCAATAGGTAAGGAGAGATAATGGGATGCATGGCCCAAATCAGGCGCGGGATGTATGAACACGCACGTTTATACTGCGTGTCCGAGAATTCAGGAATAGAATAGACACGTGACGTCTTGGATGTGCACGTCTATATTGCGTGGTTGACTTTACAAGGATTCGGGGGTGTCAGGCCTCTAATGCACTACGAGCTTAACGTGGTGCTAGCTCGTAGTTCTCATCATGTCGACACAATGGCCTCAAGGAGTAGCTAAATGATTAACCAGCTCGGGCTGGTTAAATTAGGGGATGGTAGCAAACAGCTCCGGGTGGATGGTTGACACGTGGCAGACCAAGTTAAGCCCTTTCTTAGCTCGCCGAAGTGCGCGGATATTTAGGGTGTACATTTGCCCCCCAAGCCCCTGCTCGTGACTTATGATGTCACCTTTGATCTTCACAGCGGGGGCTTTTAAACTTCCCTTTAGACTCTTCATGTCCTGCCTACTATATTGGTACCAGACACGTGGAACGCCGTGGTTGGCGACTGTTCAGATTTCGAGAATTGCATTAAATGGCCTAGCCACCTTTCTGCTGTTGTTTCGCCTCCCGAGTTATGACCCTCATATCTCGCACTAATTTGATCGGACGGTCCTTGTTTCCTCATGCCTCTTACGTATATATAAGGAGGGCAATCTTCAATACTAGTCACTCTTTGTTTGAAATTTTTTCCTCATTTTCTCTTTTTTAGCTTCAGAAGTTCTTCTTCTGGTCATAATCCCAGAGATCCCCACGCTCTCGCCACGAGAGTCTCTCAGAAGTCCGGCTTTAAGGATTAAACCAGGACTCCTACCCTTACGTTTTCTGCAACTTTCATCTAGAAAAATACACTGTAAGTTTCCTGTCCGTTTGCATGTTTCAATTTCCCTATTTCTTTGATATGCAAATTTATTTCTTAGCCGTAAACAATAGGTTGTTTTTGGCTGGGCTTTTGGTGCGTAGGTTCTAATTCTAGGCATATTGACTACACTTAGAAACATGTCTAGGAATGTGATGTTCATAACTAGGGGATTTCTGGGATAAATTTTGAAATGCCTATTTGGAGTATGGAAGGTGAGATTTTTAGGGTGCAAAACTGGGTAGCTTATGGGTCACACTTCCTTGGTGGTTTTGCTCTCAAAACTTCCCTTCCAAGGCAAGTAATAATCTACCCTTCCTAACACAAAGATCCCTGGAGATCAGAGATCCGTTTGAAACGTGGGCGCGTGACTAAGGCAATGCGTGGCTTCACACACCACGGACTGAGATTACCTTAGCCCGTGTATGAAAACCATTTCTTCTAGCGCTGTTTTCCCTCTTATATTTTTAGGTCGCCTATTTAAGATTTCCTCGTTCTTGTTCGTTAGGCGACCATATGGGACCCATAAAGAACGCGCCCAAGAAAAGCATGGCTAGCTCGTCATCCCAGCAGTCTCGCAAGAGGAAAGAGATTGAAGTAGAGTCTCCCATCCCCTAATTCAGTCCCACGGTGGAGGAGGAGGTCGAGGTGGGACCAGACACTTTCTTCGAGGCAGAGAGGATAGTCTTGAAGATCACAACCAAGGGGAGGGTTAACAAGATTCTGGTGTCCCACAACATCGAAGTTGGGACAGGTGCTCTTGTAGCCCGTCCTCCCCTCGAGGGCAAGAGGCGCTGCGCGCCTCTTGATGAGGAGTTCCCAGCCTGGAGCGACAAACACCTCAAGGCCGGGGCCTTCCTACCTCTGGACCAGTACTTCGCAAATTTCTTGAACTACGTGAAGCTGGCCCTCTTCCAACTGCCCTCGACTCCTATCGTCTGCTGGCAGGGCTGAGGTACCTCTTCCTGAAGCACGTGTGGGAGGTCCCTACTCTAGCGGACATCCGTTACTTCTTCTGCCTCAAAGCCAGCCCGGATCAACGGGGACGAGGCAACGGGTTCTACTACTTGACCCGCTTCCCAAACTCTTCCGCAATCATCAAGCTTCCCAGCCACCCCAACGACTTCAAGGATGTAACAACCCGAATTTGCTAATCAGGCTTAGGGCCTTGATTAGTGTGCCTGGAGGGCAATAAGTGGTTTAATATGCTTATATGTGAATTTATGTGTATATATGATTATGATGCATGTTTAATTGAGTTAAATGTGCATGTGGGCCCCGTCTGGATATTGGGAGCATAAATGTGATAAATGAAATATATGTGGTATATGTGTGATATGTCTGTATAGCACGATCCGAGACAGTCCTGGGGAGCAGTTAGCCAGGGAGTCACAACGGGGTTGAAATTCGGACTCGGGGCGAGTCGAGGGGTAATTCGAATATTAGTTGAGTTACGGGATTATCGGGACATAGAAATAAATATTTGGAGATATATTTGAGGATAGAATGTCTAGGCGGGAATATCTGGGGAATTTACCATTTTTGCCCTCGGGGACGTTTTGGTACCCCGAGCCTTGAGGTAACCTTTAGACTTAAGTTATATAAAACAAATAAATGTGTGGAATTGTTTAGAAACCTTGAGAAACCGACCATACTCTTCCAAGAACTGAAGTTAGCCTTTTTGCTCTCCTTTCTCTTACATTCTCTAAGGTGGAACTCAAGAAGGAACTCAAAAGAATTGGCTAGAATTAAGGGGATTTCAGCTGGGATGATTTAGGAGCTTGAAGCTTTGGGATTGAGGATCAAAATTCTGGGACTAAGCTCAGCAAGGTAAGCTCTAAACACTAAGGTTTAGTCTTTAATTTTCTGCTGGTTTTAGAGGTTTGCATGTAGTTAAGCTTGCTTAATCTTTGGGTGTTTTAGCTAAGCTTTGGAGCACACTTTGATGAGGTTTTGATGTTGTTTCTGTGCTGGATTAATTATGTTGAATATCTAGGAGTCTTAGCCTGGTTTTGGTGGAAATTGGTTTGAAGAAAGGATGAAAAAACTAAGGGAAAATATGGGTTTACTGTTAGTGCCGCGACCCTAGGAGGGGTGTGTCGCGGCCCGCATGCTCGCACAGCTGTGGAAGTCTGAAGGAGTTCGGGCGCGCCGCGGCGCTTGCAGGGCGCGCCGCGGCCCACGTGGTAGACAGTGGAGAGCTAGCCTTTATTTTGAGGCTAGCCGCGGCTCTAGAGGGTGGGGCTGCGACCCTTAGTGTCAGTGAGGATTTTAATGATATTTTTGACTTGGGAACTTAAAGGGTAAGGCTCGAGATGGATTTTATCATTCGGATTGATAGAATTCAAGGTCCCGGAGGTTAGGGTTATTGTAACGCCCTACTACCTTAGAGCCGTTACTAAGTGAGTTTAAAACAGAAATTGTGCATTTAATTGACTCAAGTGGTTTCTAAAACCAAAAGTGTGAATAAACCAGAGTTTAAGGCTGTACTCTTTGAAAATGTTTAGTTTCATTAAAAACGTTAATTATAAAACATCTGGGATCCCAAAATAAGGTTTACAAAATATTTACAACTCAAAATAGATTTACACTTGATCAGCTATCAAAAGAATGGTTAAATACAGCCATATACAAAATGCCCCCAACCAAAGCAGTCGGGCAGGCCGAACATGTACGCGCCGCCCCCACGCTCTCCATACTTATGGCCGGTTGACTGACTCCTTGCTTTTACCTGCCACACGGAGCACCCGTGAGCCGAAGCCCAGCAAGAAAACCCAAATAACACATAACATATGCAAAACAAATAGCTGGCAATAATTCACTGACACAAAGGAAAACCATCATAATAAACAAGTACGGCCATGCCGCTCCCAAGGCCTTGCCAAAGCCTGGAGTTTCGGTTCTCACCACGAGGATAACTCATGTATCCCTTGGGTCCCACCCTGAATATAAGCATCCCATGTGCTGTGTGTTACTTTCGGCCCACGGCCGCCCCGGCCTACGCCGTACCCGGCCTCTGCCGCTCGTTTCATCATAATCACACATATAGTACATTCAAAATAAACATTCACACACATCACGGTTCATTTAAAGTTAAGCATTTGCACGTAATACAATCCGGGGCCACGCCCTACAATCACACAGTGGGGCCATGCCCTAAACTCGGGTGTTACGGTTTTCTTACCTGTATCCCGTGCTTTCCAAAGTACCACGGTCACGAGCACGGTCCTTTAGCACGAGCCTCTCCGAAATCCTAGTCACAACACACATAAAACACTTTTAATACTAACCAAACCCAAAACCACTTCCCGGGACCAATCCCGCACTCTCGGGACCTCTAAAACCTTAAAACAACACCCCGGAGGCATCCCACGAACCCCCGGAGCTAAGACCTAAAATTGCCAAAAAGAGCTACCCTGAAAATTGCCTTGTGCCGCGGCACCCATCAGACAGAAGCTCCCTTGCCGCGGCACACAAAAACCCTGCCGCGGCACGCCTTCGCAGACCCAGAATTCTGGGTTTTTCCTGCAATTTTCCCCGAGCTTTAACCTCCCCAAATCATCCCAAACCAAAACCTAAACCCCAAAACTCAAATCCAAACCTCATATGAACAATCTAACACCCCATAAACACTAGAATCAAATCCAAAACATCAATACACACAAGATCCACTCCTTTGATTTCAAATTCAACAACCCAAATCAAAACCCATGAAAATCTTAACTCAAGCATTAAATTCCTCAACCAACACAGAAAACAAACTTAAATAAGCATAAGATCCTTACCTCAAGAGTAGAATCCACCCTAAAAGTTCCCTTGATCTCCTTCTAAGCTTCCCACTTCAGCCCCTTTCTACACCTCTTCTTCTTTCTTCTTCTTTGCCCTAGTCTTTCTCTCCTCTTCTTTTCCTTCTCTTCTAATTTATCAAAGCCACAAGTGACCCAAATGCCCAAACCGTACCCCCTAAATCCCAGCTGCATAATGTCTATTTGCCTTGCCAAAAGACCAAATTACCCCTCCTTACTAATCCTTCTAAGCTAAACCTTCAAGGGTACTTAAGTCTTAACACTTTCATTTCAATTCTACCACTTCCTATCTTAAAACTTGTTACTCACAACAGTTACAAATGGTTACCAAATTACCAATACTAATCACTCTTTCTAAACTCAACTTATAAGATTCCCGAAGTACCCCTGGGCTCCTCCCGAGCCGGGTACAACAACCCGTTGTGACTTTTAGACTAACTGGCTCTCTAGGACCGTCCCGATGCGTGCATCCTGGTAAAACATCACACTCACATGGCACAATTCACATAGTATAATTATCACAGTTATGCCCTAACATGGCCAAGTTACAATCATGCTCATTTTAAGACAATCAGTTCTACATGCATACTGATTCACATAGTCATGCATCTCAAATAATCCAATAGTCATATAACGTGCAATAAATCATAATGATGCATTAAACTTAATAAAGTCACACACAAAATCCCATCATGCCCTCCAGGCACACTTCCCCAAGCCCTTAAGCCTAATCACTGAATTTGGGTCGTTACAACTATCCCCTCCTCATGAGAATTTCGTCCTCGAAATATACCTGAACAACTCGGGATACTGCTCCCGCATATCTGATTCCAGTTCCCATGTCGCCTCTTCGACCTTGCTGTTTCTCCACAATACTTTAACCAAGGGGATGGTCTTGCTCCTCAAGACCTTGTCCTTCCTATCAAGGATCTGAACAGGCTTTTCTTCGTATGATAAGTCCCGATCCAACTCCAAGTTCTCATAGCTCAACACATGAGTAGTGTCCGAAACATACTTCCGGAGCATGGATACATGAAACACATCATGAACCCCTGATAGAGCTGGAGGCATTGCTAACCTATAAGCCACCTCCCCAATTCGTTCTAGAACCTCAAATGGACCAACAAACTTGGGACTCAGCTTGCCCCGAACGCCAAATCGCTTTACTCCTCTCAGGGGTGAAACCCTGAGGAAAACATGATCCCCAACCTGGAATTCAACGCTTCTGCGTTTCTGATCTGAATAACTCTTCTGGCGACTCTGGGAGGCGAGCATACGAGCTCTAATCTTCTCAAGTGCCTCATTGGTCCTCTGAACCATCTCAGGACCTAAATACCTTCTCTCACCTGCCTCCTCCCAGTGAATCGGCGATCTGCACTTTCTTCCATACATCATCTCATACGGAGCCACTCCGATAGTCGCCTGATAACTGTTATTGTACGAGAACTCGATCAGAGGGAGATACCTAATCCAAGATCCCTCAAAATCCAACACACAAGCTCGTAACATGTCCTCCAGTATCTGAATTTTCCTCTCAGACTATCCATCCGTCAGAGGATGATAAGCGGTACTAAACCGAAGCTGCGTGCCCATAGCCTTCTGCAGGCTCTTCCAAAACTTGGAAGTGAAAGTGGGGTCTCTGTCGGATACTATCGACCTCGGAGCCCCATGAAGTCGAACAATCTCCTTAACATAAAGCTCTGCATACTGCTCCACAGTATAAGTCGTCTTCACAGGTAAGAAGTGGGCGGACTTCGTATACCTGTCCACAATCACCCATACCGAGTCATGCTGACCCACGGTCTTTGGCAATCCTACCACAAAGTCCATGGCAATATCTTCCCATTTCCACTCGGGAATCCCAAGAGGCTGTAATAATCCTGCTGGCCTCTGGTGTTCCGCCTTAATCTGCTGACAGGTTAGGCATCTAGCCACATAGTCCACCACGTCCCTCTTCATGCCTGACCACCAATACAAAACCTTCAGGTCATGGTACATCTTCGTAGAACCTGGGTGCAAAGAGTAGGGAGTGGTATGAGACTCGTCCAAAATCTCTCGCCGAATGTCTGGATCAATCGGAACACAAATCCGTCCTTTGTACTTCAACAAACCCATCTCAGAAATAGAGAAGTCCTTAGCTGCTCCCGATAGGACGTTCTCTCTACGCTCAACTAACTGGGGGTCCTTTCCCTGTGCTTCCTTAATCCTCTCGAGGAGTGTTGACTGAAGAGTAATGTTGGCTAACCTCCCAACCACTAGCTCTATACCTGCTCTGGTCATCTCTCCTGCTAGTCTGTCAGATATCTGCCTCGAACTATACAACTGTCCTGGGCCCCTTCGGCTCAATGCATCAGCCACCACATTAGCCTTCCCAGGATGGTATAGGATATCACAATCGTAATCCTTTACCAGCTCTAGCCACCGCCTCTGGCGCATATTCAAGTCCTTCTGGGTAAAGAAATACTTTAGACTCTTGTGATCAGTGTATTTCTCGCACCTCTCTCCATACAGATAGTGTCTCCAAACCTTAAGTGCGAATACCACTGCAGCTAATTCCAGGTCATGCGTGGGATACCTCTGCTCGTACTCCTTTAATTGCCTTGATGCGTATGCTATCACTTTCCCAGCCTGCATCAACACGCATCCCAGACCCTGTCTGGAAGCGTCACAGTAGACCACAAACTTCTCATTATCTGTTGGCAAGCTCAGCACTGGTGCAGTAATCAACCGCCGCTTCAGCTCTTTGAAGCTATTCTCGCATCGATCTGTCCACACAAACTTGGTCTTCTTCCTTGTCAATTCTGTCAACGGAGTAGCAATTCTGGAGAACCCCTCTACAAACCGCCGGTAGTAACCTGCTAGTCCAAGGAAACTTCTAACTTCAGGAACATTGCTGGGTCTAGGCCAATCCCTCACTGCTTCCGTCTTACTTGGGTCGACCAGTAACCCATCCTTACTGATAATATGGCCCAAAAATGAAACTTGCGATAACCAGAACTCGCACTTACTAAACTTGGCATATAGCTTATGCCCTCTTAACTGCTGCAACACTAGACGCAGATGATGCTCATGCTCTGTATCTGTCTGGGAGTATACTAGGATATCATCAATAAACACAATCACAAACTTATCCAAGTAATCCTTAAAAATTCTGTTCATCAAATCCATAAATGCCGCTGGGGCATTGGTTAATCCAAAGGACATAACCAGAAATTCATAATGCCCATACCGAGTCCGAAATGCAGTCTTTGGTATGTCCTCTTCTCTGATCCTCAACTGGTAGTAGCCTGATCGGAGATCAATCTTCGAAAACACTGTACTCCCTTGAAGCTGATCAAATAAATCGTCGATCCTAGGCAATGGATACTTGTTCTTGATGGTCAACTTATTCAACTCCCTGTAATCGATGCACATCCTGAGCGATCCATCCTTTTTCTTAACAAATAAAACTGGTGCACCCCACGGCGAGAAACTTGGTCTGACGAACCCCAAATCAAGTAGTTCCTGCAGCTGAATCTTCAATTCCTTTAATTCTGCTGGAGCCATTCTGTAAGGTGCTTTGGATATTGGCTCTGCTCCCGGAGCCAACTCTATGACGAACTCGATCTCCCGCTGTGGCGGCAACCCCGGCAGATCTGCTGGAAACAAGTCTGGAAACTCACAGACGACTCTAGTTTCATTCGGTCCCACTGCCGCCACCTTAGAGGAATCCACTATACTTGCTAGGAATCCTATGCAACCCTCTTGCATCAGGTCTCTAGCCTTTAGTGCCGAGATCACAGGTACCCGCGGTCCATCCACCGTTCCCACGAACACAAAGGGTGCCTCGCCCTCCGGTTCAAAGGTCACCATTCGTCGCCTACAATCAATTGTTGCTCCATACCGCGTCAACCAATCCATCCCTAGTATTATGTCAAAATCGTCCATATCTAGTTCAATCAGGTCAACAAACAATTCTCTACCGTCTACCACTACTGGTAAGGCTCTAACCCACCTCCTAGAGACTACCAGCTCTCCTGTTAGCAATACAGTCTGAAAACCCCTAGCATACAAAATACTAGGTCTACACAGCTGATCAATCACTCTAGCAGAAACAAATGAGTGCGTAGCACCAGAATCAATCAATGCAGTAAACAAGGATCCAGCGCTAAAAATCTGACCTGTGACCACTAATGGGCTGGCCTCTGCCTCAGTCTGAGTCAAGGTGAAGACCCTAGCAGGCGCGAGGCTGTCACCCTGCCTAGGCTCCTCCTTCTTAGCCTGCGGGAAATCTTTCTTCAAGTGGCTGGTGCTTCCACAAACAAAACATGCCCTGATGCCGGCACCCGCTCCAGAGGCGGACCGGCACTCGCCCTGATGCCGTCGCCTGCATCGAGGACACCATGGATAACTCCTCCAGTTGTCATTACCGCCCTGGCGGCCACCCACGGAACCGCGAACCCTCCTGTCAGAACCATAGGGAGTAAATGAGTCTGGTACTCTCCTCTTCTCCTCACTGGGGCCGCTGCCCCGACTAGGCCCAGAAGAAGAAGGCATTACCCTCCTGGTATCACGCCTAGCAGCGTTATCCTTCCAGATCTGATCCTCAGCCCTCTCAGCAGTGAGGGCCTTGTCTACCACTTGCGCATAGGTAGTCTCTGGAGCCATTGTAATACTCACGTCACGGGCGATCATTGCACCTAATCCCCGTACAAATCTGTCCCTTCTGGCCATATCAGTCGGCACAAGCTCTGGCGCAAACTTCGCCAATCTATCAAATACCAAGGCGTACTCAGTGACAGATAACCTGCCCTGAGTCAGACTGTTGAACTCATCCGCCTTCGCCGCTCGAACGGCTACACTGTAGTATTTCTCGTTGAAAATGCTCTTGAATTCCTCCCAGGTCATAATAGTAGTATCCCTTCGCTGCCCTACTACCTCCCACCATATTCGTGCATCATGCCTAAGCATATAACTGGCACAATCAACCCTATCCCTTCCTTCAACCCTCATGAAGTCCAGGATTACAGACATTGTACTCATCCACTGCTCAGCCTGCAGTGGGTCTGCTCCCCCCTCAAAGGTAGGAGGTTGTTGTTTTCTGAATCTTTCATATAGAGGTTCCAACCTGTTCCCAGTCACAGGTTGAACCGGAGCCGGTACCACACTAGGCGGTGGTATCACAGTGGCCGGTGGAGGAGCTGGTTGTCTGTACTGACTAAGCTCATCCTCTGTTTTCTTCAACCTAGCCTCCATCTCTGCTAAAATCTGTTGCCAGTTCTGAGGAGCAGGTGGAGGGTCCTGCCCCTGGTTATCATCCTCGGCCTGAATGCCGCGGAGTCTCGATGATTGGCGAGGCATTGCAACTAAATGCCTGCAATCAATGACACCGCTCATTAGGCATGATAACAAGGTCCAATTTCCACCTCTCAATCTCAACAACAACCAAGATCAATCGACCAAAGTGCCATACAAATATCATGCAGCATACAACGGGCCTTGCCCTGGCATCATGCATATGTTATTTCAATGATCATGCTCATAATAATTTAGGCAGGCACACAAAGCATTAAACACATATTCATGAATATATCAACCGATCATACCAAACTACCCTGAGTCGAGCTTTTCAATGGTAGCGTGCGTACATGTTCGGTCGATCTCCAGAACCAATAAACCTTGGCTCGCTCTGATACCAAGTTGTAACGCCCTACTACCTTAGAGCCGTTACTAAGTGAGTTTAAAACAGAAATTGTGCATTTAATTGACTCAAGTGGTTTCTAAAACCAAAAGTGTGAATAAACCAGAGTTTAAGGCTGTACTCTTTGAAAATGTTTAGTTTCATTAAAAACGTTAATTATAAAACATCTGGGATCCCAAAATAAGGTTTACAAAATATTTACAACTCAAAATAGATTTACACTTGATCAGCTATCAAAAGAATGGTTAAATCCAGCCATATACAAAATGCCCCCAACCAAAGCAGTCGGGCAGGCCGAACATGTACGCGCCGCCCCCACGCTCTCCATACTCATGGCCGGTTGACTGACTCCTTGCTTTTACCTGCCACACGGAGCACCCGTGAGCCGAAGCCCAGCAAGAAAACCCAAATAACACATAACATATGCAAAACAAATAGCTGGCAATAATTCACTGACACAAAGGAAAACCATCATAATAAACAAGTACGGCCATGCCGCTCCCAAGGCCTTGCCAAAGCCTGGAGTTTCGGTTCTCACCGCGAGGATAACTCATGTATCCCTTGGGTCCCACCCTGAATATAAGCATCCCATGTGCTGTGTGTTACTTTCGGCCCACGGCCGCCCCGGCCTACGCCGTACCCGGCCTCTGCCGCTCGTTTCATCATAATCACACATATAGTACATTCAAAATAAACATTCACACACATCACGGTTCATTTAAAGTTAAGCATTTGCACGTAATACAATCCGGGGCCACGCCCTACAATCACACAGTGGGGCCATGCCCTAAACTCGGGTGTTACGGTTTTCTTACCTGTATCCCGTGCTTTCCAAAGTACCACGGTCACGAGCACGGTCCTTTAGCACGAGCCTCTCCGAAATCCTAGTCATAACACACATAAAACACTTTTAATACTAACCAAACCCAAAACCACTTCCCGGGACCAATCCCGCACTCTCGGGACCTCTAAAACCTTAAAACAACACCCCGGAGGCATCCCACGAACCCCCGGAGCTAAGACCTAAAATTGCCAAAAAGAGCTACCCTGAAAATTGCCTTGTGCCGCGGCACCACATCCTTGTGCCGCGGCACCCATCAGACAGAAGCTCCCTTGCCGCGGCACACAAAAACCCTGCCGCGGCACGCCTTCGCAGACCCAGAATTCTGGGTTTTTCCTGCAATTTTCCCCGAGCTTTAACCTCCCCAAATCATCCCAAACCAAAACCTAAATCCCAAAACTCAAATCCAAACATCATATGAACAATCTAACACCCCATAAACACTAGAATCAAATCCAAAACATCAATACACACAAGATCCACTCCTTTGATTTCAAATTCAACAACCCAAATCGAAACCCATGAAAATCTTAACTCAAGCATTAAATTCCTCAACCAACACATAAAACAAACTTAAATAAGCATAAGATCCTTACCTCAAGAGTAGAATCCACCCTAAAAGTTCCCTTGATCTCCTTCTAAGCTTCCCACTTCAGCCCCTTTCTACACCTCTTCTTCTTTCTTCATCTTTGCCCTAGTCTTTCTCTCCTCTTCTTTTCCTTCTCTTCTAATTTATCAAAGCCACAAGTGACCCAAATGCCCAAACCGTACCCCCTAAATCCCAGCTGCATAATGTCTATTTGCCTTGCCAAAAGACCAAATTACCCCTCCTTACTAATCCTTCTAAGCTAAACCTTCAAGGGTACTTAAGTCTTAACACTTTCATTTCAATTCTACCACTTCCTATCTTAAAACTTGTTACTCACAGCAGTTAGAAATGGTTACCAAATTACCAATACTAATCACTCTTTCTAAACTCAACTTATAAGATTCCCGAAGTACCCCTGGGCTCCTCCCGAGCCGGGTACAACAACCCGTTGTGACTTTTAGACTAATTGGCTCTCTAGGATCGTCCCGATGCGTGCATCCTGGTAAAACATCACACTCACATGGCACAATTCACATAGTATAATTATCACAGTTATGCCCTAACATGGACAAGTTACAATCATGCTCATTTTAAGACAATCAGTTCTACATGCATACTGATTCACATAGTCATGCATCTCAAATAATCCAATAGTCATATAACGTGCAATAAATCATAATGATGCATTAAACTTAATAAAGTCACACACAAAATCCCATCATGCCCTCCAGGCACACTTCCCCAAGCCCTTAAGCCTAATCACTGAATTTGGGTCGTTACAGTTATGGTTTGAGGTTATTCATTGGATTAGAACTTGATGAGTGAATATTGGTGATGTGTTGTGACTAGGGATTTCGACGAGGCTCCAGTGTGAGGACTGTGCTCGGGACATCGGTGCTCAGAAAGCTCGGAACTCAGGTAAGAGAACCCTTGTTTCCATAGAGCTTGTGTGTAGGGCTGAGCCCAGTGTGATTGAATGGAGGGTCGAGCCCAATATGTTAGAACTGTGGGGCGTAGTCCTTTATCTGATTATGCTAGAATTTTATGTATGCTTGTTATGCTTTGTGAATTATGATGTGAATGGCTGGCTAGGGCCGGGAATAGTGTAGACCGAAAACGGCGAAGGGCCGGGAACAGTGTTGGGCACATTGAGTGCAAGGCCGAGAACGGCAAGGGGGCCGGGAGCAGCGCTAAGCATGTGGAGTGCGAGTTGCCAGGGCGAGTCCCCAGAAGGATACCTGGGATATCCTTACGGCATGGTCCGCGACCCCAGGGCTTGGTAAATGCTTGGAACGGCTAGGCCGTACGTGTTTAGCCATTGGTGGCATGTTGGTATGCTTGATATATATATGTGCTGCATATGTTATCTGCTTGTGGGTTCTCTTGCTGGGCTTCGGCTCACAGATGCTCTGTGGTGCAGGTAAAAGGGTACAGAGATGATCAACCAACCATGAGTACAGTAGGGGTGAGGCGGCGTGTACATGTTCGGCCAGCCTGGCCGCCACAGCCAGAGGATTTTGGGAGATGCTTGTAAATAAACTTTGACTTTGTCGTCTAGTCGACCTGGTTTAATTATTATGTTGTAAACATTTCTAAACTGTATTTTGGGATCCCAAGTGTAAACCTTTTATGATTTTCTATGGAAATTAATATTTCTAAGGTTTTCTCTCTGTTTATCGCTTAATTACACTGTTTGATCTAAAACCTCGAGTAGCGAGATGAAAGCACGTATTCAAACTCACTTAGTAACGGCTCTAAGGAAGTAGGGCGTTACAACTTGGTATCAGAGCGAGCCAAGGTTATTGGTTCTGGAGATTGACCGAACATGTACACACGCAGTTAGTGATAGGCTTAACTCAGGGTTGGTTGGTAAGATTGGTTAATATGTCTGAATATGTATGTGAATGCCCTGTTTGCCTGCTTATCTTGTTTAGAGAATGATAAATGAGTTAACATATGCATGAGATACTGATAGGGCCTGGCCCTTGACTATTGCTTATTGCATGATGAGATTGGGGTATGCTGAATAGTGTTGCTAATGCATGTGGGTGAATATTGGGATAATGGTTTGCATATGGAGTGTGTGTGGTTAGCTGCCTAAATTGAGAATCCATATGTAATATTTGTTTATTGGCCTGTAAGGGGCATAGTGAAGTATGAGTATGCTTAGTTGTGGTATAATTGGGTAATTAAATGTTTGATATTGTGGATTTGGCTTAATATGCTTTATGTGTGTATGAATATTGTGATCTTTGGACCTGGGTGTGGTTTGGTTCGGAGTGTGAACCTCAAGGTAAAGAGGTTTAGTCAGCAGTGGCGGATGAGTTCAGATTGTTTGCATCCGGGACGGTTAAGTAGACCTGGTATCGTAATACAGGAAGGTTGCAGATGATAATTTGTGGTTGGAAACTCCATCTACCTTGAAAGTCCGGAGATGTCCGCTAGAATTTGAGTAAATGGTATCGGTATGGTGTTAGGATACAGACAGATAAAGGACAGTAACTGGAAGGCTTAAGAGGTGCCTTGATTGTACGGCCTCTGGTTGGAGAGGAAAGTTTGGGTTGCTTGGGAAATTGTTTAGTGATGGACAAAGCTAATTTCATTTTTGGTTATATGGAGGTGGAATGTCATAACTAGAGGATTGTACTAAGTAATTGTGACAGGAGGACACTAGGAGGTGGTGTTCAGTTTGAGATATTGGCATGGTGGGTTGGAAAGAACTCAAGTGGGGATTTGATAAAAGAAGTTATAGGAATGAGGAGATTAATGAGCTTGATTTGAAATGATAAGGTAATGACAATCTGTGTTAGTAAGTGTTAGGAGTTGGGTACCTCACTTTGGAAATTTATGCAAGTGGTGGTAGTTGGGAATAATGACCCATGTAAGGATTAAATTTTGCAATGGTTTTGGATGACAGGGCCACTCCAGTGTACTAGATCTTCAATGGTATTTGAGTGGTGGGGAGAGCCATGTTATTTGAGATCTGTGGAATGAGGTAAGGAGCATAAGTGCTGTGGGGCAAGGGATGTGAAAGACAGTGCTTCTATTTCTAACATTCGGTAAGGACGAATTCTCAGTTTTGAGGTGGAAGGACCCCAGACAGTGCTAGGGCACCTAATTTGTGGTTGGAAAGGAGCGTGATTGAAGAGGTAGTTATCAAGATGGTGACAAGAACCAGGGAGGTTATTTGGTATGTACTTGAGGAAGAGGATGCCACCTGAGGGGACGTCGGGTGAGGGCATGATCCCTAAATTAAATAATTTGGTATGTTAGGATGGATGTTCCGTGGTAAGGAAACGAAAGACTGGAATGCATCGTTACACACAAAATTCGAGGCTGATCCCTCGAAGATGAGGATTTTTACTGGATGTTTTATGTTGTGGTCATGTAACAAGCTGGAGGAATTCAGTGTTGAGAGTGTTCCGAGAGAGTGTGGTACATAGAGAGTTTGCCTCAAGGGTGCTATGTGAGAAGCTGAGGATAAGAGCACTTACTAAGGAGGAATAAGGAACTTCTGGCAGATGAATTGGGATACAAATAATTAAGAAGTTCATAGTGAGAACGTTAGAGTTCATCTTAAGGAAGTCTCAGCATAAGGCAGAGTGGAAGTGGATCTATTAAGAGATAACCATGGATTATAAGAGACATCATTGCAAGTGTTCTGATTGGACTGGGTGGGAACTGAGCTAACCAGTGGGAAACTTGTATTGGTATATAGGGAAAGATTGGGGTTACTATAAAGTCAAGCCACATGTAGATTTGGTATCAGGAATGCCTTGGAAGACGACACTGACTGACAGAAAGAATTACCTAAAGCAATTAAAGAAATTTGATCTTGGGTTGGTCAGAGCATTGTATGGCGAGGATTGTTGGTGTCAGCGGTTAAGAATGAAAAGCTTGATATTGGGTACGAGATGGGGCAATATCTCCAGGAGTTGATCTACGACCTGGTTATTGCCAGCTGGAAATCAAGGAAAAAGACATTTCAGGAGTTTTTATCCTGTACTGGGTAAGATGTGAGGAGTTGGTAACAAAGATTCTAGAATGGCTCAAGCTACAGCAGCACAGGTAAGTTCTTAAGTAGAGAATATCGGAATGGTTTGAGCAAGTCTCCTTCAAGTTCATGAGCAGTATGCGTGGACTACTCCTAGACGGAAATGGGGAGTGAATGGCTATTATGCTGAAGACGTTAGTATCAAAGAAGCAGGGTCACAGGTAATGGAAGATTTGATCTAAAGTCACGAAGAAGTTAATGAAGAACGTTTGAAGGACAGGAAGCATTACAAGGCTGGCAAGTGCGTCATCTGTCACATAGGTATCTCCGCAGACAACTACATCAGAGATGGGAGGAACTGTGAAACTTGAGGTTAGACAGAACGAATGGTGTCAAAACAGAATTCAGAAGACAAAGTAAGAGTTGACTGGTATCTAGTGATGCCGGAGTATTCGTGAGTTATGGTTAAGTACAGAGGGATAGCGGAAAGGACCTGATCTATGATATAGGTATGGAACCGTGGGGGTGCACCACAGGTTAGGCACGCCCAGGCTTGGACTGGTGCGGGGATGGGTCGAACCTCGCGGGAGGTGAAAGAATGAAACATGGTTGGTATACTTGAAATGTTAAGTTGACAGTTATGCACAACATAAGGTACTTGGGTGTTGGATTGTTAGTAAGAAAGATAATCTTGGGACTGGAATTTAGTGGAACTCAGCCAATGGACGGTTGATGTTATAAGTCTTTGATTTTGCGAGGAGCAGATTTATTTTGGGGTGGATCTCTTACTTGGAAGGTGTGTACTAGTTAGAAGAGCGCCGCAGGTCGCAGTGGAATGGACAGGATAATGATTGAAACTGGTATAGTGATTGTGTGTGGTGATGAACACATATGTTTCCTTTGGATAATGGAATCCAAAGCTTGGGTTTTGTGGGAATAGGGCAGAACCCTACGAGTGTTATACAAGATAAGGTACAAGCACCAGATAAATGGACCAAAGGCAAAGTCTGCCCTCACTACTGCCCAAACAGCCGAGCAGGAAGCGAAAGTTGCCCTCGCCGCAGCTCAGGTAGGCGAGTAGGAGGCAAGAGCTACTTCGGCAGCTCTCCAGGTTGAGCTTGAGGGGGCCAAGGAAAAGCTATTGGAAGCCGAGGCGGCCGTCCGGGAAGAGAAGGAAGCGTCGGCATTCTCCATGGAAAAAACACCGATTAATCAATTTAACTTACTTCTGAGCTTTAAGACCTGGTTGTACCCAGGACATTTAATTTAAAAACTTAGTTTGCGTTAATTTTTATTGATACCTCGTGCCTTTTAGAAAAAACACCGATTAATCAATTTAACTTACTTCTAAGTTTTAGGACCTGGTTGTATCCAGGATATTTAATTTAAAAACTTAGTTCGTGTTACTTTTTATTGATACCTCGTGCCTTTTAGAAAAAACACCGATTAATCAATTTAACTAACTTCTAAGTTTTAGGACCTGGTTGTATCCAGGATATTTAATTTAAAAACTTAGTTCGCGTTAATTTTTATTGATACCTCATGCCTTTTAGAAAAAACACCGATTAATCAATTTAATTAACTTCTAAGTTTTAGGACCTGGTTGTATCAAGGATATTTAATTTAAAAACTTAGTTCGCGTTAATTTTTATTGATACCTCATGCCTTTTAGAAAAAACACCGATTAATCAATTTAATTAACTTCTAAGTTTTAGGACTTGGTTGTATCCAGGATATATGCCCCCAAGTAAACAGAAGAAGGTCTTTCTTGGTTACTTTGAACACGCTCTTTTAAGCCTATACGCACATGGAAACATACGATACAAAAAATATACTCCTCATTTTTTAATAAAACAGGGTGGCTTTTATAATTAAACCTTATAAAAGCACAACTATTGATAATATTTCTTTAGGTGCACAACGTTCCATGTTCGTGGGACTGTTTCCCCATTAAGCCGAGCGAGCTTAAAGGTTCCTTCCTTCACAACATCTATTATTTGATAGGGTCCTTCCCAGTTTGGTCCCAAAACCCCGTCCTTGGGATCCTTACCGGCTAAAAAGAGCCTTCGGAGCACCAGGTCGCCTACGTTAAAGACGCGTTTACTTGACCCTTGAGTTAAAATACCGAGTGATTTTTTGTTGATAATGCGCGAGCTAAACTTGCGAATCTTCTCGTTTTTCGTCAATTAGGTCAAGGGACGCGCTGAGCAATTTATCGTTCTGGTCTTGGTCAAACTTCCGGACTCCATGCGAGACTATTTTATTTCGATGGGAAGGACGACCTCGCTTCCGAAAGTCAGGGAGAAAGGAGTGTGCCCTGTCAAAGTTTGGTGTGAGGTCCGGTATGCCCACAACACCTGGGGGAGCTGTTCAGGCCAAACTCCCTTGGCTTCATCCAACCTCTTCTTAAGGCTCACTTTTAGTGTCTTATTCACAGCCTCGACTTACCCATTAGCCTGGGGGTAGGCCACGGATGAAAAACTTTTAACTATGCCATGGCTTTCGTAGAATTCGGTGAAGAGGTCGCTATCGAACTGGGTTCCGTTATCCGACACGATCTTCTTTGGCAGTCCAAATCGACAGACAATATTCTTAGCCACAAAGTCGAGGACCCTCTTTGATGTAATCGTCGCCAGGGGCTCCGCTTCTGCCCATTTCGTGAAGTAGTCAATAGCCACCACTGCATAGCGAACTCCTCCTTTTCCCGTGGACAGGGCACCAACTAAGTCAATTCCCCAGACCGCAAACGGCCACGGGGACGAGATTATCCTCAGCTCAACAGGCGGAGCTCGGGCGATCGTGGTGAACCGCTGGCACTTGTCGCACTTTTGGACGTAATAAATCGAGTCCTTTGATAGAGTAGGCCAATAATATCCTTGCCTCAATATCTTCAAGGCCAGGTTTTGCCCCCCAGCGTGATCCCCAGAAAATCCCTCATGCACCTCCTGCAAAATAGTTTTGGCTTCGCCTGGCAGAACACACCGCAGAAGAGGTAAAGAAAAGCCACTCCGGTACAACGTCCCGTCTACCATTGTATACCTTGGAGATTGGTACAGTATCCTCCTTGCGTCGTTTCGCTCTTCAGGTAACTTTCCTATGGTGAGGTACTCGACTATGGGAGTCATCCAAGTCGGCCTGGCATCGATCATCTTGACCTCTCCTGTAGTTTCCTCTATGCTTGGACTTTCCAAGAATTCAACCGGTACCAGGCCCAAGGTTTCAGCCTCCCCAGAGGTGGCGAGCTTTGCTAAGGCGTCAGCATTGGCATTTTGCTCTCGAGGTATCTGTACAACTAGGCTGTACTCAAATGCGAACAGCTCCTTCTTCACCTTGGCCAGGTAGGCTGCCATCTTGGTTCCCCGCGCTTGGTATTCTCCTGATACCTAGTTTACCACGAGCTGTGAATCACTATTGCACTGGATTGAGCTGGCCTTCAGCTCTCGGGCCACCCTTAGCCCAGCCAATAAAGCTTCGTACTCAGCCTCGTTGTTGGACGCTTCGAGTCCGAACCGTAATGCGAAGTGGAAACGATGTCCCTCTGGGGATATCAAAATGACTCCAGCTTCGGACCCGTTCTCATTAGATGAACCGTCCACAAAGATTTTCCACAAGGCACATATTGGTTCTTCCACTGGTTCCTCTTGGAATCCCGTGCATTCTGCCACAAAATCAGCCAGAGCTTGGCTTTTGATCGCAGTTCGCGACACGTATAGTATCTCGAATTGGCTGAGCTCAATAACCCACTTCAAAAGATGTCCCGATGCCTCAGGTTTCTACAAAACCTGCCTTAAAGGTTGATCGGTTATGACGTGGATTGAATGGGACTAGAAATACGGCCTGAGCTTTCTGGAGGCCGTGATAAGGCAGAACGCCATCTTTTCCATCATCGGATATCTAGATTTGGCTTTGAGGAGCCTCTTGCTAATGTAGTAGTCTAGCTTCTGAGATCGGTCTTCTTCACGAACTAGCATAGCGTTGGTTGCATATTCCGTTACCGCTAGGTAAAGAAAAAGAGGGTCTCTTGCCGTTGGCTTAGATAACACGGGTGGCTCAGCTAAATGTGCTTTTAGGTCGGGAAAGCACGCTCACACTCATCGGTCAACTTGAATTTTTTATTTCCCCGGAGCAGGTTATAGAATGGCAAACACTTGTCAGTTGATTTGGAAATGAATCGATTAAGGGCTGCCACCCTTCCTGTTAGACTTTGGACGTCTTTTCACGACCGGGGTGATGTAATTTCGAGTAGCGATCTGATTTTATTGGGGTTCACCTCTATTCCTCTGGTGTTGACTATGAAACCCAGAAATTTTCCTGATGCGACCTCGAAGGTACACTTTTGGGGATTCATCCTCATACGGTACTGTCTTAAAATCTTAAAACATTCCTTCAGATCGGGGACATGGTTATCGATAGTTTTTGACTTGACCAACATGTCGTCAACATACACTTCCATGTTTTTCCCGATCTGATTAGCAAACATCCTGTTGACCAATCTCTGATATGTAGCTCCTGTATTCTTCAGCCCGAAGGGCATGACCTTGTAACAATAAACGTTAGTTGGACTCATGAAGCTAGTGTGTTACTGGTCTGCAGGATTCATGGCGATCTGGTTATAGCCCGAGTATGCATCCATAAAGGACATGAGCTCGTTCCCTGTAGTGGCATCCACCAATTGGTCATTTCTCGGCAAGGGGAAGCAATCTTTGGGGTAGGCTTCATTCAAATCAGAAAAGTCGATGCAGGTCCACCACTTCCCGTTGGGCTTCGGGAGCAAAACAGGATTGGTGACCCAGATCGGATATTTTGCCTCACGAATAAAACTGTACCTTAAGAGTCGAGCTACCTCATCTTCTAAGGCCTCAGCTTGGGTCGTGCCCATACACCTTTGTTTCTGGGACTTCGCAGGCACGTTTTTGTCCAAGTTGAGGTTGTGCATGATGATGCTTGGGCTGATCCCTATCATGTCTTCATTAGACCAGGCGAACACATCTAGATTCTCCTGTAGAATCTCAGCAGCTCCGCCTTTCTCTCATTACACAGGTTTTTCCCGTGCTTCACCACCCTCAAGGGGTCTCTCGGATCGATGTTCACGTCTTCAAGCTCTTTGATGGCCTGGAGCTCGGATCTGTCTTCGCCTATCCTGGGGTTGATATCATCATTCAAGGTGATACCTTCCCCATTGGCTTCCTGAGGTTTTTCTATCTCAAGAATAGATCCTACTTCCTGAGATTCCTCACTTTTCCCCTAAATGGTCATTGTCTGCTGCCCGGGTTGTGACTTTCCCTTCATGGAAATGCTATTGCATTCCCTGGTAGTGAGATGATCACCTCGGACCATACATATCCCCATAGAGGAGGGGAATTTGACTGCGAGATGGCAGATATAGGTTATAGCCTCAAATGCCATCAACATAGGCCGACCCAGAATAGCATTGTACGCGGTGGGACAATCGATAACCACGAACTTGAGGAGCTTTGAGACAGTTCAGGTCCTCTCCCAAGGTTATTACTAGCTCGATTGTTCATATTGCTGCCGACCCTTCTCCGGAAAATCCATACAACATCATGGAGGTGGCCTTCAGCTCGGTTACGGACAATCCCATTTTCTCCAGCGTAGATCGGAAACAGCAGGTTCAACGAACTCCCATTATCAACTAGTATCCTCCTAACCCTTCGGTTGGCGAGCTGGGCGGTTATGACTAGAGGTTCATTTTGGGGGAACTGGACGTGACCAGCTTCCTCCTCGGTAAAAATGATTGGTTGCCTCTCCAATCGCTGATGTTTGGGTAGATGTTGCTCCGGGATGAATTCCACTCCATTATGAGCCTTCAACTCATTGACATATCTCTTCTGGGCACCTTTGCTCATGCCGACCAGATGGGGGCCTCCGGAGATTGTGGATATCTCTCCTCCTATTACAGGAGGAGGGGTATCCTAATTTATCCGAGGCCTGGGCTGGTTTACCGGAGCTTCTGGGGCTGGTTTACCAGTGGGAACCCGATTCCGCGTGTACTGAGCCAAAGGTCCGACTCTGATGAGTGTCTCGATCTCATCTTTCAAATGCCTACAATTGTGAGTGTTCTGGCCAATGTCGTTCTGGAATCGACTGAACTTGGAAGGGTCCCTCTTAGCCTTTTGGTGTTTCAAAGGCTCCGACTTCTTCCAGGGGAGGCGGGCAGAGTTTTCTAGGAAAATATGCTCCCTAGTGTTTGTGAGCTCGATATAAGCCGCGTAGACTGGCTTAAAATTTTCTGTGGGCTTGTTCTTCTTTGGACCGTGTTGGCCGCCCTCACCGCTCCCCTTTTTCTTGCCTCCACCCCCTTGGTTATTCTGGGCAATGGTTTGAGGCATTTTCATAACATCTGTTTCCGCTCCAACGGGCTGATCAAGGGTTTGGCTGGTTCTTGCGACCGATGCTCGCGCCTCTTCCGGGTTTATCCATTCCTAGGCCTTGTTCAGGAATTCATCCATGGTGTTGACACCTCTTCTCTGGATCTCTTTCCATAGCCCGCCTCCAACGAGGATTCCGGTCCTCAAGGACATAAGCTTAGAACTATCGTCCGCGTCCCTGGCTTGAGCTGCGACGTTTGCGAACCTGCTTAGGTAAGCTTTTAAAGGTTCCCCGGGCTGTTGCTTCATGTTCGCCAGGATGTCATCTTTGACATGGATACCTTGAGAAGCTCGGAATACCCTCGTGAAATCGACAGAAAAATTCTTCCACGAGCTGATGGAATGCTTTTTACACTGCTTGAACCACTGCCTAGCTAGCCTGATCAAGGTGGAAGGGAATATCAAGCACCTCAGCTTGGGGCCGATATTATGGGCCATCATCAGGGTATTGAACATACCCAAATGATCTGACAGGTCTCTGTCTCCATCGAATTTAGATAGGTGGGGCATCCAGAAACCCGGCGGGTACGTTGTGGCTACTATGCCGGAGGCAAAAAGCTCGAGTTTGTCCCCCGAGTCATACTCGTCCTTCTCCTTTTCTGGCAAGAGTTTCTTCATTAGCTCCTCCATCTGAGCTAGTCGTTCTAGGGTTTGGTCCTTAATCCCTTGGTTGTTTTGGGGCTGTTCGATAGCTCCAGTTCCATTGTACGCGTTAGGCGGGTTATTGTCCCTCCAAGCTTGAGCTTGGTTAGGTGGGACATTCCCACTGTCACGTACTTCGGAAAGACCATCCTCTTGGCAAGCATGACTTTCATTTCTGGTCGAATCCCCTCTCTGCGAGTTAAGGCGATCTCGAAGGTCGGCCCTCGAGGCGGCCCGAGGGCTTTGTGCCGAACTTAAGCGATTATGCACGTCTCCGCCAGATCTGCCACTTCGGTGGCTCTCAGTTCAGTAGCTCCTGTTGGAAAAGCTTGGAGCCTGCTGCCGGGGGTGAGGATCCGGGATCTCCCCGTGTGCTCGTGGGCGATGGGAAGGACTGGCGGGAGGAGGATTCATTCTGCTGCTCCCGTGCGCCAGAATATCTCGAGCAGGACGAGGGGGAGATGTGATCTTATCGGCGAAGGGGGATGCCTAATTGGTGAAGCGATCCTTGTCCCGTCCGGCCGATTTAAACTAGCTCGCGGTCGTTTTACCCTGTCGTCTCCGGCTTCCTGCGCCCGACGGTCTGATTGTGACATGGAAGGGCTGGCCGGAGCAGGCTGTCTGCGCGAGCTTTCCCATTGCCTCCTCCGCAAGCTTCCACAAGCCCTTCTGGGCGCGCCCGATGGTGGAGCCAAAATAGGAGCTGAGGTTCTGACTGATTGACTGAATTGTTGATTGGCCCTGGGAAACTCCTCAAACATAGCTTCCTGGTTATGGTGTGACACAGGTGCAGAACTCGGGGTTGAGGTTCTGACCGATCGATTGGGTCTGGGCCGATTATCCCTGCGAGACTTACGAGTCCCACTTTGCCTCTTTCCGACGTTAACGTCGGTTGCAAGAGGGGGTAGTCGGGCCAAGACTTCTTCGATTTGCTTACTTTCTCTAGATAGGTGACTCCTCAACTGTATGTTCTCCATTTCTGTCACCGTCAGGTAACCCGGGTTCAGATTTGGCGGTCGGGGCGCCGAACTCCCGGTGTCATCGTGGCCCATCGGCTGCTTTCTCGATCGTTGCTGGACCTCAGGGTTTGGTTTTTCGGATATGGTGGCATGTTGGGCCTCCTGCCCATCATGTTGATACGCCACCTTACCATGCCTCGACCAAGTAACCACCATGATCAGGTCTTTGTGACAGCACCAATCTAAATCCTCTCAATGAAAGCACCAAACTATTGGCACAGTTTTTCACCAACAGGTAATTATACGAATAAGTAGGATGGATTAGTGCAAATTGGAAAACCATAATATGGCAAGAATAGTAATTTAGACTTTGGGAAACTAATAGCAATAGAAAGATGGTCACTCCCTTTCTTTTTAGTTGGTTCGAAGGTTAAAATCCCTTTAGTGCACCAGTCGATTGTATTGATATCTCTTGACTATTTTCTTTCAAAGTGCTTCGTTACAACAATATCCCAACCCCTTGCACTACCCAGGGTCTTGGTATTTATAGGAAGATGGTATCTGGGTAGGTACTGGGGTCATCCCGTGATCTCCTCATCCATCAAATCATTTATGTGGCATTATGGATTAATTCCTAAACCTTGCAGTGAAGTGTGGTCTAATCAATAGGTAAGGAGGGATAATGGGCCGCATGGCCCAAATCAGGCGTGGGATCTCTGAACATGCACGTTTATACAGCGTGTTCGAGAATTCAGGAATAGAATAGACACGTGACGTCTTGGATGTGAACGTTTATATTGCGTGGTTGACTTTACAAGGATTCAGGGGTGTCAGGCCTCTGATGCACTACGAGCTTAATGTGGAGCTAGCTCATAGTTCTTATCATGTCAACACAATGGCCCCAAGGAGTAGCTAAATGATTAACCAGCTCGGGCTGGTTAAATTAAGGGATGGTAGCAAACAGATCCAGGTGGATGGTTGACACGTGGCAGACCGAGTTAAGCCCTTTCTTAGCTTGTCGAAGTGCGCGGATATTTAGGGCGTACACTAACCAAGAATTTAAACAACGAGTTAGGCTCTGAATGAAAACTAAAGAAAACTACAGAACCATATATAAAGGAACTTAAGAATAAGAATACCTTTGAATGTACTAGAACCGATCTACACCTCGATATTGAAAACACACTCTAAATCTCACTTCCCAAGTGTTTATAAAGCTTAAAATGATAAATCTTTTATCCCAACCCAATTGTTTATCACAGTATAGTAACCCTAGCAGCTTGAAGGCTCTGAACACAACTTGAAGAATGAGAAAAATGGCTGGGTACTAGGTCCTCTTTATAGAGTTCAAGGAGTGAACTATCTCATTTTAGCTTGAATAAAAATAATGAGTATTAATTGAAAAATATTGGAATATTCGTTCAACAGGTGCTGAAGACTCGGTCAAAACGTTCAGAGGATAGTCAAGAGGTTAAGGAATGAATTAAGCTTGGTTTCAACAATGTTTGAAATTATGACCCTAGGGCTGATATATCGCCCATCATAGGCGATATATCGCCTGGCCCTATGTCCCGAGTGCTTGTGTTTCGTTTGTGCGAAGTTGACGTGTTTTTCGTATTCGTCTTGTGGCGATATATTGCCCCCCTAAGCTGCGATATATCGGCATACGTTGAAATATTAGACATGTAATTGCACTATTTTAGCTTATTTTGAATTGGATAAACAGCGTTGACTGAGTTCATATTCGACCTTAACAACTGTTGGAAGGTTCTAGAGCTTCTAGATCTTTCTTTTTAATTAATCTATTCATCAAAATACTTAAATTCTTAATAAATGTGCACCCAACAAGTGTCACGATCTTATTAGTTCTATCTAAACCTTATAGAATAATAAATGTCATCTTTATTATCAGATATATTAATCAAACCTTAGGTTATAATTAATATTCATAAACTATAGGTTAAACTTATAAAATCTATAAGTGTTGCTACGAGTGTTCAACTAAGTCCCGGCTTGAACCAAAATCCATTGTAACTATCATACTACTAACTAATACTAACTACTACTACTATTACTACTATCTAGCTAGTTAAGTAAATATTCTGGGACTCTACAATTCTCCCCTACTTAAAAGAATTTCGTCCACGAAATTTACTTATCAAACAATTCCAGATACTGTGCTAACATGTCCTCCTCCAACTCCCACGTTGCCTTCCGTTTAGAACTATTACTCCATAGGACCTTGACTATCGAAATACTCTTGGACCATAACTATTTCATCCCTCTATCTAGGATGCTATCCGGTCGTTCTTCATAACTCAAGTCTTTCTGGAGTGCTATTGTATCATACTTGAGGATGTGAGTTGGGTCTGACACATATCTATGCAGCATCGAGATGTGGAACACATTGTGGCTATCTGCTAGAGATGGCGGTAGGGCTAATCTATATGCAACTGTTCCCACTTTGTCCAATATCTCGAAAAGTCCTATAAACCGGGGACTAAGCTTGCCTTTTTTCCCAAACCGCTTCACAACTTTCATAGGAGATATATTTAAGAAGACTTGATCCCCGACTTTGAATTCCACATCACGCTGCTTGGCATCCGCATAACTTTTTTGATGGCTCTGAACAGCAAGTATACGCTTCCTAATTAGTGCTACTCCATCCTGAGCTTCTCTAACAACTTCTAGTCCAAGTAGTTGCCTTTCTCCTACCTCGTCTCAATGCAACGGTGATCGACACCTCCTTCCATAAAGTAGCTCGTAGGGTGCCAACCCGATAGTTCACTGCTAGCTATTGTTGTAGGAGAATTCAATCAGCGGCAAGTACTTACTCCATGATCCTCCGAAATCAAGTACACAAGCGTGCAACATATTATCTGTATGGTATGCTCGGACTGACCGTCTGTCTGAGGATGAAATGTCGTACTAAGACTTAACTTGGTACCCATAGCTTGCAGCAAACTTCCCCAAAATCTCGATGTAAACGTCGATCCTCTATCAATTACTATTGTCTTAGGGATTCCATGTAGTCGTACTATTTCTTGAACATAAACAACTGTGTACTGACCTGCGGTGTATGAAGTCTTAACAGGCAGAAAATGAGCTGACTTGGTTAGTCTATCTATTACTACCCAAGCCGAATCATGCTGCTCACTTGTTCGTGGCAAACCCGTCATGAAATCCATGACTATATTATCCCATTTCAATTCTGGAATGCTAAGTGGTTGCAATAAGCCTGCAGGCCGTTGATGTTCTGCTTTCACTTCTGGCATACTAAACATTTAGACACAAATTCTGCTATATCTTTCTTCATTCCTGGCCACCAATATATTGCCTTAATGTCATGAGTCATCTTGGTCGACCCTGGGAGAACTGAGTATGGGGTATTGTGCGTTTCTTCTAAAATCTTCATCTTGATCCTTTGATCATTTGGTATGCATACCCGATCCTTATATCTCAATAACCCTTGTCCTGATATTGAGAAATCTGTGGCTTTACCTTCTTTAACTGCGTTCATATATTCTACTAATGTGTCATCATGCCCTTGCCCAATCCGTATTTCTTCTAACAGACTTGACTGGATGGACAAGTTAGCCAGTTTACCAATGACTACTTCTATTCCGGCACTGATCAGCTCCTGTTGTAGCGACTTTTCTATTCCAGCTAATGCTGCAAGACTTCCATAACTCTTCCTACTTAGCGCATCAGCAACTTCGTTTGCCTTTCCCGGGTAGTACGGAATTTCGCAGTCATAATCCTTTACTAGTTCTAACCACCTGCACTGCCTCATGTTGAGCTCCTTTTGATTGAAGAAATACTTTAAGCTTTTGTGGTCCGTATAAATCTCACACCATTCTCCGTAAAGATAATGGTGCCAGATTTTCAACGCAAAGACCACCACTGCCAAATCCATATCGTGTGTTGGACAGCGTTGCTCGTACTCCTTCAGCTGCCTTGAGGCGTAGGCTATCACCTTGTCATTTTGCATCAGCACACAACCCAACCCTTGCTTCAATGCATCACAGTAAACTACAAACTTTTCGTTGGGTGTCGGTACACAAAGTACTGGTGCTGAGCATAGCTTATCCTTAAGCAACTGGAAGCTGTCTTCACACTTATCAGTCTAGTTGAACATTTGTTGTTTCCAGGTTAGGTTGGTGAGTGGAGTGGCTATCTTAGAAAAGCCTTCTTCAAGCCTACTGTAATAACCTGCTAGTCCCAGAAAGCTTCTTACTTCTGATGCATTCTTTGGTCTTGGCCAATCCTTCACAGCCTCTACCTTAGATGGGTCTACTGTAACTCCGTAGATATTCTATAAATCAAGTAATATAATGCCAATAAATGCATTGTTTGTTATGTATGCAGTAATATCCCATAGAATGCAGGATTGAATAACTAATTACATCATATTCCTTAAACATAGGGAATTTACAACAATAAGTACGTTCACACATAACCGACTAGCTTAGACACCAGATCCATGCGCCTTCGAGACCGTTTGACTATTACGAGCTCATCATCTCACTTCACCTTTGCTCCCAACAAGTAACCATTGACGAAGCCATCACCTTCGAGCTCACACCTCTCGAGCTCGGTCCATCTTCTCTGAGGGCAAGAGATGCATCAAGAAACTTATACAAGTGTTGAACCCTCACTTATTGTGAGTTGCGAGTTCACTTTATAGGCTCGAAACACCTTTGAGGCTACATGCTATTCGAGGTCACGAGATCTCTGACCGGTGGACCTCATAATGACCTAGCATATTTCGAGCTCACACCTTACGAACCTGAATTTTTAGATCAAGGTTCCCATTCTCGTAATCTGGGTGTAACATCACTAAATCTGAGAGTATAAATAAAATAATATAAAAGAACACAATGATTTTTATGTGGTTCAGGCAATAAAAGAGCCCTAGTCCACGAGTCTGTTCTATTTAGTGAGCTTGAAGCTTGTTTTCGCAAGCTTCAATGGTGGTTCTCAAACAACGTATATATTGCACTGAGTTATATAGTTTCTCTCTCTATAAATTCGAACCCTTTTATGAAGAAACCCCAGCCTTATTTATAGAGGTTGGGATCATTAATTTTATTCATCTCTCATTAATACAAGACCCCCCATCATCGGGTATTAATGTTGAGTTAATACAAAAAAAGACTGCACTAAAAGAAAGACTACGACCCATGCGGATTCCACGGGGCCCATTGCAGAAAGTCACACACCAACTGTATGGGGAAGATATCTGTGACTATCAGGGTGCGACAGATGTTCGCCCATGTTAGGCGGCGTTGTGGAAAATGTCGATTGTCAAGTGTACGAACTCGACACCACTAATCGAGGTCCACCAAAAGTTGTCAGATGATCTTCTGGTGGCCCATGCCCACAATGACTGACATTTGGTAGCCACTCCGAGGCCGAGGACTAGAGTCCGAAACCTCGGAGGTGGGTGAGTAAGGAGAGCTTCTCAGGATGTAGTCTCATACGGAACTCCCCCGACCCGAGAATAAATCTCAGAACATGGCCTCGCTTGGAGACACCTATGACCTAGAGATTGGATCGGGGCATGGTTGGGATGTGTCCCTACTCGTAGACATCCTCATATCATAGACAGACCTTGGGGCGTAGCCTCACTCAAAGACACCCGCGCCTTGGCCGGTCTAGGTTGCCTGGAAGAGTTCACACTCCGAGAACCTCACGCCTTGCCTTGACACCAATCATTCCTAATTTCCATGTGTCTGATGGTGAAAATACAGACAACATTTTCCCCCCAAGTCTTCACTTGTCTTTGGATAATGGAGACATAGATTGAGGAGTAATTCAAAAAGGTCTTTGGGGGGAGACGCTTGGGCTTCCCCTGAATTCACTCTGAAAAGTCATGCCACATGTTGACTTCCTATTGTTGGGCCCATCAATCTGTGCAATTAATGAGGAGTCCATTCTACTACCCAAAACGTCTAATCCGTACTCTAGGCGTCCTTTCGCTCCATACCCAAGGTATTATTTTCCAAAGTTAATGATTGCGATCCATGACTTTTGGATCCTGGTCGTTGGATTATTCTCGAGTGCCTATGTCGTAGGTAATTCGACGGTCGGGGTGGGGTTGCTTCCTCTCCAAGTTATACGAGTATAAAAACTTGACAACCTCCTCTCAACAAGCACTCTTACCATTCAAAATTCAAAAACTCCAGAACTCTCTCTTCTCTCTCAAGCTTCCCAATTCTTCAACTGTTCCTGAGATTCTTTTGCAATCCTGGACGGTTGGTGAGAATCGTCATATTTCTGGACGAACGACAAGCAATTCTTCAACATTCGAACTCATTTCAGCACTTACTGACACTATATCTTAAGTAAGTATTTACTGGTTTTTTGTTTGCGTTGACCTTAATTTAGGAGTTTAGATGCATGCTTATAAACATGCTTTTTTGTGGTATTTGAAGGGTTGTTTTGACCTTCTATAGGTCTTTTTAGGCACAATTTGGTGTTAGAAGTGGTCAAAATGGCTTACTGCACACCTTAGGCAACTTTTGCCTTTCTAGACATCCGATCGGAATTTGGAAAATTCTCAGATTCCGACGATGTTCATAATTTCCGGTGTTGTTCTCCGATGATGATTCTTTGTCCCTAAGGACACCCCTCGTCCTTAGAGTTTCATCTCTCTTCTCCCCGAGCAGTTGTCTTAGGGATTCTTGTTTTGATCCATATTTCTTCGGGGTAAGGCGTTGCTGCTTAGTTTGTTGTTTCAGATGTCTGAGGAGCTCCACCAAATACATACACAAGGGTTCTACTCCTTTGATGCTGAAATCTTACAGATGGCCCGAGAAGGGGAAACAAGTGCCTAATAGCTGTCAAGCCCTTGTAGTACAAGAGGACCTCACTCTGGTGGTGACAAGACCCCTTTGAGTTGGCAACTTGGATGAAGAAGCCAATGCAGGTCCGATGCCAACGGACAAACCTTACACCGCCGCGGGGTTCTAGGCAGAGGCAATCCCTAGCAAGCTTCATCAACGAGGTGTCTTGGAGAAGATTCTCACCTACTATAGGGTGGACACCCGTGAGATGTTGATGCACCTGTCTTGGGAGGACGAGAGGGCGCATGAGAGTATCCATGGGCTCTGGCTCTAGAGTACCTCTCATCTTCAGGCTAGTGCAACCCTACCATTACACCAGTACTATGTCGACTTCCTTAAGTTCATCGGCATAGCCCCTTTCCAGCTGTCCCCGAATGGATATCGGGTGCTGACCCGGCTTTACATTCTATATAGGAGACAAAATTGGTCCACACCTTCCCCAACTGAGATATTGTAGATCTACAGCTTTCGGCAATGCCCAAAGAAGGGGGACCAGAATGGGTAGTACACCCTGATGAAGCACACGATCTCGGGGAAAGGCTACAAGGCTTCGAGTGACAATGAGAACTACGCTCGGGACTACAAGGATCACTTCTTATGGGCGAGTGGTTTCCAAATGAGGACCAATCCCACCTTACTTGTCCTTGCATATTTTCATCTAATAGTGTCCCCCTCATAATTGATCCTTAATCTTAAAACATCTCATTTCAGGTCCCTATCATTGTACACCTTTCGTTGATTATTTCGATGAAAGGTTTAAGGCGATGAAATTATCCGCAACAAGGAGTTGGATCTCATCTTCCTCGTACTAATGCCCACCTTCAGTAGTATGGGCTATTGTGCGAGGGGCAGAGTATAAGCCTAGTGGTCCTCGCCAGATTTCAGGACTCGAAGCAATCACGCAACGAGTCTCGGCTCCACATGGACTATATAGTGGCTAAGACACAATTTATACACACACAACGCCTTCACGAGAGGCATGCAAAGAGCATCCTTGCCATCAAGGCCACTGTGGAGGCAAAGGAAGATGAAGAGCTGGAGGCAGATCTCGAGGCGGGGATCGAGTCATTTTCCATGCCCCAAGGTAAATCCCTAATTTTTCTCCATTATGCTAAGCACGTAGCGAAGGGAACTAGTCTCGTCCATTCTTTATTTTCGCCATCACTCCACGAGTGTGGGCGAATCTTGAGATGTCGCTGATCCGGGGAGGAGTACCAAGACTACCAGGACCTCATCAACGTCTTCCTCCGCCATCTGAGAAGGAAGAGACACCCACAAGTATCCGTGCCTCTTGGCGAGATGACGACTATGTGTGCCACTTGGTTTTGTCAGTACGAGATCAATTTGACGTAGGAGATGGGTTGGCTCATCTGTGAATTCCCCCATTCTGACCTCCCTTTAGAGGAGCCTGATTACAGTGGGGCTCCTGAAGAGATTTATACTTAGTCTCAGATGCGTTTTTACTTGTTTTTGTTGCTTTCCTTCCCTTCCTAGGGTTTAATAAGTTTGTTTCCTTTGTGCAGAAAGCATGGGCCTACCCAAATTGGTCAGGTCAAAGTGTCAGAGGGTGTTGGGACCCTCTCAGATAGATCTCTCGGCGAAATCAACCACGACGTCCACGCCCCTGACTACTGCAACTCCAGCCCCAGTGGCCCTAACTGCCCATGCAGCTACTCCACCACTCCTCACCCTGAGGATAGTTGTAACGCCCAAACTCCAGGGACCGTTACGGTGTGCCTTGTAAACAATGCTAAACTCGCTAATCGAGTCATTTGGCCAAAATCGTGATCTAGGTATGATTAGCGGTTTAGGGATTAAAAAAACTTTGATTAAGATGTAACGTTTCACTAGAACTTTTAATATATACATTGGGATCCCGAAAATAAAGTTTCAGAGTCTATTACAGAAAATATTTACAACAGGCCGTTCTAAGCGGCAAAACAGGGTTCAACCCTAGTTCCACTTTAAACCTAGACGTTAGGCATTTAGTGTTGCTTTGTAGGCTCATGGTCCTTGAGAGTAACTTTAACTCGAAGTCAAGTGACACTTGACGCGACCCTACGTCCTCGAGTTCCAACAGCTCAGGACGGGGTCATCCTGCGGTACTTAGAGCTTGAGGATCTTCCTACCAGTGTCTAGACACTTATGCATTTAGTTTTTCTTCTTACACTCGCGGTCCTAAGAGTAACTTTGATGCGGGGTCAAGTGAGAGCACTTGACTATCCTATGCCTTCAAGTTTCAGTGACTTGGGCTTTGAGGAGTTCTGTTTGCATTGTAGGGTTTTGCCTCAGTGCTCGACTCTTAGCACATTTAGTGTTGTATTCCAGGCTCGATGTCCTTGAAAATAACTTTAATGTCTTCTTGTGTTGCCGAGTCCCAATGACTCAAGTCTCTAGGAGATCATTCGCACTAAGCCACCTGCCCCCAGGTATGTGGCCACCGGTGGGTCAGCTAGGGTCGCATGATTTTCCTCCCGAGTACAGAATTCCGGACCCAATCATGTGAAAGTTGTTAACTCATCATCCTATGTTCAGGAAATCGAGTTCCCTGCCCTTAGACTAGGATTTTCGCGACACTCAAGCTTTAGCACTCGAGGTCTAGCTTCGAGTTCCACTAACTTGGGCTTCCGTTCGCATTCGAGATTATAGGACTAGGTTATTGCTCCTCGGGCACAATTTCCATGGGAGGTGACCAAAGTCTGTTCTCGCGCTACTTGGGTCTTTTACTCTTGGTCTATTCTTGACTCTGAGTGCTAGTGACTCAGGCCCCCACTCGCATTTTGAGATTGAGGTATTTGGTTGTTACTTCTCAGGCATGGAGTCCATGAAAGGTAACCCTATGTCCATTCTTGCGCTATTCTGAGGCTACCAGTACAAGGTTCTTTAGAGTATTCTACTTAAGCCTTAGGCGACTTAGAGCTCGTTCCTGAGTACTGACGAATCGGGCTTCCATTCAGATCTTGATAATTAGGATTTGGTTATAACTCCTCGGGCGTGCGCTATCCTTGGGAGAATATGCTACATCCAATCTCGCATTACTTGGATCTCTTTGGCACTGGGTATTTCTCAAGCCAGTTAGCTATGGGGTCTCATGACATTAGGGACGCTTCACTCGTTGACTATCTTAGCTTCCCATGTAATCGACTTCTTGATGCTATTTTTGCTTGTGACTTACCAGGGACTTGGTCAGCGCTCCTTGGACCTAGTGTCCACGAGAGGTAACCTAAGTCCATGCCTCAGGACTGTGTACAGATGACTCGGTCTTCTGTTTGCGTCTTGAGATCAAGGGACTTGGCCAGTGCTCCTCAGGCGCAATGTCCACAGGAGGTGACCTAAGTCCATTCTCGCGCGACTAGGATTCTTAGTATCCAGTCCCTAGATGCTAAGCCTACCCCCTTTGAACCAACTTGGTTTCTTAGGTCGCAGACTCAAGACTTTAGTTTCCTAGGTTTTTCTATTGTCGGGACATTGGCACTAGGTTTACTACGCTTTTGACAAGCTTAGCTTCCTAGGTCTAACTCTACGAGGTTGCCCTTACTCCATGCCCCGCAAGTGATCGGAGACCAGCAAGCAGTTGCTCTACGAGCAGTACATACAGAATAAAGGAAATTAAATAATATAAGTAGAATATCTTGAAAATTTTACCATGTTTTGTCTACTCGGTTTTCATTAATTGTGCCAGAAGGCTACAAGGAGATTACAAAAATTTACAAATTTACTATTCATATCAATGGCAATATCAGCGTAGATGCTCGACATTCCAGACGTGGGGTATTAATTCCCTGCCTAGTCGGGCTAACTTGTATGTCCCCAGACATACAATGCTTTCGACTTGGTATGTGCTCTCCCAGTTGGGTCTCAGCACTCCCGCACCAGGGTCTCAGGTGGCTAAGAAGACTCTTCGCAACACCAGATCTCCGACCCCAAACTTCCTACCCTTCACTTTAGAGTTGAAATACCTAGCCACTTTCTGCTGGTAGGACGCTACTCAAAGCTGAGAAGCTCCACGGAGATCCTCTACCAGGTCTAGGGACTCTCGGAGTAAAGTGTGGTTGGTGGTCGGATCATACGGATCCCGTCGGTGTTTTGAGATTGCCGCCTCAACTGGGAGCATGGCCTTATACCCATAAGCCATTGAGAATGGTGAGTGATGAGTGGCTAGTGGAGGTCCTGGAAGTAGTGCAGTAACTTCATAATGCCCTAGGCAGCTCCTCAGGCAAAATCTCCTTTTTCCTGTTCAAGCCTTTTCTCAAAGGTGTCTTTGTGCTTCTTGTTGACTGCTTCCACCTGACTATTTGCATGCGGGTGTACCACAGAGGAAAAGTTCTTCACAACCCCGTGCTACTGACAGAAGTCTATAAACACTTCACTGTCAAACTGCAAGCAGTTTTCGGAGACTATTTTCCTCGAGAGCCCGTAGCAGTAAACAATGTTCTTGATGACAAAATCCATTGCCTTCTTAGAAGTGATTGTAGCGAATGGCTCGGCCTCGACCCACTTCGTGAAGTATTCGACTGCCACTATTGCATACTTCACCCCTCCTTTACTCGTGGGAAATTACTCGATAAGGTAAATCCCCCAGACAGTAAAGGGCCAAGGGCTAGTCATCAGGGTGAGCTCATTTGGAGGAGCTCGAGGTATATTAGTGAAGCATTGACACTTGTCACACTTCTTGACATAGTCCATCGCATCTCCGTTCATGGTATACCAAAAGTATCCTTGTCTCAAGATCTTCATGCTGGTCCCCGCAAAAACTCTTATGCACTTCTCGGAGTATTAAATTGGCCTCTTGCATGGACACACATCAGAGCAAGGGTAACAAATATCCATGCCTTTATAGCTTGCTGTCCATGAAAACATACTACAACGCCTTGTAAATCAGCTTCCGGGCTGCTTTCTTATCCTGGGGTAACTCCCCGGAGACAAGGTATTTCACTATAGGCTCCATCCACACATCTTAGAGCTGGACTACTTTCCATTCCTTGGGTGCTGAGATGCTCGGAGAAGCTAAGTGGTCAATGGGGACTACATTGATGAGTTCATCATCGTTAGTGGTTGCCAGCGCAAGGGCATCAACTTTAGAGTTTTGTTCAAGTGGCACTTGTCGGATGGTGAATTTTTTAAAGCTGTGTAATATTTCTTGGGGGTGTTTCCAAGTACACAGACATTCTTGTCCCTCTGGCCTAGTATTCCCTGAGTACTTGATTAACTACAAGTTGTGTGTCACTGAAAATTTTGAGGCTCTCGACTTTGAGCTCTAGTGCTACTCGGAGACCAGCAATGAGCTCCTCATACTCTGCTTCATTGTTTGAGGCGTCAAACCCAAACTTCAGGGCGTTGTGAACCATGTGCCCCTCTGGGAGTACCAAAATGAGGCCTGCCCCGACACCATTTTCATTCGACGATCAAACCTCTGGGGCGTCCCGAGGTCTCTCATGGTTTCTTGTGAACTCGGCGATTAAATTTTCCACTGAGTGTCCCTTTATGGTAGTCCTCGGATGATAGGTGATGTCAAGTTTACTAAGTTCGATAGACCACTTGAGGAGCCTTCCGTATGACTCTTGCCTTTGGAGGATCTGTCGCAAGGGATGGTTTGTGGGGATCTTTATGGGATGCACCTGGAAATAGGGCCTTAGCTTCTGAGAAGCTACCATTAGGAAAAAGGTCAGCTTCTCCACGAGTAGTTACCTTGACTCCACTCCGAGGAGTCTCTTGTTTAGATAGTATACGGAATGTTGGATACGACCTTCCTCGCGTACTAAGGCGATACTAATGGCATTCTCTAAGACAGCCATGTAAAGTAGGAGGGGCTCTCCGTCTACGGGCTTCGACAAGATAGGTGGGTTTTCCATATGCACCTTCATTTGCTAGAACACATGTTCCCATTCCTCCGTCCATTCAAACCTCTGACCTCCTTGGAGTATGTTGAAGAACGGTATGCGTTCGTTAGTTGCCTTGGAAACAAAGCGACTCAGGGCAGTGATCCTCCTGGTGAGGCTTTGAACAACCTTATGCTTTTGAGGGGATGGCATATCGACCAGGCTTTGATCTTCTCGGGGTTTGCTCCTATCCCCGAGCGCTGACAATAAAGCCTAGGAACTTTCCGGAGGCGACTCCAAAAGTGCACTTCTGGGGATTTAGTTTCATGCCAAACCTGCGAAGTACTGAAAACACTTCCGCCGGGTCCTTTATGTGGTCGGGGGCTATTCTAGATTTGACCAACATGTCGTCTACATACACCTCCATTTTCCTTCCCAGTTGTTCCTTGAACATACGGTTCACGAGGCTTTGGTAGGTGGCACTAGCATTCTTTAGCCCGAAGGGCATTACTTTATAGCAGTAAACACCTTTATCGGTTCAAAAGCTGGTGTGTTTTGGGCAGCAGGAAACATTCCTTAGGGCATGCCTTATTGAGGTCGGAGAAGTCTGTGCAAGTCCTCCAAGTGCCATTTGGCTTGGTTATGAGGACCAAATTTGATACCCACTTTGGATATTGGGCATTGATAAGTTCAATTTTGATCATATATTTTTAATTTCTTTAGGCTTAGAAATTGTTAGTTTGTAGTTATTTTAATGATTTTAATTTTTTTTTTTTTTTGTTATTTTGTGAGTTTTGGTATAAAAAGAATTTTAAGAATAAAAATACACATTTATTAATACCAAATAAATTAAGTTTGAATTAATATTTCTATAAATTTAATTTAATATATTCTTTTTTAATTTTTTAATTTTTAATTTTGATTTGATTTATTTGGTTTTATTGGAAATTGTGTATTTTTATGAAGAAAATAAAATATAGATTTATGAACTAGAGTTTGAGACAAAGCTGGAGTTGAAACTTCACGAATGATTTGATACTATTTCAACCATATTTTGAAAATTATTCAACAAATATAAGTTGTAGATATATTTATAAGCTTTCCAAACCATATTTAATTTTCTAAATTGGAGTTATATTGAGGGAGATGTGATCAAAGTACGATTGGCTACGCGTGAAAATTCAGTTTCTTGAAGAATACGAAAATATCAGATTCAAACTTCAATTTAGCAACTAACAAGCAGATATTTTTACTCCAAATTCAAAAAATTGGAGATATCACAATAATATTAAAAGAAAATTAACATCTATTAGTTTTATTTTAAGTTTAAGTTTTAAATTTTAAATTTTATTTCGATTAGTTTTAGTTAGTATGAGACTATTATAAATAGAGTTCTGTCTCTATTTGAAAACAGACTCTCTATTCTCTATTTTAGAGAGACATTCTCTTCTATTATTTTTCTTTTAGTAATTTTAGTTTTTATTTATTGTCGTGCTTATTGTTAAGGGTGATTTCAAAGCCCTAAATATGATTTCCTGGTTTTAATAATTTTCATTGATCTTCTATTCCTTTGTATTAAATTGCTTCTATTTTTCTAATTGAATGTTATGAATCTTGTAAGATCTTGTTAGGTGGCCAACTAATTAGGGTTTTTCATTATTCTACTATCATCTTAGGATTTCTATTCACCTAATAGTTTAGGATTCTAAGTAGAGTGATAAATTGCAATTAAGGTATTGTGGTGGACATTTTAATTTTGATGAAAAGTAGAACCTAGGTTAAATGAATTGCATGCTTAATGAATTTGTTGACTAGATTAATTAGTTTCCACAGAGTGTAATGCTTTTCCTAGGTTAAATAGATCGTATGCTTAATGAGTTTATTTCTTGGTAAAAAGGGTTAATTAAGAGTGTTTCACTTTAATTAATTATATTACAGAAACTGAGATAATTGACTGCTTAATTGTTATCTACAGGGTTAATAGTTTAATTGGGAATATAGATCAATGTTATTGTTAAAATGCTTGAATGAGTATTTAGTAGTGGAGAATGACCTCTTAACTATTTGAACTATTAACTGTATTTTTAATTATTTTTATTTCTATTTTTAAAAACCCTTCATTTATTATAATTTTTTTTGTCATTTGAATAATAAATTGAATATTAGTCCTCGTGGGCTCGACCCATATTTAGCGCTATACTGAAGTAGCTTTAATAAGTGATTAAAATTAATAATTAAATTTAATGCGGCATATGGCACCCATCAGGAATCCTGAATGAATCCATTTGTAAGTAACTTGTCCACCTCCGCCTTTAAAGCCTCAACTCTGGTCTGGTCGAAAGCCCCCCGCTTCTGCTAGATCGGAGCGACGTTCGGATCAAAATTCAAGGCATGACAAATGATATTCGGGTCAATACCAGTCATGTCATAGTGAGACTAGGCAACCACGTCCTAATTGTCCAAGAGAAATCCCACTAGTGCTTCTCAAACTTCTGCTTGTAGGCTCTTCCAAACCTTTGTCTTCCTTTCGGGGATGGAGGCATTGAGGGAAACTTCCTTAATCTCCTCCATGGGCTCGATAGCCCTCTCTTCTTGAACACGTGGGTCCAACTCGTTGGTTTCATCATCCCGAACAACATGCACCTCCGCCTCCCCAGGAGGGAGCTGTTCGGGGGCCAACACCTTAATAGCCATTATTGGTTAGCTAAGGGACACATTGTAGCATTGCTTGGCCTCTTTTTGGTTTCCTCAAACTGTGTTGATCCCTGAATCCATGGGAAACTTCATGCACAGGTGCCGAATGGAGGTAACTGACCCAAACTCCAGTAAGGCCGGAGGCCCCAAGATGGCGTTAGACGCTGAGGAGCAATCCACTACCACGAATGTCCAACACTTAAAGGCCTAGCGAGGCACACCTCCAAGTGTTGAGAAACTTGATCTGGCCCATCGGTACGAGACCTTTCCCTGAGAACCCATATAAAGTTGAAGTACACGGGGACAGGTCACTTGTGGTCAACCATATCTTCATGTAGGCCGACTTGAATAGTGTAGAGTCCATAAACTTTACTTAGCTTGAACTCTTTAAATAGGACCTAGTACCCAACCATTTCTTTCATTCTTCAAGTCGAGTTCATAGCCTTTAAGCTGCTAGGTTTACTTTAGAGTGTTAAACACTTGGGTTCGGATTATAAGCTTTATCATTATAAGCTTATTAAACACTTGGGAAGTAAGGTTAATAGTGTGGTTTTCGATATCGAGGTGTAGTTCGGCTATAGTGCATTCAAAGGTATTTCTAATCCTAGTTCATTTATGTATGTTTTTATAGTTTTTCTCTACTCAAATCCTAACTCAATATTTTCCATTCATGGTTAGGCAATTAAGTTCTTTGAACTTGAGGTTTCATTTCGGTAAGCTCTTCTTCACGAAGGTTTTAGTTCATTTCTTTTCATCTTTTCTTTTAGAAATACTCACCTTCTCATTAGTGGTTTTTAGGAGTGTTCCAAAATCCCGTCCTTGTTCTCACATCCCGGTATTTGGTAAGGAAAATAGGATAGTTATTATATGCTGATATGATTATGCTATTATATGTTTTTATATGTTATAATATATATATGTTTTGGGGCTTATAGTTTGCTTAAATAGCAAACCTCAACACTTTTATGTTCTTGGGGCTTATAGTTGCTTAGCTAGCAAACCTCATTGTATTTTGAGGCTTATAGTTACTTAGTTAGCAAACCCCAATGTTTACCATGTACATGGGTTAGAATTATGATATATGTTTATAGTTATATGTTATATTTTTATAGCTTATGTTTATGTTTATAGCTTATGTTTATGTTTATAGAATTATGTTATATGTTTATAGTGATGCGTTGGAGCAAGGGTTGGGTTGCGTGCTGATGCAGAATGACAAGGTGATAGCCTACGCCTTAAGGCAGCTAAAGGAGTACGAGCAATGCTATCCAACTCACGATATGGAGTTGGCAGCGGTGGTCTTTGCGTTGAAAATCTAGCGCCATTATCTTTACGGAGAACAGTGTGAGATTTATACGAACCACAAAAGTTTAAAGTACTTCTTTACTTAGGAGGAGCTCAACATGAGGCAGCATAGGTGGTTAGAGCTAGTGAAGGATTACGACTGAGAAATCCTATACCACCCGGGAAAGGAAAACGTAGTTGCCAATGTGCTAAGTAGGATAAATTATGGAAGTTTAGCAGCACTAGCTAGAATAGAAAAACCGCTGCAGCAGAAGCTGATCAATGCCGGAATAGAAGTAGTTATCGATAAGTTGGCTAATTTGTCTATCCAGTCAAATCTACTAGAAGATATAAGGATTGGACAAGAGCATGATGACACATTAGTAGTGCACATGGATGCAGTTCGAGAAGGTAAGGCCACAGATTTCTCAATATCAGGTCAAGGGTTATTGAGATACAAGGATCGGGTATGCGTGCCAAATGATCAAAGGATCAAGATGATGATTTTAGAAGAAGCGCACAGTACCCCATACTCAATTCACCCAGGGTCGACCAAGATGACTCACGACATCAAGGCAATATATTGGTGGCAAGGAATGAAGAAGGACATAGCGGAATTTGTGTCTAAATGCTTAGTATGCCAGTAAGTGAAAGCAGAACATCAGCGGCCTACAAGCTTATTGCAACCGCTTAGCGTACCAGAATGGAATGGGACGATATAGCTATAGATTTCGTGACGGGTTTGTCACGAACAAGTAAGCAGCATGATTCGACTTGGGTAGTAATAGATAGACTAACCAAGTCCGCTCATTTCCTGCCTGTTAAGACTTCCTACACAGTGGACCAATATGCAGACATCTATGTCCAAGAGATAGTAAGGTTGCATGCGATAGAGGATCGGTGTTTACATCAATATTTTAGGGAAGTTTACAACAAGCCATGGGTACTAAGTGAAGTCTTAGTACAGCTTTTCATCCTCAGAAAAATGGTCAGTCCGAGCGTACGATTCAGATTTTAGAAGATATGTTGCGCGCTTGTGTACTTGATTTCGAAGTATCATGGAATAAGTACTTACCGCTGATAGAGTTCTCCTACAACAATAGCTACCAGTCAATGATCAGGATGACACCTTATGAGTTACTTTATGGAAGACGATGCCGATTACGATTACATTGGGATGAGGTAGGAGAAAGGCAGCTTCTTGGTTCCGAAGCTGTTAGAAAAGCTCAAGAAGCAGTAGCGCTGATTAGAAAGCGTATGCTCACTGCTCAAAGCCGTCAGAAAAGCTATGCAGATGCCAAGCAACGTGATGTGGAATTCAAAGTCGGAGATCAAGTCGATCTGAAGATATCTCATATGAAAGGTGTGAAGTAGTTTGGGAAGAAAGGCAAGCTTAGTCCCTGATTTATAGATCCTTTTGAGATATTGGACAAAGTGGGAGCAGTTGTATATAGATTATCCCTACCGCCATCCCTATCAGATAGCCACAACGTGTTCCACATCTCAATGCTACGAAAGTATGTGTCAGACCCATCTCACTTCCTCAAGTACGATATGATAACACTCCAGAAAGAATTGAGTTACGAGGAACGACCGGTTAGCATCCTAGATAGAGGGATGAAGCACTTACGGTCCAAGAGTATTCCGATAGTCAAAGTCCTATGGAGTAATAGTTCTAAATGAGAGGCAACGTGGGAGTTGGAGAAAGACATGCAAGGCCAGTATCCGGAATGTTTGGTAAGTAAATTTCGAGGACGAAATTCTTTTTAGAAGGGGAGAATTGTAGAGTCCAAGAACTTTACTTAGCTAGTTAGATAGCAGTAGTAATAGTAATAGCTAGTAGTAGTTATAGTATGTTTATTACTGTGGATTTTGGTTCAAGTCGATACTTAGTTGAACACTCGTAGCAACACTTATAGATTTTATAAGTTTAACCTATAGTTTAAGAATAGTAATTATAACATAAGGTTTGATTAATATAGTTGATTATGAAGATGATATTTATTATGCAATAAGGTTTAGATAGAACCAATAAGATCATGACACTTGTCATGTGCATGTTTATTGAGAAATTAAGTATTTTTGAGGAATAGTTTATTAAGAGTAATATTTGAAAACCCCAGAGTCTGCCAGCAGCTTTGAAATCATTATAGGACTCAGTCAAAGTTGTTTACTTAATTCAAATTAGGCTGAAAAAGTGCAATTACGTGTATAATATTTCAGCGTATGCCGATATATCGCAGCCCTAGGGGGCGATATATCGCCACTCGGGGAATTCGAAAAACATGTAACTTCGCACGAACACTTCGACGATCCTCAGGAACATAAGCGCAGGCGTTATATCGCCTACCATGGGCGATATATCATCTCTAGGGCAAGTTTTTCAAACAATTTTGAAATCGAGCTCATTTTATTCCATAACCTATTGATAAACCTTAGAATCTTTTTTACCGAGTCTTAAGCCTCTGCTGAACGATTATTCAAATATTTTTCAATTAAATGTTCAATATTTTATTCAAGCTAAAAGAAGATCTTTTCATTCTTGAACTCTATAAATAAGACCTAGTACCCAGCCATTTCTTTCATTCTTCAAGTTGAGTTCATAGCCTTCAAGCTGCTAGGTTTACTTTAGAGTGTTAAACACTTGGGTTGGGGTTATAAGCTTTATCATTATAAGCTTATTAAACACTTAGGAAGTAAGATTAATAGTGTAGTTTTCGATATCGAGGTGTAGTTCTGTTATAGTGCATGCAAAGGTATTCCAAATCCTAGTTCATTTCTGTATGTTTTTATAGTTTTTCTCTACTCAAATCCTAACTCAATATTTTCCATTCATGGTTAGGCAATTAAGTTCTTTGAACTTGAGGTTTCATTTTGGTAAGCTATTCTTCTCGGTTGTTTTAGTTCATTTATTTCCATCTTTTCTTTTAGAAATACTCACCTTCTCATTAATGGTTTTTAGGAGTGTTCCAAAATCCCGTCCTTGTTCTCACATCCCGGTATTTGGTAAGGAAAATCGGATAGTTATTATATGCTTATATGATTATGATATTATATGTTTTTATATTTTATGATATATATATGTTTTGGGGCTTATAGTTGCTTAAATAGCAAACCCCAACACTTTTATGTTCTTGGGGCTTATAGTTGCTTAGCTAGCAAACCTCATTGTATTTTCAGGCTTATAGTTACTTAGTTTGCAAACCCCAATGTTTACCATGTACATGGGTTAGAATTATGATATCTGTTTATAGTTATATGTTATATGTTTATAGCTTATGTTTATGTTTCTGTTTCATGCTTGTAGTAGATTTTCCTTGCTAGGCATTAGGCTCATTCCTTTGTTTTATATGTGCAGGGAAATAGTTATGGCGGCGGTAGGATTCTTGGTAGCTTGAGATTGTGTATTGAGGGAGAATGGATTCGGTGGATTGCGTGAACGATTCGAGGATGAAGTTGTTTTTAGTCATTTCAATTATGCTTTATATGTATTTTTCCGCACCTGATCTTGTAACGAATCTATGTACAATTTAAGATATGTTTTATTTAAAAAAATAATGGGATCCCATATCCTACCCCGAATTTTATATATTTTAACCTTTGTTTTACAGTTTTTAATAAAGTTATGAATGTTTCATATGTATGTTTTCTTAATTATAGTGTCTATGTATAAGTAGTTTTAATGGTCCAAGATCTAGAATTAGTTATTGGAAACCTGGCACTCGATCACTAAAGGATTGTGGTCTGAAAAGTGCACTCTCCAAGCGTCGTCCTCAGAGAATGTGATGACTTGGTCGGTCATCCTTGGCATCTGGTTTGTTTGGAAATTGAGCTAATGCCATCACTTCACCTAGGTGAACAGGTGGCACACTAGCTGGCTGCCTAGATGGTACTTCGCAAGGGGGGTCCACTCGCAGCCCTTGGGCTGCCAGAGTAGCCCTCATGGCGTTAACCATCTCCTGTAGGGTAGCGATATTACCCTTATGGGTGTCGAGTTTCTCCTGTTGAGTGGCTATGCCACCACATTAGGAATCTCCTCCGTGTCCATGGGCTGAGGATATTCCTCCTCATAATACTCGTAGTCAATGCTGTCGTATTCAACATTTTTTGATGTAGTTTTCAACCATCTAAGGGTGGTCCTGGGGCGATGGAATGTTATTTTGTCATCACTCAATTCTGGCGGGAGGAGCTGCATCGTCTGGTGCATTCCTTTGGGTGGTCACCATAATTAAGTTCTTCAAGCTTTCTTCAAACTCTCAATGAAAGCACCAAAATCTTGACTGCCTTTTTCGCTATCAACTAAATGTGAGAGTATAAAGAAAATAATATAAAAGAACACAAGGATTTTTACGTGGTTCATGCTATAAAAGAGCCATAGTTCACGAGTCTATGATATTTAGTGAGTTTCAAGCTTGTTTTCGCAAGCTTCAATGGTGGTTCTCAGGCAGCGTTTATATTACACTGAGTTACAGAGTTTCTCTCTCTAAAAATCTGAACCCTTTACAAGGAGATACCGCAGCCCTACTTTTAGAGGCTGGGGTCAATAATGATAATCATCTCTCATTAATACAAGATCCCCCCCATCCTAGGGTATTAATGTTGAGTTAATACAAAAAAAGGGTTGCAATAAAAGAAAGACTACGACCCACGCGGATTCCACGGGACCCATTATAGAAAGTCACGCACCAACTTTATGGGAAACATATCTGTGACTGTCAGGGTGCGGCGCACGTTTGCCCATATTAGCCGGCATTGTGGGAAATATCGATTGTCAAGTGTACGAACTCGACACCACTAATTGAGGTCCACCAAAATTTGTCAGATGATCTTCTGGTGGCCCATGCCCGCAGTGATAGACACCTGGTAGCCACTCCGAGGTTGAGGACTAGAGTAGTCCTAAACCTGGAAGTTGGGTGAGAAAGGAGGACGTAGTCTCATACGGAGAAACCCCCACCTTGAGTACAGATCTTGGGACATGGCCTCATTTGGAGACACCCATGACCTAGAGATTGGCTCGGGGCATGCTAAGGACGTGTCCCTACTCAGAGACATCCTCGCCTCGAAGACAGACCTCAGGGCGTAACTTCACTCAGAGACACCCATGCCTTGGCTGGACTAGGTTGCTTCAAAGAGTTCACATTCTGAGAACCTCATGAATTGCCTTGTCCTAATCATTCCTAATTGTCACGTGTGTGATGGTGAAAACACGGAAAACAATATTTTATTTTGATATTAATGCTTTGTGTTAGTAATTTTGTAATTTTTTATTATCTAAAGTATATTTTTAGTTTTAAAATTGGATTTGAGAAGATTTGTCTTTATTTTTAAGTGATGAAATGAATCAAATGAGTTTTAGGTACTCATAGTCAACTCATAGTCAACTTTTAAAACAATTTAAGTGTTTAATAGAACTTTTAGAATAAATAAGATATTTTTCCCTGTAATTATTCAAGTTTTAGAACTATCTTAACCACGAGATACTACTCCAATAAATGTGTGATAGATAGTATTTTTGTCATAAGAATACTATTTAAGGGTAATTTTTAATATCCCGACAAAAAAGGTGTAATTTTTAATATAATTTAGATATTTCTACCGTAAATATCTTTTTTGAAAGTCCAATAGCGTTTTAAAAATATATATATGTGTAATTCCATTTTTTGTAATTATCAAATTAATTAAACCATGTGAATTAAATAAAGTGCGAAATGGTAATTAATGTTTAAATAGATTTCAGTTCTATCGGGACAAAATCCGAACTTGTCACAACAGAAACTGAACACAATAAAAAGACAGTGCAAAATCAATAAAGAACACAACGAATTTTTACAAGGTTTAGAAACTCTTTCGGATAACATACTCCTTGGGGTCACACTCAGAGAATAAAATAAATTAATAAAGAATCACAAGTACAAAATATTGACTTAAACAAAACAAGACTCCCTCTTGAGATTGGCCGCAACTTTGTTGTACTTCTCTTCACTAATCTGATTTTGATTGAAATGCTCAACCACTTGAACTCCCTACAATGGCCAGCGAGTGCTTGCATCCTCCCAATACAAGGCTTGTAAAAATCCTCTCCCGAAGACTATAAAAGTTGTGTTCAAATTGCAATGTGTATTCACTCATGAATGTGGTATAAACTCACCACAAAAACTAAACAATCATTTTTCTATCAGATCACATGAATACTATGATCTTGAATACAAATAAGGAACTCTCACAAATATTACTATACACTCACAAATTATGCACCAACGAGTTCACTTTTTCTCAATGCCTTTAGAAGTCTGTTTATAGAGTCAATTTCGTGCTCAGAAAGGCTGAGAAAAAATCTCCTAATTAAAGCAAGAATATTTGAAGATATTCTTGATTGATGAAGAATTTCCTTTTTTAGAAGATTCGGATCCGACAAATATGAATTTGGTGGGGACAGCAAATACATGTGTCAGATCAAATTTCTCAAGATAGAAATAATGATTAATTACATCAAAGATTCAGTTTCATGAAGTTTATTATCTTGAGCTGGACGAAAAATTAAAGACAAATATTCCATAAATGATTTCAAGTAAGTACATAATATTTGCTTTATATAAAAAAGATACGACTTCCCTTTATAATAATATTGTGATAAAATTAAGCTAAATAAGGAATCTTAATATTCCAAAAATCACAATAATGGGAAAGTGATATTCCAAAAATCACAATAAATGGAAAATAAAAATGATCTTTTAAATAAAAAGATATTTCTATAAATTATGCTAATTTTATGATTTACAGTATGCATTTTTTAACAAGAAATATTTTCATTGAAAATAATTAGAGTGCAATACATTGATCAATTCTCATCCTATCATAATCCTATGTCAATACCCCACAATTTTATTATTTTTTTATGACTTCACCACTCAATTTGTAAATTGTATTTGACATTTACTTTGGCTGTGGTTGGCATAGCTTTTTAGAAGAACTTTCTTTAATATTTAGGAATAGAAGTTCTTTTTATGGGTGTTGGGTTTTAATATGCAAAAGGGATTATTAGTACAAAAAGCTATTTCTAGAGAAGGAACTAAGGAAAGCTTCTTGAAAAAATACTTCTTTATAAGTCCAAAGCCAAAAGTTGAAGTGATGCCAAACATGGCTAAAGGTCAACAATAATCACAAACATAATTATTGATATAAATGATCAACTAAGGAGCCACATTGTGACTAGAGGCTTAAGCGTTTCCAATTTTTAATTTTTTTTTAATTTATAATTATTATTTGTTATTTCTATGTTGACTATATTTTTTGTCAACTAAGAGTAAGTGTGATTAACAACTTATAATAAAGGAAGAAAAGAAAGAACAAATATTTTTTATATGGTTCAGTAGTTAAATCTACCTATGTCCATGAGTCACTTTTATTGAATGAGTATTCTGTGTTTAAAGCTTTGAAAGAAATTTCATAGAGCTTTGAGTAAAAAATTGTGTGTAAGAAATAAATGACTACGTCTAAGCTATTTATAGACCCGGTTTACAGAATATTCGTCCCTAAATTTTAGGGAAGTTGCAAGATATCTCATTTGAATTTGAAATGCAAATGAATATATTAAATACAATCAAATATATTAATTAAACTAAAATCCCTTAAAAATAGGGCTTTTTTACACACGGTTTCAACTAAGCCCACAATTATAGGGATTTATAACCGTGAACACGTTGTTGCCTCAACGCATCTTTGAGCCTGCAAGATGTTTCGAGCTCAGCCTAACAATAACGTCGTCTCCTTGTCTATCGGACTCTCGAGTATGTGCTTCAGATGATTTACATTTAAGCTAACATTGCATGCTCGAGTGTCCATGATGTGGCATCTTAAAGTGATTTACTATCTGCACAAGTAATTATGCTGAGTACCCATTTGCATATTTGATTCCCATACATGCGAGTCTACATTTTGAGGTTACTTTTTATATCTCGAAATTTGGGATGTAACATTTTTCCCCTCAAAAGTATCTTTTCGAGCCTCGTGAGAAGGAATTTTTTTTAACTTCTCTTTCAGAAAATGTGCCCACCTACCACACTCGAGTGTGGACTTATGTCAACACAGGGATGGATATCGAGAGTACTCAAGTACTTTTCTTTTGCCCACTTCTTTCCACTACCCTCTTTTTGCCGCCAGTTTTCAAAGTTAAACATAGTCCCTCAGATCAAATTCTAATTTGGTTTTTAAGGGCACAGATCCATTTACCAATCTTCTATTTCTTCACCTATATAAACCCATCTTTTACCTTCATTCATTACTTTTACTCCCTCTAACCAAAACCAGAACTCTGAAACCCTCTTACATGTTTGCTTCGAGAAAAAAGAAAAACATCTCTGTGATTCCCCAGTCTCCCTCTCATCTCCCATCGAAAACAAATTTTTTAGAGTTTCTTTACACAAATACCACCAGTCTACACTTTGATTCTTCCATCATCTTCCTACGTGTAAGGAATCGGTCTTTCTTCTATTATGCATGAGTTTTTTTTCTACATTATTTATTCTATTCTTGAATATTTATACAAAAATAAGGTATTTGACCTGTTTTCTAAGATATTTAGGGATGAAAATGAGTTTTTATAGGGTAAATATTATTAAAAATGGCATCTTTTATGGGTTTCGAATAAACTACACGTGGGTTTTGTGTTGAACAAGACATAGGGCTTTAGAATAAGGTTTTAATGCGCATAAACCAATAATAACCCTATTTTGGGTAACTACCATTTTTTTTATGGAAAATTGGGATATCCGAAATTAGGAATTAATTACCCACTTTATATGGGTTCAATATTGATACTTTAAGCTGAATTCGACCCGAATTACTCGAAACTTCTATCATGTTGTTTAGAGCTGAATGTTTCTTGAATTCTCAAGATATTTTCTTTCTCATATCTTTCTAAATAATTGGCCATCACTGTAACGTCCCAATTTCCCTAATAACCATGATTAGGAGGTCAGGAGGGAAATAATTGAATTAATTACATGTTTATGTGATTATATACATGATTATGTGAATTAAGTGAGTTATATTGTGTTATGATTATGTTTGCATGTTCAAGTGTATTAAATATGCACGTTGGTCCATTTCTTAATAGAGAGGCATTTTTGTAATTTTGACCCGTTGAGGTTATAATTGTAAATATATGTGAGTTTGTGATTTAGACCACATTATTATGTGGATATATTTGTGTTACTCGGCAAGAGACGATCCATGTGAGCAAGTTAGCGGTTTAGTTACAACGGGATCCAATACCCGGCTTGGAGTGAGCCTAGGGATATTTTGGTAACCTAGTATATTATCATGGTTTATCGGGTAATGGGAATATATTTGGTGATTAATTGGAGATATTAGAATTAGCTGGGGAAAATGTGGTGATATTTGAAGATTAGTGAGTATTGTGATAAAAGACGGTTTCACCCTTGTGGGCCTTGAGAAGCAAAGGAATAAACAAGGGCGTTTTGGTCATTTTGGCGCTTGAGAATAGCCTAGTCTACTAGAGACTTTCAGAAACTAAGCCATTCACTCAAACACAACTCTCAGCTCAATCTGTCTTTCTCTCTTTCATTCTTTCTCTCTCCCTTAGCTTGGTTGGAGCTCTTGTTTACTTTTGAGAGATTAACTTTGGAATTGAAGGAGATTAAAGCTGTGAATTGGGTTAGGAAGCAGCTTTAGGACGTAGTTACTCAATTGAGGTAAGAATCATCCTCTATCTTGGTGAATATTTTAAATTGGTTTAAGTTTTTCGTTGAGTTTTAAACTCAAGAGTGGGATTTGGGTGTTGTTGGAGTTTTGATGAAGTTTGTGGGTTTATTTTGATGTTTATAGTGTATTTAATGATGTCTCGGGACTCAATTCTAGGCTTGATTATTATTTGGGGTAAATTTTGTGAGATTTGGCTCAGAAAAGCTTTGAAAATTTGGGTTCGCGGAGTTGCGCCGCGACGCTGTTCTTGGAGCGCTGCAGTCCGCATGAACTCAGAGGGTAGGACGATTCTCTGAATCGTTTTGGCGCTGCGACACCTGGTGGGAAAAATATGCTAGGAGTTCTCAAGAGCATTAAGAACTCAGAAAATGGGAAAAGTTTGGGAAGAATAAGAAGAAGAAGAAGAACAAGAACAAGAAGAAAAGAGGGTTTGAGAGTTTTGGGGTTTTGAATGTCGAATGCTAAAAGTGATTTGTGAGAGGCGATTGTTGATTTTTATACTCGAACAACATGGTGTTGAAGTAGCTCCACCCCGACTGTTGATCACCTACGACATAGGCACTCGAGAGTGATACAACGGTCAGAGTCCAAGAGGTGTGGATCGTGATCATTAACATGAGGAAAAGACGCCTCAGATATAGAGTGAAAGGACACCTAGGGTACGGATTAGACGTCTTGGGTAGTTAATGGCAGAGATTGATGGGCCTAGTAGTAGGGAGTTGGCACGTATCACTACCTTTACCAGCAGTGACGCCATGAATAGCCCAAGCGTCTCTTCCCAAAGACCTTGCAAAATTACTCCTCTCAATTTAAGTCTCCATTGTCTGAGGACATGTGAAGACATGGGGGGTAAATATTGTCCGTGTTTCCTCTAGAGGACACGTGACATTCATTAGAGGAGTAAATAAGCTCCTCGAGCGCTAGTGAGGTTTCGTACCAAGGTCCGTCCCTGAGGCACAGATGTCTCCAAGCAAGGCCACGTCCCGTGACCCATCTCCAAGATGTGGATGTCCCAAGTGAGGCCATGCCTTGAGGTCTAACCTCGTGGCACAGATGTCTCCAGGCGAAGCCACATCTTGTGTCCCATCTCCAAAACGCAGATATCTCCAAGTAAGGTCACATCCTAAGAAAAAATTTAGATTGTCCTCGCTCTCTTCATTCGCCTATCCCCCAGGTCTAGGATTCTTGTCCTTGGACCTAGAGTAGCTGCCAGGTGTCAGTCACCGCAGCTGTGGCCCACCAAAAGATCATATGACAACTTTTGGAGAGCCTTGATTAGTCGTCTCTAGTTCGTATCCTCGATAATCAGCATTTCCCACAACGCTGCCTGACATGGGAAAACATGTGTCGTATCCTGACATGGTCAGATATCTATTCCCCATGAAGTTGGTGGGCAGCTTTCTGCAAATGGGCCTCGTGCGATCTGTCTGGGCCCACAGTCTTTGTTAGTGCATCCATATGTAGTTAATTAGAAATTTACTCCCCAACTGATAGGGGAATGTGTATTAAATGTTTATTAAGGGCATAAATGACCCAGACCTCTATAAATAGGGCTGAGGTATTTCCTTGTAAAGGGTTCAGAACATTGGCTAGTTAAGCATTGTAAACTTAGAGCAATATATACGCTACCTGAGACTACATTGAAGCTTGCTCAAACAAACTTCAAACTCACTAATATCAAAGACTTGTGGACTGGGGCTCTTTTATAGTTTGAACCACGTAAAACCTCTGTGTTTTTTTCTTCTAATTATTATCGACTTCTTAGATTAGGTTGATAGCGAAAAAGGTAGTCAACACAACCCTTAAGCAACATACTCAGCAACCCTTAAGCAACCTTTATCAGCATATACAACAACTTTCAAAACTAATGAAGCAACCTATTTAGCAACCCATAATCATTATTATAACCATATTTTTAGCAACCCTTAAAGAAACTCATAATCCATAAAAGTAAGATGTAAAGCTTCCTTGTAAGCAACCACTCCAATTCTCAAGCAGCCCACAATTATCATAAGCAGCATATAAAACAACCTCTCAAACAACTGTAGAAAATCTTAAAATTCCTAAGCAACCCACAATCTTTATTATGAGCATATACAACATCCTTTATGACTACTTATGTAACCATTAAGCAAATTATTCAGCAACTCACAATCATTATTATAACCAATTTTTTAGCAATCTTTAAAGAAACCCATAATCCACAAAAGTACTTTATAATGGTTCCTTGTAAGCAACCCATGTAACTCTTAAGCAACTCAGAATTATAATAAGCAACATATAAATCAACCTCTCAAATAACCATTGAAACTCCTAAGCAATCCATAAAGCAACATGATATGTAACCCTTAAAATTCCTAAGAAACCCTATATGCCAACATATACAACAACCGTTAAGCAACCCATAAAAACCTAAGTAACATATAAAATGACCATTAAACAACCTATTCATCAACTGACAACTCTTATTATCACTAAAATTTTAGCAACCCTTAGAATACTTAGTCAACCATTGAAACTCATAAGGAAATTAATAAAGTTATAAAGTAAATCAACTTTGTATTTCAAGAAAATTATTAATAATTTTGAATTAAACATAAAGGAAATGAACCAAAGCCATTTTATAGATTTAACAATTTAACATTTCATATTGTTTTGAAAAAAAATGAAGTAATAATGAATGATTTTGTAATTCTATATCTAATCTTTCTTTGTGGGTTTTTGCAAGTTTATATGTTATGTCCACTTTGACGGAAAATCCTGCATTTGTTTTGCTTTTTTTTTTTTTTTTTTGTTTCTCTCCCATGCAGCTTTGCTTCTTCTTTTTTTTTTTTTTGGTCTGCCTACTCCTATTATTTCTTTTGGAGGTATTTTCCAATTGTCATCATTGCTAAGAGGGTATATAATTTCTTCATAGTTTGCAACCATGGCTTTCTTTCTATAATATGGAGAACAATATTGATAAGGATCTTCATTCATTTCTTTACAAACAACAATAGTGTGGGCACAAGGAAGTTGATCTATTTGAAACATGTTGAATAAAGTGTATATTCCGTTATTAACACGGTAAAGCAAGTAAATCAATGTGTTTAGAAACATAACCAGCCTTATAAAAACAACTACACTAATTTTTTTATTCAACAATATTAAAACTCTACCCCAAAAAGCAACCCTCGAAAAACCTAAGGATCACATAATCCTTATGTGAATGCAGGAATCCTTCCCTTGTGAATTCCATTCAAGTGAACCTCTACATTACGAGGCACCCTAAAGACTATGAGACGCATGCCAGTGGGACGAAGAGGCGAGAGCCTCACTTGGCTACTTACCACATGCATAAAGGGACAAGGGCGTCACATGGCATCAGAGGAGTTGGGATAAGAGAGCCACCCTCGCTATGCGAGGGTCCTCGGCCGGTTACCCACCCGAATGCCATCCTCGCTATGCAAGGGTCTTCGGCGGGCCTCCCGTGCGCGCCGTGTCTACGCAAGCATCACGCCTCGCCTCCATGTGACTGCAACAGGCCAGCCTCGCTATGCGAGGGTGCTGCCTTGTTGCATCTTGCGTGTCCTGTGCCTTGTTGCATCTCGCTTGTCCCGTACCTCGTAAGCCTCGCCATGTGAGGTACCCTTGCTATGCGAAGGTACAGCCCCGCTGCGTATATCGTGTCTCCTCGCCTCACCTCCATACGATCGGAGCAGGCCAGCCTCGCTACATCACCCGTGTCCCAAGCCTCGCTTCCATGTGACCACAGTAGGCGAGCCTCGCTATGCGAGGCACTCTCGCATAGTGAGGGTGCAGCGTCGCTACTTCTCATGTGTGCACCTTGTTGCGCCACAAACACCCCCAGTGCCATGGTTTCTCATGACACGTATAGTTTGGAGCCTCCTCGATATATGCACGAGGATCACTTAGAAATACCAAACAGGTATGTCAAATAATCACTAGGCGCCAATCATGAATTGATGAGGACAACTGGGTACAAGGTACGTACACTAATATAGGATGTACAATCGTAAAGGGGTCATAGGCGTGGCCCTGTCGTTTGTGTCTGACGAGTAGTGGCGGTACAAACTTGTACGGAGAGTGGAGGCACTACTTGAGCACCCCCGACAATATTCCAGAGTCCACAATACGATGTCCTGCACCACTACTTGGGCATTGTTAGGGTAGACACCACTATGTCCTGAGCCACTACCCTGACCTTGTACCTGCATACGTCCACGTCCCCTGGGACCTACTTGTATTAGGGAGCCAATAGAGCCCACCTATAAATAGGTTTTGACCCCTCAGGTTAGGGGGTGGGGAAAATGATTGTATGAGGAGACGTTTAAGAAAAATATAATCTTTGTTCCATTGTAGTTTTGATTTTTCTATTGATTGAAGTTCTTTCAATCGAATTCTAAGCTATCCTTAGTATAATAATCAGAGTTTTCTAACCTTAAATCGTTGACGAGTTCTTACCGTCAACAGTTTGCCGCCGTCTGTGGGAAGGGTAAGTGTCAAGCCACTTTTCTTCCATTAGTTCCGGCAGGAAGAAATGGCAAGACGTTCTAAATGACTGAGAGAGCCACGAGAGGTGGAGGCCTCCATGAAGAACCCTCCTTTGCCCAGAGATGTGGAGGCTCCAAAGGAACCCGATGTTCACGAAGTAGAGAGGGAAGCTTCATCCCCGACCGTCCCTCCCTCCCAATGAGAATCATCCAAGGTCAACAGCTGCCCCTGCAAAAGATGCCGGCAGGATCCGGGCCCATCGATGCGCAGACCTGACAAGCATCCCCGGGTCCATTCCGTGAGCTCAAGTTCAAGGTCTTGATTCTATGAAGAGGAGATACGTGAACTGCACCACAAGAACCAAAGGCTTGAAACCACCTTAGAGAACATGCAAGAGGTGTTGAATGGCCTATTGCAAGGGAGTCAAACATATCACTCCCTAAGCGAAAAGAGAGAGGCCAAGAAGGGGCAGAGACCACCGTCCCAGTAGACAATGGGAGGACTTGACTCTCCACCAGTAACTGTAGAGTCCAAAGAACTTTACTTAGCTAGTTAGATAATAGTATTATAGTATTTATAGCATTATCTTTGTAACTGTGGATTTTTGGTTCAAACCGTGAATTATTTGGACACTCATAGTAGTACTTGTAGATTTTCTAAGTTTAACCTATAGTTTAAGAATATTAATGTTAACCTAAGGTTTGATTATATGACTGATATTAAGGATGATATTTATTATACTATAAGGTTTAGATAAGGACCAATAGGATTTTAAGCACATGTTATGTATGGATGATTAAGGATTTAGTATTTTGAGGATTAAATTTAATAAGGGTAAAAGTTTGAATGCTATAAGGTCAGTCAGCAGCTTTGAATACGTTGAGGGCTTAGTCAAGGCTGTTTACTCCATTCAAACTTAGCTAAAAATGTGTAATTTCGTGTTTAATTAATCAACGTGTGCCGATATATCGTAGCTATAGGGGGCGATATATCACAGCACGTAGATACGGAAAACACGGGACGATGCACGACAGCCTCGGGCATACTGGCCCAGGCGATATATCGCCTACAGGGGGCGATATATCGCCTCCTTCAGCATATTTTGAAACATTTTGAAATTGTTTTCCATTCAGCCATTCAACCTCTTGATAAGTCTAGAACCTTTTTGAACGAGTCTTCAGCCTCTGCTGAACGATTATTCAAATTATTTTCACCTAAAAAGCTATTATTTTTATTCAAGTAAAATTAAGATCCTTTCATTCCTAAACTCTATAAATAGGACCTAGTACCTAGCCATTATTCATCTTTTGCTCTAAGTTCAGAGGCTGCAAGTGCGAAGTGAGTGTGAGAGTGTAAACACCTGGGTTGGGAAATCATAAGCTTGATCATCATAAGCTTATCAAACACTTTGGGAAGTAAGGTTTTATAGTATTTCGGTTTGAGGTGTAGATTGGTCTTACAAGTCTTCAAGGTAACCCAAAACTCTAGTTCATTTCTGTACTTGTTCTTTTAAGTTCTCATAGTCTTCTACTCAGCCTCTAACCTTAATCTTTATTTTGGTTAGGAAATCTAAGTTCTTGAGCAAAAAGGTTTTGGTAAGTATGTTTCTCAAAGGTTTAGTCCTTCCATTCCTTTCATTTCTTTTTCTTCATATCTACTCACCCTGTTATATATGGTTTTAAGAGTGTTCCAAAAGTCCCAACTCTTTCCTCATATCCCGGTAACTTTGGTAAGGAAAATAGGATAGAATATCTATGTTTTATGCTTATGTTATCTTATGTTTTATGCTATGAAATATGTTATAAAATATGTTATGAAATATGTATGTTTGTAGGCTTGGGCATATGACCCATTTGACTAACAAGACCCCAAATAGATTATGGGCATATGACCTACTTAGCTAGTAGGACCCCACTAATCTCATGGGCATATGACTTGTTTAGTCTATGGGACCCCAAGTAACAATGGCCATTATAGTATGTGTATGATAAAGTGTTATGTTAAGTTTTTATGTTTCTTATGAAATTTATGTATATGAACTATGTGTTAGATTTTTCCTTGCTGGGCATTAGGCTCATTCCTTTTTGTTTATATGTGCAGGAAAATAGCTTTAGTGGCGGTAAGATTCGTGGATGCTTAGGGCATGTGTATCGGTGGTGAATGGAGTCAAGGAGTCGAGAGTTCGATTTTCGAGGATGTAGTCTTGTTTTACCTTTTTTATGGTTTTACATGTATTTTTCCGCACTTTCTATGTAACTCCTTTATTTTAAATTATGTTTTGTTTTTAAGACAATGGGATCCCATATCCTTCTTGATATTTTTGTAAGAAACTCTTATTTTTACAAGTTACCTAATAAAATTATGGTATTTTCGTAATGTAAGCTTTATTAAGAATTTGTATGCATAGTTTCATTAATGGTCCAAAAGTCTAGAGTAGTTGGGTCATTACAGTAACACCCCCGGGTGAAGCAGCACGAACGTCTCGGACCACCGAGGCAGCACGAACACCCCGGACCATCGAAGCAGCCTCCGAGGCCAGAGCAAAAGAACAACGCTAGGCCTCATAACGACGACGAGGTCACCTCAAGGAAGGCATCCTCAGATCTACGAGAGGAACTCAACAAGTAAAGGGCGGATAAAAGGACTACACCTCTTACGGCGCCCCAGGAAGGCAAAGGAAAGGGATATGCAAGCCCATCCACGTTGAGAGACTCCTTGAAGAAGAGGAGACAAGACCTAGACACAAAGATGAGAAGCCTACGGAGCAAGATCGTCACCGCATCTGGAGGATAAGCCGTCGAGGATGAGTTTGACCATGAATCGCCCTTCGTTAAAGAGATCCAAGCCATCCGGCTCCCAGGCAACTTCAAGGAGCCTCATATGACCCCCTATAAAGGAAACACAGATCCTAAGTACCATATGGACACGTTTAACGACCTGATGAGGTTAAGGGGGATTAGTAGCGGAGCCAGGTGCCATTGCTTTGCTGTCACATTGAAATGACCTGCATACAAATGGTTCAAGAGACTTCGACCAAGGTCCATCAGGTCTTGGTAGCAGTTTTCTGATGAATTTCTCCAACAGCATCATACCGTGCGTGATTACACAATGCCGGGCACCAGCCTTGCCAACGTGATGCAGGGAGAAAACGAGAGTCTAAAGGGCTACATCCACAGGTTTAACATGGAGGCAGCCAAAGTAGGGAGCTTGGCCCGCAGGGAGTTAAAAATGGCCATCACAGCCGGAGTACGTTTGGGAAGCAAATTGTGGGATAATATGCTCAAAAGGGAAGTCACTGACCTAGATGACTTCTATGAGAGGGCGCAAAAGTACATTCATGTGGAGGATAGCCATGCAAACTTAAAGGCATGAAAGAGTGAGTCCCATGTAAAGTCCCCAGCCAATGAAGGGTTGAATGGAGCGAAGCAGAAGAGGGCATATGAAGGGTCGAGAGATGATCTGCATAGATGGACCAAACGCGGAAGCGACCATAGGCAAATGACCTACACCTTCTATACGAGCTTGATGGACACGAGAGAGCATATCTACCTCACAACTGAGGACCGACTTCCCTTCAAGAGGCCCCCACCAATGAGAAAAGATCGGTCCAAGAAGGACCCTAGAAAATACTATCAATACCACAAGGATATTGGCCATACCACGGCATAATGTTCCCATTTGAAGGAAGAAATTGAAGAGCTCATTCGAAGGGGACACTTGGGCCAATATGTCAGAAGGGAGAAGCAGAAATTGGAAGACGTGCCGGTGATACCTCAGACATAAGGAGGAGCCCCAGAGATACAAGGGGAGGTGAGAACGATCTTCGAAGGTCCAGGGTTTGGGGGAGAGTCGAGGAAGGGTCGAGACAAATATGCTAGAGAAGCCAGACGAAGTCAAGCACCGTGTGTCATGAGTTTGGAGCAGCGACCCTCGAAAAGCTTTAAGGGAGAAAATGACTCAATCACTTTCACAGAGGAGGATGCACGAGGGGTGCACTTTCCCCATAATGATCCTTTGGTGTTGACAGTTCAGTTGACCAACGTGCGGGAGCATCAGGTCCTCGTAGACAACGGAAGTTCCGTAGATATCTTATATCACCCCGCCTTGGAGAAGATGGGTTTGGGCGTCAGACACTTGAAACCCTGTCAATCCTCCTTATACGGGTTCACGGGGGACTCGATACAACCCTTAGGGGTGATTGAATTGGCACTAACCATGGGAGAACAACCCCGACAGACAACAGTCATGGCAAACTTCGTCGTAGTAGATTGTGCTTCAGCTTTTAATGCGGTATTGGGGAGACCATACCTGAGAGAATTGAAAGCGATCACTTCAATATATCACCTCGCCGTCAAGTTCCCAACTCTTGGTGGAGTAGCAAGTGTGAAAGGAGAACAGAGATAGGCAAGGGAGTGTTATAACACCTCCCTTCGCACGTCTGTGAAATCGTGAGAACCGAAGGCGATGGTGGTGCATGGGGGCACAAACCCGCAGGAACTAAACCCCAGAATCATGGAGGAGCCAGGGGCTGAGCCTGTGGAGGAGGTAGAGGAGATCATAGTGATGGAAGAGCCATTGTGAAACTTGAAGGTGGGAAAAAGCCTTCAAAGCGACGCGAAGGAGAAGTTGGTAAGGTTTTTGAAGGACAATCTGGATGTATTTGCTTGGAGTCACGAAGACATGGTAGGAATAGATCCAGCCATCATGTGCCACCATTTGAATATCGCCCCTGAGGCAAGGCCCGTCAGGCAAAAAAGATGAGCGCTTGATCTAGAGAGGTACACAGCCTTAAAGGAGGAGGTGGACAAGTTGAAGGCCAATGGGTTCATCCGTGAATCCTTCTATCCTGTATGGGTGTCGAATCCAGTGCTAGTCCCGAAACCGAATGGAAAATGGAGGACTTGCATTGACTTCTCAAACCTCAATAAGGCTTGTCCTAAGGACAGTTTTCCGCTTCCAAGGATAGATCAGCTGATGGATGCAACGGCCGGGCACAAGTTACTTAGCTTTATGGATGCCTACTCTGGATAAAACCAGATACCTATGAACCCATCCAATGAAGAGCATACATCATTTATAATGGATAAAGGGCCCTGCCAAGTCGTTCAATACATACCACCAAACACCTATAACCTGGCGCGCATGGACGACACCATCATACCTTGAGCATGGATTGCGGAACACCTCAAGAAGTACTACCAGTAAGACTTCCACATCCAATGCAAGCAGTATCTGTGTTTAGTTTGTTGCATGTTATGTTAGCTTAGTAGATAAGAATCAAAGAGGTTGCCTAGATAACATCCCAAGTAGATGTAAACTTTTTATATATATCATTGTAACATGCCTACTATGAATGAAACTATTCACAACTATGCATGTTATTTTTCTTCTCTATGCAAGCATCAACCAATGTGCCTGCCGAAATAAATCTCACCAAGCACTTGGGGGGTAGGACAGAAGGCACGAGTATAAAAAAAAGCCTCGTATATTCAAAAGGATTAGCTACCCTTATGAATATCAAGGGAATAGTTTAAAAGGATGACCTCCAACCAAAGGCCGACACCCCAGGAGGTGAGGCCGTAAGGAGGGAATCTCCCAATAAGTCTAGAACGGTCATTATGCCGGCTAGCCAAAAAGGGTCCTACAAGAGACCCTTGAAGAAATAGTACTATATATAATGACGAGAAGGACGCTTCTCACAAAAAGTAACAAGCGCGCACAAAGAATATAAAAGGACCCCAAGATCCCAATGGGTTAACGTGTCCTTACAAGTATAATCAAGGTGCACCAGAAAGATTATCACCATCAGATCAAGGAAGAGATATGTAATCCACAAATAATAATAAGAAGAAGGACTTACCAAAGTCCCTTAAGTTTGATGAACAGAAAAGAAAAAAGGAGAGAAAGGGGAAATAATGTGAGGGAATACATAGCAACAACATACATAGGCCGAATACAAAGGAACCTACAAATCTCCATCTTGACCCTTCCACTCAGAAATCTTCTTGATGGCATAATCTCCAAAGGGAGATAGGTCAACAGTGGTGTTGGTCCTCCAGACAGCGTGCAACGTGCGCTCGACTATGCGATTCTTAGCATTCACAAGCTCAGCCTCGAGTGCAATAATCCTCTTGTTTAAAGTTTGGATGGTAGCCTCCAGCTGAGTGTTGGTGTGAGAGGTTGATGCACCATGGGCTAAAGCGGCATCCCAATGGTGTCCCTCTGGCAAACCGCCTCGGTCAGTTCACTTGACAAGACATCCTTTACCGCCTCGGCCACCGATAGGTTCCCCAATGCCTCCTCAAGCTCGCGTTGTAACCGTTGGGTCGAAGAGGAGTTGGAGGCGATCAGCCGATGACTCAAGATAGAAGCCTAAGTAAGAGCGGGGACATAGAATAAGGCCTCGAGGGTCAGGCAATATCAAAACAAAATGAAAACAAAAATAATATATATCTTTCATAAATGAATAAACCGAGTATCTCGAAAAATACCAGCAAGGAGGCTTGCATATAGGCGTCTTCTAGCTCAGCGTCGGGGACATTGTGCAAAGTTCCCCACTTGCCTTTGGGAAAGTTTCCCAGATGGTGGCTCATGGCTTCCCCATACTAGCTCACCAGAGGATGATCTTCGGAAGCAGATACATAAGCTTGGCCGGGGGATATTTGTGTGCTTGCCGAGGCACGCTTTGTCAGGGATGGGAACCAAGAAGGTCCCGATCCATCCGTAGTTGTGCGGGGAGTAGAAGAGCGCGTGGTCATCTCCTTGGGTAAAGAGGTGCCCGAAGGCGCTCGCCTAGGACGCCTCCTCAGGAGTAAAGGAGCCCCAAAAAAAGAAGGAATAATGAAACTCCTTTTAGGCACGGAGGGGCGGGGGACAGAGGCATCAAAGGCAAACTCACCGCCAAGCATCGACGGTGACGTCCAAGAGGTAACACCACCAGTATGACCGTCATCGGCCACGCCCCTAGCCCTGCGGGCAACAGAGTGCAAGCACAAGTAGTTCTCAGATACCACTGTCTCCTCAACATCCATATGACCGCCCGAAGGGTAGACATAGTCCCTATCGACTACCTCGTCAAAATTACCTTCATCATGGCCGTATAGCCACGGATCCACAGGTTCAGGTGAGGAGGGGCATGGACCCGTAGGTTCAGGTGACGTAGGGCGTGGACTCTCAGGTTCGGGTGATGCAGGGCGTGGACCCGCCAATTCAGATGAGGCGGGGCGTAGGCCCGCGGGTTCGGAGGTAACAGAGCATAAAGTGACGGTCTGGTCTGGGGTCAGCAGCCTGTACAAGTGAAGGTTTCTCTCTATAAAAAGGGCGCTGGCTTGTTTACATTCACCCGACAAGGCCAGGATTTTCATCACGCGGTCACGAGCCTTCAGTTTCATGTTAGAGCCAACAACCCCTAAGAGACCTGCCATCAAAAGAAAAGAAATAACTACCGTTAGAAAAACCATAGAAGAAAAACCAAGTAAAAAGAGAAACCTCTCATGTGTGAGATCAAAGTGAGAATAGTCTTACTTGGGGTGTTAAAGCTAGTGTGTCGGGTGGGCCCACTAAAAGTGAAGAAATAGTCCGTCTTCCACGAGCCTCTATTAAAATGGAGCCCTCCACAAGGGAATTCCCTTTATGGGCCACGACTTTCTGGAGCTGGTAGAACCTGGGGGCAGATGTATCCACCCTAAGGGTATAGAAGTAATGAACCTCGCTCATAGAAGGCCCTCTGGAATGCACCTGATGGTACAACACATATAGGCTGCTCAGTGTCACCCAGGAGTTGGGGGACAATTGTAGAGGTGCCAGTTCAAAGTAGTTAAGCACTTTGACAAAAAAAAAAGGGTGAAGCGGAAGAGCCCCACCAGATCGGATTATGGAATTGCTGAAGGCCATGAACCCTTCTGGCGGTCCAGATGCGCGTCCATCATGCTTTGGGATGACGAACTTGAGGTTTGAAGCTAACTGATGAGCCTTTAGCATGTTGGTCAGTTTATTCATGGTGAGGCTGGACCTGCCCGTCTCTTCGGAAGTGTCAGAGGTTCTCTTCAGCATCTCAGGTACCTGGGCAGAGATAGGGAGTTTATGTGCCATAGACTTTCTAAGGATCCTAGAGGGCCCCCCACGTGTCCTATATCTACCAGCACTCTGCTTGACCCTAGGGCGTAAGACCGGGGGCAGGGGAGGAAGCGTGGGTGGGATCATAGAAAGGAACTCTGGTTCAACCGATTCACGTCTACCGCCTTCGAAGAAGGGATCCCTATGACCGGGAGACTCGTCATGACTAAAGGAAAAAGGCTCAGGGGGCAAGTTTTCTTCTAGGAAAGCAATTTCAGAAAGGCAATCCTGAAGAATTGATTGTAGCTGGGAAATGTATGTCGCATGCTGGGGGGAGCAACCTAAACCCACATCTCTGGTATTGGATTCTAGCTCCTTCTCCAGGCCGCATACTTTCTGTTTGAGGTAGGATAGTCTCCGGAGGTAGAGCGTCTGGACACCCCCACAGTTAGAGGGTCTACGTACGTTGGCCTTCGAGTCGGAGGATGACAACTCAATGAATTCAACATTGGACGAACCTTCGGGACATCGCCTAGACGCCATGGACCAGCTAAGACTCGAGGGCATATATGCGTAAGGGTAACCCTATATCTACAACATGAGCGTGAGGGGTATAAGAAAAGGGCCTATGCATATTTACTTGAAAGGCCATATGAAAAGAATGACAAACTCTGAAGAATGAGTGTCGTACAACCATTAATTCTACCCCCACGTAGTCAATATAAAAAAATAATAGGAAGGAGGCATACCTGGAGGTATATGTATGAAGCCGAAGGTGTGCAAGGATAGACTTGTGGAGGCGTAGGGTCGGTTGAGCGATAAGCAAGGGCAAGACCGTAGGAGCAAAAGAATGCCTAGAGTCACCGCAATGCTAGCAAAAAAAAAAAAGCAAAAGAATTAGGAAAAATAATAATAAAAAAAAGGGAGGATGAATAATTGAAATAGAAGGAAAATTACCTCAAGAATGCTTTTGTGGTGGATGGAACCTTTGAACTCTTGAAAGTGGTTTGGAGGGAATACCACTAGGCTAGGCAAGTTTTGGTGTGGAGAAATGGCTTCAAGCCTTGGGATATTTATAAGGAAAGTCAAGGCACCCTAGCCATTGGATTCAAATCCATATGAAGGGTGGAGATCAAGAGTATGGGTAGCCTTGGGATCCGTGATGGAGAATGATTGGCCATTATGAAACCTTAGGGATATTCATGGATCCCCCAAAAGTTAGATGGTTTTTGTGTTTCTTTGGACACTATAAAGAAACACAACTTCAAAACTCCAAGTAACATTGGGTAGCGCTCCAAGGTTGAGTCCGCCAAAGTTGGCTGTACATATCAAACAAGAGAAAAAGAAAAAGTCTACAAACACACTTAAAAGTGTACTTATACACTCGGGGGCAAGTGTGAATGCAGGAATCCTTCCCTTGTGAATTCCATTCAAGTGAACCTCTACATTACGAGGCACCCTAAAGACTATGAGATGCATGCCAGGGGGACGAGGGGGTGAGAGCCTCACTTGGCTACTTACCACATGCACAAAAGGACAAGGGCATCACATGGCATCGGAAGAGTTGGGCTAAGAGAGCCACCCTCGCTATGCGAGGGTCCTCGGCCGGTTACCCACCCAAACGCCATCCTCGTTATGCGACGGTCTTCGGCTGGCCTCCCGTGCACGCCGCATCTACGCAAGCATCTCACCTCGCCTCCATGTGACTGCAACAGGCCAGCCTCGCTATGCGAGGGTGCTGCCTAGTTTCATCTCACGTGTCCTATGCCTTGTTGCATCTCACGTGCCTCGTGCCTTGTTGCGTCTCGCCTGTCCCGTGCTTTGTTGCATCTCGTGTGTCTCGTACCTCGCAAGCCTCGCCATGCACGTTACCCTTGCTATGCGAAGGTGCAGCCCCGCTGTGTATCTCGTATCCCGTCACCTTGCCTCCATAAGATCGGAGCAGGCCAGCCTCGCCATGCGAGGCACCCTCTCTATGCGAGGGTGCAGCCTCGCTACATCACCTGTGTCCCGAGCCGAGCCTCCATGTGACCAAAGTAGGCCAGCCTCGCTACTTCTCATGTGCCCACCTTGTTCCGCCACAAACACCCCCAATGCCTTGGTTTCTCATGACACGTATAGTTTGGAGCCTCCTCGATATATGCACGAGGATCACTTGGAAATACCAAATTGGTATGTCAAATAATCACTAGGCGCCAAACATGAATTGATGAGGACGACTGGGTACAAGGTACGTACTCGGATTTAGGATGTACGATCATAAAGGGGTCATAGGTGTGGCCCTGTCATCTTCGTTTGACGAGTAGTGATAGTACGAACTTGTACGGAGAGTGGAGGCACTACCTGAGTACCCCCGACAATATTCCAGAGTCCACAGTACGATGTCTTGCACCACTACTTGGGCATTGTCAGGGTAGACACCACTATGTCCTGAGCCACTACCCTGACCTTGTATCTGCATACGTCCACGTCCCCTGGGTCCTACTTGTATCAGGGGCCAATAGAGCCCACCTATAAATAGGTTTCGACCCCTCAGGTTAGGGGGTGGGAAAAATGATTGTATGAGGAGACGTTTAAGAAATATATGATCCTTGTTCCATTGTAGTTCTGATTTTTCAATTGATTCAAGTTCTTTCCATCTGATTCTAAGTTATCCTTAGTATAATAATCTGAGTTTTCTAACCTTAAATCGTTGACGAGTTCTTATCGTCAACACCTTATAAGCCAAATATAAAGCAACACGTTAAATAATGCTTGAAACTCCTAAGAAATTCATAAAACAACATGTTAGGCAACCATATATAGCAACATATACTCATAAAAAACATATAACGCAACCCCTAAGCAACCTATTCAACAGCCCATAATCCTTACTATTACCGAATTTTAAGCAACATATAAAGCAATTCCTAAACAACTGATTCGACAACTACCAATGATTAGAAGAAACATATACAACAACCTTTACAACTACTTAAGCAACTTATTTAGCAAGCTGCAACTTTAAATCCCCAAAAGAAACATATAAAACAACATTTTTAAGCAACTCTTGATACTCTTAGGCAACCCTAAACATCAACATGTTAAGAAACCTTAACAATTCTAATGCAACCATGTATAGCAAAATATAAATAATAAAAAAAAAAACCTATTATCAATCCACAACCCTAAGCAACGAATAATCTTCATTAGCAACATATAAAGCACCCATATTAAAATCTTTAAATAATAAATTAAATTATAGTGTTAAACCTGTTGCATGTGCAAGTTCTTGAATTGAGATCAACTATAGATTTTGTGCCATTATCACAAACTTCGTACAAAATATGTCTTGTTGGGTGCACCTATTGTTTAAGAGTAATATTGTTACTTTGTATGTATAGTCAAGTTAAATTAGATTAAAAAGAAGTTTGCCTTTAATATTGAGAACAATACCAGCAACTTCAATGAATAAATGTAGTTTTCATTCAGGATCACTTCATGCTTGTCAATCAACTTTGTCGAGGTTGCATTTGCTATGTTCCTGTTAGTCCAATTCCACTATTGTACCGAATCTCATAAACACTCTAGCATCGTACAAGTGGGCAGTTCTCTTCCTGCTACAATTGCAAAATTCAAAGATTCTGCAATGTTTGATGTCATGTTTGGGTATCTATTGTTTGGGGGGTGAACCCTTGCCCATTTGTGACACCCAATTTGTTCTAGGTAAATTCGTAGCATTTTTTCAATCCTATCAAGTTCTCTTGTGGTACTCAAACTTTTTCACAATGTATGTGTTTGCATTTGTGGAAAAATGTATCCTTAATCTTTTTTTACTTCATTTTGAACTTGCTTTTCATGTTTTTAGCAGATGGAAGGTGTCAGCCCCATGTGGTACTTCTGGGTATACTGTGAAGGTTGCTTTTATAATGCTTTCATGTCGGTCAGATATGATGCTCATGCTTCTCTTACACCATCAGCTTTCCTAAACTTCTCAAATAACCACTCCCCAAAATCATCATTCTCTTAATCAACTACACAGAATGCCAGGGGGAAGATTTTACCTGCAACCAATATTGTCCCTCCATATGTTGATTTTAAAACAGTCCCATCAACTATTACAATTGGTATGCAATACGTCCAGTCTTTCAATGAAGCATTCAATGTTACAAAAGCATATAAAAACATGTCATCCTCATCTATTTTTATATCAATACTAGATCCTTGATTTGTGTGATCCAACATGTATAGATAACTAGGAAATTCTACATAAGATTCAATTACTTTTCCTCACTTTTTCAATAGCTTTTTCTCTAGATCTCCAAGCATTGTTGTATTTGACTTGCACTTCACGATCATGTTTCAACTCCCTGACTATATTTGCAGTTGTGGTATTTATTTTGATTTCTATGAACTTGTGCTTGATCATATTTGCAATGATTTTCAAGGTTGCTTGAAGTTGGTCTTTTAATATTATCTCCAAACCACAACCGTGAATGGGGCTAAACTTTATAATTATGAATAGATTTGTGCTTCCATTCTTTGATGCTTATAACATCTGTTTGAATTTGAGGCCATAAACAAAGCTTTGTAAAATACAACTCAAAGAATCAAATGACAATAATCTATACTCTAATGGATGAATAATACAAAGATCATAAGTGTAGCGTCCCAAATTTGCTAATAGGGCTCAGGGCCTTGATTAGCATGTCGGGAGAACAATAATTGATTTAATTATGCTAATATGTGAATTAAATGATTATGTGATTAGAAATGCATCTTTAGGTGAATTAAATATGCATGTGGGCCCTATTTGGTTATTAGGGGCATATTTGTAATTTTGGTCCACTGAGGGCATAAATGTGATATATGTGTGTGTACGTCCTGGTTTTCCCACGGGCTGATTAGCAGGCCGAGCTACGGACTAATCACGATTAGCCCATTAACATCCCCAAGACCGGAGCTCCCGTTTTGAGGTCGTACCTTATTAGCTCGAGCAATCCCTGAGGACTCGCCAAGGTTGCCCAGGACTGGGTGAAGGAGTCCGAAGGCCGATGGTCGAGTCAAGGGAGCAGCTCGTGGCACAAGCTGTGTATGGAGCTATGACCCTCTGAAAAGTCAACACACGCAAGATAAACGTGCATATATCTGACATCACATGTCCGATATCTCCCTGACTTCTCGGACACGCAGCAGGAACGTGCGTGTTCAGATATCCACGGCTGGGTTGGGTCGTGCGGCCCATTACCTCCTTACCTATCGATTTGACCATACTTATGTGTCAGGTTTAGGAATTAATCATGAATGTCACAGAGTTGATATGACAAATAATAAGGTCACGGGATGACCTCCTTACCGACTTCCAGGTGCCTTCTCCTATAAATATGGAGAAGCTGGGAGTTGATAGGGGTTGGGAAAAATAGTATCTGAAGAGATATAGGCTTTGTAACCAAATACCCAGAATATATCAATAATATTGACTAGTGGAGTAGAGGGATTTTAACCTTCGAACCACTTAAAAACGTGTCTTGAGTCACCTAGTTCATTCTCTAAGATTCTATATCTGCGATGGTTCTATATTCAGCACTAATCCCTTTCTCTTCTTCTCTTAATTACCTGTTGCCGAAGAACCGCGTCAACAGTTTGGTGCTTTCATTGAGAGCAAGTTCGATTAGTGCTGCTGCAAACATCCAACTATGGTGACCACTCGGTCCAGGCATGGCAACGAAACAGAGCAGCATGATGGGCAAGAGGCTCATCATATTGCCATCCCTGACGAACAAATTCCTGAAGTCCAACAGAGGCCAGGAAAGCAGCCGGCGGGCCAGGACGATACAGGTAGTTCGGCGCCCCGGCCACCTAATTCGAACCCATGTTATTATACTGCGGTGGAGATGGAGAATGCTCAAGTGAGGAGCCAGTTAGCAACAGCCAGTCAGCAAATCCAGGGTATTCTGGCCCGACTACCCCCTCTCACAACCAACGTTAACGTTGGAGAGAGGCAAGGTGAGGCTCCAAAGTCTCGCCGGGGTAATCGGTCCAGGCATAGTCGTTCGGATAGACTTCCGGCAGCCAACTCCACCCCTTCATCACACCATCGTGAGGCCAACTTCAGGGAAATGCCTGGGACCGGACAACAGCAATACAGCCGTTCGGTTAGGATGTCGACTCCTAGCTCTCAACCATCCTCGAGGACGCCCAGAAGAGCTCGAGGAAGTTCCCGGAGGAGATCCGGGGAGGGCCCACGACGTCAGCCCATCCCCGAAGAACGTCCTGCGCCTCGTCCAGATTGCCCGGCGCGGCACTAGCAAGTTGGCAGGGCCGAAAGACCCCCACCAAATTTGATCCGTCCAGACGGAACCAGGATCGCTTCTCCAGTCAGGCATCCTCCATCTCCGATTAGATATTCGTCTCCTCCTCGGCTCGTCCGAGACATCCCAGCTTACGGAAGTAGCAGGAGAAACCCACCATCAGTGGGACCTTCCCGACGTAGCAGGGCGCCCGAAGAAAGCTCAGGTCCTCACCACCAAAGGCGGACTCCAAGCCTATCCGGCAGGAGTCATTGGACTGGCAGTCGCCAGAGTGATCTCTCTGGAGGAGACCTACGCCAGCGGCTAAGTTTGGCACAAAGCCACCAGACCACCCAGGGAGACGACCTTCGAGATCACCTCATCTCTCACAGATAGGACCGAGCTAGAGATGGTAGCCAGACTCGCTCGGGGGGGGGGGGGGGTCCGATCCGAAGTACATAACAGAGGGAATGTCCCAAATAACCTATCTCAAGATTGGAGGGGCAATAACCCTCCTAATATGTATAATGGGTCCGGAGCTGTTGATTAGCCCCGGAATGACCCAGGATCTCAGGACCAAACCCTCGAGCGCCTAACTCAGATGGAGGAACTGATGAGGAAGCTCCTATCAGAAAAAGAAAAAGATGAATATGATTCGGGAGACGAGATGGAACTCTTCGCCCCCAACATAGCAGCGACGGCATACCCATCTGGTTTTTCGTATGCCTCACTTGTCAAAGTTCAACGGGGACGGAGATCCGTCAGACCATTTAGGGATGTTCAACACCCTAATGATGGCCCATAATATTGGCCCGGAGCTGCGTTGCTTGATCTTCCCTTCCACACTGACCGGACCTGCCAGGCAATGGTTCAAGCAGAGTAAAAGACAGTCAATCAGCTCCTGGAAGACCTTCTCAGCTGACTTCAAAAGGGCGTTCCGCGCCTCTCAAGCCGCCCGTGTTCAGGCCGACTCCCTAGCCAACATAAGGCAGCAGCCCGGCGAGACGCTGAAAGCCTACTTGAGCAGATTCGCAAATGTCGCTGCTCGAGCCAGGGATGCAGATGATAGCTCCAAGCTCATGGCCATGAGAACCGGAATCCTGGTCGGGGGAGACCTGTGGAAAGACATTCAGAGGAAGGGAGTCATCTCGGTTAACAAATTCCTTAACAGAGCCCAAGAGTGGATAAACTTGGAAGAAGCTGAAGCTTCAGCCGCGGGGACCAGACAGGTTCCCGAGAAGCCTGCTGGAACGGGGACGGAGATCGTGATGACGACCCCCGACGTCGCGCAGAACAACCAGCCCGGTGGTGGCAAAAGAAAGGGGAACGGTGAAAACAGTCAACACGGTCAAAAGAAGAATAAGTCCGTGGATAAGTTCAAGCCCGTGGTCACAACATATACCGAGCTCACCCAGTCCAGGGAAAGTATCTTCCTAGCCAACTCTATTCGGGTCCCCTGGAAGAGGCCGGAACCATTGAAACACCACAAGGGAAAGACAGACACTTCCAAATTCTGCCGTTTTCACAATGACTTCGGCCACAATACCGACGATTGCAGGCATCTAAAAGATGAGATCGAGACTCTTATCCGAGCAGGCCCCTTGGCGCAATACTCACGAAACAGGGTCCCAGCGAGTCGACCCGCTCCAGAAGTCCCAGCTAGTCAGCCCGGGCCTCGTGCAGATCAGGACGTCCCTCCTCCCGTGGTCGAATGAGAGATATCCACCATCTCTGGAGGACCGCACATGGCTGGAACGAGCAGAGGTGCCCAGAAGAGATATGTGAATGAATTAAAGGCCCACAACGGAGCAGAGTTTGTCCTGGAGCAGCGCCAGTCGAAACAGCAGCGGTTAGAAAAGCAACCGATCACTTTTACGGAGGAAGACACAGGCCATGTCCAATTCCCTCATAATGATCCCTTGGTCGCAGCAGTCCAGCTCGCCAACCGGAGGGTAAGGAAAGTGTTGGTGGACAACGGAAGCTCGGTAAACCTTCTATTCCGGTCCACCTTAGAAAAGATGGGATTGACTGTCGCCGAGCTAAAGGCGACCTCCATGATGCTGTATGTCTTTTCGGGAGAAGGGTCGGCAGCGATAGGGACGATGGAGCTGGTGATCACCCTAGGAGAAGAATCTCGAACAGTCTCCAAGCTACTTGAGTTCGTGGTCATTGACTGCTCCGCTGCCTACAACGCCATTTTAGGCCGGCCTACCCTCATAGCTTTCAAGGCTATCACTTCCATTCGACACCTCGCCATGAAGTTCCCTACTTCGACCGGAATCTGTACTATCAAGGGCGATCAGCTCGCTGCCAGGGAATGCTACAACATTTCCATGAAGGGAAAATCTAAACCCGGGCAGCTGGCAATGGCCATTCAGGGCAAAGAGGAATCTTAGGGACCCTTGGTGGATCCTAAGGTTGAAAAACCTCAGAACGCCGAAGAGGAAAAGGTCACCTTGAGTGAGGACATTGACCCCCGAGTAGGCGAGGACAGATCCGGGCTCCAGGCCATTGAGGAGCTCGAGGAGGTGAACCTCGATCCGCAAATTCCGTCACGGATGGTCAAGCTCGGGAAAAACCTCTGTACCAAGAGGAAGACGGAGCTGGTTACGTTTCTCCAGGCTAATTTAGATGTATTTGCCTGGTCCCACGAGGATATGGTAGGAATTAGCCCGAGTGTCATCATGCACACGCTCCATCTGGATAAAAGCGTTCCTGCCAAGTCTCAAAAGCAAAGGCGTTTAGGGACAACCTGTGCGGAAGCCCTAGAAGAAGAGGTAGCCCGACTCAAAAAATGTGGCTTTATCCGGGAAGCCAAATTTCCAATTTGGGTCACCAATCCCGTGCTAGTTCCGAAGCCCAACGGGAAATGGCGGACCTGCATTGACTTCTCCGATCTGAATAAGGCCTGCCCCAAGGATTATTTTCCATTCCCAAGGATCGACCAGCTGGTAGACGCCACGGCGGGGCACGAGCTCATGTCCTTTATGGATGCATAATCAAGCTACAACCAGATCGCGATGAATCCGGCGGATCAGGAACACACTAGCTTCATGACCCCGACTAATGTCTATTGCTACAAGGTCATGCCGTTCGATGTGAAGAACGCCGGAGCCACCTACCAAAGGCTAGTGAACAGAATGTTCGCGGACCAGATCGGAAAGAACATGGAAGTATATGTTGATGACATGCTCGTCAAGTCAAAGACTGCCGACAACCATGTTTCCGATCTGGAAGAATGTTTTAAAATACTACGGAAATACGACATGAGGCTTAATCCCCAGAAGTGCACTTTTGGTGTCGCATCCGGGAAATTCCTGGGGTTCATAGTTAATACCCGAGGAATTGAGGCAAACCCCGACAAGATCAGGACATTGCTTGAGCTTCCTTCCCCCAGGTCGTGGAAAGATGTCCAAGGACTCACAGGAAGGGTAGCAGCACTCAACCGGTTCATTTCAAAGTCAACCAATAAATGTTTGCCCTTCTACAACCTGCTCCGGGGAAACAAGAAGTTTGAATGGACAGTAGAGTGCGAAAGCGCATTCCTCGACCTGAAGGCACATCTGGCTGAACCACCTGTGCTATCCAAGCCCATGGCAGGAGAGTCTCTCTTCCTCTACCTGACCGTCACTAAGGACGCGACCAGCGCCGTACTAGTACGAGAGGAAGACCAAGTTCAGAAGCCAGTTTATTACATCAGCAAGAGACTCCTCAGAGCAGAATCACGGTACCCACTGATGGAAAAATTGGCGTTCTACCTTATCACGGCCTCGCGAAAGCTCAGACCATACTTCCAGTCCCACTCGGTACACGTCATGACCGATCAGCCTCTAAGGCAGGTTTTGCAAAAACCTGAAGCATCGGGACGTTTGTTAAAGTGAGCGGTCGAACTCAGTCAGTTCGAGATTTTCTATACTCCATGAACTTCCATAAAAAGTCAGGCCTTGGCCGACTTCGTGGCAGAGTGCACGAGATTCCAGGAGGATCCATCAGAAGGCTCATCTCAGCTCACCTCGCCCGAATCGTTGTGGAAGATCTTTGTGGATGGTTCATCCAACGAGAACGGTTCCGGGACCGAAATCATTCTGATCTCCCCCGAGGGACATAGGTTCCACTCGGCACTAAGATTCAGGTTCAAGGCCTCCAACAACGAGGCGAAATACGAAGCTTTGTTAGCCGGGTTGAGGATAGCCAATGAGTTAAAAGCGAGCTCCGTCCAGTGCTTTAGTGACTCCCAGGTCGTGGTAAACCAGGTTCTGGGTGAATATCAGGCACGTGGACCTAAGATGGCCGCCTATTTGGCAAAGGTAAAAGCCAAGCTGTCCGCATTTGAGCGAGGATCGATCGAACAGATACCTCGAGAACAGAACGCCAATGCGGATGCCCTTGCCAAACTCGCCACCTCGGGAGAGACGGAGACTCTGGGGTTGGTGCCAATAGAATTCTTGGAAAAACCAAGTATAGACGGAGATCGGGCAGAGGTCGAGATGATTGATGCTCGACCGACCTGGATGACCCCCATTCTTGAATATCTCGTCGAGGGCAAGCTGCCTGAAGGACGTAACGACGCGCGGCGAGTCCTATATCAAGTCCCTAGATATACAATAGTTGATGGGTTACTGTACCGACGTGGGCACTCCCTACCTCTCCTCCGATGCGTTCTTCCAGGTGAGGCGAAGGCCGTCCTGCAGGAAATTCACGAAGGATTCTGCGGAGACCACACTGGGGGGCAAAGCCTGGCCTTAAAGGTTCTCAGGCAAGGTTATTACTGGCCAACTCTGTCCAAAGACGCGATCTCATACTTGAAGAAGTGCGACAAATGCCAGCGATTCGCTGCAGTTGCCCGAGCTCCTCCAGTCGAGCTGAGAATGATCTTAGCCCCTTGGCCGTTTGCTGTTTGGGGAATAGACCTAGTGGGCGCCCTGCCCACTGGAAAGGGTGGGGTCCGTTACGCCATGGTAGCCATAGAATACTTCACTAAGTGGGCCGAGGCAGAGCCGTTGGCAACGATAACATCGAAGAAGGTACTCGACTTCATGGTTAAAAGTATAATCTGTCAGTTCGGTATGCCGAAGAAAATCATCTCCGACAACGGCACTCAGTTTGATAGCGACCTGTTCACCGAGTTTTGTGAAAGGCACGGGATTGTAAAAAGCTTCTCCTCCGTGGCCTATCCTCAGGCAAACGGCCAGGTCGAGGCTGTCAACAAGACTCTAAAGGCGAGCCTCAAGAAGGGATTAGAAGAGGCAAAGGGGGTCTAGCCAGAACAGCTCCCCCAGGTCCTATGGGCGTACCGGACCTCGCATCAGACTCCTACGGGTCATACTCCTTTCTCCCTAACCTTTGGGAGTGAAGCAGTCCTCCTCGTGGAAGTTGAGGTTCTGTCACATAGAGTCCAGTCTTACGACCAAGATCGGAACCATGAGCTCATGTGCCATTCCCTCGATCTAATTGATGAATGGCGAGAGGATTCGCAACTCCAGCTCGCCCATTATCAGCAGAAGATCACTCGCTACTTCAACTCTAAAGTCAAAAGGCGCACCTTTAACGTTGGCGAGTTGGTCCTAAGGAGAGTTTTCCTGGTCGGGAAAGATCCCAAGGATGGAGTCTTGGGACCGAACTGGGAAGGACCATACCAGGTCATCGATATCATCAAGGAAGGAACTTATAAGTTAGCCCGACTTGATGGAGGAGCCGTACCACAGACCTGGAACGCCATCCACTTAAAGAAATATTATCAATGATCCACTTGTAAGACCTGGAAGGCCACTTTCTATATATTAATAAAAATCAGCTTTTTATGCACATTTGCAATTCTAATCTTAAAGTAACCACGAAAGACCCTTTCCCAGTTACTTGGGGGGCATATGGTATCTGGATATAACCAGGTCTCCTTAATGACTTAGATGTTGATTTTTATCTATGGATCGTTGCTCTTCTTAAAGAGCTCGAGACACGGATAAGGGATAACGCCAACTAAGTCCTATCCTAGTTTTAACTAGGTCGTAAAACTTAGAAGTTAACTTAAATTTATTGATCGCGGTTCTTCTTAAAGAACTCGAGATATGGATAAAAGTCAACACGAACTAAGTTTTCAAAATAAGTTCCTGGTTTTAACTAGGTCGTAAAACTTAGAAGTTAACTTAAATTTATTGATCGCGGTTCTTCTTAAAGAACTCGAGATATGGATAAAAGTCAACACGAACTAAGTTTTCAAAATAAGTTCCTGGTTTTAACTAGGTCGGAAAACTTAGAAGTTAACTTAAATTTATTGATCGTGGTTCTTCTTAAAGAACTCGAGATATGGATAAAAGTCAGCACGAACTAAGTTTTCAAAATATTTTCTTGGTTTTAACTAGGTCATAAAACTTGGAAGTTAATTTAAATCTATTTGTTGTTCTTCTTCTTAAAGAGTTCAAGATATGGATAAAAATTAACTCGAGCTAAGTTTATCAAAAAAATAATAATTCAAAATATATTAAGAGAAAAAGAGAAGAGCGCCCTAAGCTCCGTCAGTCGGCCCTTTGGAGGTCGCTGTTTCATCTTGCTCCGCCGCACCAGAGGCTTCCCCAATCTCCGAAGGTGGCGCCTCTTTGTCGAGGCGAGCTTGGAACTTCACCAACAAGCGCGCCCAGAAATTTGGTGGCATGAAAGAGAAGTCAGCCTCCGGATTATGGAGACAACAGTGGTAGAACAGATCCTGCATGGACTGCTCCGAGATGGCCTTCTCTTCCTCCAGGGCAGCTTGGACTTCTGTCCTCGCTGCCTCACGGTCCACCTGCGAGGTGGCAAGGGATGTCTCGAGCTCCTGGACCTTCGAACGGGTCTTCTCCAGGTCGACATGGGCCCTCTCCAACTCGCCCTTCGAGGTCTTCAGGGCATCCTTGGCCGCCTTAACCTCCTGAAGGGTGGCCTGGTGCTCGGTCCTCATGTCACCGAGCTGACTCTTGGCCCTGATGATGCTTCGGTGAAGGGCGACGACACCCTGCGAGGAATGAAAGATAAACTGACTCAGAGAAAAAATTAGGCAAAGTGTAATGGTAAAATCTTTAAAAGAATAGGGCAGCTTACCGTTAGGGTCATGCTCATGGAAGAGTCCATGACGTCAACCGGGCTCATCGTCTCAATAGTCCGGAGTTCCTTCTCGGTGAACTTGTAGATATGGTTAACGGCGTAACTCGCCGATTCGTACACCGTTCCCTGAAAGACCTCCGGGATCTTCTCCAGGTCCTGGGGATTGACTGGGATGCATACGTCGGAGGCCACCACAGGCGGAGTCCTGAGCTCCATCCCCGCGTCCTGGGTGACGGTTGGAGTTCGCTGAGGTGGCGGAGGCATTTGGCCTGCTTCGGCAGCAAGAAGAATCGCTCCCGTGTTCTGGGCTGGCGGGGCTTTCTCCTTCACCTTTGCAGGAGATTTAGTGGAGACCCCGGCAGAGCTCTTGGAACCCTGGAGCCTTTTCGTTCTTGGCCCGACTGGGGGGTTCCCCCCGAAGACTATGCCCCGCAAGCTGTCCTCGGGCTGAGACATCTCTTCTGTCAAAAAAATAAAATAATAATACATGGTTATTACAAGTTAGCAATCATACAAAGATAAAGACAAAAGGTTAAAGCTAAAAAAAAGCATATGAATACTGAGGGAGCCCTACCCCCCGAGCTGGAAGAACCTAAGACGATTATTTCACGAACTGGCGCAGGTTCTAGGTCCGGTTCTGACTCAGGGCTAGACTCTTCTACATACTGCCTAAGCCCCGGAGCATAGTTACCCCTCTGGAGTGATGGCCATGTGCGTAGGTTGGTCCCATACTCCTCGAATAAGATCGACCTAAAAGCTAGGGTGTTATCTACTACTACGGTACCCCTAGGCCGGCTCTCTTGGTGATCCAGCACGAGCCGGTCAACACAATGGAGCAGGAGTGTGTTCAGGTCCGGATCCCTTCGGTGACGATGGACGATCTGCCTAGGATTGAACCTAACCAGCCGGGGGTCTGCAGTGGCCCTATCAAGACTCTTAAACAAGTAAGGGTTACCTTGGCCAGAAGGACCCGCGGCTGCTCCGGATCGAACCCTCTCCTCACCCATCCTCTGGGTGACCTCTAAGGTCCTCTTCCTATTCCTCACGAGCGGAACCTCGGCCGCCTCGTCCTCTTCATCTTCCTCTACCACGACCTCCTCCACGATGATGGGTCTGTTGTCGCGGGCTGGGGGTGGCCCCCGGGGCCTCTTCAGGTTCAGGGTCTGGTTTGGGAAGATCAGTTTGCAGAACACCATCGTCTCGTCTGTCACGAGCACATGATAGTCCTTCTCACTGGGGGGCAAGCCCGCCAGTGTTTCATATTGGCCCCCGAGGGTCACAGACTTTTCGGTCCTCGCGTAGATGGCTGCAGAATTGGCTGGAATCAGAATGGAATACGGGAGGAGCTAAAATAAAATAACACTTAAAAGGCGAGCTAAGATCAGGGATTACTTACGAGGATGATTGAAATAGTGGTGGTCGCAATTCCGGAACCCAGTTGACATGAAGAACTGGTCCTTTAAGTCATTTGGGTGGCTGGGCAACTCGATCACCGCCGCCATATTGGGAAAACGGATTAAATAGTAAAACTCATCACCTCGCCCCCGCTGATCCGAGCTGGCTTTGAGGCAAAAGAAATATAAAATATCAGCAAGAGTAGGGACCTCCCACTCCTGCTTCTTGAATAAATACCTCAACCCTGCTAGCAGACGGTAGGAGTTGGGGGGGAGCAGAAAAGGGGCCAACCCCACGCAGTTCAGGAAATCAGCAAAGTACTGATCCAGGGGGAGGAAGGCCCCTACCTTGAAGTGTTCACCGCTCCAGGCCGCGAACGATTCATCGAGCGGCGTGCAGCTCCTCTCGCCATCCGCGGCAGGTCGGGCAATAACGGAGGCTTTCCCCAGGGGAATGTTGTGAGTGAGGAAGAGTTTGTTGATCTTCGCCTGGTCGGTTATCTTTGAGACAATTCTCTCCGCCTCAAAGAATGCGTCAGGGGCCACCTCGACCTCCTTCTCCACGGCCGGCCCGAAGCGGAGGATCGGGGAGCTGGGTATCACCGCCTTTCCTTTTTCCTTCTGGGAGGCCGAGCTTCCAACGTTCTTCTGAGGGAGGTTCTTTTTTGGAGCCATCTGGTCGCCTAGCGAACAAAAGAAAACACTTTAGAAAAGGCGACCCAAGCAGGAGGAAGAAGCAATTATTATTTGCACGAGCTGAGGTAAGCCCAGCTCGTGGAGAGTGAAACCACGCGGTTCAGTGAACACGCGCATATTCTCCCAACAGATCCCAGATTACTCAGAATTCGCGTGTCAGGGGGTTCAGAATAGAATTTTTCTTGGGGGGAAAGTTTCGATAGGCAGAAAATTACAAAACTACTTATGAGGCGTGTTCCCTAAGCTACCCGGTTTTGCACCCAAAAATTCCCAAAACTCCTACCCAGAAATTTGTCCAGAAAAAGCACCCTGAAACCCATACGCTAAAGCGATTTCTTACAACAAATGTGCCCTAACCTAAAAAGGGCTGTCACCCTCCATATCCACACAACCCAGAAAACCCTTGCATGCGGCTACAGTGAAATTTTTTCCTAAAGCTACAGTAGCATGTTTTCAAAGTGAACAGGGTCAGGAAACTTACAGTGTATGGTTAGGAGGTAGACGAGGGCGTTGCGTTGGTAGGAGCTTCGTCGGTGTAGTAGCTTCCAAAGCTTCGGAGAAATCCGTGCGCCTAAGCTTCGTGGACGATGAAAATGGCAGCAACAAGGTTGAGGGTTTCGTTCTTCTTAAATATGGAGAAGGTAGAGAAAAGGAGATTTGGAAAATTTTGAATGAAAGGGTGGCCCGTGCGTGGGGTGGCCACCCCCTTTTTATATACGTGAAGGATCACGTGTAGAAGGCTCTTGGGTGGCCCTGGTGAGGGATCCGAGGCCTTCTACACGAAATACGAAACGACGGCTGGGCATAGGCTAGGCCATTAAATGCGGTTCTCGTAAGATGTACCATCACCACCCACAACGTTCCACGTATCAGACGCCTGTGTAAAGAGTGGAATGCGAAGAGTTTATGGGGAAATCTAAAAGCCTCTACTGTGGTCTTATATGCGACGTCATATACCACGAGCAGGAGCTTGGGGGGCCGATGTACGTCCTGGTTTTCCCACGGGCTGATTAGCAGGCCGAGCTACGGACTAATCACGATTAGCCCATTAACATCCCCAAGACCGGAGCTCCCGTTTTGAGGTCGTACCTTATTAGCTCGAGCAATCCCTGAGGACTCGCCAAGGTTGCCCAGGACTGGGTGAAGGAGTCTGAAGGCCGAAGGTCGGGTCAAGGGAGCTGCTCGTGGCACGAGCTGTGTATGGAGCTATGAGCCTCTGAAAAGTCAACACACGCAAGATAAACGTGCATATATCTGACATCACGTGTCCGATATCTCCCTGACTTCTCGGACACGCAGCAGGAACGTGCGTGTTCAGATATCCACGGCTGGGTTGGGCTGTGCAGACCATTATCTCCTTACCTATCGATTTGACCATACTTATGTGTCAGGTTTAGGAATTACTCTTGAATGTCACAGAGTTGATATGACAAATAATAAGGTCACGGGATGACCTCCTTACCGACTTCTAGGTGCCTTCTCCTATAAATATGGAGAAGCTGGGAGTTGATAGGGGTTGGGAAAAATAGTATCTGAAGAGATATAGGCTTTGTAACCAAATACCCAGAATATATCAATAATATTGACTAGTGGCGTAGAGGGATTTTAACCTTCGAACCACTTAAAAACGTGTCTTGAGTCACCTAGTTCATTCTCTAAGATTCTGTATCTGCGACGGTTCTATATTCAGCACTAATCCCTTTCTCTTCTTCTCTTAATTACCTGTTGCCGAAGAACCGCGTCAACAGTGTGTATTGTTATTAATACCACGAGAGTGTGGTGACATATTTGTAATGTTTGATCCGAGATGGTCCCACGGAGCTGATTAGCTAAATAGTCACAACCGGGGTCTAATACTCGGCTCGGGAGGAGCCTAGGGGTATTTTGGGAAAATGGATGGTGATTGGGAATTACTGGGTAACGGGTGGTGATTTAACGTTGATTTGATGTATCAGGGATTAAATGGGGAGTTATAGGAACACTCGAGTATTTAACAGGATGTGGCAATTGACGAGTTTGCCCTTGGTGACACTAGAGGATTTAGGATAGTCTTGAGGGCATTTTGGACTTTTCAGCTAGGGGATAAACTTAAACCTTAGGCTGCTGAGACTCTAGAGTCACTTGGAAGGAAACAGAGATCTCTCTAAGCTCTCAATATTCTCTCTCTCGGTTCTCTCTCCCTCTTTTTGGTGCTTGGAGGCTTGATATATTTTTGAGGACTTTAGGCTAAGGAATTGAAGGATTGGAGGCTTGAGGTGTTTTGAAGGATTAGAGGTAAGAATTATGTACTGTGTTTTCTAAGTTTTCACTATAATTTCTGGTATGATGGCTTGGGTTCAAGTTTGGTTGGATTTTTAGTGTTTGATGAGGGTAAGGAAATTGTTTATGGATTCTTACGATGCCTAGGCTGTGTGGATAGGAAATATAGACTCAATTATGGGCTTAGATGATGTTTTGGGTGTGAATTATGGAGTTAGGCTTGGGGAAAATGTAGAAAAATGCATGGCATTTCTGGATTTTGAGGCTCGACTCGCGACCCTATTCATCAGGCATCATGACCTGTTGGAATGTTGAGGCCTGGGGGCCTCGAAAATTTGCACAGGCATCGCAGCGTAGGGTATAGCTCATCGCAGCCCGTGTCCTTCAGCAAAGAGGGTGTTGTCCTCTGACTTGTAGCGGGTCGCGGCCCTAGGGGGCGGGTTGCCGCTTAAAATGGGAAAAATGGGGAAATGAAGGTTTAAAGCTTGGGAACCCAAACGTTAAGGCTCAGGAAGGATTCTACTACCCTGTTTAGTATAATTCCAAGTCCCAAAGGCTAGATTTATATTCCAAAGTTTTTATTTGGTTTAGGGCTTGATGGATGGTTATTATGAATGTGTGACTAGGTTTTCGTCAAAGCTTGAACTAGGGGATCGCGCTCAGGATCGCGGTAACCAATCAGCTTGAGACACAGGTAAGAAAACTATTGTACCCATAGAGCAGGGCATGGCCCTATTGATTATGTTACAGGGCATGGCCCTATTTTTTATGTTTAATATAGGTGTGAATATATGTGATTATTATGCTACGTTATACATGTTTATGAGTGAGCAGCGAAGGCCGGGAACGACAAAGGCAGATAATGGCAAGAACCCGGGTACGACAAGGGGTCAAGATCAGTGTTGAGTATGCTGAGTGCAGACCACTAGGGCAAGACCCTCAAAGGGTGTTGTATCCACCCGCTCAGTGAAGACCGCAAACCCAGGGCTCGGTAAAGCACTTGGGTCGATGTAGGCCGCTATGTGTTTAGTCTGTTGACTATTTTGTTGTATATTGTTGAATTGCTATGTGATATGTTATATGTAGAGTTTTCTTGCTCGGCTTCAGCTCACGGGTACTCTATGGTGCAAGTAAGGGCAAAGGAAAGGTCGACCAAGCATGAGTACGGAGAGCGTGGAGCAACGAGTACGTGTTCGAGCTACATGGCTGCCATGACTAGGGTCATTATGGGAAATGTACTGTAATGAATTACTTTATCGCTTAGGTCAACCGTAATTATATTTTTTGAGTTATAATACATTTTCTAAACTGTCTTTTGGGATCCCAAATGTATAACTTTTATGATTTCAATGAAAGTCCAACACTTTATAATTTATTTCATTAAACGAGTTTTATTTCAATTTTGTCACACTTTTAACATAAAATCTCGATTAGAGAGCTAATGGCACATTTATAACTCACATGGTAATAGCTCTAAGGTAGTAGGGAGTTACAATAAGAAAAATAAAACAAGTGATAGGATGGACATTTGATGTTGAAGAACCTTGATATATAAACTCACAAGTCTATGATTTTATGTGAAACCCAAAATAAATCAAAAGCTTGACACAAGTGAATATTTGTTGTCCGAAAATCTCTATTCCTAGCCTCCTCCTTGAGATTGCTTGACGCTATTATAATGGAATGAGATTGGGATTTACACCTTGAATCTTCATGCAATTCAAGCTTTCTTTATGAAGATCTTGGAGAAAACTACTAATCTTGAAAGCTAGAGAGAGAGAGAGGTTTTCAGAGAGTGAGAGATGAGTGATCAATCTATCAATTAAATCAAATGACCCCTTTAAATAGTATAGGAACCCTCATTAGATCCTACATTTGAGATTAGAGTATTTTTATTTGAATTTTAGAGCAAAAAACATGTCACTGTACGGTCTCGTACGGACCGCCCAGGCGACACAACGCAAGTCCCACTCACTTGGAGCCCCAAAACATACAACCAAAACATCTAAAAAACCCTTCAAACATTTTGGGTACTCTTATATCCTCCAAAGAAACATTTTGTGGACCCAAAAAGATGATTTAAGGATGCATATACCAAAAGTCAACTCTCACGTGTTCACTCTCACATGTTGACTTTAGTTAAACCGTTTTGGCTTTTGCATTTCTTCATGCCTAAATAATTTCACCATGTATTTAACCAATCATAACAATCCTCCACTTGGTTAAATACATCATCACTCCTCTAATCAAACGATATTAGTGCATAAAATAAAGTACCTTTTGAGTTTGAACTTTATCTTATTGAAAACTCTACAAAGCTTCTATCAAAATGCTAAGGTGTTCTTAAAATGTTGAACCCAACATTCCTAGTGATAAAAATAGAGAATGTATCACACACCTCTACTTGATTACTCATGTATTTCCCACTTTTCACTCTTAGCAATTTTATGGTCTTGTACCATCCGGAGAGAAAAATCCTACTCTCTTGAGAGGCAGCACCACCTCTAGGTTCACATAGGTGAAATTCTTACAGCATATTTACTACCTTTAGAGATGCATGTTGCTCTTCAACTGAATCTCATTAAAAGCTATGGCTTAACCTTCATGTCCGGTAGCAACCAACATTAACTTATCCTAGATGTGACTTTTAAGTTGTTAATGTTGTAACTATTCTCTTATCAATGACTTGTTCTTACCCAGTGAGCACTACACTTGATGTATACAAGTTTTGAGTTGGGTTGCCATCATTGGGGAATCTATTGCTCAATGAGTTTTAGTCTCATTCTTCTATTTGTAGTACTCACTAAATCTCTCCCAAGAGGTTCGGTAAATGGATCCGCCAAGTTCTCACAAGATTTGACATACGAAATTGATATGACACTCTTATCAATCAACTCCCTCACATAGTCATGTCTTAGACTTATATGTCTAGACTTCCCATTGTATATCTTATTGTAAGCTCTAATCAAAGTGGCTTGATTATCACAATGTATCAAAATCATCAATACATCAACTGTGATTTTCGGTAACTCCATCATGATATCTCTTATCCACTCGGCCTCTTTGCTGGTAGCCACTTAGCCTCTTTGTTGGTTTCCACTAGAGCTTCAAACTTGAACTCCATGGTTGAGTAACATATACATGTTTCTTTCTTAGATACCCAAGAAACAACACCCCTACAAAGGGCGAATACCCAACTAGTTGTGGAGAAATTATGTCCTACACCAGATATCCAACTAACGTCGGAATATCCATCACGTATCTCACGAAACTTAGAATATTGGAGGCATAACTCTTTGGTCCTTCTAAGGTATCAAATACGCTTTCCACGACCTTCCAATGTTTGATACTTCAATTGCTAGCAAGCCTACTTAGTTTACTTACCACAAATGCAATATCTACTCTAGTACAATGTGCGACATAAATCAAACTCCCAATTGCACTTGCATACTCTAGTTGAGCCACCGTCCTCCCTTCATTCTTTTAAAGCTTTAGAATTGAATTGAAGGGTGGAAACCTCTTTATTTCTTGTAGCATCCTGAAACTTCTAATAGAATTAAGTGCTTATGTGATTTAATTATGTGTATGCCTAATAGTTAGTAGATTATTTGGTGATTAGTGGTGTAATTTGAGGTTTAGTGGGAATTATAGGCAAATGACCAAAATTCCCATGAGTTTAGTATGTGGTTAAGCAAGGGGAAAAATGGTTATTTGACCAATTAGTAGTAGAGAAATTTGCTAAGTCTGAAACTCAGCCCTCACTCACGTTCTAGATACAACTCTCCCTCAAAAAATTTCTTTCTCAACTTGTTCAAGACAATTACCAGAGCCAAAGACCAGAGCTTGGAATTTTGAGGAGTTTCTAGGAAGAATTGAAGTACTTTGAAGGGATTAAGAGCTATTAGTGTCCTCAACGAGCTAGGAATTTGGAAAAAAATCAGAAAGGTATGCTCATTTCTTCTCTAATTTTCATTGGGTTTATGGTGTTCTTCAATGTTCTTGAGTTTTGAGGATATTTTGTTTGAATTTCAAAATTGGGATTTTTAAATCATTGTGGTATGTATTTTAAGCTTCGAAATGAGTTTATGAATGTTTTAATGTTTGAATTGGCTGCTAAATTTGTGAAATAAAGTTGGAATTCTCATATTTGGGGTGAAATTGGGTTTAGAACCCTACGTTTGCAATTTGTGGCTCTAATGTGTAATTGAATGCTTAAAGGATGATTTGGTATTAAATGTTAGGCGTACTAATGATTAGGGGTTGAATTTCATACAAAAATTGTCTGAAAATTTGGTTTGGGGTTGAATTGGGATAAAAGTTATTGCAAGTGGGATTGGGAAAAATATGGGCTCGTAATGCCATCTGCCACCACTGGCGCTGCGACTCAAGTGGGTGGGCGCTGCGGCACAAATGCATTTTTCGTAATTCTTTCTGCCTCCAGCAGTCGCCGCTGCGCACATGCAATTTTCTTTAGGTGCCATGGCGCTGACCCTCTTTTAGGTAACAATTCTTCCGATTTTGTAAATAGACCATAACTTTTGACCCCGATTTTGGATTTAGACATTCCTTAAATTATTAGAAAGCTTGTGAATAGCTCTACATTCCTAGTACCTAATTCAAGTTTAGATTTGATTATTTTAGAGTTAGAATTGTGAACTAATCTTGGTATTAATCGATTTTGATCGGTTTTGTTTAGGACTTGCTAAAGATGCATGAACGGAATCACACTTTTGTCTTTTTATAGCATTGTTGCAATCCAGGTAAGAAAACTGGCACATGCATCTAGAGTAACGCATTAATCATGCAGAATTATCTATGATTTTTCAGCATGAGCCATATTCGGCGATAATAATGTAGAATGTAGGCCGTTATGGCAGGGCCACTATAGGGGTGCAATACTCACTCACTCGACATAGGTCGTATAAAATGTTTAAAGGTTAACATGAGTTTGTTTATAATCTATGAAGCATGTTGTTTAATTTTTATGTTTAATTAAATACTTGTAATGCCATGATAGTTTTCTTGTTGTGCCTTGACTCATCGGTGTTCTATGGTGCAGGTAAGAGAAACATCGACCAACCATGAGTTGGAGAACTTTGGAACGACACGTACATGTTCGGCCTACTCAACAGCCATGGTCAATATACTTTTAAGGGACATAGGGTATAAGTCCAATTTTTTCGTTTAGGCCCACTATTTTTGCAACTTTGGTTGTAACTACACTTGGTTTAAACTCTTGTTGGGATCCCTTGTAAACATTTAAAGTTTTAGTGGAAAAGTTTAAACCTTTTGACTAAAATTTTTATTGCCTAAACATTTGTTTGATTTTAATTATACTTTTGAGTTCAAATGACTCGTTTAACATGTTAAGCACCATTTTTAAACACACGGTGTAACAGTCCTAGATTAGGAGGGCGTTACAGCTTGGCATCAGAGTTGCCAAGGCTTTATGGTTCCTGAAGATTGTCCGAACATGTACGCTCGCTGCTAAAGATAAGCTAGACTAACAATTCGGTGGGTAATGGGTTAAATACCCGGTTAATTTCTGAAGTGAATCATATTTTCCTTATTTGCATGCTAGAATAGGACACATGAAATATACTAATCGGGCCAGGCCCTTTACTGCTATATGAATATGAGAAGATGTGATTATTAGCATTACTGTTGCATGTCAGTATGATAGGAATGATTATTTGCATTTTCGTTGCATGTGAATGCTTTATTTGTTCAGTTTTGGACCGTGGGATAGTTTCTAGACACTGTTATCATTGCTTGATAAGGCAAGTCATTGTTTGTTTACATACTTGGAAGTAATGCCTCCAAGGTGGTCAATTAGACTCTGTGGTGGGAATATTGAGGTCGGAGATGATAGACAAGGCCAAAACCCTCCACCTGCCCCTCAGACCTGGCTGCAGATGTTTGCATAAATGCAAGCGAGACTTCAAAGGCAGGAAGAAGAGATTAGGCAGCTGAGACAGCAAGTTTCGCCAGGGAATGATGCTCAGCAGGAGCCTCCTATGGTAGTACTCTTTGTTAGGAACGATTCCTAGTGTGCAACGGAAGTGGCAGTGATTTACCTCTTATAGCCTATCAAGAATCCTTGAATCTTTTCATATGTATTTCCATCTTCCTATCCTTGCTAGAGTACTCACACCTAGATCTTCCAAGACGTTCTCTACACCTCAAGATGTGGGAGGGCACATAGAGAACAAGGATCAATTTTGTGAATCAAAAGTATTCTCATCACATGAGACTTTCGATTATAGGCTAGAGAGAAACGGTTTTTGCTTTTGTGAAAAAGATGAAAGTTTTTTATTCTTTGTTAAAAACTTGTTCTTTCTATTTTCAAGAATAATTAGGCATTATTACCATAATAATAATAATAAAATCATTCATCTTTTATAATAATAATAACGATAATAGAAAAAAAAATCTAACATTTCATTTTAAAACCCATTTTAAAAGTTTTATTAATTAATTAAAAAAAAAACAATATCTGATAACATCAGATGTGCCACACATATAGAGCACTCCAAGCCCTATGCATGTGGCCTATCCCTAAAAAATACGATTTTAATTTTTTCATGTGTTTTTATTTTAATTAATTAATAATTAGATATCCAAATAAGTTATTATATTTTTAAGGAAAAGATAACAACTTAAATTTCAAATTTCAAAATTCAAAATTTGAATTTCCATTCTCATCTTATTATTAATTAAATAAATATAATAATCAAAACCAATTTTGACTATGCATATTTATTTATTCACACTTAAATAAAATAATTTAGTAAAAGCAATTTATTCTATTTCTACACAATTTTGAAAATTGCATAAATGCAATAATAAATTGTGGAACCTCAATTATCACATAATTGTACATTTATCCCGAAGAATAAATATTTTCTCAAATATCTCATTCATAGTTTAACCCTTATATTAACTCTTACCTTGATTAGTGTTGATAGAGTCGCCCCGGGGACCTATGGACCAATAATTTCAAGCTCCAATAAATAAAAGATTATTAACCAAAACTCTTTGATTCAGTAATCATATTTATTAATCTCATGATTATTCTACTATAAATATGAGACTGAACTCTTAAGAATTAAAGACATATATTTACTGAGTACTTTATTGTAACAATAAAGTGTCCATTGATATAATCATTACATACAAATTAATCCTCTATTGATGATTCATAATTAAGTGGGAATAAAATTACCTTTTTACCCTTTTTAATTATATCTTGATTCCTAGTGCACCATTGACTTTACTAGTGAAGGTTAATTCATAATTTGATTATGAATTTGACGTCAATAACCTTTCAATTCCAAAAGCCAACCCAATAGGGAATCATCATCCAATCTATAAGAAGGTATAGATTCAATATCTGCTAAGCTATGTCCACAGCCATATACATCATTAAGTATCCAAAACAATTGTTCTTAGCCTGATCATTCTGACAAACCCTAACGCATGAATCAAATGATCAAATGACTTATATAAGAGTTCATAGTAACTTCAGAATTATGATCAATTTGTATATGATCATCAGTTGATGTGTTTTATAATACTACAAAATGGTATTTAAAGAAGTATTATTAAATCACATCTAGTCCAGTTCTACATACTCTCAGCATGTAAAGTACCTCCACTAAAGCGTCCTACTACACAAGTAACTCAGATCTAGGTCACATGTATTCATAATATTAGTGGACCGTACTAGCAGTAATTAATCTAAAAATTCCATAACTTTATTTTACTGCAAACTACTTAAGTTCATTATCTCAACATCGATCCTCTCATACCAATTTGAGATTGAGACCACATAGATGAACTTGGAAATTTTATGATATTTACTTAATATTATTAGCGATAATGTAGTACATAAGATACATATATACAATAATTAAATTCATTCATTTATTTCATTAAAACGATTGTCTACTATAATTTCTTTAAGGGCACAATTCCCAACACCCTTGGCTATGCAACCTGAGATTGAAAACATATGGGAACCGTTGTATGAGAGGTTTCAGAAGCAACACCCTCAAACCTTTGAAGGAGGCCCAGATCCACTCAAAGTTGAGGGTAACAAGAAATGAACAAGTGGTTTGTGCCACATATATGTTATAGGATGATGCCCGATTCTGGTGGGAGGTTGTATCCCAAACCTGAAATATAGTTGTGATGAGTTGGGAAGTGTTTCGGGAGTTGTTCAATGAGAAATACTACAATGACACAGTTCGAACTGTGAAGATGGATGAATTCGTAAATTTGGTCCAGGGAAACATGTCAGTGACAGAGTATGCTATGAATTTTGATAGGTTGGCCAAGTTCGCCTCTGAATTGGTGCCAATTTATGTGACAAGAAATGAAAGGTTTGTTCAGGGGCTAAACTCTATGATAGCTCAGGATGTTAAGATTGTCTCTATGCCTGGAGTGATCACATATGCCCAGGTAGTGGAGAAGGCCCTTAATACTGAGGGTGCGGAGGATAAGATCTGGGGATAGGGTGCCCCTAGGAATGATGCTCGAAGAGTGGTACCTCCATTTATTTGATCTGATAAGGGCGGTGGCCTAAGTGATTAGAAGAGGAAGGTCGCTGATACATTTAGCACCCATGGACTAGAGAGGAGGTTCTAGGGATCTCAGGGTAGCTGTCAAGGCGGGGTGAGAACTGGAGGATCTGTCCAGAGTGCGCTCGATGTAGGAGACGCCATTTGGGAGAATGTCGTGCTAAGGCATGTTTCCTATGGGGAGTAGTTGGACATCTCAAGAAAGATTGCACGTAGTTGAAGAAGGAGGAGCGGAACAAGCTGACTATTAAGAACAAGTATCCACTACAAAGGATTGATGACTTTTTTGACAAGTTGCAAGGCAAGATAATGTTTACAAACATTGATCTTCAATCTGTTTATCACCAGTTGAGGATCAAAGATGAGGATATTCTGAAGATAGCCTTTTGTACGAGGTATGGGCATTATGAGATTTTGGTTATGTATATTGGACTAACTAATGTCCCAGAAACATTCATGGATTTTATTAATAGGGTGTTCAAGGATTATCTAGATAAGTTTGTGATTGTGTTCATCGACGACATACATATTTAAACCTAACGAGAGATAGAACATGAGCAACATCTCCGTTTGATATTGTAGAGACTGAGGGAACACAAGTTGTATGCCAAGTTTAAAAAGTGAGAGTTCTAGTTACCTCAAGTGATGTTTCTTGGTCATATTGTTAGTAAGGATGAGATTATGGTAGATCCGAACAAGATAGAGGCCATTAGAGATTGGCCAAGGCCAAGGATTGCTTCAGAGATTAAAAGTTTCCTCGGGTTGGCAGGGTACTATTAGCGTTTTGTTGAAGGATTTTCGACGATTGCAATGCCATTGACTAAGCTGACACGTAAGAACCTGAAGTTTGTTTGGACTAATAGGTGCGAGAACAATTTTCAAGAGATCAATCAATGATTGATTATTGCTCTAGTGCTTAGTCTTCCTTAAGATCAGGAAAAGTTTATGGTCTACTATGACGCTTCGAGACAAGGGTTAGGCTGTATTCTGATGCAGGGTGGCAAGGTGATTTCCTATGCCTCAAGACAGTTGAAGGAGTATGAGTAGCAGTATCCTACTCATGATTTATAGTTAGCAGTAGTTGTATTTTCTATGAAGGTGTGGCGACATTATTTGTATGGGGAGAAGTGTGAGATATACACTGATCATAAGAGTTTGAAATACTTTTCACACAAAAGGACCTGAACATGAGACAATGACATTGGTTGGAGTCGATAAAGGACTATGAATGTGAAACCCTCTACCATCTAGGGAAAGCCAACGTAGTAGCATATACCTTGAGTTGGAAAGGTATGGGGCAGTTGTTTGGCTCGAAGTAGATATTAAGAAAGTTGGTAAAGGATATGACTAGAGAAGGGATCGAGTTTATGTTGGGCTAGTTATATAATATTACTCTGAAATCTACACTTCTTCAGAGGATAAATGAGGCTCGGATGGGTGATCCTTAATTAGTAAAGCATCGGGAGGACGTCATAGCTGGAGTGGCTTAGGACTTCACTGTCTTTGAGACTGATATGTTGAGGTATAAGGATTAAATATGTGTTTAGATGGACTTGGTATCAAGAAGGAGATTCTGGATGAGTCACATACCACTCCATACTTGCTGCATCCAGGAACCACGAAGATGTATCAAGATCTAAAATCTTTGTACTAGTTGCTAGGAATGAGGAAGGATGTGGTCGAATATGTGGCTAAGTGCCTGACTTGTCAGCAGGTAAATGTTGAACACGAGAGGCCAACGGTGATACTAGACCCCTTGAGTTTTCAAGAGTTTAAATGGGAAGATATAACCATGGAATCTGTTGTTGGATTACCTAGGATGAAGGGAAAACATGACTCAATATGGGTGGTCATGGATAGATATACCAAGTCAGCTCACTTTATGCCCATGAGGACAACTTTTATTGTGGATCAGTACGTTGAACTGTATGTGAGGGAGATTGTACGTCTCCATGGGGCACCGAAGTTGATAGTATCAGATCGGGACCCCACCATTACTTCTAACTTTTAGGAAGGCTTGTAGAACGCTATGAGTTCCCAATTGAAGTTTAGAACAACTTATTATTCTTAAACATATGGGAAATCTGAGAGGACGATTTAAATATTGGAGGAAATGATATGAGCATGTGTATTGGATTTTTGAGGGATCCTGGAGCAAGTATATTCCCTTGATTGAGTTTTCCTACAATAATTGTTATCAGTCGACGATCGGGGTGGCCCCGTATGAGATGTTGTATGGTAGGAAGTGCAAATCACCCATCCATTGGGATGAAATGAGTGAGAAGAAGTATCTGGGTCCTAAGGCAGATTAGAGGACCAATGAGAAGACATTGAGAAGATTAGAGCTTGGATGCTTGCTTCACAGAGTAGACAGAAAAGATAAGCAGATCCAAAGCATAGGAATGTGGAGTTCCAAGTGAGGGATTACGTTTTTCTACGTGGAGTATAAAGAAAGGCAAGTTGAGCTCTAGGTTGGTTGGACCTTTTGAGATCCAGAAGAGGATTGGGCAGGTAGCTTATATAGATTGACTTTTCCTCTAGCTTTATCAAGAGTTCATGACATGTTTCATGTATCGATGCTTTGGAAATACGCGTCGGATAGCACACACGTGCTGAGTTATGAGAACCTGGAGCTACAAGAAGACTTATCCTACAAGGAAAGACCGATGCAAATTCTGGATAGGAAGGATAAAGCATTGCGGAACAAGATTATTCCCTTAGTCAAGGTGTTATGGAGGAAAAACAAGGTATTGGAAGCAACTTGGGAGTTAGAGTCAGATATGCGGGACCAGTATCCCGAGCTGTACAGGTAAATTTTGAGGATGAAATTTTTATTAGGAGGTGATAGTTGTAGCGTCTCGAGACTTCTAATAGAATTAAGTTCTTTGATTGGAGTGTAGGATGGGCACGTGGGGTAATTATGTGAATTTTATTATTATATGATTGATTATGCATATGATTATGTGTATTATATGTGTTTAAAAACTCACTTTTATTAAAAAATGACATTTTCGTAATTTTGACCCCCTAAGGGTATATTTGTAATTTTTATGTTTTATGTGCTTGGAACCACATTCTTATGTGGATATATGTGATGGTCGGCATGGGTGGATTCTTTCAAGCACTTTTAGTAGAAAAGTCACAACAGGGATAAATACCAGACTTAGGTCGAGCCAATGGGTATCTTAGGAATTTCTAGTATTTGTGGATAATTGGTAAAGTGAAATTAATTGGTGGAATAATTACGCTTGATAGTTAGATGATTATTTGGTGATTGGTGGTGTAATTTGAGGCTTAGTGGGATTTATAGGCAAATGACCAAAATGCCCATGAGTTTAGTATGTGGTTAAGACAAGGGGCAAAATGGTCATTTTACCAATTAGTAGAGAAATTTGTTAAGTCTTAAACTTAGTCCTCACTTACATTCTAGACACAACTCTCCCTCAAAAGTTTTCTCTCTCAACTTGTTCAAGACAAATACAAAAGCCAAAGATCAACACTTAGAATTTTAAGGAGTTTCTAGGAAGAAATGAAGTACTTTGAAGGGATTAGGAGCTATTAGTGTCCTCAACAAGCCAGGAATTTAAAAAAAAAATTAGAGAGATAAGCTCATTTCTTCTTTGATTTTCATTGGGTTTATGGTGTTCTTCTTTGACGATCTTTTGTTTGAATTTCGAAATTGGGATTTCTAGATCATTGTGGTATGTACTTTAAGCTTAGAAACAAGTTTGTGATTAATTTCATGTTTGAATTGGCTGCTGAATATGTGACTTTAAGTTGGAATTCTCGAATTTGGGGCAAACTTTGGTTTAGAACCCTAAGTTTGCAATTTGTGGTTATAATGTGTAATTAAATGCTTAAGCAGTGATTTGGTGTTGAATGTTAGATGTACTACTGTCAGGGTCAAATTTCACACAAAAATTGGATGAAAATCTTGTTTGGGATCGATTCGGGATCAAAGTTATCGCAAGTGGGATTGGGAAAAATCTAGGCTTGTAATGCCCTCTACCACTAGTGGCACGATGGCGCAAATGCAATTTTCTTTAGGCGCCACGGCGTCGACCCTCTTTTAGGTCACCATTTCCCCAGTTTCATAAATAGTCCATAACATTTGACCCCGATGCCAGATTAGACGTTCCTTAAATGGGTAGAATGCTTATGAACAGCTCTACAGTCCTAGTACATAAGCAAAGTTTAGATGTAATTTTTTAAGAGTAATAATTTTGAACTAAGCTTGGTATTAATCGATGTCAATCAGATTTTTTTGGGTCATGATAAAGATGCTTAAATGGAATTACACTTGGGTCGTTTTATTGCCATTTATGGAATCTAGCTAAGAAAACTGGCACATGCACCTAGACTAGGGCATTGGCCTTGGCCTTTACAATTATGTGTCGAATCTTGTTAGGATTATTTACCCTTGTTCTTTAATTGTATATGTTGCATATGTTTGCCTTATAAATGTCTGTGTTTAGTCGGCATGTGCTATATTTGGCGATAATCATGCGGAATGTAGTCATTATGGTAGGGTCACTATGGGGGTACAATACGCACTCACTCGGCATAGGTCGTATAAATTTTTTAAAGGTTGACATGAGTTTGTTATTAATTTGTGAAGCATGTTGTTTAATGTTTATGTTTAATTCAATACTTATAATGCCATGATAGTTTTCTTATTGGGCCTTGGGTCACGGATGCTCTATGGTGCAAGTAAGACAAGGGAAAATTAGACCAGCCATGAGTAGGAGGACTTTGGAGGGACCAGAACATGTTCGGCCTACTCAGCCGCTACAGTCTAGATACTTTTGAGGGACTTAGGGTATAAGTCCAATTTTGTTTCTTAGGTCGACTATTTTTGTAACTTCGGTTGTAACTACAATTGGTTTAAAACTCTTGCTGGGATCCCAAATTTAAATATATAGTGGAAAAGTTTATACTTTTCGACCAAAAATGTTAATATCTAAACCTTTGTTTAATTTTAATTACACTTTTGAGTCCAAATGACTCACTTAACGAGTTAAGTACCATTTTTAAATACACAGTGTAACGATCCTAGATTAGTAGGGCGTTACATTTCTATTATGCCTTTCATGTCATTACTTAATATCAATATATCATCAATATATAGACACACTAAGATGGCATAGTTATCACAAATCTTAGAATATAAGCACTTGTCCGCACAATTGTGTCTAAACGAATCTGAAACAATGGTATCATCAAACTTCTCATTATATTGTTTTGGTGCTTCTTATAAACCATATAATGATTTAACAAGTTTACATACCTTATGTTAATTTCCCCTTAGAACATACCCTTCTAGTTGCTCTATGTACACCTCCTAATCGATGTTACCATTTATGAATGTCGTTTTGACTTCCATTTGATGAACATAAAGGTTGTTTATTGATGATAAAGCAAACAACAATCTTATAAATATTGTCATTGCAATCGATGCATAGGTATCAAAATAATCTATTGCAACCTTTGTGTAGAGTCCCAGAAGGTTTACTTAGCTAGCTAGATAGTTAGTAGTAGTTATAGTATGTTTATTACTGTGGATTTTGGTTCAAGTCGGGACTTAGTTGAACACTTGTAGCAACACTCGTAGCAAAATGTTTATAAGTTAAACCTATAGTTTAAGAATATTAATTCTAACATAAGGTTTGATTAATATAGCTGATTATAAGGATGTTATTTATTATACTAAAAGCTTGAGATAAGATTTATAAGAACATGACACTTGTTATGTGCAGATTTATTTAAGGATTTAACTATAGTTTAAATAAAAGAAAGTTCTAGAAAACTTTAGAACTTTCAAAGACCATTAAGAGCGTGACATTTTTCACAACCTTGTTATTTGAGGATTTAAGCATTTAATTCAAAAATAGAGGTTTCTAGAAGCTCTAGACCCTTCCAGAACCTGCTGGATTCTCGTATTACTCAGTCAAACATATTTAATCATTTCAAATTATGCTGAAAATGTGCAATTACGTGTTTAAAATATTCACGTATGCCGATATATCACAGCCTTGGAGCCTATGTATCGCCACACGGGGAATACGAAAAAACACGTGAACTTCGCACAAACGCATCGACAAACCATCGGGATATAAGCCCAGGCGATATATCGCCTACAATGGGCGATATATCGGCCCTAGGGCTATGTTTTTTAAACCGAGCTCAATTCAATACTTAACCTCTTAACCAACCTCTGAATGTTTTGACCGAGTCTTAAGCCTCTGCTGAACAAATATTCAAATATTTTTCAATTAATACTCATTATTTTTATTCAAGCTAAAAGGAGGTAGTTCACTCCTTGAACTCTATAAATAAGACCTAGTACCCAGCCATTTCTCTCATTCTTCAAGCTGTGTTCAGAGCCTTCAATCTGATAGGATTACTATAGAGTGATAAACAGTTGGGTTGGGGTATAAGTTTTATCATTTTAAGCTTTATAAACACTTGGGAAGTAAGGTAAATAGTGTGTTTCCAATATCGAGGTGTAGTTAAGTTCTAGTACATTCAAAGGTATTCCTAATCTTAAGTTCATTTAAGTTTAATTCTTTAGTTTTCATTCAGATCCTAACTCGTTGTTTTCCATTCTTGGTTAGGTATTTAAGTTCTTTGAACTTAAGGTTTCTTTTCGGTAAGTTTCATTTTGGTGGTTTAGTTCATTTCTTTATCATTTCTTTCTTTTAGAAATACTCACCTTCCTATTGTTGATTTTTAGGAGTGTTCCAAATCTCGTCCTTGTTCTCATAAATCCTGTTTTTGGTAAGGAAAATAGGATAGAATTTTGTATGCTTATATGATATGTTATGCTATCTTATGTTATTGTATGTTACATTATGTATAGTATGTTTATAGACCTTGGGCATATGACTTGTCTAGCTAGCAAGCCCCAATAATTTATGGGCATATGACTTGCTTGGCTAGCAAGCCCCACAAATCTATTCGACATATGACTTGCTTAGTTAACAAGCCCCAAGTAGTATAATGGCCATTATAGTAGTATATGACATTTGTTTATAGTATATGTTCATGATATAGTTTTTGTGTATGTTTTATGTTTTTAGTAGATTTTCTTTGCTGGGCATTAGGCTCATCACCCCCCCCCCCCTTTTTTATGTATGCAGGAAAATAGTTATGGCGGCAGAAGGATTCTTGGAGCTTGGGTTTGTGTATTGAGGAAGAATGGATTCGATGGACTGCGTGAATGATTCGAGGACAACGCTATTTTCAGTCTTTTTAATTATGTTTCTATGTATTTTTCGCACTTGGTTTTGTAAACAATTTTAATTAAGTTAAAGTTATGAATTTCAACATTTACTTTATAGTTTTTAATAAAGTTATGAATGTTTCGTATGTATGTTTTCTTAAGAATAGTGTCTATGTATAGTAGTTTTAATGGTCCAAAGTCTTAGAATTAGTTGGGTCATTACACTTTGGCCACCAACCTTGCCTTATAGGCTTGAATGATCCCATTGGTGTTGTATTTTCTACAAAATACCCCCTTGCAACCTATTGGCTTTGAACCTAGTGGCCGATCAACAATCTTCCAAGTTTGGTTAGACATAATTGAATCCATTTCATCATTTGTTGTCTCTTTTCAAAAGTTAGAGTTCCTTGAGGACATAGCTTCTTGGAAAGTTTTAGGATCATTCTCCACTTGAAGTACCATTGGATACATCCAAGTGTCTCCCTTGTGATTTCCCTCTACTAGGTAAAGAGTCTCTACTTGAGAGGTTTTATTTTGTGATCCACTCTCTTTAAGCCTTTGAGTTCTTCAAGGCAATATCGATTGCTCTACAACCCCTGAATTTAACTCCTTTTAAGTTCCTTCTAACGAGTTCAGTCCTTGAGGCTTATTGTCACTATACAACAAATTCTCAAAGAATTCAACTTCTCTTTATTCAGTTATCACATTAGACTCCAAGTCTAATAGCCTATAGGCCTTACTATTTGAGGCATAGCCTACAAATATACATTTAATGGCCCTTAGACCCAACTTTGTCCTTTCAGGCTCTGTGCTCATGCAATAAGCAAGGCACCCCCACACTTTGAGATACCCTAGGTTGGACCTATTTCCTTTCCATATCTCATATGGCGAAATTTGATTCTTTTTTAGAGGAATCCGGTTTAAAATATGACAAGCGGATAGCAAGGTTTCTCCCCATAACACAAAACTCAAAATTGCATGTAATAGCATAGCATTTATCATTTCAACTTATGTTCTATTTTTTCTTTTCGCTATACCATTTTGTTGGGGGTGTATAAGGGGTTGTACATTCATGTATTATACGATGCATCTCACAAAACACATTGAATTCATTAGAAAAGTGCAATGCCCTACTACCCAGGGACCGTTACGATATGCATTTTAAACAGTGCTAAACTTGTTAATCGAGTCATTTGTCCATAATCATGTAACTAGGTATGATTAACAGTTTAGGGTTAAAATTTTTTGTTAAAGATACAACGTTTCACTAAAACGTTTATTGTATACATTGGGATCGCAAAAAAATCTAATTTAAAGGTTAATTACAATAAAATATTTACAACCAGCCAACCTAAGCGGCAAAATAGGTTTATCCCTAGTTCCTCTTTAAACCCTCGGCCGTGGTGGTCGAGCAGCCGCATATGTACACATCGTCACCTAAGCTCTCCAACTCAAGGATGGTCTAGCTTTCTTTTGCCTTTACCTGCACCACATAGAACCCGTGAGCCGAAGCTTAGCAAGAAAACTCAATATGCTTATGAACAAGAAATAACATGCACCAAATTACAATACGCATGCCTACCAGTAATAACCCTACTCATGCATGCAAGCAGGTACAAATAAATGACTAATAAGTCTCTCGCTCTAAGGTAGATGACTAATAAGTCTCTCGCTCTGAGGTAGATGACTAATAAGTCTCTCTCTAAATAGATGAAAAATAAGTCATACTCTGTATAGATGACTAATAAGTCTATCTCTGTGTAGATGACTGATAAGTCTATCTCTGTATAGATGAATGAAAAGTCTTTCTCTATATAGATGTCTGATAAGTCTATCTCTGTGTAGATGACTGATAAGTCCATCTCTGTATAGATGGCTGATAAGTCTATCTCTTGTCCCACACCCTCCAAGCCATGTGACATTTCAATCACCTGAGCTTATAGCCATGGCTCTGAATAACTAGCCTTTAGACTAGACAAGCGCTTTTGTTTTCATCGAACTTAGGGTCGGTCAAGCATTTCATACTTATGTTGATAATGCGTATGTCGATTAGATCTAATCTTTTTAGCTTACGTTAAATATGCTAATACTTTTCTTAACTCATAAGTCAATTTCGTACGACCAGTGCTCAATACCACTGCCGAACTTGACTAATAAGTCACAGCTTCACAGTCAATACTGACACCATTGCTATTTCTGACTAATAAGTCAGTACCATTCATAGATAAGAAAGATTGCTAACCATTTACAATGCAATCAATGTCCACATATAGAGCACTCAACATGCCTCATCAATGACCATGCATGTCACATACTGGGTGCAGTTTTCTTACCTTTGGTCCAAGCATAGGTTACTAATAAACGAGCCACAAGCACTATCCTATTTCCGAGCCCATAGCGATAACCTAGTCACAACCATAAATGATGTTTCAATGAGTTCAAGTTCCATAACCCAATCCCATGCTCTCTCAGGACCTCAAATCCCACCAAACAGGGTGGTGAAATCATCCTCCGAGCCCTCGGGTCAAAACCCCAAAAAGTACCAAAAACCCAAGTTCTGAAGATTGTGTAGCGCTACAGCGCTATCTATTGGGCGCTATAGCGCTACAGGCAGAACCTCAACCCCCAAATAGACAACCCAGCGCTGTAGTGCTACCAACCTAGCACTACAGTGCTCAAACCAGAATTCTGGGTTCTAACTTCATGTTCTTCGAGCTTCAAAGCTCCAAATCTGACCCCAACGGGTCCCTAGCCCCTCAAATCAACATTTTAATCCCCCAAACTGCTCACCCAATAGCATAGCAACATTAAAACAACAACAAATACCCAAAATCCCCATAGGAACTCATAATCCAAGTCTTGAGTTTGTAGAACTCATAATCCAAGTCTTGAGTTTGTAAAACTCAAGAACACCAAGAACAAAGAATAAACTCAGGAATTCAATGGTTAAATTACCTCTATTTATGTCGTTTCTCACTAAATCCTCTGGCTAATAAGCTTCTAATCTTCCCTAGAATCGCTATGCCTCGATCCTCGCTTGAATCCGAGTCCTAAAACTCGAGTTTCCTTCAAAAATGTGATCGGGTGTCGAAAAGGGAACGGGAGGAAGAGAGAACATTCTTTTTATGTTTCTGACAAGTAACTTCAAGCTTAAGTAACCTCAAGAAAATCCTAATGCTCGGGGTCCCAGAATTTTCCCCTGGTCTCACTAACTCCCAATTTATCATCAAATATTAATTCCCATTACCCCATATCCCGATAATGTGCTAAATATCCCTAGACTCACTCCGAGTCAAGTATGGATCCCGTTGTGAGTTTCCCACTGGCTTGCCTCCTAGGATCGTCTCGTGCTAAGTAACCCTAGCATAACCAAATAATAATGAAGCACCCCACACATACCACTTATATGCCAAATATACTCGAAATGGCCAAAATATGAAAATTACCCAATTAAACATAAATGGGCCCACATGCATATTTAATACACCTAAACATGCATATATAGTCACATTATAATATAACTCACATACTCACATAATGATACACATAAATATCACATAATCATATAATTCCAAGATTTTCCATCTTGCCCCTCCCCCCCCCCCCCCTAATCAAGGCCCTAGGTCTTATTAGGAAATTTGGGATGTAACTACTATCCCCTCCTTACAGAAATTTCGTCCTCGAAATTCCAGTTCCCACGTCGCTCCCTCGACCTCACTGTTTCTGTATCATACCTTAACCCAAGCTATAGCTTTGTTCTTCTGAAATCTTCTCTTTTTGTCCATTTTTGGACTGGCTATTCCTCACGGGATAACTTAGTCTCAATCTCCAGATTCTCATGACTCAACACATGAGTCTCTTCTAACACATGTCCTTAACATGGAAATATGAAGTACACTGTATACAGCCGACAATACCAAAACTAAGGTCAATCCAAAGGCAACCTGACCAATCATATCCAGGATTTAAACGGTCCTTACTGATATTGAGCTTAATTTACCCTTATTTTATCACCCCTTTTCATGGTGATATTCTAAGGAAGACATAGTCTTCCACTTGGAATTCTATGTTCCTGCATTTCAAATTATCATAAATTCCCCATTTACTCTGAGAAGTGAGCATCCAAGCTCTAACCTTTCAATAACCTCAATGGTTCTCTGAACTACCTCATAATCCATATATAACATCTCACCCATCTCATCCCAATGAATGGGTGATAAACATTCTCTACCATATAGCATCTCCTAAGGTGCCCTCCCAATGACTGGATAACTCTCTCTGATTTACCATCATTCTGAGGATAATGAACTATACTAAACTACAACTATATACTCCTCACCTTCTATAACCTTTCCCAAAACTTGGAAGTAAAAACAGGTTCCTTATCTGATAAGATAGACTTCAAATTCCATGAAGGCGTACTACCTCTCTCACATAGAGGTTTCTATACTGATCAATTATATTGTTCATCCTTACTGATAGAAATGAGCTGACTTTAAATACTGGACCATAATGACCCAATCCAAATCACGCTGACCCACTATCCTGGATAGCCCCATCGCAAAACCCATCGCGATGTCCTTCCACTAAAGAATACACAAAGGCTGTAATGGCTCTATTGATTCCTAATACTCTGTCTTGACCTGCTAACAGGTTAAGAACTTTACCACATATTTTGTAACATCCTTCTCCATCCTAGGCCACCAATATATAACATTCAGACTCTGTTACATCTTCATGATGCCTGGATGAAGAGAATAAGAGGTACTATAAGATTCATCCAGAATCTCCTGTTTAATCCCAGTGTCCATCAGATTCCAAATCCGATCCTTATACCACAATAAACTCATACCTGCCATGGTATAGTACTTAGCTAATCCAGCTAAGACTTTACCCTCATTCCTTCCCATCTGTGGGTCACTTAATTATTTTTCCTTTTATCCTCTCTACCAGAGTAACTCAAACATAATGTTGGCCACCTGGCCCACCAGTAACTCTACTCTAGTTCTGGTCATATCCTTCAACTATCATGATGCATAGGTAATCACTTTTCCCTGTCATTGAGGTGTCATAACAACCTACAAACTGGTTCTGATCTATAAGAAGACTCAGAACTCTATCCCAAAACACATGTAATATCCTGCCCATCCAAGGAAACTCCTGCCCCTAAGGCATTCCTTGACCTTGGAAAATCTCCACAAAGAATATACCACAACACTGTCGATCAAGACAATCACAAATCCAATTCAGATAATCCTTGGATACTCTGTTCATCTAATCCATCAAAACAACTTGGCATTAACCAAATCCTCAAAACATAACTCAGCACTCCTAGTGCCTATATTCGATATAAAAAGTAGTCTTCTACATATCATTTTCCCTGATCTCTAGCTGGTAATAACCAGATCAAAGATCACCTTGGAGAATACCATCTTACTCAATAATTGAACCTTTAGTTCTTACAGTCCTTTTGAAACCATTCAATACAATGCCCTAGACCTGATTCCATCCTTGACACCAACCTAATCACCATTCTATCTCTTTATGTAAATGATAATCCTGACAAATCCCCTGGAGACACATCCAGAAACTCACAGACTAATCCAGTCTGTCCTGATCCCACTGGCACAACCTAAGTGGTATCCACCCCACTAGCTAAGAATTCAATGCATCCTCCAACAATAGATCTTTAGATCTAAATACAGATATCATAAGCATATAAGGTCCATGCATAGTGCCAACTTCCACAAGGGTTTCCCACTCTCAAGCCCCAAGGGTTACAATCCTTTCCTTGCAATCTATCATTGCCCCATACTTGGCTAACCAATCCATATCCAGGATCATATCAAAGTCAGTCATAACCAACTCTGTCAAATCAACTGATGAGTCCTTTCCACAATAAATCTAACTCATCACAACATAACCATGCAATCTGCATAACAGATCTATGCCTCTGTAGGAACCAGTCAGCATAATACAAGATTCAAAACTAGAAAGCTAACCTACCACCCCTGAGGAACCAGCCTCAGTCTCAGTCTTTGACACTAACTACATCAGAGCGAACACTCGAGATGGAGTCAAGTTGTCCACCCCCTTTTTCTCATATGTCCTTTGTCCTGGGCAATCCTTCTTGAAATGCCCAACCATCCCTCATAAGAAACATGCCCTTGCTCGGCATTCTCCCAGATGGCGTATCTTGCACTGAGTGCATATTGGGAAAAGTCTTCAATTCTTATTCTTGCTCACTCCAATAAACGGAGGTGTCACTACTTGAGCACTACGCTCTCCAGCACCCTTCTTCTCGATTTGATTCCCTGTGCTCTCACTTCAAGTCAAGTATGGATCCCTTTGTGACTTTCCCACTAGCTTACCTCCTAGGATTGTCTCGTGATGAGTAACCCTAGCATAACCAAATAATAATGAAACACCCCACACATACCACATATATGCCAAATATACCCGAAATGGACAAAATATGAAAATTGCCCAATTAAACAGAAATGGGCCCACATGCATATTTAATACACCTAAACATGCATATCTATTCATATTATAATATAGCTCACATATTCACATAATGATAAACATAAATATCACATAATCATATAATTCCAAGATTTGTCATCCTGGCTTCCCTTAATCAAGGCCCTAAACCTTATTAAGAAATTTTGGACGTTACAAAAAGTATTCACCGCCCCTATCACTTATAACCCTTTAATTTTCTTTTCCAATTGATTTTCAACTTCGGCTTTATAGATTTTAAACATGCTAAAGGCCTCATCCTTATTATAAATCAAGTACACATGTTAATTTTTAACAATCATCAATAAATGTAATAAAATGATGTCCACCTCTAGTAATTATTCCATTCAATTCACATAAATCATTATGTATCAAATCTAACAAGCTAGTTTCTCTTTCAACACTTGGATAAGGTTTCTTTACCATATTAGATTTAATATATAATTGTTGGGGAAAATACGCAACTGTTCCTATGAATCAGATTCATGGGAATGAAAAATAAGAGCAGGAATAACACACACACATGCACAAATTTGATAACCAAGTTAGGCAAGGTTCTCTGTATTTAAATCTACTGCAATACTTTTATTAGAAAGATAAAAATTACACAAAGTATTTACAACACATTTTACTCACAACCCACACCCCAAATACACCCAAGAATTTTTCTCACAAAAATTATCTCAAAAGCTTTAAACAAAGCTTTTTTTTTTTTTTTTTGGGATATATCAAAATGAAACCTATGTGGGTTTATATAGGCTTTGGAAGAAATAAAATGGGTAGTAAAATTTATCCAATTGTTATATTCCTCCCATTGATACTTACTAAATTTAGGCATCCTATATTTTAACTAATAAATGATGGTTTCTATTTGATAAAGAATGATAACCATTAACTAATAGTTAATTCCATTTCTTTAACAAACTCCCATTTGAAGACTGATTTCAATCTGTCTTCATACTTCACTATATGCAGTAGAGTTTTCCGGTCTTGTTATTATTGCAGGCCAATTGAAGTTGAACAAAACCTCAAATTGTCTATCGTCATCGTCTTTTTCAACATATCCGCCGAATTCTTAATTCCTTGGATCTTCTCCAGTATTAACACTTCATCTTCCATTAAAGATCTGATGAAATGATAATGAAGTCGAGTATGCTTTGTTCTAGAGTGAAATTCTGAATTTTTTACCAAGTGTATCACACTCTGACTATCATTGTACAAAATATAATTCTCCTGCTTGAATCCTAACTCAGTTAACAAACCTTGAAGCCATATCATCTTTTTATTGGCTTCTATCACTGCTACATACTCAGCCTTCGTAATGGATATAGCTACAATCTTCTATAATTGTGACATCCAACTAACAGCTATAATTCCAATAGTGAATATATAACTAGTGGTACTTTTCCAGATATCAACTTCACCTCTGAAGTCTGTGTCTTCATAACCTTGTACTTTTAATTCACCATTACCAAAGTACAAACACTTTCCTGTGGTGCCTTGTAGATACCTCAAAATCCACTTCACTACTTCCCAATGAGCTTTTCCAAGATTTGACATAAACTTGCTACGAACTCTGACTGCATGTCCAATATCTGGTCTTGTGCAAACCATCGCGTACATCAATCTCCCAATGGCTGAGGCATATGGAACCTTACCCATGTAATTTCTTTCTTCCTCCGTCTGAGGAGACTGGTCCTTGGATAAGTGAAAGTGACTTGCTAAGGGTGTGTTGACTGGTTTAGCATCACTCATGTTGAATCTTTGCAAAACACGATTGATGTACTCTGATTGAGATAATTGCAATGTTCTTCTATGCTTATCTCTTCTGATTTGCATTCCAAGAATCTTCTTTGCTAGACCCAAGTCCTTCATGTCAAACTCATTTTACAATTGCTGCTTCAACTGTCTAATATCATTTATATATGGGCATGCTACTAACATGTCATCAACATAAAGTAGTAAAATGATATAACTGAACCTATTTCTTTTGAAGTAGAAATAGTGATTGACATTGCACTTCTGGAAACCTTCCTTATGCATGAAGCTGACAAACTTTTTATACCACTGTCTTGGGGCTTGTTTCAGGCCATACAAACTCTTATTAAGTTTTCACGCCATGTTCTCCTTCCCATTTTCTAAGAAACCTTCTAGCTGATGCATGTATATCTCCTCATCCAAGTCTCTGTGAAGAAATGCAGTCTTCACGTCTAACTGTTCAAGATGAAGATCTTCAATGGAAACAATACTCAACATTGATCTGATAGTATTATGCTTCACAATAGGAGCAAAAATCTCAGTGTAGTCAACTCCTTCCTTCTGCTAGAATCCTTTGACAACTAGTCGAGCTTTGTATCTCTTAGAACCATCATGTTCCTTTTTCACTTGATAAACCCATTTTTTGTGAAGTACCTTCTTCCCTACGAGCAACTCAGCTAGTTCCCATGTCTTGTTTGAAATCAGAGAATGCATCTCGTCTGTCATGGAAAGCTCCTACTTGCTTGCATCACTATCCTGACAAGCTTCTTCATAGCATTCTGGCTCCCCTCCATCAGTCAACAATAGATAATTCATGTATATCCTGTTAGGCACATGTGGTCGAGAAGACCTTCTCAAAGCGAGAGCTGGAGTATGGGGTTGTGGTGTGTCAGATTGTTGCACACTACCTTGTTTAGTGAGTTCTTCTAATTAAGGGTTTGTTGTAATGGGCTCTGTCATTAGACTATCTAGGACATCATCTGTATATGCAAATATCGACCCACTCTTCTCTGAGTTGCTGCGTCAATTTTATGCATGTCCTTATACATCACTCTTTCATTGAATATCACATCTCTACTGTGGACCACCTTCTTGTTTTCATTATCCCAAATGCAGTAACCAAACTCATCTTCTCCATAACCGAAGAAAGTGCATTTCTTAGATTTAGGATCAAGCTTATTTATGCCTTAATCACTAATATTCGCATATGATACACAACTGAAAACCTTTAGATGTGATAACTTTATCTCTTTTCCATTCCATACCTCCTCTGGTATTCTATGCTCTAATGGAACCAATGGGCCTTAGTTGACTAAATAAGTTGCTGTGTTGACTGCTTTTGCCCAAAACTACTTCGGTAGACCTGATTGTATACGAATGCTTCGAGCTCTTTCTGTCAACGTTCAGTTCATATGCTCAGCTACACCATTATGTTGTGGTGTACGTGGCACGATTCTCTCCATTTTGATTCCGTGCTCATAACAAAACTACTTGAATATGGTGTCTTCATATTCATCACCATTGTCGGTTCTGAGCCTTTTTATCTTTAAACCTGTCTCATTTTCAACCACAGCTTTCCATCTTTTGAAAGCCTCAAACACTTCTGACTTATGTTTTAGAAAGTGAACCCATACCTTCCTAGAGTGACCATCGATAAAAGTCACTAAGTAATGTTTTCCACCAATGGATGAAGTAGTCGTTGGTCCCCAAACATCAGAGTGAATAAGCTCTAACCTTTCCTTCTTTCGGGTTCTACCACTTGTCTAAAAGTTGACCATTTTCTGCTTTCCAAGTATGCAATCTACACACATGTCCATCTCAGCTGACTGTAGACCTGGAAGTTTCCCTTTAGAATGCATTACTTTCGTCCCCTTCTGACTCATGTGGCCGAGTCTGCGATGCCACTAATTGGCACTTTCATTTTCTATTGCAACTGTAATTGAACAACATGACCCTGATGTCATGTAAAGAGTACCATCTTTTTCCCATGAGAAATTGTCATTGCACCCTTCGAAATCTTCCTATTATCACCATGGAAGTTCGTAATGTAGCTTTCACTAGCTAACTGTCCTACAAAGATCAAGTTTTTCTCAGGTCAGGAATATGCCGTACATCTTTTAGCTCCCATATCAACCCATTCAACTTAATCTTCACTGCTCCTTTACCGACGGTATCGCATGGTTGATCATCACCAAGATATACCTTACCAAGGTTTCCCGTGATGTAATTCTCAAAGAATTCTTTCTTCGAAGTAGCATGGAATGATGCTCCAGAGTCTAACACCCAAGACTTTTCCTTGCTCTCCAAAGAGCATATCAACGCATCATCTCTTTCAGAAGTGGAAGTGACATTTCCTTCTGCCTTTTCCTCCTGATTCTTTGGTGCATTCTTGCACTGATTTTTGCAGTGACCTGTCTTCCCACAATTCCAACACTCGATAGTCTTTGATTTCTGGAAATTATTGGGAATCTTGGATCTGGATCTCCTATACTTTCACTTGCCTCGATCGTTTGATCCACCATGTTCATTAACTTTGGTTGAATTTCTTCCTCTTCTCTGAGAACCAGTTCACGAACATCATCAAATTTTAACTTATTACTTCCCGACGAGCTACTCATAATCATGACAGTAGCATTACAACATTTTGGTAGAGAAGACAAAAGTATAAATGCTCGTACTTCTTCATCAAATTCAATTCCAATCGAACTTAATTGGGATGTGATTGTATTGAGTTCGTTGAGATTTTGAGCCATAGATGCGCCTTTAGTCATCCGCAAATTGAATAACCGCCTCATCAAACTAACTTTGTTAGAGGCTGATGGCTTCTCATACATACTTCAGAGAGATGCCATAAGACCCGCCGTGGTCTTTTCCTTTGCTATGTTGAAAGCAACATTGCGAGATAACATTAATCGAATAATTATGAGGGCTTGTCTGTCAAGAAGATTCCAATCTTCATCTTTCATACCCTCTTGCTTCTTTTCTGAGAGAGGTTGATAAAGCTTTTTCTGGCACAAATAATCTTCAATCTGCATTTTCCAGAACCCGAAATCCGCACCTTCGAACTTCTCGAGTTTCACCTTTCCTTCGTCTGCAGCTATTGCACCCACTCAATCTGCCATCCTCTGGATTGTTTCTAACTATTCAAATACAAGATATGATAGACTTTCTACCAAGCTTTGATACCAGTTGTTGGAGAAAATATGCAACTATTCATATGAATCAGATTAATGGGAATGAAAAATAAGAGCAGGAATAACACACACACATGCACAAATTTGATAACCAAGTTTGGCAAGGTTCTCTGTATCTAAATCTGCTACAAAACTTTTATTAGAAAGATAAAAATTACACAAAGTCTTTACAACACTTATTACTCACAGCCCACAGCCCAAATACATCCAAGAATTTTTCTCACAAAAATACTCTAAAAAATCTTCTCTCTCAAAAGCTTTAAACTAAGCTTTTCTTTATTTGTTTTGGGATATATCAAAATGAAACCTATGTGGGTTTATATAGGCTTTGGAAGAAATAAAATGGGTGGTAAAATTTAGCCAATGGTTATATACCTCCCATTGATACTTGCTAAATTTAGGCATCCTATATTTTAACTAATAAAGGATGGTTTCTATTTGATAAAGAATGATAACCATTAACTAATGGTTAATTCCATTTCTTTAACAATAATTCACATTTATCATGCTCAACATTACTGCATACAATTAAACTACATTTGATTACTCTTTTAATTGCACTATATCCTATATGAGCAAGTCTATTATGTCACAAAGAAATAGAATCAAAGCCAAACATATAAGAGGAAGAGAGCATGCATTGTTATCAAAACATGAGTCTTTGTTACAAAATTGATCAAATTTTTATCATAAACATAACCTTTCCCCCACAAAGTAATTCTTCTTGGATAAAATTAGCTTGCCAGTCTCAAACACCGCATCTTGATGCCCGGTTTGCTCAATAAGTGCACACCACAAGAATCCTAATCATATTTGGAACATACAACACATTGGTCAAAAAGAAATTTCTTTCCGAATGGCCATCCTTTGACTCTTCAAATGTTTTGAATATCTTCCTATCATAAATTACATGAATGGTGGCACAAGTGTCATACCACCATCCTTGCACTTTGCCTTGGATGGCATTCGCCTCACTCAAGGTTGCAACCAACTCCTCTTCGGTTGTGTTGACCTTGGATCCATGGTTGCGGGACTTTCAGAACTTGCATTCTCTAGCCATGTGGCCACTCTTGCCACAAACAAAATAAGGGCCTTTATCACTTTTGAATTGCCATTCATTGTTCTTAGAGGCTTGATGAGTGTCCTTCTTCCATTGGGGTTTCTTGTGGGCCTTCCCTTTGGATTAAGAGGGTTTCTCTATTGTGTTAGCCTTGGATGGCCCAACATTGGACTCTTCCATACACTGGTCTCTAGAACGAGACTCCTCTTCAATCCTTAGGCTCTTTAGGATCTCCTCCAAAGATATCTCTTTATTCTTACAGAGAATCTTCTCTCTATAGCTCCTCCAAAATGGAGGCAACTTGGCTATGATCCCACCCACAATGAAGGTTTATGACAATGTTATCTTAAGAGTAGATAACTTATTCACAATAACTTGTAACTCATGTACTTGTGGGAGTAATGGTTTTCCACCAAAGAATTTAAATTTCATGTATTGAGACATGAGGAATTTCTTGGTACCTTCTTCTTCGGTTTTGTACTTCTTCTCAAGTGCATCACATATCTCCTTTTTTGATGTTGTATTGGTGTAAAGATCATTGAGACAATCCCAGAGGACATTGAGTATGTGGCCTCTACATATAGGCTCATCTTCTTCCATCTTCTTCCTTTCCTTAATCCCTTCTTGAGTATCATCATCCTTTGGAGCATCCAATGTATTCAAATTTTTGTCAAGGATGTAGTAAACCTTCAATGTTGTGAGAAGAAAATTGATCTTGTCTTGCCAACGAACAAAGTTTGAGCTATCAAATCGATCTAGTCTCACTAGATCTTGAGACGTGAACTTGAGGGCTGAGATTGGGGAGCTTTCTTCCATAGCCTTGGTAAATAGATAATCCTTAGAGATAGACAAACTTTGATACAAACTTAGGTTTGGGGTTAGATATTTTTTAATGTTGGAATTTGAGGCTATAAACCAAGCTTTGTAAAATATAGCCCAAAGAATCAAATGATGATAATCTATACTCTAATGGAAGAATAATACAAAGATCATAAGACAAATAAAATTGGTAGAATTGACCTTTGGTATTAAAGAACCTTGATGCATAAAATGACAAGTCTATGATTTTATGTGAATCACAAAATGTAACAAAGGCTTGACACAAATGAATATTTGTTGACTAAAAATCTTTAGTCCTAGCCTCTTCCTTGAGATTGTTTGAAGCTACTACAATGGAATGAGATTGGGATTCATAAGCCTTGAATCTTCATGCAAGTCAAGCTTCCTTGATGAAGATCTTGGAGAAAAATAGTTACTTGAAAGCTAGAGAGAGAAAGAGAATGAGAGGATTTTAGAGAGAGAGAGAGAAAGAGAGAAAGGTGAGTGGTCAATCCACCAATTAACTCAAATGACCCTTTTAAATAGTATAGAACCTTCATTAGATTCAACCAATAAGATTAGAGCATTTTTATTTGAATTTTGGAGTAAAAAACATGTCAATGTAAGGTCCTGTATGGACCGCCTAGGTGATGCGTAGCCTATGTAGTCCTTCATGGGACCAGCGACACGTCACCTCCCAAAGGTGACGCAATGCAGGTCCCACTGAATCGGCACCCCAAAACTTGCCCCAAAACATCTCCAAATCCCTTAAAACGTTTTGGCTACTCTTATATACTCGAAAGAAACACTTTGGACCCAAAAAGATGATTTAAATATGCCTATACCAAAAGTCAACTCTCAGATGTTGACTTTAGTGAAACCGTTATGGTTTTTGTACCTCTTCATGTCTAACTAATTTCACTATGTATTTAACCAATCATAACAAAACCCGCTTGCAATTTTTTTTCAAGGCAAGCGTATAAATACTACTTTTTGCAAGACTGTTTACACAGTACTGGAAATGATTGTGGATCGCGTACTAGCTCATAACAGTCTTCAATGTTCCTTTGTCTTTGTATATTTGAGACAAAGCAATCTCTTGGTGATAGTTTTTGGTGATGAATAAACCATCATCAATGTCAATCACTTCCTCTTTATTATTTATGTTTCTTTCATCTATCATTTCTCTAATCTTCTTGGAGACCAGTTTTGTATAATCAATAAAGTCTGCAACCTCTTCAGCAGTACAATCAACAACTGGTTCATCATCTGAATTTGATGTTGCTTCTTCTGTTTATGCAACTTCATTATATAGCTTATTATGTGTTGATGTATTCCTAGTTGACAAAAAAGATTGCTGCATTGAGTTGATTTCAGTTGTGAGACACAGTGGGTATATTGTGTGATTCATTTCCTTTTTCTTCAACTCTATGTAGAACATTAGTTGCAAATCATCAACTATTTTCAAAGGAGGGTATCCACCTTTAACTTGATACTATCTTGTCTATAGAGTTGATTCAGATTGCAACTTCAATTGATTGCATACCAATCAGGTTGTTGTCATTGCATTTAGCTGGAATTAGTAGAATACATACATCAAAGTTGATATAATTTTTGTTTTGATCCCATTGCCCATTGTGCTGGAGTATAAATATAAGGCTATCCATTTCCTGAAACCAAGAAAAACCTTATAAGCAACATATAAGCAAGTTATTCTGCAACCCTTAAAGTGACACTTTCAACTCTAAAGCAACCTTATATAGCAACTTGTTAAGAAAAACTTAAAACTTTAAAACAACCCTATGTAAAAATATAAAAAACATATCAAGCAACACTTAAAAACTATTTAAGAAATCCTTGATCAACCCTTAAGCAACTAGTAAGCAATCTATTCAACAACCCACAATCTTTATTATTAGCATATACAACAACATTTACAACTACTTAAGTAACTTATGCAGGAACCCACCATCTTTATTATAACCTAATTATTAGCAACCCTTAAAGAAACTCATAATCCTCATAAACAACATATAAAGAAACCATTAAGCAACCTATTCAGCAACTACCAATCATTATAAGCAACATATACAATAAACTTTACTATTAATTTAGCAACCCAGAAGCAACCTAACCAACATACAAAGAAAATCTTAAGCAAACTCTTTAGCAACATTTACAACCTCTTAAGCAACTAGTAAGCAACATATTCAACAACCCACAACATTTATTATCAACATATACAACAACTTTTACACTACCTAAGAAACTATAAAGTAACTTATTCAGCAACCCTTAAAGTAACACTTTCAACTATAGCACGACCTTATACAACAACATGTTAAGAAAACCTTGAAATTTTAAAGCAACCCTATATAAAAAATATAAGCAACATATCAAGCAACACTTAAAAACTATTTAAGCAACCCTTGATCATCCCTTAAGCAACATATTCAACAACTCACAATCATTATAAGCAACACAAACAATAACTTAAGCAACTTTAAAGCAACCTATGCAGCAACCCACCATCTTTATTACTTAATTATTAGCAACCCTTCAAGAAACTCATAATCTCCATTAGCAGTATATAAATAAACCCTTAAGCAACCTATTTAACAACTATCAATCATTATAAGCAACATATAAAACAAACTTTACTATTACTTTAGCAACCCATAAACAACCTAAGCAATATATAAAGAAACTCTTAAGCAACCTCTTCAACAACATTTACAAGCCCTTAAGAAACTAGTAAATAACCTTATTTGTAAACCATAACCTTTATTATCAACATATACAACAATATGTACAACTACTTAAGCAACCTATGTAGTAACCCACCATCTTATTTATAACCTAATTATTAGCAACCCTAAACTCATAAGCAACATATAAAGAAACCCTTAAGCAATCTATTCAGCAACTACCAATCATTCTAAGCAACATATATAAAAAAAAAATAAAAAAAAACTTCACTATTACTTAAGAAACATATACATCAACCTATTAAGTGAAACCCTTGAAACACCCAACACAAAAACAAAGCAACAAAAGTAATAACATAGCAAATTAAGCTACCAATTGATCTAAGGAAAGTATAAAATTAGATTTACCTCATTTCAAGCACTCCACCTTAAATCCCAGGAACTTGGCAATTGCTTGTTGTCCCACCCTCTTCCAATTTCTTGTTTTAATAATATTATTGTAGCAACATAAGCATTTAGAACAACCCATTCAGATTCAATGATATAAACCAATTGTTTTGTTTTTGAATTTTTTTTTCAAAATCCACATTTCAATGGTTAGTGATAGAATAATAATCCAATGTGCATCTGTTTTGAAATAAATTATATGATATTCAATTAAATTAGTTGATTAAAATCATATTTATAAGTGAATTGAATTTTAAGCTTAGAACTTACCTGAAAGTTGCAGAGATTTGAGTGGTTGGGTACGATTTTGAAGTCAAAATTCAATAGGAATTCAACCTAATTGCATATTTTTCTGAGATTAGAATGATTGGTTCCTCAAAATATTTGCAGAAGTTGATTCACTTTTGATATTTGATATGAGATTTTGCTTAATTTTTGAATTTTCAATATGAACTTGTTTGATATGGTGATTTGGATTTGACGAGAGTAGAATTCTAATTTCTTTTCGAAGGCTAGTAGCTACGACAATGGATGTCGCCAAAGCTGGTAGAGAAGATAAGATGAGATCGTGTAGATGGGAGAGGTGGAGATCGTGTAGAAGGGTGAGTGGGAGACCAAATATGACTTGAAAACCGTATTTTTTAAATAAAATCTTAAATTTATATATTTATAAATGACATATTTAGATACCATATTTTTGCATATCTTTACAATTATATGCATATAATATAAAATAATTACAAAAATCACCTACAAAATTTTATTTAGAAAAATGCCTCGCCACATCATTAAAAAGTATCTGATTCTAAAAATAATATACCTGAATTGGAAATATTCCCGAAATCCTTAATTTTTCGTTTTTTTTTTTTTGTCTTCAAAAGTAACATTTTGGTTACTTATGATGGAGATAAGTTACCAATTAATCACTTTTTTTATTAAAATTTTTATTTTTAGATCATATTATTTAAGTACCTTTTGGTTACCTCCAAAACTTATTTGTAGACATCTTAATATATCAATCAGTTATTTTTAGGTAATATTATTGTATCTTATTATTTCAGATACATTTTGGTAACCTTCAGGTTTATTTCAAAAACTAATGAGTTGTCATATAGTATAATAAGTTATAGTATAGTTTATTAATAAAAATTAATTTAGTATACTACACGTTAACTTTTAATAAACTTTTTTAGTCACTCATGTAATTTGCATGTCTTATTATTTAAGATACTTTTACATTACCTTCAAATCTATTTTAGAAACTAATTAGTCATCATATAGTATACAAAGTTACTCTAATTCTAAGTGTTGACGCTGTTTTTCGTCAACTTAAAATGTAGAGCAATTAAACAATAGGAACTATGGCATAGATGAATAATATGGTAGAACAACAAGAATTTTACGTGGTTCAGCAGTTAACACTGCCTAGTCCACGAGTCTATTTTCTTAAGACTTGGAGTTTTCTAGAAATCCTTCAGAGATAAATTCTCCACAGTTTCTCCCAAGATATCAGAAGATCGGTCCCTTACAAATGTTTATGAACTCTCTATTTATGGAGAGTTCTCAGAGTTCATTCCCACATATTTTGGGAAGATACTTCTGCTTATTAATTAAAATAATGATATTAAATACTGTAACTCCTATATACAAGGAAATATCCCCTGAAGACCAGGAAACGGGTAACAAACTTGTTAATATCCCTTTAATGTTGGGATGTTACAACAACAAATATCTCTAAACGTACGGAATGCATTACATCAGATGACTCATCAAATCTTCAAGGTCAGCAACCAACATCATGTCAGTCAAGGTTTACGGATAAGTTACGAACTAGCCGCCTTATTCCAAGACCAACTCGGAGCAGATAGACACCATCGAGGCTGTTACATTTCGAGCTTGTACTCTTTAAGCTCGGGCTACTTTATCCGAAGACACCCGACAACAGATATATCCCGATGCCATGTTCTTTCGAGCTTAGAAAGAATTTTGAGGTTACATGTCTTCGAGGTTGCCGTCTTGCTTCGAGGGTTTGACATCTGGACCACGAACATGCATTTTATATATCTCAAGCTCACACTTGACGAGTCCAACTTTCGAGGTCACAATCTCAGGTCTCGAAATCTGGGTGTAACATTTTGCCCCCTCAAAAGTATTAGTTAGAATCCTATGAGAAGGAAACTTTTGAACTACTTCCTTCGGGAACCATTCCATCAAACACACTCAAGTGTGGACACACGTCAGCTGGGTATTGCTCACTCAATGTACTTGAGTACCTTGGAAACCTGCCCACGTCTATCCGGCTGCCATCCTTTTGGGTACTATCACCTCACGGGTTCCTAGCCACTTGATCTGATACGGAATCTAGCCAATGGCCCATATTAATCCAACCCTTTGTATTCTCACAGGCTTATAAATAAGCCCTCAGTCGTCTTCTTCCTCTTTTATCTTCACATTCATCAGAGAGAAAAAAGGAAAGAAAAAACCAAAAACCTCCTTGCCCACTTCTTGCATGTTCTCCAAGCCGAGAAGACAAATCCACATTGGACTTTTTGACTCAGTGAGATCGCACTTGCAACCGCTCATACAATCATCCATTTCTCTGTTTTCGCCGATCACATCGTGTAAGTTTTCTGTTCATGGCTTCTTTGCGTTATATTTTTTTCTTTTTTCTATGTTTACGCTTCTATTGCACCATGGGCACTGGGATTTATTTTTGATCCATTCATTAGTTTAATGTACTAGGATGCTTTGACTGATAGACATTAGATTCAAACCCAGTTCTTGTGTAAAAAGATTCAAATATAGTTCCATCTCTGGGTTTTCAAATTTCAGAGTACATATCTTGCACACCAAGATATCGGGTACAAAATCAGGGTTGTTTAAAGAATGCACGATTCCCAAAAATATCACCTTTTTAATAACCGCCACCTTTTTTCCCTGATATTTTGAGATTTCCCATAACATATCCACCTTCCTTCCTTTTGGTGGAATACACGATCTGAGATTGGACTCATCTTTTGGATCGAGCTTGCCTTGTAGCCTCGATCATTCGAGCTTAGGTATTATTTATCTCTTTATTTCTTGTTCGCTTGGCCCTCACCCTTTTGCTTTCTTGTTAGATGCTGCAGAATTCAGGAAAGTGGTGGGGGTCAAAGCTCGCGATGCCTTACTCACCAATAGCTTCAAGCTCAGAATCTCCTTTTACTCAGAACCAGCGCTTAATTCGGGAGCACAAACTGAGGCATGAGCAAGAGGACACTTGAGACCACTTCCGACGTCAGATAGACGAGGTCGAAGAAAGGAAAAGGAAAAGACTAAGGGTCGCCCTTTATCCAGATCCGGACACCGAGCTTAGACCGATTCCTCTCGACCCTATGCTCAAAGTAACAATTGCCTTCAAGCTGGATGATCTCCAATTCTCGCTGAGGGGGAACCTTCTACCTCGCAATCGAGGAGAGAATTCTTCGAGGCCGAGCATTATTGGAGCTCGGTTACATCACTAGGTCAGATAACTGATATTCTGGCCTTTCATGGCATAGGACTATTGGGTTCGCTGAGGTGTCGAGCTCCGACCTCCCATGAGCGGATTTTCCGCGCTCCAGGAGATGGAAATCCTGACAGCAAGCTTGGAGCCAGAAGCATATGAAGGCAAGGGCAGTACTGCCCTTGAAGTCTTTTTTCAAGGACTTCACAAACTTTGTTGGGCTGGCCCTCTTCCAGCTCAACACCAATTATTACAGGGTTCTGGCTGCCCTGAGGTCACTGTACCATGAGCTGAAGTGGGCAGGACCTTCACCAGAAGAGATTTTATATCTCTTTTGCTTGAAAAGAAATCCCTCCCGAGCTCGGGGAGGAGATGGATTTTACTACCTCCCAAGCCATCCCAAGGAGAAAAAGATGTTCGAGGATTTTCCTAACCATCCTCCTGATTTCAAGAAGGCCTTCTTCTGGACCAATGGCCTAGCCTCGTCTAGATTCTACTCATTCAGACGGATTCGTAAGTATCTCAACTCCTCTCTTTTTTGTGCTCAAACTTTATTTTAGGCTCGTACTTAGTTGAAATGTGTTTGATCTTCTAGCCAATTACCATTGCCCTACCCCCACCTTCCCTACGGCAGGAGATCCCTCTCCTATCTCCTACATGAAGATAAGCTCTGGTCGTGCGGTCTCTTGGGGGAGGATCAGTCTACATCTGACTGGTCTAATAAGAAGTACGACCAGTGGGTGCTCGTACCTCTGCTAACCAGCAACCTCCCCCCAAGGAGAGATGCGAGGCCTCCATCTCCAGCTCAACGTCAAAGGAGTCCATAATCGGGGAATGAGGCCAATGATAAGGCCTCGAGCTCGGGCTCGGATGAACAAGGTACAGTCATCCTTAGCTCGGATTTGTGGTCTCCCTCACTACTAAAACATAAACCTGATAGATTAATATTGTGTGAGGATGATGGGAACCATTTCTATGTATGGTCTTGGGTAGATGAGAGAGTACATAGGTTCGATAGCTGGCTCGGGAAATACGACACCATGTATAGCCTTAACGAGGTATGGAACGGAATAGACGTCCAATACGGGACTAACGACTATAGGGACCTTTCGAGGTTGACATCAACCTATAGGTAAGGTACTCCCCCCGCCTCTTTTGAAGATGGGGGAATTTCATGGTCGCCAAGCACAAGCTCGGGGGAGAGTTCCAGTTAGGTTTCTCTCCACTTACCTTTTTATCCCTTGTCTGTCTGCATCATGTTAAATTATTTTGTTTTAGGATAACTCATAATGTGGTGTAAATGTGCAGGCGAGATGGACTCCGTCCTTGAAAACATTCTGGTGAGTGGCGAAGCCAAGAGGAGTAAGCACCCGAGGGGGTCGCGAAAAATAGACCGGCCTACTAAGGTCCTTAAGAGGACTGAGAAAATGCCACCTCCCCCGGTTGCGCCGAGCATGGCTTTGAGTCCACCTGCTCATGCCGAGACTTCCTCGTCGACCTTACCTCATGCTCCTCCTGCACCCCAGGTCAATCCCACAGTTGGCCCACCTCCGAAGAAACCCTCGTCCTCAAAGACACCGCTGCTTTCGATTTCTACTCATGTTGATGAGTATGTGATCGACAACACTGCTGGACCTCACTGGGCTACACTAGGCTTGGACGTTTTGTCTCGGGTGGGTCAGAGTTTTGGGAGCTTCGACGCTCCTCACTGGCAGTTTCTGAACAATGCCCAAGACTGCAACACTCTTTACGAGAAGAGCATCGAGCTCCATGCTATGGTAATCTTTCTTCCCTCACTATTAGCTGTATTTACACTTGGTCCATATGCTAATTTGATTTCTTTGTATGCCAGACTCTTGCTATCTCTGCTAGCTTAATTATAAGTTGAACAACGAGGTCCATTCAAGCATGTCTCTTGCTCAGGAGGCGAAGGATCTTCAGCTTAAACTAAGTGACGAGCTCAAGGCAACAAAAGCAAAGGTGGAGGCAGGAGCTGAGGAGCTTAAGGCCAAGACATCCGAGCTTGAAAAGCTGAATGCCCGACTTGCAGAGCTTGAGAAGGAGAATGCTCGGGTCAAGGAGATCAATGCCAAGCTTGAAGAAGAGAAGGTCGTCACTTTCGAGATCATGGAGGGTGAAAAGGCGCGCCTTCTTGAAGAGTTTAAGGAAAAGAAGGACTGGGCAGTCGACATGGCCATGTACAGAATCTGGGCCAACAATGACGACCTCGACACCAGCTTCTTAGGCCCTCTTGAAGCAAAGCTCATGGCTAAATGGCAAGCTCGGATTGATGAGGAGGAGACTGCTCGGGATGAGGCTGAGGGAGCCAGGGATGATGCCGATGCTGAGAAGGCCAAGGAGAACGCTCCTTCTTCTTAAATCTTGCCTCGGGGCTGCGTCCCTCTAAATTTCTTGTAATAGTTTTTTATGTTTTATGCCCCCGGGGCCAAGACAATTCTACAGCTCGTGAAAGAGTTGCCTTTTTATGATATTTGAGATATCATTTTTTTTTTTACTTTATTTTAATACATTTGCGTTACATTTCTTGGGTTGAAATATTTTGCACAATTTATATTAAAGTGTCATATATGACTATTTATTCATACAAACATAGTTTGGATTTAAGCTCGAGGTTCAATGCATTCATGCACAGTTTGCTTGAATTATCCGCTTCCGATCTCGTTATTTGTCAAGGTCGGATATTACTTTTATCATGCACCCGAAAGTACTTATATGGTGTGTAATGCAAATGGTTTAGTTATATCTTACTTTTTTAGTTACTTTTTCTCATCCTCGAGTAGCTCCCCGAGGTTATGAGGTCGAAACTATTATTTTGCAAGATGCTCCAGCCTCAATCTCAACTTAATGCGAAGTGGGTTATGCTCCAACTTATTGTCGAGTAATTTTAGCTGGTTTGTTCCAAACCTATTAAGGTCGTGTTAGGTTTGTAATCCATACACTTATATTTTTATCTCTTGATAATTTGATTATGTTCAGATTTTCTTATCTCGCTCATTTGGTTACATCCAAACACTTGTATGTTTTTGATAGTTTGGTTATATCCAAACTATCTTAGCTCGCGCATTTGGTTATTTCCAAACACTTGTATATTTTTCGTATATGCTTTTTTATTTTTTCAAGCTGATGGTATATGTACCACTAATTCCCCCTTAATATCCTATGAATGTGACCATAGGTTATTAAATTAAGAGAGATTGCAAAAAATACAGCATATTAAAACGAAATCAAACTTTATTTGAAAAATCCAAAAATAGAAAAACAGTACAGATAAACAAGCATGGTTATAGGTGACACCCTCCCTACATTATTGATAGTAAGGTCGTAGGTGTTTGCCATTCCATGCTCGTGGTACCAGACTTCCATCCAATCTTGCCAACTTGTACACGCCAGGTCGGATGACTGATTCTATCTGCTAAGGTCCTTCCCAATTTGGCCCGAGCACGCCAGCTGATGGATCCCATGTTGCTAAGAATACATGCCTCAACACCAAATCTCCTACGCCAAATTTTCTATCTCGAACTCTTTTGTTGAAGTATCGGGTAGTTCGCTGTTGGTATGCAGTGTTTTTTAATTGAGCTTCGTTCCTTCTTTCTTCGATCAGGTCCAAAGTTTCTTCGAGATGAGAGTGGTTCGAGGTTTGATCATAAGCGAGAGCTCAAATTGTGGGAATTTTGACCTCAATTGGCAACATAGCCTCGCAACTGTACGCCAGAGAAAATGGGGTATGTCCTATTGATGTACGGGTCGTGGTCCTATATGCCCATAGAACTTGGGGCAATTCTTCGGGCCATCTTCCTTTAGCTTCTTCCAACTTTTTCTTTAGCGAACTCTTTAGGGTCTTATTTACAGCTTCGACCTGGACATTCGCCTCGGGATGGGCCACCGATGAGAAGCTCTTTATTATCCCATTTTTTTCGCAAAAGTTGGTAAACAGATCGATGTCGAATTAAGTACCATTATCGGACACAATCTTCCTTGGCATCCCATATCGGCATATGATGTTCTTCACCACAATGTCAATGACTTTCTTCGAGGTTATTGTCCCCAAAGGTTCGGCTTCAGTCCACTTCGTGAAGTAATCTACGGTGACTACTGCATATTTTACTCCGCCCTTACCAGTCGAAAGTGAGCCTATGAGGTCAATTCTCCAAATCGTAAATGGCCACGGAGAGGTCATCATAGTTAACTCGGATGGTGGAGCTCGAGGAATAGTGGCGAACCATTGGCACTTATCACACCTCTTGACGTAGTCGAGCGAGTCTAATTTGATGGTAGGCAAGAAGTATCCCTGACGTATGATCTTCTTGGACAGGCTACGCCCCCCAGTATGGTCTCCACAGAACCCTTCATGAATTTCTTCTATGATTTTCTTAGCTTCGGGTGGGGTCACACACCGGAGTAGTGGCATGGAATATCCTCTTCTATAGAGCTTTCCATCTACAATGGTATACCTAGGGATTTGATACATCAATTTTTGAGCCTTGGTCCGTTCTTCCGGGAGAACACCGGTCTCAAGGTATTCAACTATCGGAGTCATCCAGGTTGGCTTGGAATTTATCATACACACATCCTCATGTTCTGGCTCGTCAATACTGGGCGTCGGAGATGTTCGATTGGCACGAGATTTAGTTCGTCATTCTCGGTAGAGGTAGCAAGCCTGGCTAAGGCGTTCGCGTTTGAGTTCTGTTCTCGAGGAACCTGTTCTATCGCATAGAACTCGAAATGCTCCAATGCCGATTTTGCCTTTTCTGAATATGCTACCATTCTCGTACCACGAGCCTGGTATTCTCCCAAAATTTGATTAACCACCAGCTGGGAGTCACTGTAGCAATGTATTGCTTTGGCTTTGAGTTCCTTGGCTATGCGGAGTCCTGCCAGTAGAGCCTCGTACTCGGCCTCTATATTTGACGCGTCGAAGTCAAATCTTAAGGCAGAGTGAAATCGGCTTCCTGCAGGGGTGATCAAAATTACTCTTGTCCCGATCCATTTTCATTAGAAGACCCATCAACATAAAGTTTCCACAGCTCGCGGGTCGGGGTTATAACTTCATCGTTGGCCACGCTAGTGCACTCCACTATGAAGTCTGCCAGGGCCTATCCCCTTATGGTCGTCCTTGGATGATAAGTGATCTCAAATTTTCTGAGTTCAACGACCCATTTGAGCAGTCGACCTGAGGCTTCTGGCTTGGACAAGACTTGTCTTAGTGGTTGATCAGTAAGTACATGGATGGGGTGTGCTAGAAAATAGGGTCGGAGCTTTCGAGATTAGTGAATTAGACTGAGAGCTAACTTCTCCATCAAGGGATATCTTGATTCTGTCCCCAGTAATCTTTTATTGACGTAATACACAGGCCTTTGCACTTTTTCTTCTTCCTGTACAAGTACCGCGCTTATGGCGTGCTTGGTCGTAGCAAGGTACAGGTACAGAACTTCTCCCGTAATGGGTTTTGACAAGATGGGGGGTTCTGCGAGGTGTTTCTTGAGCTCTTGAAAAGCCAACTCGCATTCCTTCATCCATTCGAATTTCTTGCCTCCCCTCAAAAGGTTGAAAAATGGAAGACAACGGTCCGTAGATTTTGAGATAAACCTACTTAGTGCCGCCATCCTTCCAGTCAAACTTTGGACATCCTTATGTTTCCGAGGTGAGGGCATATCAATAAGAGCCTGGATTTTGTCTGGATTAGATTCTATCCCTCGAGCATTTACAATGAAGCCCAGAAATTTTCCTGAAGATACTCCGAAAGAGCACTTCTGAGGGTTAAGTTTCATGTTATATCTCCTTAACACGGCGAAGCATTCTTCCAGGTCACCCACATGGTTATTGTTAAGTTGAGATTTGACTAACATATCATCAACATAAACTTCCATGTTATTACCTATTTGTTCGGAGAACATCATGTTTACGAGTCGCTGGTAAGTGGCACTAGCATTTTTGAGCCCGAATGGCATGACGTTATAACAATACAGCCCTTTGTCTGTTATGAAACTCGTGTGCTCTTGGTCAGGGGCATGCATGGCAATCTGGTTATATCCAGAATAGGCATCCATGAACGACATGAATCCATGCCCTGTCGTGGCATCCATGAGTTGGTCGATCCGTGGTAAAGGGAAGCAGTCCTTGGGACAGGCCTTATTGAGGTCCGAGTAGTCAATACAGGTCCGCCATGTCCCGTTAGGCTTCGGGACTAGTACCGGGTTGGCTACCCAATCGGGGTAAAAAGCATCCCTGATGAATCAGTTTGCTTTTAACCTGTCGACTTCCTCTTTAAGGGCCTTCTTCCTATCGTCATCCAGTAGTCTTCGCTTTTGCTGCTTCGGCGGGAAGCTTTTGTCGATATTTAATGCGTGGCTCACTACATTTGGACTTATCCCTATCATGTCCGAATGTGACCATGCAAAGACATCCTGGTTCTTCTTCAAAAAGAAAATTAATTACTATTTGGTTTCTTCGTGGAGGTTTTTCCTGACCTTTACCATTTTCGGGGGGTTTGATTCTTCGAGCCTGATTTCTTCGAGCTCTTCCAATGGTTCAAGATCAGCTCTTTCCTCTACTCTTGGATCGATTTCTTCATCTATCTCCAAGACTGTCTCGTCCTTCTTCTGAATAACGACGAGCGCTTGTGCGCTCGTCAGCTTCATTCCTCTTATGGAAATGCTATAGCAATCCCTTCCGGCTAACTGGTCTCCCTTCAGTCCCGATGCCACTAGAAGTCAGGAACTTGATGGCCAAATGCCTTACAGACGAGATTGCCCCCAACCCTACTAGGGTGGGTCTCCCGAGCAGCACGTTGTAGGCCAATGGTAGGTCCACTACTACAAACTCCATCATCTTGGTTGTTGAGACTGGGTAGTCTCCCAAGGGCACAGGGAGTTCAATGGACCCCATACAGGCAATTCCTTCTCCTGAAAAACTGTACAGTGTCGTTGCACAAGCTTTTAGGTCACGAAGCGTGAGTCCCATCTTTTCTAAGGTGGCCTTATAGACAATGTTCACTGAGCTCCCATTATCAATGAGAACTCGGTGAACCCTCTTATTCACGAGCTGGAGAGTGATGACCAGTGGGTCGTTGTGAGGAAACTGAACATGGGATGCATCATCCTCAGTAAAGGTTATAGGCTGAGATTCAACCTTTTGGTACTTTGGAGCTCTGGGTTCGGGTTCATAAGGGGACCTATCCCCAGTTTTCAGCTCGTTCACGTATTGTTTTTGGGCGTTCTTGCTCGATCCTGCGAGGTGAGGCCCGCCCGAGATGGTTACCACATCTTCTCCATCAATTGGAGGGGGTCTCTCTTCTTCCCTAGCCCGGGAATTGTTGTTTTGGGCAAGCGGCAGTGCAGCTGTCCTCTGGTTGGCAGAAGCCTGATTATTGTTCTGGTTCCTGACATATTTCCTGAAGTATCCTCTCGAGATCAGTCCTTCGATCTCGTTCTTTAGTTGCCTGCACTCATCAGTAGTGTGCCCAGTATCTCTGTGAAATCGACAGTATTTACTGGAGTCTCTCTTGAACTTTTGATTTCTCATGGGATCTGGTCACCTGAAAGGGACTTGGTTTTCATTAGCTAGGTAAATATTCTCCCGAGACTCGTTGAGCTCGGTGTACACCTTGTACACGAAGAAATACCTTTCCCCTTTCTTCTTCTTTCCCCCTTCTACCTCAGAGTTACTTCCTTCATTCTTCTTTCTTTTGGAAGGGTTTTCTACAGGGGGTTTCGAGGCTGATGGGTCCGCCGAGGTCAAGGAAGAGTTTACGTTTGTCGTTGTAGTTATGGGCTGAGAGGTCATGTTCAATGTTGACCTCGCCTCGTCTACATTGACAAACCTCTGAGCTCATCTATTAAACTCGGTTATTGAGCTTACAAACTTCCTTTGCATATCTTCCCAGAGGGGACTTCCCGGCATTACCCCAGCTCGGACGATCATTAAATGACCGCTGTTGTCTACATCCCAAGGTCGGGCGACTTCCAGATTGAATCTTGGAAGGTAGCTCTTCAACGTTTCATTTGGTTGTTGTCGAACGTTGGTCAGGGTCTATGCCTCGGGCCTTATCCCGATCATGGCTCTAAACTGCTTCTTGAAATCTTTTGACAACTGATCCCAAGAAGTGATTGAATGTCTCTTATATTTTTTGAACCAGTTTTTCGTTGGTCCTGTAAGCAATGCTGGAAATAACATGCATCTGAGCTCGTAACCCACATTACTTGCTCTCATTATAATGTTAAATGTACTTAAATGACTGTACGGGTCGGATTTCCCTTCAAAAGGTGGGACATGAGGAATCTGAAACCCTTGAGGAAATGGGGTGTTGGAAATGTGGGGAGCGAATAGTTCGAGCTCCTCATCAGAATCTTCATCCCGATTCCGACCTCGCTCATTCTGTAAGAGCCTAAATGCTCTTTCCAGTTGATCAATTCTTTCCTGAACTGGGTACACAGGGGGCCTCGCCTAAAATTGGTTATCATTGATCACAATTCCAGGCTCGCGCCTTCGCAGGGGATCCTTGCGCCCATTTAGGCGATCTCTCAGGTCTGGGTTCGAGGGATTACCACCACCCCGGTTTTGATTCAGGTGTTCCCGCAAGTCAAGGTGGTTCCTTTGGTTCCCTGTATTTCTACGTCCTTGATCATACTTACTGACTGATCTGGTGTCCCCTGAGTTATCTCTGGCGAGGCTCGTCGCATGATTGTTTTGAGATGGATTCCTTTTAGGCTACCTCATCTCTATAGTGTGAGACCGAGACATTTGGCTTCTCGTAGGCTGAGCGCCTCTTCGTTCTCTAGCAGCCTCTCCATTCCCCTGCTTCCGTCCAGCCCGCCTTTCCCTATGACCCTGAATCGGTTGTGTGTTCCTCCGAGGCGGTGAGGGATATCTTATTGGCGATGGAGGGAACCGAATGGGTGATGGTGGCTGCCACCCATTTCGGGGTCTGGATGGTCCCGAGTTCGCCTGTGCCGGCTCGGTAACATTCTGCATGTCACCAGGATTCTGAGCCCGAGCCTTTGCAGGGGCTCGGTTATTCCTAATTTCAGCTGGTAACTCAACAGTTGAGTTAACCGGAGCTTTAGCCTTGGTGTTTCTTTGGGGCCTCGAGGGAGCAGGTTGCTCTGCCGGTGGCAGAGGTTGCTCCGTTCTTCTTGTGGCAGCATTTTTGCGAGGCCGCCCACGCGGCCTGCGGGGAGGAACATGAACGTCTCGTGGAGGTGGGGCTTGGACCTCAGGCGGAGGTTGGGGCTGTGACGCATGTGCCTCCGTAGCCAATCTAGCCAACTCCTCGTTACGCTTCTTGGCCTCAGCCAACTGTTTTCTTAACTGTCAGTTTTCGAGTTCCACAATGGGGATATACCGCTTGGGATTATAATACATGTCCTCGTCGTCCCTGGGAGCCGGAGGTGCCGGTGGTCCTTGAGAATCGGAGGACTCACTTCTCTCTTCTAGTTCTGGATTCGTCATTGGCTGCTTCCCAGAGCGGCGTGGATAGTTTTCTTCAGGACTATTCTGATCATTTGCGGCCATATCTAATCAGGGATTGTACTGCTTAAGGCTCTCAATGAAAGCACCAACTGTTGACGTCGTTTTTCGTCAACATAAAATGTAGAGCAATTAAACAATAGGACCTATGGCGCAGATGAATAATATGGTAGAACAACAAGAATTTTACGTGGTTCAGCAGTTAACTCTGCCTAGTCCATGAGTCTATTTTATTAAGACTTGGAGTTTTCTGGAAATCCTTTAGAGATGAATTCTCCAGAGTTTCTCCCAAGATATCAGAAGATCGGTCCCTTACAAATGTTCATGAACTCTCTATTTATAGATAGTTCTCAGAGTTCATTCCCACATATTTCGGGAAGATATTTCTGCTTATTAATTAAAATAATGATATTAAATACTGTAACTCCTATATACAAGGAAACGTCACTTGAAGACCAGGAAACGGTTAACAGACTTATTAATATACCTTTAATGTTGGGATGTTACAACAATAAATATCTCTAAACGTACGGAACACGTGACTCATCAAATCTTCAAGGTCAGCAACCAGCATCATTTCGGTCAAGGTTTACGGATAAGTTACGAACTAGCCGCCTTATTCCAAGACCAGCTCGGAGCACCATCGAGGCTGTTACATTTCGAGCTTGTACTCTTTAAGCTCGGGCTACTTGATCCAAAGACACCCGACAACAAATATATCCCGATGCCATGTTCTTTCGAGCTTAGAAATAATTTCAAGGTTACATGTCTTCGAGGTTGTCGTCTTACTTCGAGGGTTTGAAATCTGGACCACAAACATGCGTTTTATATATCTCGAGCTCACACTTGATGAGTCCAACTTTCAAGGTCACAATCTCAGGTCTCGAAATCTGGGTGTAACACTAAGTTACCATGAATAACTTATTAGAAAATAATACCGATTGGTTATTTTTTTCATAACATAAACTTAGAGTTACTCCTAAAAAGTTACTTTTCATACATAACATAAACCAATTAACCAAATTTTGAAAATAAGCTTAAAGTTAATTAACTAAAATAATTATTTTTATAAAAAGGTAACTAATCAGTATATTTAATTGGTATTTATAAGCAATCAAATGGTTACTTTTGATTCCGGTGACGGCGAGAAAACATATGCTTCCAACATATCAAAATGATCACCTTGAATAGTAGGTCGTGATAGTACCACTCTTGAGCCAAAATGATCAACAGTGTGACCATAATTTTTTTTAAAATGTTATGGACAAGAGAAAGAATTAAATGATTATTTTAGTGTTGGCAATTCTTATACGAGGTATGTATTATTTTTATATGCGGTATAAAAAATGTTATTTTTGTAATTAAATTTTTTTAGGTTAAATTTTTAAATAAAATCAATTATTGGTTGTGAAATGTAATTTTCTCTAAAAAAAAATTCACTATATACATATTTACAAAAAAAACCCTATAGTTAATCCCTTCACCATAAATCTTGACTTTGTTTCTATAAAAATTATGAGAATAATTAAAGCAAGAAAACTTAATTGATAAGAAATAATGTGATGAAAGAAATTGATTAAATAAAATAGTGTACAATGTAAGTAATTAGAGAAAAAAAAAAGTGATGAAAAAGAATCACGTTGAGAAAAATGAGGAGAAAGATGCCTTGAAAATGAGAATAGAGAAAATTATGAAATTTATTGAGAAAAATGAAATGAGCAATGTAAAAGATGTTGGCTATAAAAGAAATAATAAATAAGTGATTGAAGAAAGCTTAGAATGTTATTTCAATTTTTTGTAGTACTATAAGGCGATGCCAAACATTCATATTGGTTCTCATAGAACAATATTTAATTTTTTTTTCTTTTAGTTACGATGTTAAACAAATAACTTGTATTTTTTTTCCTTCTACATAATTTTAAGATTTTGGGTGCATAATTTGTAAGTTTGATGTTACTTTGAATTGTTTAAAGTTTAATCATCGTCTAAATTTGGTTTTGATATTTAAATTTAAACATTTTTTTTAAATAATGATGTAAATTTCATTATTTGAGGCAGGTTTCTCATAATTTGCAATACTTTGAGGTAAGAGCTAAGAGTTTCCCACTTAATATTTAAGTTAAACCAGGAATCAAAAATTTCTGTCTCTATATTACAGGTCTTCTTTTCTGTCCCATCATTCATAATTTAACAATTCACCTATTTTATTAAATTCATATACTCACATATTTATTTAATACACATTTTCATGTATAAATGATAAGTTGTTAAACTTTAAATGGTGGAACAGAGAGAAGACATATAATTTGGAAACATAGTATTTCTATTTTTAGACAGGAGAGGTCATATATTTATACTACAATATTTTATTTTTGGTTTGATTATTTGAATTTTTTTTTCTAAAATAAGAGATTTTAACATTAATTTTTATTATATTTATAGGATTCTCATATATTTAATTTTTGCTTGATTTATTTTCAAAAGTCATATTTTATTTATATATATATTTGCAATTAAGTACAACCAATCGTGACCTTGCGAGGAGTGTCGACCTAAGGGCTCTGCTAAGGATCCGAAAGTTCTTGTGCTCGAAGGGAAACCCAAGAGGCATCCTTTGAGTGGGATGCATATCCCTTAGCGAGAAAACACACCCTCCGCTGGGAATTTCCCCACTAGTTAGTCCGAGTATGATGGGGACATCGACACGCGTGCCCACCTACCTCTATCATAAGTGGTGGTTGTGCAGGACATGCCTTCCTATACGTACAACCAACAAAGTAGATTCTTAGGAAAATGTGGAATCTTCCTTGGAAAGGGGGAATCAACCATCTAACACCTATTTGCGCCTTCCCCCATCAAGGAGCCACTTAAGAAGCATGGAAATAGTAGTCTTGTGCCACACACCCTTGATCTGGCCCACGGGCCGACTTCTTGTATTTATTCCATAAATTCTCTTGCAAATGTCAAGGTTACGAGGAGAATAATCACAATAATGTAAGTTAGCTCTAATCAGTGAGCTCTTAACTCCCTAAGCTGCCTTTAAATAGAGTTTGGGTTTATTTTGTAATGAATTCGAACTTTTGGTGCATGCTAAAATGTTGCAAAAATACCCATAAAGCTTGAACCCTTGCGAGTTCTTCATCCTGATACAACTGACTCGTGGACTATGATTAATTAATAACCTGAACCATATAAAATCATTGTCGTTCTTTACACTCTAGCTCTTATTCTCTTTTAAATTTGTTGTTGATGAAAAAACTAAGTCAACAACAGCCTATTCAAATGCAGGCATGAAACCAAATTCAAGTAACCACCCCAACCGCATTAACCAATCTAAAGCTTTGCAATTGATCACCTCCTGTATTTCCAACCACCATCTTCAATTCCTCTAGTCATCGCCTTCATCCATCAATAAATAAATAAAATACATTATCTAGCTTTAAATCCATAAGATTCATCAACAATTTCGATCGACTTAATGTTACCCAATATTAAAATTAGTCGATCTACAATTCTGATAAAAGAATCAAGACTACCAATAAATTTCATGGTTAAATTTGAATTTAAATATGAAATTAAATATGAATTTTTTTTTTTCCAAATATGAAAAGTCAATCACAATAACCAATTTCCATAAGAAAAATTGTATCTAGCTACAACATTTCTCGGTTTCAAAGTGGTGAGAGGTTATTAGACTACATTTTTTTTTTCTTTTGGCTATAGACTAGTAACTGATTATCACTATAAAGGTGAGAAAAGTTTCAACAAGTTACCATTCTGATAGTAAAAAATTATTTTTTTAATTTTTAAATTAGTAATAGAACAAAATTATAAGGATGTTTGAAGTTCCTTTGACACAACAATTTTTTAAAATTAAGTTAAAATAAATGTTTATATATATAGTATTTTTCATTATAATCCTTGGATTTTCAAAAAATTATGAATTTGCCCCCCTCATAATTTTTTTATCATTTGACCACTCTAAACTTACTTTTGTCTCCGTCCATGTTCACATTGTTAGGGTTGGTTAAATACATTGCATAAGTTGTTTTACACAATGTGGTGTGCAACATTAATGGTTTCACATGGTGGAAGTGTGAAATTTGAGTTTTTGTTATAGGCATTTAAAATTTGATTTTTCAGGTCTTAAGTGATACAATGAGGTATCCAAACATCCCAAAAATTTTGAGAACATTTAGAGTTGATTCGGCATGAAAACGAAAACGTTAACCAGACCTAGTGGCCAAGAAAAGAGCCAGCAATTTTCAATAGTGGGGGCTTAATTACATATACATATAATAGTATATAAATATTATGATACATTTGGGGCTAATGTTATATGTTTTTTTCTTGGACTAATATTATATATATATATATTTTTGTAAATGGACTAATATTATATATTTAGGAGCTAATATTTTATTTAAGTGGGCTTTATTATATAATTTCTTATAATTTTTATTTATAATATTCTTCATATTCACTTAAATTTAATATTATATAAATAAAATTTAATAATTTTAGTAGGTGTTCAAGCCCCCACTTGCCTCTTACTGGCTCCGTGGATGCTAGTAGCGATGTCTTGCCTCTTAGGAGGCGACACGTTGTCTATGGCCTTAAAGACAAATGATTACAACATGTGACACGTCGCCACTTGTTGAGTTGGCAAGGTTGCTTTTGCCTCCAAAATTTTGCGATTTAAATACTTTAATTCCATTGGTTGAGTCTAATAACAGTGTCTACACCATAAAATGGGTCATTTAGAGTTGTGTAGTTTTGATCACACTTCTCAACTCTCTCTCTCCTTCTAGATCTCTAAAAGCTCTTATTTTCTCCAAAAAAACTGATCAAAAATTGCTTGCTTGTATGAGTTTCAAGATTTGTTCAATCTCAATTCTCATTTTATCTTTGTAGAAGCTTCAAGCAACTTGAAAAGTCTTAGAATAGAGAATTTGGACAAAAATTCTCATTGTGTACAAGCTTTGGTACCAACATTTTGGTTTTCCGACTTCAACACGTTTGCTTTTCATTTTTGAGTTTGCCATTACTTTTTGTCATTTCTTTTGTGATCTATTAGTTGCATTTTCATGGTGTTGTAATCTCAATTTCGCGAACACATTACTTTCACTATCATCATTTTCTCTCTCCTTACTTTCTCTATCCTCATTTTCTATCTTCTTACTCTCATCACTTTCTAGCTCATCATCTGTCAGTTTATTGTTTATGATCTCTTATTAATTTTTTTTAACTTTCACAATTTTTTATTTTAAAAAAAATATATATTTATTAATTTTTTCATTTTAGATTTTCTCATTAGTCAAACAACAAAAAACTTTTTCGATTCTTATTCTGTAAACACATCTTAAATAACTTTTTTTTTTTAAATAAAATTAAAATAAAGCAAAGCCTTACATTTCATGGTTTTATCGACTTCAATTATGTTTTAATTAAGTCCAAACTCTCTGGTCCGCGTTAAATAATGAGGAAATTACTTTTTTCTTAAACTTTGAAAAATATGACATTTTTTTCCCTTAAGTTTCTTATGGCATATTTTTTTATTTACATTTTTATAGGAGTTTTTTTCCCATATAATTATAAAAAAAAATTGTATATCATATTTTATCTTTTATACATTTTTAGTAGTTTGTTTTGAGATACTTTTAATCTATTTGTATTATTTTTTATCATTCATATTTTATAAAATATATATTTTTTACATAATTTTTTGAAGAAAAAAATCTAAGACCTTTGTCACCATACATTTTATTCTCATTTATTCTTCTTTTCTTCCATTTGTTATCTTCTTCAATCAACATTTTATCCGCAGTACTTGGTTAACACTATCAAAACAATATAGATTTTTTTTTTTGGTGATAGTCATCCAGTGTCACTGTCAATTTTTTTTAGTGATGTGTGCTAAATGGTTATATCAATATAAATCTGTTTTAATTTTAAGTGGTTTTGTAGTAACTAGTTACAGTTATAAAAATAGTTTTGATTTTTTTAGTAATGCGCCATTATCAAAATATCACTTGGATTGTAACTGGTTACTTAGTGAGATTTGGAATGAAAAAAAAACTAACATAAAAAAAATTATTAAACTGATTGCGAAGATAACTGGTTACATCTAGGTCTGAAAAACAAAATAGATATGAAAAAAAAAGAACCACTTGCGATGGTAACCGGTTACTTAGCCAGGCATGGAAACAAATAGGATCACAAAAAAATGCTAAACTAGTTATAATTGTAACTGGTTACAGATCAAATCTAAAAAAAAATCCAATCGCTATGGTACCTGGTTACTTAGTTAGATTTGAAAACAAAATCAGATCTTAATCAACACAAATATAAATTAATTATTATTGTAATTGGATACAACTAGATCTAAAAAAAATCAGATATGAATAAAAAGAATTAGACGCCATTGTACCCGGTTACTTAAATAGATTTGGAACAAAAAACTCAAAAATCATAACAGATCATGACTGTAACCGGTTATAGTTAAGTTTAGAAGTAAAAAAAATATGAAGTGCAAAATCAGGTTTGAAATGACAAACCCATATTTGAAAAAGAAGAAGAAGGCCAAAGAGAATAAAAATAAAACTAGATCTGAAGAAGAAGAAGAAGAACTAGAGAGGTGGAGATACGTGGCAATCAGAGGCGAGGGTGGAGGTGCGTCGTCGTCGTCGGGGGCGGGGGCGGAGGTAGCATCGCTGACGAATGGCTGATATGAGAGAACCAAATGGGTGAAGAGAGAGGAAGAAATGAGAAAAGAGAGAGTGATGTCGTGAGGGTGAGAAAGGAGAGAGTCAGAAAGTTTTGTGTATTTATGATTATGACAATTTGTTTTTTATATTCTATGGAATTATCATATTTAAATTTTTTTTTCAAAACTTACCATATTTTGTATAATTATTTTTTTTCATAAATATAGAAACTATGTTTATTTTTCCCTTATTTATGTAAATTTCTCTTAAATAATAGGATATGTTTTCCTAAATAATTTTTTTTTTTTAATTTTGTTTCATTGTCATTTATTCTTATAAATGATTTCCGATCATAACAATTTTATGGGTGAAACTACCAATTTTCTGAAACAAACAAAAATAAATAAACTAACACTAAATCCAAATTCTCTCTAAGACTAAGAACACTATGTCAAGTTTCAAATCCTTCATTACAAATATACAACCAAGAATCACATCATACTTCATCACATTAATAAGAATTATTTGAATTTCCACGTAAGAAAATTACCATGAATAATTGTCCAAACGTCTTGACAACCTTCTTAACCCCCGTAACAACTTCCAATGCATAAGTACCATTGAACCATCTAAATCCAAACTCCCCTTCATCACCCACGTGCCCACAAGCACGTGACAACCACTCTTTCTTCAACTCAAGGTACCTCTTACCAGCCTCATTGACTTCCCCTTCAGCCTCCACCAAGTGAGAATTTTCCCTACTCATAAACAACTTCCCAAACCCCCAAAGCATCACGCCCTCCAAAGCCAGGTGTTTTAGACTTAATACATGTAGGTTAGAGCTGTTATTAGTTAGTTTGTTGGTTAGAGTTACTGAACTGTAATTAGTTAGTAATCTTTCTGTATTGATTAGTATAAATATTGTGTATCCTTTTTCATTTCAATAATATAGAGACTTTCATTCTCTTTCATTTCTTTACTCTTCTATTACTAAAATGGTATCAATTTAGGGATTTCTTGGGGCATTTGTTCTCTCCTCTTCTTCTCTGTTTTGTTCTTGGATTTCTCTCAAAATACATGGCTCGTACTTGTACTGGAGGCCCTCCTCGCACTGGTAGTACTTCTCAGAATACCTCCAATGGTGATACTGTTTTGACTTACGCGAATAGGATTTTTGCTGTTGATCAGACTGATCATTCTTCCAATGATGATGCTCGGAATCCTTATTTTCTGGCTTACAGTGATCATCCTGGTGCAAATCTGGTTCCCAAAATTCTCACTGAATATGAAAATTACAGTTCTTGGAAGCGGTCCATGACTGTCGTTCTTCTTGCTCGGAACAAATTGAAGTTTGTTCATGGAAAGATCACTCAACCCAATCCCAAAGATGATGACTATGATGCTTGGTGTCGATGTAATAGCATGATGATATTGTGGATTGTACATGTTGTTTCTAGTGATATTGCTGATAGTATCATGTATCTTGATGAAGCAGCTACTATTTGGTCTGAGCTTCATGACCGTTTTCATCAAAATAACGGTCCTTGTGTGTTTGAGGTGAAGCAATCCATGCAGGTCCTTTCGCAAGGAAGCAACTCTGTCCAGACTTACTTTACTCATCTCAAAACTCTTTGGGATCTGGTTCGTGAGTTTCGCCCACAACCTGTTTGTACTTGTGGCGCAATGAAGACGATTGTAGATTATCAAGAACAAGACCAAGTTTTGGAGTTCTTGGTGGGACTCAATGATTCTTATTTCGCTGCCCGTTCTCAAATCTTGATGCAAGATCCTCTTCCAACAATCAACAAGGTTTATGCTACAATAATTCAAGAAGAACGCCAAAGGGGTCTCAATCCTACTACTTCTGAATTTGTTGCTTCTACCTCTTCTTCTGCTTCTACTCGGTTTGTTGGGAGTGTTCAATCTGTTCGAAACAAGATTGTATGTAATCATTATGGTCTCACAGAGCATACTATCAACAAGTGTTATAAGCTTCATGGGAAAGGTCGTGGCTCTAGTTCTACCTCGGGGAAAGCAACTGCTAATCATTTTTCAGGTTCTACTGATGATAGAAATGGCGAAAATTCGGACACCTCTACAGACCTTGTGTCTTCTCTGTCTTACTCTCAATGCCAGAAAACCATAGCCTTTCTAGCCCATAAAGTTCAAGCCTTTTCATCCAATAATTCTTCATATTATTTTGGCCAGCCCCTCGTTTCTAACTTTGCTAGTAAGGAATTTCTTGTTCTTCATTTGAAATGGATTATTGACACAGGAGCTACTCATCATGTTTTCCATGACATGTCTTTGTTTTCTTACACTCACTTAAATGCTTTTTTAACTTCTGCTGTTTTACCAAATGGTCAGTCGACTTCCATTTCTTGTCTTGGTTCCGTCACACTTTCTTCCTCTATCACTCTTTTGAATGTTATATGTTCCATCCTTCAATTACAATATTTTATCTGTTAGTTCCTTAACAAAAGTTTCTCAATGTTCCTTCTCATTTTTTGACAATTATTGTGTCATTTAGGACACTACTCGAACTCAACAGATAGAGATGGGTGAAAGGCTTGGCAATCTGTATTACTTGGCTACTTCTTCTTGTGATTCTACATCTGTTTTTTCTTTTACTGATTCAAAGTCATCTATAGAAACTTTGTGGCACTATAGATTGGGCCATCCTTCATGTATTAAAAACCATTCTTTGAATAAAGATTTGCAATTTCAGTATTCCTCATCTTCTGAATTTTCATTGCTCTATTTGTCATTATTCCAAACAAAAACGATCGCCATTCCTTTCTATTCATAATGTTTCAAGTGCTGTGTTTTGATCTCATCCATGTTAATATTTGGGGACCTTTCCATACACTTACTGTTGATGCCCATAGATTTTTTCTTACCATAATTGATGATTGTTCTCGGTACACTTGGGTCCATTTCCTTAAACAAAAACCTGACGTTCACCAAGTTATACCTAACTTTATTTCTCTTATCAAAACTATAATGCCCCAAAATCCCCAATAAGGTTTAGGACCTTGATTAGGAGGCCGGGAGGGCCATAATTGATTTATTATGTTATTAAATGATTATATGCATGTTTATGTGAATTATATTATTATATGATGATCAATGCATGCATATGGGTCCATTTCTAATTATAAGGGCATTTTGGTAATTTGGCCTGTTGAGGGCGTAATTGTGTATTTTCATGCATGTTGGCGAATTATGAATAATACCACATTATATGTGGATTTTTTCGAGCCATTCGGCATGAGACGATCTTTGAATGCAAGTTATCGGTCTGGTCATAACGGGGTTCATTTCGGGGCTTGGGGTAAGTCTCGGTGTAATTTGAGGATTAGAACATTAACAGGAATTAAAAAGTAATGGGATATGATTTATTATTATTTAAGGATATTGAGAGTAACGGGAATTGGAGGGTGTTAATTATGATTAACGAAATAGGTGGGAAATGACGATTTTGCCCTTGGTGGCTGTTTAGGGTTTTAATTAGGCTTAGGGGCAATATGGTCTTTTCACCCTAAGGTTATATTTAGCCATTACAAGGCTGTGGAAGGCTAAGAAAAATAGATCATCACTTCTTCCTCTTCAACCGTTCATCATTTCTTCTTATTTTCTCCTTGGATTTTAAAGCTCTTTTGAGGAACCAAGCTAGGGAGCCAAGCTTTGATGATCTAGGGTTATGTTCTACCATTGAAGAGGGTGTGATTCTGAGATTTAGGTGAGTTTCTAGCCATTAAAACTATGGTTCTTGCTTTGTTTTTCTTATTGAGTTTCAGCTGGATTTTTAAGTTGGATAATGGGAATTGATGGGAGTTTTTGGCTAGGGGTACTTGGGTTGTGATGCCTAGACATGTGTAGATGTTATTTGGGTTCATTTGGGGGTTTGGATGATGTTTGGAAGCTATTTTTTCAGGTTGGAAATGGAAAACTCGAAGGAGGGAAAAACCATGGCTGATCAGCTTGGTCCTAGCGCTACAGCGCCCAATGGAGGGCGCTACAGCGCTAGCCAGGGCAAATCAATCCTGGTTGTAGCACTAGGGCGCTAGAGGGGCAACACTGTAGCGCTTCCCTGTTTTCCCTAATGCATATTTTGGGCACTTTTGAGGGTTTTTGGCTCGGGGTTTCAATTCCTAAGGCTCGGGATCGAATCTACTCATCGTTTGGGTACAATTTGAGGTCTTGGGAGTGACGTTTAGGTCAAGACCCTTTCATTGTTTATTTCATTAATCGGAGGTTATATTTGGTTATGACTAGGTGACCATTAAGGGATCAAAGGATCGATTGTTCTCATGGGTCGTTCAATTGTTATTTCTCGCTCGAACCAGAGGTAAGAAAACTGCACCCATTATGTGATGCATGAGAAACATGTGATTATGGCATGACATGAATGTTGAATATGAGATTGTTCAGAGCTTGAGTCTCTACATTTGTGCATGATCATAATTATGCTAGCAACTGTTAAGTAAGCATGTTGAATGCCCTACATCTGGATATTTGACATATGATATATGTCTGGCTGCATTGCTTACTTGTGCATGGCACTGACTCATTAGTCAGAATCAGCAATGGTGTCGGGTATTAATTGTGAAGTTGTGACTCATTAGTCAAGTTTGGTAGTAGTACTGAGCACTGGTCGTATGGTATTGACTCATAAGTCAAGAACAATCTTAGTGTGTTTAACGCAAGCCAATAAAGATTATATGTAATCGACATTAGCATTGAATGACTCATCATGAGCATTAATGTCGGACCGACCTCAAGTTCGATGAAAACTAAAAGCGCTTGTCTAGGCTATGGCTAGTCACTTAGAGCCAAGGCTAGAAGGCCCAGGTCATTGCATCATCACATGGCTATGGGTGCTGAGCCCACGTAGTGACTCACTCATCAGTCACTCATCTGATTAGGGCTATACGCCCCAGCATGGTTAATAGAACCTCAAGCGTTAAATAACTCATTTTATTTGGGATATAAGCCCCAGCATGGTTAACAGAACCTCAAGTGTTAAATCACTCATCTAATTAAGGCTATACGCCCCAACATGGTTAATAGAACCTCAAGATTTAAATCACTCATCTGATTAGGGCTATACGCCCCATCATGGTTAACAGAACCTCAAAGAGTTAAATCACTCATTTGATTAGGATTAACTTGATAGTCATCCATTCAGGAGGGCAGGATCCCCCATCATTATTTGAACCTATTTGCATGCATGAGTAGGGCTATTATTGCTAGGCATGCACATTATGATTAAAAACATGTTATTACTGTTCATTAGCATATTGAGTTTTCTTGTTCAGCTCCGTCTCACGGGTGCTATATGGTGCAGGTAAAGGCAAAAGAATGTTGGACCATCCTTGAGTTGGAGAGCTTAGGTGATGATGTGTACATATGCGGTTGCTCGACCGCCACAGCCGAGAGTTGAAAGGGGAACTAGGGTTAAACCCTATTTTTTCGCTTAGATTGGCTGGTTGTAAATATTTTGTTGTAATTAACATTTAAATTATATTTTTGGGATCCCAATGTATACAGTAAATGTTTTAGTGAAACGTTATATCTTAACAAAAAAATTTAACCCTAAATCGCTAATCATACTTAGATACACGATTATGGCCAAATGACTCGATTAGCGAGTTTAGCATTGTTTAAAATGCATACCTTAATGGTCCCTGGAGTTTAGGGCATTACAAACTTGGTATCAAAGTGAGCCAAGGTTAAGGGTTCCTGAAGACAAGCTGGGCATGTACACTCATCACTAAAGATAGCTTCACTCAGGGTATGGTAACTATTTATGTAGTTATGTGCTTAACTACTTAAATGGAATGTAAATGCTTTACCTACACATTGTATTAGGGAGCATGAGATTCTGATAGAGCCTGGCTCTTAACTATATGATTACCTGAATATATAAATATGATTATTTGCATGCTGGAGTTAGAGGCATGGTAGGTATGTTGGAAGAGCAGAGATTATGATTAATGTACGAATGCCATGGGCATGTTTCTACCACTGCAGTGGGTTTGTGTATGTGTTTTGTGAATGTAGTGTGGTAAGATTGTTCTCGTGGGGGGGAAAGCGCGTGATATGCTCATCATGTTTAATGGGTCAAGTTATTGATTGCAGATTCCACCAGCAGGTATGTATCCATGGCAGATAATGAGACCTGGTGGTGTTTATACAGTGGCTAGGAGTTTTAGCCAAGGGTTGAGTTCTTCATCTGCCCCTCAGAATTTTCAGCAAATGTTTATAGATGTGCAATTAAGATTTCAGGGGCAAGAGGAAGAGATTAGGAGTTTGAAGCAACAGTGTAATCTGTCGGGGAACACCTCTTCCTTTTTTATGCCAGGAGTTGCACCAGTTTTGGCTCAGCCTAGGGTTGAGAATAGATGGGAATTTCTCTATGGAAGCTTTCAGGAGTATTACCCTCCAGTCTTTGAGGGAGGCCTAGATCCATTCAGAGTTGAGCAATGGATTGGCATGATCAGTTCCATTCTTGACAGTGTGGGGCTGGTTGGTCACGATAGGGTGATCTGTGCGACATATGTATTGCGGGATGATGCCCAGACATGGTGGGAAGTAGTATCCCAGACACGAGACACAGTTGTGATGGACTGGAAAGATTTTAGGCAGCTGTTCAAGGAAAGATATTACTGTGATGCAGCCAAGACTACAAAGATGAAAGAATTTTTTAACCCTGTTCAGGGAAATGCAACAGTAACCGAGTATGTCATCAAATTTGATGGGTTATCCAAGTTTCCTTTAAATATGGTACCCACAGATTTAGCTCGGAAGGAAATGTTTATCCAGGGATTGAATCCCAGAATAGTTCAGGGCATTAGAGTTGCCCCAGTGCATGAAATCTCTACCTACGCTCAGGTGGTTGGGAAGGCTCTTGCTGTTGAGAGCACATGAAATCAGATTGAGCAAGAGAGTGCTAGAGAGCACGGAGCTTAGGTAGTGATACCTCCATTTATTGGAGCGAGTACGGAAAAGAACTGGAGGACTTACCCAAAATGCACTCGGTGTAAGAGGCGTCATTTGGGAGAATGCCGAGCAAAGGCATGTTTGTTTTGTGACATGGTTAGGCATTTCAAGAAAGATTTCCCAAGGCAAAGAAAGGATGACCAAAATGGGGTGGGTAGCTCGACTCCAGCTTAAGTGTTCATTTTGAAGGAGTCAAATTCGGAGACTGAGACTGAGACTGAGGCTGGTTCCTCAGGGATGGCAGGTCAGCTTTCTTGTTTTGATTTTTGTATTATGCTCACTGGTTTTGGTACCATGCTGTTTCTAGGTTTGGTCAACTATTTATTGGATTAGAACATGATGGATGGCTATTGTTAATGCTTTGTGACTAGGTTTTCAGCGAGGCTCGGGTTAGGGGACTATGCTTGGAACTGTGGTGCTCAAGAAGCTTAGGACACAGGTAAGAGAACTGTTTGTACCCGTAGAGTTATGTGTTGTATTGTACTGTGTGTATTGTTTATGGTTTGCTATGTCATATATGTGAATGTGACTGATCGGCAAGAGCCAGGAGCGGCAAAAGTCGGGGGAGGCAAGATTCGGGAGTAGCAAGGGGCCTAGAACGGTGTTGAGCACATGGTGTAACAACCCAAATTCACTAATTAGGCTTAAGGGCCTTGATTAGTGTGCCTGGAGGGCATAATGGGAATTATGTGTGATTTTAATGATTAAGATGCATGATTATGACTTAAAGCACGTTATATAGCTATGTGTATTATGTTATGTCATAATTAGGTTATGTGATTTGTACCACGTGGGTGTGGTGATATCAATGTGATGCACGTGCCGAAACGGTCCTAGAAAGCTAGATAATGGTAACTGGTGATTTGGTAACTTGTGTAACTTTTAGTAACCATAGAGAGTAACAGGTTTTGTTGGAGAAGTGGTAGAATTGTAATGTAAGTAAAAGGACAAGTGTGCCCTTGAGGTTTAGTTAGGAAGGGGTATTAGTGGAGGGATAAGGTGGTCTTTTGGCAGTGGTTTAGATGAGTTTCAGCTGAAGGAAAATGTAATCACGTATAACACTTTGGAAATTGATTTATGCTGAATTTTGGAGGCCTAGAAATAGAGTAAAAGAAAAGTAGAAGAAGGAAGCTGAATTTGAGTCTTGGAAGGAGAATCGAGGGGTTTGAAGTAATCAAATCAAGCCTAGGCCAAGATTACTCAGAGGTAAGGATTTGTCTATGATTTGTTTAAGTTTTAAGTCTAATTTTTAGAGAATAAGCATGAATTGAAACAAGATAGTGGTTGGTTTTGCATGAATTCAGAGTTGGAATAATCAAAAGAGAAGGTGATTTGAAGCTAGAGTTGAGGTGAATTCAAGCTGGGTTCTTGATTGAGGTAAGAGTGTATCATGTTTAATTTTCGTAACTGTTATGGTTTAAGAATCTAAAGGTCTGGTTTGCACTTTTCTCAAGTTTTGGTTCAAGGGTTTGAATCTGAAATTTAAGTATGAATTCTGTGAGTGGTTGTGTAATTGAGCTAGATTATAATGTTTATAGGTTGTTGAATGGTCTATTTGGGGTTTTGAATTGGTTTTAGGGCTTAGGTATGAATTCGGGATGGTTTGGAGTGGTTTGGGTTCGGGAAAAACGCAAGGGAAAACCCAGAAATCTGGGTTCGCGAAGGAGCGCCACGGCCCTGTTCTTGGGCGCCGCGGTGCAAGGCTCTTTCTGGGCAGAGCAACCTCTCTGACTTGCTGGGCGCCGCGGCGCTAGGCCAATTTCAGAGCATGGGATTTTGCAATTTTGAGCCTTTGCTCCGGGGGTTCGGGGGATGTCTTCAGTGCATTGTTTTAGGGATTTGGGGGATTCCAAGAGTGTGGGATTGGTTCCGGGAAGTAGTTTTGGATTGGTTAGTGACAAAGGATGTTTTATTTGTGTTGTGACTAGGTCTTTGGAGAGACTCGGGGTAGAGGACCGTGCTCGCGGCTTTGAGGCATCGAAAGCTAGTGAACTGAAAGGTAAGAAAACTGCACCCGGTTGTATGATTGTGATGGGACTAAGTGCTCCCGAGAGTTGTATCGTGTCAATGTTGGTATTACGCCATGGGACATGTAAAAGCGGTCTAAGAGTGTCGTACATGATTTTAGCGCACAGGGCGCGGATTGGCCACTGGCAGCCAAGGGCAACGGGATAACGGAGGGAGCAGCCCGAGGGCGCTAGCCCTAGTTATCATTTGTGAACTGTGTTTGATATGTTTTGACATGTTTAGTATGTGGAATACTTGATTGTACCGATTGGCTATATGGTTGAGATTATGTAATGCAATGTGAGATACTGACTTGTTTGCTAATTGCTTATGCTCTGTTGTTGTTGTGTTTTCTTCCTGGGCCTTGGCTCACGGGTGCTACGTGGTGCAGGTAAAGGCAAGGGCAAGCTGGACCAAGCCTGAGATGGAGAGCTCCGAGGTGGAATGTACATAGCCAGCTGTTCGATCACCACGGTCAAGGAGTGGACCAGGACAGGGATCACCTAACTGCTTGTTTTGCCTTAGTATGGCCGGATGTTGTATACAAACCTTGTGTCTTTTGTAAACGGTCTTTGAACTTAATATTTTTGGGATCCCATGTAACAGATGATGCTTTTTAATGAAAATGTGGCTTTTGAGACCAAAACGCTTTTAACCCTAGCTCCTTTATAGTTTCAATAACACGATTTTATTTAAATGACTTGATTAGCAAGTCTGGCACTTTATAAACACACAGTGTAACGATCTTGGCTATCCAGGGCGTTACACATGGAGTGCAAGCCGTTAGGGCAAGACCCTCCTAGGATGCTGGAGTCATCCTCTCGGTGCAAACCGCAAACCCAGGGCTCGAAAAAGCACTTGGGAAGGCATGGCTGCTATATGTTTAGCTTGTTGGCTGCTTCGTTATATGATGTTGTAACACTGAACTGCTGCTATATTATACTGCTAAGATGTTATGCTATTGTGCTTATGTGTTAATATGTTGCTATGATGCTATGTTGATGTACCTATGTGCTACGATATTGCTATGATGTGATGTTGTTGTGCTACTGTGCCATTGTGTATTCTAATAACAGTTTATAGGTGGTTTATTTCCTTGAATTAAGTGTTTAATTGTTGGGATAAATTATAGTATGTTGTGCTTTAAGGTTCTCTTGCTAGGCCTTGGCTCACGGGTGCTCTGTGGCGCAGGTAAGGGCAAAGGAAAAGACCAATCAACCATGAGATAGAGGGCATGGAGCGATGCGTACATGTTTGGCCTATCTGGTCGCCACGGTTGGGGTATTTTGAGGAGCTGCTCATGAACATTGATTTTGTCGCCTAGGTCGACTGTAAAGTAACTTTTTGAGTTGTAAATATGTTTTTAAACAATATTTTTGGGATACCAATGTAACCTTTTTCATGATCTAAAAGAACGACCGACTTTTTACACTGAAATCTTATTTAAACAAGTTTACATTTTAATTAACTACATATTTTAACCTAAAACCTTGATTAGTTGTTGATTAGCACATTTCAAACTCACTTAGTAACGACTCTAAGGAACTAGGGCGTTACAACTTGGTATCAGAGCATGCCAAGGTTTATGGTTCCTGGAAAATTGACTGAACATGTACGCGCTTGTTGTCGAAGACAAGCTCGACTCAGGGTCGGTTAGTATGGAATGAAATATTTGTCTAATTTCTTAATATAATGACTTTATCTGCTTGTTAATCCTCTTGTTTGTGGCCTTGCTCGGGAGTGGTTCCGAAAGGGATGATCATATCTGATGGATTGAGTCATTGACTGCAGACAAATTTAGAATTTATGCATCAGAGACATTCAAGGGGTGCAGTCATTGTTAATGCTGGGGTTGCAGATAGTATTCGGGACGGGAATTCTCCATCTGTTCCTGGGGATTGGCAGTAGGTGTTCGATGATATGCAGGCTAGATTACAAAAGCAAGAGGAAGACATTAAGTGGTTGAGACAGTGGGTTCCACCTGGAAATGTTGCTCCGTGTGTTTCTACGACATTGGCATAAGTTTTGATTCAGCCTGAGGGTGGATTCAGGTGGAAAATGATGTCTGAAAGATTCCAAAGGCTTTATCCTCCAGTTTTTGAAGGAGGTTTAGATCCGTTCGGGGATGAATAGTGGAAGGGCATGGTTAGCTCCATCCTCGACTATATAAGAACATAAGGCAATGATAGAGTGGTTTGTGCCACGTACATGCTACGGGAGGATGCCCGAACATGGTGGGAGGTGGTATCACAGACCCGGAATGTTGTTATGATGGGTTGGGAGAAGTTCCGACAATTACTCAACGAGAGGTACTATGGTGACGCAATCCGAATTGCGAAGACCAATGATTTTATGAACTTGGTTCAAGGCAGTAAAACGGTGGCAGAATATGTTGACAAATTTGATGAGTTAGCCAAGTTTGCATTTGATTTGGTGCCAACAGACGTGGCCCGAAAGAAACGATTCATTCAAGGGCTAAACCCTGGGGTGGCCCATAGAGTTAAGGTCGTTCCAGTTCATGAGATTTCTACTTATGCTATGATGGTAGGGAAGGCCCTTGCCATAGAGAATGTAGGAGGTGTGATATGGAGCGAGGGTGTCGTGGGGCTGGAAGCCCAGGCAAGGGTCCCCCCATTTGTAAGAACAGGTTAGGGCGGAGGACCTAGTAGTCAGAAAAGAAAGACCCCTGATAGTTCTACCACTGTCGGTCATGATGTTCAGGGCAGTCGCCAGGGCGGCAATGAGGTCTGGAGAAGTTATCCAATGTGTGTCAGGTAGAGGAGACGCCATTTGGGTCAATGCCGAGCGAAGACATGTTTTCTGTGTGGAATAGCTGGGCACATCATGAAGCATTGTCCAGAATCAAAGATAGAAGAATCCAGAAGTACAGATTGCTAGACCTTGGTTCGAGAGTCTGCCTGGAGGCGGCCAGAGCCCGAAGTTGGTTCCTCGAAAATGGCAGGTTGGTCTTCTAGTTCTTGTTTTTTATATTATGTTAACTGAGTTTTGTGCTACGTACCTTTTAATGGAGATATAGACATGGATACCTACCGAATGAATAGAATGTTGTGGGGCTTGAGATTTTGTGTTTGATTAAAGTTAGTAATTTCCAAGGAATGAAACAGAGTAGTACAGGCAGAAAATTTGTAGCAAGAACTGGTTGGGATGGTTATGCGATGGCCCTAGTATAGTCCGAAGTCTGGATCAGTTGGCTGCTAAGGGGACTCGATTATGACTTTGAAGTGTCTAGCCGTAGTGGTAGGTACCACTAAGGTTATGCTAGGTAGATCAAAGGGAACTGGACAGGTCAGTGGAATTTCAAATGGGTATGCAAGGGTTTTTCGAGATTGTTGTCATGAATAGGGAATGAAGCATACTACGGGAATAAGGCAAGAATAGAACTAGCACCAGAGACATCGTGAAGAATAACACTAATTAAACAGCTAAATTTAAAGGTTCAGTCAAGGGAGTTTCTTAACTTAAAGGTGATCAGACAAAACATCTTACAATAAGGCGTGCCAACGTCATGGGTTAAGGAGAAGGTCAAGTCTGCAAGAGTTTATGCTATATGTGGAAGCCAAATAAGGTAATTGTTAGGAGTGGTTATCCACTACTAAGAATGAAGGATTTATTTAGGTAAGCTATATGTATCTCTGTCAAGAATGGTTTGACTACTTTCAGTTAAGAACAGAATATGGGAACCCCCGGGTTGTCATCGCCGAGGCTGGGGAAACGAAGATTGCAGGTGAAATTTCAAAAAGGATAAACTCTGAATTCTCTAGTTGGTAGTTAAGGTTACCTAATGGAAAGTTATATGATTATGCATGAATCAGCTAGGATTGAGCCCACAAGACAATTGTTAAAGGAACACTTTAGGGGATTAGAACACTGTGGGACCGATCAGGCACCACGACTTCTGTCTGAGACGTCCTTGGGGATGGTTATACCCTTGATAGAAGTAATATAGAAATCTAAAATATGTTTGTGTGGATAGTGGTGTGATGGACTTCCAGAGATGCGAATAAGGGGCTTGATCTGCACGTCATGGTGTGAGGGTAGGCACAGGATGGACGAGTACAGGAAGACAGCACGGTGGGCACCGTCCTTGCTTGGAACATGGGGTGTCAGTGTGGTGCATCAAGGACTAGGGTGCGCCTGTATACACATTGAAGGAGTGATCGTCTGTATCCTATAACAGATATAAGGATAAGGACTTAGATGTTCTACATGGGAAGTCAAGTTGACAAGTGGTGCTGGTTAGCCACAGTAAGGATGAAGAAATGATTGAGACTGGCCCGAAGCCTGAGATTGATGAGTAACAGATACACTTCTAAGAATAAACAGTTGAACTCAGGAAGAAGATTTTGTAAGAAATGACTAAGAATTTCACCACCTTAGTACAGACGAGTTAGATATGCGAATTGGGTGAGTGATTCGGTGGGTGCTGGTATTGAAGATAAGACACGAGATGAGCTTTGGGTTATCTCTTTATAACTATTATATCCATAAAGTTGAGTACTGGGAGGCCCACGACTTGATCTTTTGGTAAGTAGAAAGTGATCATTAGAAGCTAGAAAGGCTATTATGACTCTAGGATATCCTAAGGTTAGTATGAAGAAATATTGCTATGGACCATTAAAGGTGAATCACCTCAGTTTGTAGGTAAGGTGAGTAAATGCGAAAAGCTATGACCAAATCTATTGGATTAACACACTATGGTTGGTGTGAGCAAGATGTCAAAGAGGGGGTGTGTATGGAAGAAGACCATGCGTCCCCACTAGACACCAAAGTCGACAATGTTAGATTGAGACTCTTGGGCTCCCATGTTCGGGAAAGGGTCATAAAAGGGTGATGAATATGTGGATGAAACCTAGAATTAACTGTGACAGTTATACGTGGCTCACATGGAAGAATAGCTCAGGGTTTGAGTGTTTACCTTACTGAAGGGTGTGGAGTTCGCAAATTTGAGTACGGAAACGTGAGATTCCAAGACTAAGGACTGTGCACTTCACTGAATATTGTGGGTTAAGTATAGTAAAATAGTTTGGGGAAAGGAGGAAGAAATTTTGGATCCTAGGTTGGGATAGATCTGCAAGATCCTAATAAGGATTGGGCTAGGAGCCTACAGTTGGCCTTACTCCAACATGGGTGGTAAAGGCTCATGAGATATTATCGGTGTCAATATTAAGGGGAGAGGTGTGAGTACTACCCCCGGGCAAAGAGGTCTTGGAGGTTCAGAGGAATCTGTTGTACAAAAGAAAGGTGGTTAAACCCTAGACACAAGAGATAGAAACATACAACTTAGACCATCCTTCTTGTGTTAGTATTGCAAGTAATGATAAGGTGGAGAACCTGGTTCTAGGGTTATAACCAGGGTTATGGAATTATTATCCTGAGAGGTTTGAATAAATTTTGAGGACGAAATTTCTGCAAGCAGGGGATAGTTGTAGCATCCCAAATTTGCTAATAAGGTTTAGGGCCTTGATTAGCGTGCCAGGAGGGCAATAATTGATTTAATTATGTTAATATGTGAATTTGATGATGATGTGATAAAAAATGCATGTTTATGTGAATTAATTATGCATGTGGGCCCCATATGGCTTATAGGGGCATAATTGTAATTTTAGCTCATTGAGGGCATAAATGTAATACTTATGAATATTGTGATCTTTACCATGTCCGAGTGGTGATATATCTGTGATGCACAATTTGAGACAGTCCTAGGGGGCGGTTTTGTTAGAATGTAACAACGGGGTCAAATGCCCAGCTCGGGAGGAGCCTGCGGTACTTTGGGAATATAATATGTGTTCGAGAATTATCGGGTAACGGGTAGTATTTTGGTAATCATTTGGTTATGTTGGGATTAAATGGGGATTTATAGGAATACTCGGGGACTTAACGGGAGTGGGTAAATGACTAAATTGCCTTTAGGGTTACTTGAGGATTTAAGATAAGCTTAGGGGTAGATTGGTCATTTTAGCAAATGAGATATACACTTAGAAGCTTAGGAAATTACTGGAATTCAGAAGAAGATAAAGCATAAAAACTCTCTAGACTCTCTCTCCTTTGGTTCTCCTTTCTTTTCTTTGTGTTTGAAAGCGTTGGACTAGCTGGAAGATTTTAACTAAGTTCTTTGAGGATTGGGAAGCTTTAAGCTCAGGGAATCAGTTCAGGAACTGACCTAAGTGTAGAGGTAAGCTTTTAAATTGAATTAAATTGTTGAATTTTTCTGGTTTTCTTGAGAACTCAAGCTTGTTTGAGGTTTGGCTTGATTAGCTATGTTTGAATGTGATTTATGGTATGGGTAAGGATTAGGGAGCTGTTCTTAGGTGGATGTGATGCCTAGGATGTGTAGATGAGGAATCCAAGCTTAATTGTGGGTTTAATTGATGTTTAAATGTGGGAATTGAGGTTTAGGCTTGAGGATAATGCAGGAAGAATGGAGGTTTTCTGGGTTTGGGGGTTCGAGCCGCGGCCTAAGGCTGGGCATGTCGCGGTCCGTGTGTGTGTGAAGGCCAAGGGAGGCCTCTATTCTTGAGGCGCACTGCGGCCCTAGGCAGGGCATGCACGGCCCATGTCTCCCAGCAGGGAGGCATTGTGCCTCTGTTTTCGGGCGCGCCGCCGCGCTTAAGGGGCTGGGCCGCAGCCCTAACTCAATGTTTAGGCCTTTTGATAGTTCTTGGTTTGAGAACCCAAAAGCTAGGGCTCGGAATGGGTTTTATCACCCCGATTGATAGAATCCAAGGTTTTGGAGATTAGAAATATATCTTAAAGTTATTTATTGGATTAGAACTTGATGGATACTATTGTTAATGCTTTGTGACTAGGTTTTCAGCGAGGCTCGGGTTAGGGGACTATGATCGGGACTATGGTGCTCAGGAAGCTTGGGACACATGTAAGAGAACTGTTTGTACCCATAGAGTTATGTGGTGTATTGTTTATGGTTTTCTATGTCATATATGTGAATGTGACTGATCGGCAAGAGCCATGAGCGGCAGAAGCCGGGGAGGCAAGAGCCGGGATCAGCAAGAGCCGAGAGCGGCAAGGGGTCGAGAACATTGTTGAGCATGTGGAGTGCAAGCCGTTAGGGCGATACCCTCCTAGGATGCTGGAGTTATCCTCTCGGTGCAGACTGCAAACCCAGGGCTCGAAAAAACACTTCAGATGGCATGGTCGTTATGTGTTTAGCTTGTTGGCTGCTTCGTTATATGATGTTGTCACATTGAACTGACGTGATATTATACTGCTATGTTATGATATTGTGCTTATGTGTTAATATGTTGCTATGATGCTATGTTGATGTACCTATGTGCTACGATATTGCTATGATGTGATGATGTTGTGCTACTATGCCATTGCGTATTCTAATAACAGTTTATAGGTGGTTTATTGCCTAGAATTAAGTGTTTATTTGTTGGGATAAATTATATTATGTTGTGCTTTAAGGTTCTCTTGCTGGACCTCGGCTCACGGGTGCTCTGTGGTGCAGGTAAGGGAAAGGAAAAGACCAATCAACCATGAGTTAGAGGACATGGAGCGGTGCGTACATGTTTGACCTACTGGCTTCCATGGCTGGGGTATTTTGAGGAGTTGGTCATGAACATTGATTTTGTCACCTAGGTCGACTGTAAAGTAACTTTTTTAGTTGTAAATATGTTTTTAAACAAAAATTTTGGGATCCCAATGTAACCCTTTTCATGATCTAAAAGAATGACCGAATTTTTACAATGAAATCTTATTTAAACAAGTTTACATTTTAATTAACTACACATTTTAACCTAAAACCTCGATTAGCGAGTGATTAGCACATTTCAAACTCACTTAGTAATGGCTCTAAGGAAGTAGGGCGTTACAGAATAGTGATTGGATTGGTGCCAGGAATGGAATCAGGTCTAAGGCACTGTATTGAACGGCTTTAGCAAAGTCGTTAGAGCTTAAGATTCAGTTATTGGATAAGGTGGTATTCTCCAAGGTGAATCTTTTATCTGGTTAGTACCAGCTAGAGATCAGGGAGAAGAATATGCAGAAGATTGATGTTATATTAGATAAGAGCACTGGGAGTGCTGGATGATGTTCTGAGAATTTGGTTAATGCCACGTTGTTTTGATGAATCAGATGAATAGAGTATTCAAGGATTATCTTAATTGGATTTGTGACCGTCTTGATTGATGGTATTATAGTATATTCTTAGTTGGAGATTTGCCAAGGTCAAGGAACACCTCAGAAGGCAGGAGTTTACCTGGATAGGCAGGATATTATATGTGCTTTGGGAAAGAGTTCTGAGTCTTCTTGCAGATCAGAATCAGTTTGCAGGTTGTTATGACACCTCAGTGACAAGGAAAAAAGGAATTGCGTATGCATCATGTTGGTTAAAGGATCTGACCAGAACTAGAGTAGAGTATCTGGTGGGCTAGGTGGCTAGTTTTATGCTTGAGTTTACTCCTTCAGAGAGGATCAAATGGAAAACAATTAAGTGAACCACATATAGGAATATTGAGGAGAATGTCTTAGCTGGATTAGCTAAGGATTATGCAGTATCAGGTATGGGCTTATTGTGATATAAGGATCAGATTTGGAATCTGATGGACACTGAGATTAATAAAGAGATTATTGATGAATCTCATACTACTATCCTATTCTCTTCATCCAGGCATAATGGAAAATGTACAGAGTTTGACAGCCTTATATTGAAGGCCTGTGATGGAGAGGGACATAATAGTATATGTGGCAAAGTTCTTAACCTGTTAGTAGGTCAAGACAGAGTATCAGAAACTAGTAAGGCTATTGTAGCATTTGAGTATTCCATAGTGGAAATAAGGAAACATTGCGATGGGTTTCACAGTGGGGCTGCCCAGGATAGGGGTTAGTGTGATTTGGATTGGGTCATTGTGGACCAGTATTTAAAGTGAGTTCACTTCTATCAGTGAGGACAAGTAATACAGTGATCGGTATACAGATCTCTATGTGAGAGAGATAGTGCACCTTCATGGAATTCGAGGTCTATCTTATCAAATGAAGACTCAATTTTTTAGTTCTAAGTCTTAAGGAAGGTTGCATAATGACATGAGTATATAGATGGAATTTAGTACAGTTGATTATCCTCAGATTGATGGTAAATCAGAGAGAAAGAGTTATTCAGTATCGGAGCGGCACTTTATGAAACGTTGTATAGTAAGAAGTGTATATCACCCATTCATTGGAATGAGATGGGTGAGATGTTGATTTTGGATCCTGAGGTAGTTTAGGGGATCATTGAGATTATTAAGAGGTTAGAGCTTGGATGCTCGCTTCTCAGAGTAAATGGAAAGGTTTTATTGAATTGAAAAGCAAGAACATGAAGTTCCAAGTAGAAGATTGTATCTTCCTTAAAGTATCACCATGGAAAGGGGTGAGGAATTAATGGCAAGTTGAGCCCTAGATTAATATGACTGTTTGAATCCTGGATAGGATCGGTCAAGTTGCCTTTGGATTGGCCTTAGTTTTGGCATTGTTAGCTGTACACAATGTATTTTATATTTCCATGTTGAAGACATGGGTTATCTCTACATATCGATTCCTCTTTGATTTGAATATGCTTTTGGATCTCCTCCAAAGAATAATCCTCATTTTTATGACGGATTCTTTTCATATAGCTCTTCCAAGTTGGTGGTAATTTAGCCACTATAGCACCAACTTGAAAGGCCTCGGGAAGCTCAATCTTTAAAACTTTCAGTTTGTTAACAATTATTTGCAATTCATGAATTTGAGGAAGAATAGGTTTATCACCAAAAAATTTGAAATCGAAGTATTGAGATATCAAAAAAAATTTGGTGCCTTCCTCTTCTGCCTTAAACTTTTTCTCAAGTTCATCCCATATCTCCTTGACCGATTTGGTTTCAGTGTAGAGGTCATAAAGCCTATCGGAAAGGGCATTGAGGATATGACCCCTACAAAGGAGATTGTCCTCCTCCCTCTTCCTTCTCTTCTCCACCTCCTTGGGAGTGTCCTTGTTGGATGGCGTTGGGAGAGGTTCTAGAGTGGATTCTAGAATGTAGGCGATTTTGAGAGTGGTCAAAAGGAATCTCACGTTGTCTTTCCACCTAGTGAAATTGGATCCATCAAACCTATCCAACCTCACTAGGTCTTGATTCATTATTTTGATGGTCTCACCTTCCATTGAAACAAACAAAGGGTTAAGCTTTTGAATGTTAGGAAAATATATATTTGCCTCAATGGAAATAGGTAAGATAATTACAACTCTAAACTAAATATTACAAATAAATATTATTGATTAAAAAGTGTTACAACTCTATGACAAAAATTACATGTAAATATAGAGAAAGAGGTAGAAGATGAAACTAATAACAGATACAACTCTAAGACAAAAAGATACAAATAAACTAGAAGTAGTAGAATGAAAGATATAGATGAGATTACAACTCTAAAACAAAAGATACATATAAAAGAGTAAATATAGAATAATAGAAGAAATGAAAAGCAATAGAATAAAAGAACAAGAATAAGAACAATAAACTAAGAACTCTCACTCACACAACCAAAGTGAAGAGTGTTGGGGATCACCAACTTGAACAAGGTTTGAAACCTTTGTCCAAAAGCTTATTTCCCCCTAACTCAAGCACTAAGGGATCTCTCACAGATATTGGAAATGCTTTCTGGAATAATCAAGCCTCAAGGTGTTTCTAGCTAAGTTCTCTAATGGATAGAAATGTTGTGTCTTACAAGTGAGTTATAGGCTCCTATTTATAGAGTTTAGAGACACCCTTTGAATTTCAAATTCCACCAACCCCGATGGCTGTTACCAATGTTTAATTGGATTAATATGGAATTAAAAATGAGATTTGGGAGTTATTTGGGGTTTTTGAGCCGTTCAACAAAGATTGAAAAAACTGAAAAATTGGTCAGTTTTTTGCCTGTGGCCGCGGCCACTAGTCTCTGTCCCACAGGGCGCGGCCACCGACCAATTTCAGGACTTAAAATGTGTTGTTTTTCCAAACGGTTCCAAACCCTCCCAAATGATTTTGTAACTCCAAAAATGCATTATTGGGGTTAAAATCATATCTCTAACAGCCATTTCACATATGGCTTTATGAAATTCATCTCAATATTGTGTAACAACAAATTTACACAATAAAGGGTAATATTTGGAAGTTACAAATTTGTAACACCAAATATGTTACATTATTTCGATATATCTCATACATCTAAATATTGTAACTCTCTATTATATGTTACAATATGTGACACTCTTTTTCACATTTATTTAATCTAAAACATTATATTATAATATAATATAATATTACATTACATTATAAAATAATATAACAAATTGTACCTTGGGTTAAGGTATGATACAGAAACAGTGAGGTTGAGGGGACAACCTGGGAAACTGGAATCAGTTGTGCAGAATTATTATTCCGGGCAGTTCACATAAATTTCGAGGACGAAATTTCTGTAAGGAGGGGATAGTTGTAATTCCCCAAAATCCGTAATAATGTTTAGGACCTTGATTAGGAGGTCGGGAGGGCCATAATTGATTTATTATGTTATTAAATGATTATATGCATGTTTATGTGAATTGTATTATTATATGGTGATAAATGCATGCATATGGGTCCATTTTTAATTATAAGGGCATTTTGGTGATTTGGCCCATTGAGGGCGTAATTGTGTATTTTCATGCATGTTGGTGAATTATGAATAATACCACATTATATGTGGATTTGTTCAAGCCATTCGGCATGAGACAATCTTTGAATTGCAAGTTATCGGTCTGGTCATAACGGGGTTCATTTCGGGGCTCGGGGTGAGTCTCCGGATAATTTGAGGATTAGAACATTACCAGGAATTAAAGGGTAATGGGATATGATTTATTAGTATTTGAGGATATTGAGAATAACGGGAATTGAAGGGTGTTAATTATGATTAACGAAATAGGCAGGAAAGGACGATTTTGCCCTTGGTGGCTGTTTAGGGTTTTAATTAGGCTTAGGGGCAATATGGTCTTTTCACCCTAAGGTTATATTTAGCCATTAGAAGGTTGTGGAAGGCTAAGAAAAATAGAGCATCACTTCTTCCTCTTCAACCATTCATCATTTCTTCTTCTTTTCTCCTTGGATTTTGAAGCTCTTTTGAGGAACCAAGCTAGGGTACCAAGCTTTGATGATCTACAGCTATGTTCTACAATTGAAGAGGGTATGATTCTGAGATTAAGGTGAGTTTCTAGCCAATAAAACTATGGTTCTTGCTCTGTTTTTCTTATTGAGTTTCAGCTGGATTTTCAAGTTGGATAATGGGAATAGATGGGAGTTTTTGGCTAGGGGTACTTGGGTTATGATGCCTAGGACATGTGTAGATAGTATTTGGGTTCATTTGGGGGTTTGGATGAAGTTTGGAAGCTGGTTTTTCAGGTTGGAAATGGAAAACTCGAAGGAGGGAAAAACTAGGGCTGAGCAGCCCAGTCCTAGCACTACAGCGCCCAAGGGAGGGTGCTACAACACTAGCCAGGGCGAATCAATCCTGGTTGTAGCGTTGGGGCGCTAGAGGGGTAACGTTGTAGCGCTACCCTGTTTTCCCTGATGCATATTTTGGGACTTTTAAGGGTTTTTGGCTCGGGGTTTCAATTCTTGAGGCTCGGGATCGAATCTACTCACCGTTTGGGTACAATTTGGGGTCTTGGGAGTGAGGTTTGGGTCAAGACTAGTTGACCGCTAAGGGATCAAATGATCGATCGTTCTGAGGAGTCATTCATTTTTTATTTCTCGCCCGAACTAGAGGTAAGAAAACTGCACCCAGTATGTGATGCATGTAATGCATGAGAAACATACGATTAGGGTATGACATGAATGTTGAATATGAGATTGTTCAAAGCTTGAGTCTCTGCATTTGTGCATGATCATAATTATGCTAGCGACTGTTAAGTAGGCATGCTGAATGCCCTACATCTGGATATTTGACATATGATATTATGTCTTGTTGCATTGCTTACTTGTGCATGGCACTGACTCATTAGTCAGAATCGGCAATGGTGTCAGTATTAACTGTGAAGTTGTGACTCATTAGTCAATGTCGGCAGTAGTACTGAGCATTGGTCATATGGTTGGTGATTGTGACAGTCAAAATCTCGTGATCCGTTAGGGGAAAGACCGGGTAAAAGCTATGCAATCCCACATCGCCTACGGAAGGTCAAGTATAATGATTTTGAGACTGTGTAGGTATGGGACTACACAGTTGAAGAGGGCTTAAATGGATTGATGGGTACTACCTATGCCAACAAGATGCATCTTCTTTTCGGCAGCCCATCACTTGAGAACTCCAAAGTTAAGCATGCTTGACCTGGAGTAGTCTCATGATGGGTGACATCTTCTGAAGTTTTCCCAGGAAGCGTGCGAGTGAGGATAAAGCACGCTGGAAAGACTCATGTTGGTTTGTAGGGCCAGTCGTCATTCTTGGAAGCATCCATGGTGACGTGGGGCGCTACAAAAACCCAATACAATACATAGCAATCTGATCCAATAATGCCAAAGAACTACAATTTCCTCAGCTTTTTAGCTCCTTAGGAATCATCCATTATCATTCATGTGTTGAGAGACCTCAACAAGATTCAATTGTTGAACGTAAGCATCTATACCTCCTCAATGTAGCCCGAGCTCTTCCTTTTTAGTCTCACATTCCACTGGTCTATTGGGCTAATTGTATTGCTACAACCACTTACCTTATTAATCAAACTCCAACACCCAATTTAAGGTTCTTCATAAGAAACCTCCCACTTATGGTCATCTTAAGGCTTTTGGTTGCTTAGCATATGAATCTACTCTTCCTAGTCATAGATCAAAATGTTCATCACATGCTACTTCTTGTGTTTTCATTGGTTATCCTCATGGCATTAAAGGGTATAAACTTCTTGATTTAGACACCAATCGGATTTTTGTTTCTAGAGATGTTCAATTCCATGAACACATTTTTCCCTTTGTTTCTACTCATTCTTTCTCCTCGAAGTCATGCCATTTTTTTTCTTATTCTATGCTGCTTGTTCATGTTGTATATCATGATATTTCTGATGCATCTAATCCCACTTCTGTGTCTACTGATATTTCTCTACAGCCAAATTTCTCATCTTCTAGACCTTCTCACAACACCCGAAAGCCTTCATACTTGAATGATTATCACTGTAATTTTTCAGCTAATGCTTTTTCTATTCCTTTACAGACTGCTGCACAAGTTACTCAACATCCTCTTTCACATGTTCTTTCTTACAATCGGTTGTCTCTCACATTTAAGGCATGTTTTCTTGCTATTTCAAGTCAGAGTGAGCCTGAATATTTTTCTCAAGTAGTTGGGGTACCCAAGTGGGATTAGGCCATGGCTGAAGAGCTTGATGCTCTAGAGAGGAAAAAGACTTGGACTATGGTTAGTCTTCCTCCTAACAAACATATTGTTGGCTGCAAATGGGTCTATAAGATCAAGCATCATGCCAATGGTTCCATTGAATGTTACAAGGGTAGACTTGTTGCTAAGGGATATACAAGAAGGTATTGATTATAATGATACCTTTGCGCCTGTTGTAAAACTAGTTACTGTCAAACTTGTTCTCGCACTTGTTGCCATCAATGGATGGTTTCTACACCATTTGGATGTCAATAATGTATTTTTACATGGTGACTTGCATGAAGAAATGTATATGACTCTACCTCAGGGGTATAGTCCTAAGTGGGAGTTATCATCTAATACCGTTTGAAAGCTTCAAAAATCTTTGTACGGTTTTAAAGAAGCATCACGACAGGGATTTGAAAAGTTTTCTACAGCCTTAAATGAAGAAGGTTTTATACATTCTGCAACAAATCATTCCTTGTTCATTCGCCACTCTAATCAAGGTTTCATTGCTCTCTTAGTCTATGTTAATAATGTGATTATAACAAGCAATAATCTAGTTGAAGTGGAAGCTTTGAAATCAAGATTAAATACTTGGTTCAACCTGAAAGATTTAGGTAACTTGCGTTATTTTCTTGGCTTGGAAGTGGCTTGGTCGCCTAAGGGAATTTCCATATCGCAAAGGCCTTATGCTCTACAAATTTTGGAGGATTTTGGCTACTTAGGATGCATGTCGATCAATACTCCCATGGAACCTACTTGAAGCTTAGTTAAGAATCTGGTGAAGCTTTAGAAAACCCTCAGCTATACAGAAAAATCATTGGCAAGCTCCAATACTTGACCATAACAAGATTGGACAAATCTTACTCAGTCAATAAACTGAGTCAATTTCCTTCTACACCACGTCTTCCTCACTTGAAAGTTGCTCAAAAGTTACTGCAGTATGTCAAAGAGAGTCCGGTTCTTGGCATTTTCTTTTCTGCAAGTTCTAAAGCCAAGCTGAAGGTGTATACGGATTCAGATTGGGGAGCTTGTCAATATACCAGAAAATCAACTATTTGTTTTTGTGTTTTTCTTGGGAACTCGTTAATCTCATGGAAAATTAAGAAACAACAAACAGTTTCAAGGTCCTCGACTGAAGCTGAATATAGGGCTATGGCAAATGGAACTTGTGAATTTGTTTGGCTGACTTTAGTGTTAAAAGAGTTGAAGCAATACTACTACAAATATTAGCCTTCTCTACGCTTTCTTTTCAACCTTAAAGAAAAAACGCAGAGAAAAGGTTTGAATGAGTCTAAATATCACATTTAATACTCACCCCTATTTTATTGCAGTTTTAAAAAAACACAATGTAAAGTTTGAAGGTTGGGGGAGGCAGGGACTTTTCTCTGTGGTTCTTTACAAAAATCGCAGAGAAAAGATTAGGGTTTTTATCCACGATTATATAGCAAAAACCGCGGAGTTTTTGCTATATAACCGCGGATAAAAACCCTTGTCCCCTCCAAAACAACCCGATACCTTAACTTCCCCTCACTTCCCACATTGGCCACACGAGAAGCAGCGGCTCCACCTTCGTCCCCAGCCATGGGTAAGTCCCATTTTCACCATTGTACTTTTTTTTCATTTTCTTGCATATTAAAGCTTTAAATCATGTAAATATACCTAATAAATATTTATTTTGAAGTTTAAGGGAAAAAATGAGGAAAATATTGAGTGAGTTTAATGGGGTTTCAATGTATGTTTATAGGGTGATTTTCAAAAAAAAAATCTAACGTTTTTTTAAAGTTGATATAGGATTAGAAGACATTTTCATTGTTCAAACACATGTATTGATCACTAAAACTTGATTTTTTTTAATATATATTTCAGTTTTTGGATATTTTTATATTATCTACCTAATTTATTAGTTTTTCTAATAAAGTTAATATTAATTATGTTAAATCTTTAGAATGTATTGTATTTTACATAATTTTTTATATTATAATAATGTTATTTACATAATTTTTTATATTATAATATTATTTCTACATAATTTTTTTTATATTATTTACATAATGAATTTTTTAAAAGTTTATTTTTGTTAATTATATTATTTGATGATCAATTCAATTACCATATATTTACTAACCAATGTTTAAACTTTTATTGTTGGAAACATTTGTTTAAATTTGAGGTGTGTTAAAATTGTTGACAATTAATTTTGAAGGTGAGTAATAATTACTACTTTTTATTTTTATTTTTGATAATTACAAACTATTCTTAGAGGAGTTTGAATATATTAGATATTCATTCGTAGTGAAGTAGGTTCTAAGATAAAATTGTGTGATGTGGAGATAACAGAAGGTTGAGAACATGTGTGTCTTAGTGAAGTAGGTTCTGTGAATTTTGTGTGTGTTGCGGTGGCTTAATTATGGTTGAGAACATGCATGTTGTTTGTTGTATGTTTTGTTTGATTTGAATTTATAGGTAGAAATAACTTGGGACATGCTATAAAAACAGAGAAAACTCTACCCAATTTTTTTTTAAGATTAATATATTAATTGAAAATGTTTTATAGGTTAATATATGTAATAATTATGTTTGTTTATGTTGAATTTGTAAATACATATGAATTTTGGATATGTTATAGAAATATAGGAAACTCTGCCCATTTCATTTTAGAATTTATTAATAGAACATAATTTTGTTCAATTACAATATTAATTTTCTTTTCATTATTGACCTAGGAATTAGGTAGATATGATCATTATGGATAAATCATGGATTCTTGAGAATAGAGAAACACAACAATTTCAAGACAGATTTAACCAATTTTTAGAATTTTTCCGAATAAATTGTAGTGATCCGGAAAGAATTCATTATCCATGTATAGATTGTGGTAATGGATCAAAAGGAAATATTACCATGATAAAGAATCATGTATTTTATCGGGGATTTGATACAAGTTATCGTACATGGTGTTGGCATGAGTAATCATTCAAAAATAATAATCCATATCCATTCGGGAGACGAGGGGTTGATGATTTGGGTTATAGTGATTTTGAAGGTAACCCTATGGAATTGCTCGATGATGCACAACAAGAGTTTGTTGATGGTCCTTCACAATTTGATAAATTGGTTAAAGATGCAGATAAACCATTATTCAATAGTTGTCTCAAACAAAGATTACCAATGATGGTAACATTTTACAACATAAAAGCAGAAAATGGATCAAATGGATGATGACTATGGATAGACGAGGCCAAATATATTTCATTCCTTGGATTGTTGAGTAAGAACTACTAATTAAATATTATCACAACTATGGTTGGATTTTAATCCTATAATAATTATAATTTATTATTGTTTTAGTCAACATTTGATGTTGGTGCTCGTGATGATGCGGGGGATGACCATAATAATGGACCCTTTAAAAAATCATAAATCTCCACCAATAATTAAGGAGGTTATGGCAAAAGTAAGTTTTTCAATTTTAATGTATTCGTTGTAAATTTTTAAGAGTTGAGAGTATAATATATATTTAATTAATTTTATGTTTTTGTAAAGCATACGCACAATGTTCGGAAAACAAATACATTGGCACATTTATAAAATTGTTGAGAGGTTCTTGTCCAAAACAGCTCGAAAGTCATGAATGTTGTTATTATGTACTAAGATACATTTATGGCCTTGTAAATGCACCGAATCCGGCAGAAATTATCAAGAAGAAAGTATGTTATTTTTTATACTCTTTTTTGCTTAAGAAAAACTAGATATAATATTTAATCATCTAATCCACATTGTTTTCAGGAAAAAAACCGCAGAGAAAAGTTTTTTTTGTAGTAGTGCAAGTTCATGAAGAACCTGTAGAGTTTTATTGTGATAACCAAGTTGCTCTACACATTGCTGCAAATTTTGTTTTTCATGATAGAACAAAACATATAGAGATAGATTGTCAATTGGTGAGAGAGAAGATACAATCTGGACTTATCAAAACTGCACATGTCTTTTCTCAAGAGCAGATTGCAGATGTGTTCACTAAAGCTCTATTTCCAAATCAGTTTAAGCTTCTTAAGGCCAAGATGGGTTTGCAAACTATATAAAATCCATCTTGAGGGGGAGTTCTAGACTTAAGACAAGTAGGTTATAGCTGTTATAGTGTTTTGTTATTAGTTAGTTAGTTGGTTAGAGTTATTGAACTTTAATTAGTTAGTAATCTTTATGTATTGATTAGTATAAATACTCTGTCACCTTTTTCATTTCAATAATATAGACTTTTGTTGAGTCTAGTTTTTGTCATGTTTAGGTGATATTTTAAGTTGCCTTTTATCTTATTTTTCTTTCATTTAGTGCGGGTTTATGCTTTGTTTGTTTGTCTTTGTGAATATCAGGAAGAATTGAGTACTTGGAGGAAAATGTCAAAGAAAGGGAAGAAATAACCAAGTTTTTCAACATATTTCGAGATAGGATGAATCTCAACATGATTTGGAAGTGTTGGTGAATTTTTGGGATGAAATCTTGAAAATTTGAGAAATCCCTTAAGAGCCACGGCATGAGCAAAGTAGAGCTGCGGCTAGCTGGTGAAACAGAACCACTGTTTTGACGGAGAACCACGGGCCGCGGCATGGCAAGAGAGGGTCGCGGCATAGATGGGCATCAACCCAAAAATATTAGACACGGGCCGCGACATGGAGAGAACAAATTGCCCAGAATTTTAGACACGGGCCGCGGCATGGTGCATGTAGAGTCGCGGCCCGCCTCTTTTAAAAATTGAATCTTAGGTTTTTATAAGGCGAAAAAGAGAGAAGAAAAGGTGTACGGACCTGGGATGGAAATTTGCTTGAAGGCTGAAGGCTTGGAGTATTCAATCTACATGTTTTTCTTCTACTTTCTGATGTTATCTTTAATTGTCTTTGTGATTAGTATTATGATTATGAATTAATTTTCTGTTTAGGATTTTTAATTGAATCACTTGAATCCTTATTATGAACTAATGCAATTTCAATTTTCTTCTTTTGCAATCTTCTTCAATTCCATATAACTTGTTCTTATTGATTGATTATTGATTGGCCATCTATAGTCATTATATATATATATGTTTTTTTTAAATCAAAATCTGAAAAGTGAGATTTGAATCTGATGTGGTTATATTGGACATAATTTTAATTTGGAACGAAAGTATCCATATTACTTGTGTAACTGTTTATTAAGTTGTCGAGATTAATGCTACCTTTGTGGTTCAATTTACCATAGAAATATAGGAAATTGTCACCTAGGTTGAGTCTATAATTCATAGTATGATTATAGGTTGTTGTATCAACTTGTTAATTGAATTAGGCAGAAAGAAGAAGAACTTAGTACTTTGCATTAGGGAATGATAGGGAGGATAGTTGATGAGATTAAACATCCTAATTATTTTGTCGGTGTTAAAATCAAAAGTTTTACTATTAGTTGTTATTCTATTTAATTTTCAATTATTGTTTCTGAATATTATAGTTTCTTTTGCTGTGTCTACAAAAATCAAGAATTTTAATTAATCAAATAGAAAGAGAAATTAATTGACTGGTAATTGAGAATTCAGTCCTTGAGGACGATACTTGGTTTCTTTACCATATTATTACAGATTGCGACTGTGTGCACTTGCATAGCATATAAAAATTCGCAACAAGTTTTTGGCGCTGTTGCCAGGGACTGAAAAGAATTATTAATATCAGTCTGATTAATTTTTATTCTAATTTGATTTTAATTTCTCTTGTTTCTAACCTGTTTAGTTGCTTAATTTGTCTATCTCATGTGAATTGTGTTATATGCGTAGCAGAAGAGGAGCAGACAATCTTGTTCCTTTGAATCCTGAGATTGAAAAGCCTTGCAAGCAAAACAGAAAGAACAAGAGGGAAGCCCAGAAGTCTGTGAAGATGGCACAGAATGATGGGGATGACAGGAATGTTTTAATTCCTGGAATTGCACAAGGGGGTTAGGCTCAGAACAATGCTGAGAGGAGCCTGAGAGACTATGTACTGCCCACTCTGACGGGAGTACAAAACAGTATACGCCCACCAGCTATAGAGGCTAACAACTTTGAGATCAAGTCAGCTATTCTACAAATGATGCAATCCTCTGTTCAATTTAATGGGTTGCCTTCTGAAGATCCTCACACCCATTTGTCTAATTTTCTGGAGCTGTGTGGAACTTTCAAATACAATGGGGTGAGTGATGACGCTATTAAACTTAGGCTTTTCCCATTTTCTCTGAGGGATAGAGCTAAAAGTTGGCTGAATTCTTTGCAACTGAACTCTATATTTACCTGGCAAGATTTGGCTCAGAAGTTTTTATCAAAATTCTTCCCTCCTTCCAAAGCTGCTAAATTTGAGGGGAGAAATCAATAATTTTTACCAGAATGATGGAGAATCATTGTATGAAGCTTGGGAACGGTTCAAGGAAATATTGAGAAGATCTCCTCATCATGGCATTGAACAGTGGATGTTAGTGCAGAATTTTTATAACAGTTTATGTCCTACTACTAGAACCATTATTGATGGTACAGCGGGTGGTACTTTTATGAGCAAGAGTGCAACTGGTGCTTATGAGCTGCTGGAGAACATGGCCACAAATAATCATCAGTGGTCTGAGGAAAGATCATCGAGGGTCAGAAAGGTAGCTGGAGTGCATGAGCTGGATGCAATCACTGCTCTAACAGCACAAGTAGCCTCCTTGACAAAACAGTTACAACAGAGCACTGTATCTGCTAATGCGGTTCAAATGGCAGTTAGGTGTGAAATTTGTGGTGGTTCTCACTCTGATCAGTGCCCTATCAGTATGAATAATAACACTCCGATGGATCACGCTCAGGTTCAAGCGGTGGGAAACTTTCAAAGGCCATTCAATAATCCATTCTCCAAGACTTACAATCCTGGATGGCGAAATCATCCTAATTTTTCTTGGAAGAATAACTAGGGCCAGCAACCTCAGTTTCTGGGCCAATTTCATAATAATATGCCTCAGCCACCAATGCATCAAGCCTCTTCATCACAACAACCTAGGCCTCAACAATCAATGAATCAAGCTCCACCTGAAAGGCCTAATGAACTGCAAGCTGCATTATTGACCCTCACCAATACTCAAACTCAGTTTATGATAGAGACTAGATCTTCTATCAGAAACCTGGTAACTCAAGTAGGGCAGTTGGCTAATATGCTTAATAACAGACCGCAGGGAAATTTGCCTAGTAATACTGAAGTCAACCCTAAGGAGAAAGTTCAGGCAATTACTTTGAGGAGTGGGAAGCAAACTGAGCAGTCTAGATCTCCATAGGCAGTGATTCAGAATGAAGAGATGGGTGAACAGTCTGATTCAGAAAAGGTTACTGAAGACCACCAGCTTTCAGAAAATAGTCCGCCAGTTGTTAATGAGCAGCCAATTCGAGTTCCATACCCTCAGAGGCTTAGAAAGACTACACTGGATAAACATTTTTCTAAGTTTTTAGAGGTGTTTAAAAAGATGCATATAAAGATTCCTTTCGCTGAGGCCTTAGAGCAGATGCCCAGCTATGTGAAATTCATGAAGGAGATTCTGTCCAAGAAAAGGAAGATGGAAGACTATGAGACTGTAGCACTCACTGAAGAGTGCAGCGCGATATTACAAAGGAAGTTACCCCAAAAGCTGAGAGATCCGGGGAGCTTCACCATACCTTGCACCATTGGAAAATTTGAATGCAAACACGCTTTATGTGATCTGGGGGCGAGTATTAATCTGATGCCCTTATCTGTGTTTAGAATTCTTGGTTTGGGGGAAGCAAAACCAACAACTGTCACTCTACAACTAGCAGACCGATCGGTGACACTTCCACGGGGTATTATTGAAGATGTTCTTGTGAAGGTGGATAAGTTTATATTTCCAGCTGACTTTATCGTTCTAGACATGGAGGAGGATACAGATGTACCTATTATTCTCGGCAGACCATTTCTAGCCACAGGTCAAGCTCTTATTGATGTTCAAAAGGGAGAGCTTAAGCTTAGAGTTCAAGGAGATGAGGTGGTCTTTAATTTCTTCAAGGCTATGAAGTATCCGGTGGCTAGTGACAGTTGCTATAGTGTGGATGTGATAGAGAAGGCAGTCTCGAAGAGAAGGATGAATAGTGATGCCTTAGAGGCAGTATTATTGGGTGATGAGGCCGACGATGATGATGCTGAGATAAGAGATTGTGTAAACTGGATAAATTCCTTCCTACCATACTGGAAGAAGTTTCAAGAATTAGCAGACGCGCCTGATAAACCGCTAACATCCATTCAGTATCCACCGCAGCTGGAATTGAAGGTTCTCCCAGATCATTTGCGATATGCATATTTGGGAGAGAATGAAACTTTACCTGTCATTGTGTCAGCTGACCTGTCAAAGATAGAATTGGAGAAATTGTTGAGGGTCTTAAGGGAACATAAATTGGCCATTGGGTGGACATTGGCAGATATTCGAGGAATAAGCCCATCAACAGTAATGCATAAAATCTTATTGGAGGAGAATAGCAAGCCATCCATAGAGGCCCAGAGAAGACTCAATCCAACCATGAAGGAAGTCGTACTTGAGCAGATTCTTAAATGGTTGGACGTTGGGGTGATCTACCCAATTTCTAATAGCGCATGGGTGAGCCCTGTGCAAGTGGTACCTAAAAAGGGTGGTATGACAGTGGTAAAAAATGAAAACAATGAACTCATTCCAACAAGAACTGTAACGGGGTGGCGGATTTGTATAGATTACCGCAAGCTCAACAAGGCAACAAGGAAGGATCATTTTCCTTTGCCTTTCCTTGATCAAATGCTTGACAGAATGGCAGGCCATAGCTACTACTGTTTCTTGGATGGGTATTCAGGGTATCATCAGATCGCTATTGCACCAGAGGATCAAGAGAAAACAACTTTTACATGTCCTTATGGCACATTTGCTTTCAGGAGAATGCCATTTGGACTATGTAATGCCCCTGCAACATTTCAATGGTGCATGATGGCCATATTTTCAGATATGGTAGAAAGGTGTATTGAGATATTCATGGATGATTTCTCTGTTTGGGTAATTTGGAGAACGTGTTGAATCGTTGTGAGAAGGCAAATCTGGTGTTGAATTGGGAGAAATGCCATTTTATGGTAAAAGAGTGGATTGTTCTTGGCCATGAAATTTCGAGTGAGGGAATTGAGGTAGATAGAGCAAAATTTTCTACCATTGAAAAGCTTCCTCCACCAGTTTCAGTCAAAGGTGTAAGAAGTTTTCTTGGTCATGCTGGGTTCTATCGAAGATTCATAAAAGATTTCTCTAAAGTGTCCAAGCCTCTCTCGAATCTGCTTATGAATGGAGTTGTCTTTGATTTTAATGATGAATGTTTGAAGGCTTTCAATTTCTTGAAAGAAAAACTTATTTCTGCTCCAATTGTGATAGCTCCAAATTGGGAATGGCCTTTTGAGTTGATGTGTGACGCTAGTGACTATGCAGTGGGGGCAGTTTTGGGACAGCAAATTGACAAGGTATTCAGGTCTATTTATTATGCTAGTCGAACTCTAAATGATGCTCAACTGAATTATGCTACTACAGAAAAAGAGTTGCTAGCTATTGTGTTTGCCTGTGATAAATTTAGACTGTATCTGATCGGTAATAAAGTGATTGTCTACACTGATCACTCTGCCATTAAATACTTGATGTCAAAGAAAGATGCCAAGCCCCGCCTCATTAGATGGATTCTTTTACTTCAAGAATTTGACATGGAAATTCGTGACAAGAAGGGTAGAGAGAATGTGGTAGCTGATCACCTCTCTAGGCTTGAAGTGGAGGAGAATGAAAATAAGAAAGTAGTGCAAATCAATGATTACTTTCCTGATGAGCAGTTGTTTGGGGTAAGTGAGAATTTAGCTGTCCCTTGGTTTGCTGACATAGTGAACTTCTTGGTTGCCAAGATCGTGCCTCCTGAAATGTCGAAGCAGCAATTAAAGAAATTCTTTTCTGAGGTGAAACATTACTATTGGGAGGAGCCTATTCTCTATAGGCACTGTGTTGATCAAATTATCAGACGGTGTGTTCCTGAAGAAGAGATGCAGTCAATTCTCAACCATTGTCACACTCAACAATGTGGTGGGCACTTTGGTGCATCCAGAACGACAGCCAAGGTATTACAAAGTGGTTTCTATTGGCCTTCATTAATCAAGGATGCTAATGCTTTTGTCAAGGCCTGTGATAGATGTCAGCGAACTGGTAATATCTCGAGGAGAAATGAAATGCCTTTACAGGGAATTCTTGAAGTGGAACTGTTTGATGTATGGGGCATTGATTTCATGGGGCCTTTTCCACCATCTTACAACAATGAATATATTTTATTGGCAGTAGATTATGTATCCAAATGGGTGGAGGCTGCAGCAACTAGAGCCAATGACGGTAAAACTGTGCTTAATTTTCTTCATAAACATATTTTAACTAGATTTGGCACTCCCCGAGCTCTTATTAGTGATGAAGGGAAACACTTTGTGAATAAACAACTTGATGCATTACTGGCTCGTTATGGAGTATATCATCGAAAAGCTTTGCCTTACCATCCTCAATCGAATGGGCAAGCTGAAATTTCAAACAGAGAAATCAAGAGTATCCTTGAGAAGACCGTTGACAGTTCGAGGAAAAATTGGTCGAAGAAGTTAGATGATGCGATTTGGGCCTACAGAACTGCATTCAAAACACCAATAGTGTAACGCCCCAACTCCAGGGACTGTTACGGTGTGCCTTGTAAACAGTGCTCAACTCGCTAATCGAGTCATTTGGCCAAAAACGTGTAACTAAGTATGGTTAGCGGTTTACGGATCAAACATTTTGGTTAAGATGTAACGTTTCACTTGAACGTTTAATATATATATTGGGATCCCGAAAATAAAGTTTCAGAGTTTATTACAGAAAATATTTACAACAGATCGTTCTAGCGGCAAAACAGGGTTCAACCCTAGTTCCACTTTAAACCTCGGTCATGGTGGACGAGCAGCTGCATATGTACATATCATCACCTAAGCTCTTCAACTCAAGGATGGTCCAGCTTCCTCTTGCCTTTACCTGCACCACGTATCACCCGTGAGCCAAAGCCTAGCAAGAAAACACAATAAAGCATGATATAATATCAACAACGATCATAATAACCATTCAGGACTATCAGTCCAGGAAAATAGGTGACAATAGCCAAAAGTCAAAATAATGAGCATAGCTCCCTCTAGCCATGTGACGATAGGTTCACCAGGGCTTAAATGATAAGTGATTCGTTCATAAGTTTGATCAGGACAGGTGCATGGTGAATGGTCACTAACATAACCTTCCTCCCGACTCTAGAGTCGTGCTATGGACAGCGTCCCCTAGCCATGTGACAAATAGTCACCGGGGTCATATACCTTGGCTATAAACATCTGGTCATAGACCAGGCAAGCGCTTATAAGTTCTTCGACTTTAGGGTCGGTCCCGCATTAATGCCATGGAGCTATTCAATGCGTGATCATCGACCTTAGGGTCGGTCTAGCATTAGTGCCATAGAGCCACTCAATGCATGATTCTCGACTTTAGAGTCGGTCCAGCATTAATGTCATGGAGCCATTCAATGCATGATTAATCGACCTTAGGGTCGGTCCCTAACTAGTCAGTGTCATACACAAGTAAGTCATGCCACCAATCATATATCATATGTTCTATATCCATAAACAAGGTATTCAGCATGCTTACTAAATAGGTATTAGTACGATTAGGACCATGCATAAACACAGAGGCTCAAGCTCTGAACGATATCATACTCAGTATACAAAACATGTCCTAATCACATGTCTCTCATGCATCATATGTAATATATCTAGCAATCCAACATGCACCAATAACAGCCATGCATGTCACGCTTAATAATCAACCAACATGCATCAAGAATAGCCATGCATGTCATACTCAATAATCAACCAACATGCATCATAATAGCCATGCATGTCATATTCAATAATCAACCAACATGCATCAATAATAGCCATGCATGTCACATATACACAGGGTGCAGTTTTCTTACCTCAAAGTCGAGCTAGAACGATTAAGAGAACGACCCTTGAGAACGATCAACTTTTAATCCTTTAGCGGTCACCTAGCCATAACCAAATATAAGGTATCATCAATAAAAATGATCAACATAAGTTCCCAAACCAATATCTAGCCTCCGGGACATCAATCCCCACTTAACCGGGTACTAGGATCAACCCCGAGGCCTATGGTAAGCATCCCTAAGCTAAAAACACAATTTTAGCCAAAAATACCCTGATGGGCCGCGGCTCACCACAGCCATGCCGCGGCTCATCTCCCTGACAGAGGCATTTCTGCCTCTGAAGCCACCTTAGGCCACGGCACACAAAAGCCAGGCGGCGGCTCATTACCCAGATCAGCCAAAAATCAGCAACGCACCAGCTCGACCTCCCCTGCATTTTCCCTTAGAACCAAGCCTTCAAACCAGTTCCAAACCTTCTCTAAACACACAATTAAACCTCTAAACATCACCCATAACTCCCCCTCATCAAAACCCAACCAAACATACACAAAAACTCCCCTTGATTCCCACTTTCTACATCAAAAACCATAAGCTGAAAACCAAAAGGAAAACAGAGCATAACCTGAATTTAATGGCTAGAACTCACCTTAAAAACGATTTTGAATCCCCTTAAATGTCTGAATCAAGTTCCCTAGCTCCCACCTTTGATCTCCTAGCTCAACTCCTCAATTTGGGCTCTCAAAATTCAAAGAAAAGTGAAGGGAGAAGCTTGTACGGGAAGAAAGGAAGAGATGAGGATGGGGCTCTCTGTTTTATTTTCATTCCACAGCCTTCTAAAATTCCCTTAGGCTGATATAAATCCTTAAGTTCAAAAGACCATAATGCCCTTAAGCCAAATAAACCCCTTTAAAAGCTTCCGAGGGTAAAACCGTCCTTTCCCGCCTATCTCGTTAATTATAATTAACGCTCTCCAATTCCCGCTATTCTCAATATTCCCAAATACCAATAAATCATATCCCATTACCCTTTAATTCTCAATAATGCTCTAATCATTAAATTCACCCCGAGACTCACCCCGAGCCCCGAACTTAAACCCGTTATGACTAGACCGAACACTTACATCTCATGATCGTCTCATGTCAAATAGCTCGAACCAATCCACCTTATAATGTGGCTATATTTATTAATCACAACCATGCACCCAAAATATACAATTACGCCCACAGTGGCCAAATTACCAAATTACCCTCATAATTAACATATGAACCCATATGCATGCATTCACCATCACATAATAATATAATTCATGTAAACATGCATATATTCATTAAATACTATAATAAATCAATTATGACCCTCCCGGCCTCCTAATCAAGGTCCTAAACCTTATTAGGAAATTTGGGGCATTACAAATAGGTATGTCTCCTTACAGGTTGGTGTTTGGTAAAGCATGTCATTTACCAGTTGAGTTGGAGCATAGGGCATTCTGGGCTATGAAAAAGTTGAATTTTGATTGGAGTGCAGCTAGTGAACGAAGGTTGTTGCAACTGAATGAACTTGATGAGTTCAGAAATGAGGCTTATGAAAACGCCAAGATTTATAAAGAGAGAACAAAGGCTTGGCATGACAAGAACTTAGTCAGGAAAGAGTTCCAACCAGGGCAGAGGGTACTTCTTTTTAATTCAAGATTGAGACTTTTTCCTAGAAAATTGAAGTCAAGATGGTCAGGACCATTCACTATTGTCCGGGTCTTTCCATATGGTTCTGTGGAAGTTCAAGGCAACTCAGGTGATTCTTTTAAGGTCAATGGTCAGAGATTGAAGCCTTACTTGGGTGGTAATTTTGATCAAGCAAAGTCGATCCTCCTTTTGAAGCCTCTCTGAAGAGGGGTTCAGCGTCCGGTTAAATGACGTTAACGACAGCGCTTGTAGGAGGCACCCTTTTTTTTGTGTTATTTATTTTACTTTTGCATCTGTAAACATTGGATATTTGGTTTATTTTTGGACTTTTCGAATCGTGAAAAACGTGAAAAATCAAAAAAATCAAAAAAATTAAAGAAAAAGAAAAAAAATAGAGAATCCTTAAGGGCCGCAGCATGGCCATATAATGTCGCGGCATTGCTGATTTCAGAGGCCCACGAATTTTGAAGAGAAGGGGCGGGCCGCAGCATGGCTGAGGAGGGCCGCGGCATTGAAACCCAATTTTCCCATAAAGGAGAGGCGGGCCGCGGCATAGATAACATAATGCCGCGGCATTTTATGCTATAAATTTGATGCGGGCCGCGGCATGGTGCTCGTAATGCCACGGCCCGTGTCCAAAATCAGGGGTAAAAAGCCCTAATTTTGCCCTCATCCTCATTCACTCTCACAATTTTCTTTTTACCAACACTCAAACCTCATATTCTCTCTCAATTCTCACAATCACTTCTCCATCTTGAGAATTTCGTCAGCCAAAGAGACAAAAAGGAGAAGCCTTGTGACAAGCAAGTAAGTATCTCACATCAATTCTAGAAGCTTTGTGAATGAAAGATATATTACATTTTGGCATTGTGGGCTGTTTTATATTTTTCTTGTGAGAAATCTAGGGGTTTTGTTGTTCTTAAACCAATTGGGGGGATTAGTCTGTTATTGTATTGAAAAAAAAAACATGGGTCCTAAGTGCAATCCTTCTAGAGATGCCTCCTCAAAGAAAGCCTCCTCATCCCGAACTCAACCAACACCACCTCCTCCTGCTGATTTTGATACGCAATTATTTGTCAATAAGGAAGCGGCTGACATGTTCAAAAAAATTCATAAGAAATCGGTGGTTAGGGAACGGGGATTTGAGTTTCAAGAGGAACCTTTTGCAAATAACCCTGCTTATGATATCATCCGGGCTGAAATAATGAGACGCAATTGGGGTTTCTTCTGCGACTCTACCTGTGTGGGAATGGCCAACTACTCTCAAATGTTTGAATTCTATGCCAATTTCCCATACCTTGATGCAGAAAAGAAAATTTTTATTAGGGGTAAAAAGGTGCCTACGGAAATTTATTCATTTAACCAATTACTGCACCTCCCTACATTGTCTGCGCTTGATGACGAGTATTGGCAGTTGGCCCATTTTAGCGAGCCAGATTATGATGTTGTGGCTGAAGTTCTGAGTATGGAAGGTGCTCGGTTTAATTATCATAATGGCAAGCCTAAAGACATGAACAGGTGGCAGCTTAACCAAATTGCTAAGGCATGGGTTTATTTTTTAATTTCACGCTTATTGCCGACCTCTCATGTTTCTACCGTTGATAGAGAGCGATGTTTGCTGGTTTATGCTATCATGACCAAGATGACAGTTGATGTGGGCCGAATAATTCGTTACAGCATTCGCAACATCAGCAAATTCAATACTACTGTTGGTTTTGCCCATGGTACTTTTCTCTCGACCCTATGTAACACTTATGAGGTACCAGTCTTCGCCAGCGATCTAGTTCGGAAGCCAATGGGGCCAATTAATCAGACTCTGTTTACAGCATTTCCTTCGACTTCTCTTACGCCGCCTTCCCCTGGCCAGCATTATAAGCGTAGACGGGTTGATGAACCAGCTGACATTGATCAAGCTGAGGAGGATGAAGCAGATGAAGCAGGCCCTAGTAATCCACCTTCGAATTTGACAATTGGTGGGCCTATTGATGAGCACACGCAGCGCACGCATGATCGCTTGGATTACCTTATTCGGCAAAATCAATACTTAATCCAATCACATCATGCGCAAAATCAGCATTATAATGAATTCCTGGCGCAATAGAATGAGTATGGGCGGGTTCGTATAAAGGAGTTGAATGCCTTAGTAACGCGGTGGACTACGAGCTCAGCTGATGAAAATTACTTCACTCCTCCACCGCAATTCAATCCATACAACCCGCCACCTCCACCTCCGCCATACTAACGTGGCATGCTTTGTGAGGTAGGTCTTCTTTCCTTACTCTTCATGTCACATTGGGGACAATGTGCAATTTAAATTTGGGGGAGGGGCTTATCAGTTATTGTGTTTCTCTTTGTTCTGTTAATTTTAGTTTGCTAATACTTTGTTTATAATATCATTTGTCATCAATTTGTGAGATAGTAATTGTGTGAATAACCGTGTGCTTGGTTGATTACTCTTGGGATTTAGTTTAAATGTTTTTTTGGAAATTTGAATATTTTCTGTAAATTGGGACAATTAGTATGTTATATATGTTTTACTTGGGTATGAGGAATGAATGGTGGAATCTGATAGAACTTGCATTACTTGTCTTTTGAGACAAAATCGTTGATAACATGTGTTTTGGAATATGATATAGGCAATCTTTTGGAATGTTTGGGCCTTTCAAGCTTACCCTTATCATTATTTTCCCTAGTTTGCTCATTTGTGCCTTAACTTGTTTTGTTGATTGTTTAACCACTTCATTAAGCCAAAATTGTACCAATTATTTTTCCCTGTCCTATGAATTATGCCATAAGTTTAGAAATAAGTTTAGGGGAGCGATTTGTGATTGGGTAGAGCGAAAAAGAAGGAAAAACATATTGGTGTGAGTGGATGAACAATGTAATTTTATCTTTCGATTGAGACAAGTGTAAAGTAAAAAAAATACTTGCAACATCACTGTAAATTAATTTCAATTTTCTTCAATAAAAAAAAAGAAGAAAAAATATATATATATATATAAAAAAAAATACATAAATAAAGTGATGTTGGTGTATTGGTTATGAGGTCTCAATCGTTGAAAAATGAGTTAAGTTTTGGGATGAAATCTTGAAATGCAATGTGGGTTGTTTGATTGATTTATTTTTAGGTGCTTTTGGTATAATGAAGCCTAAATGTCTTTTTATCTACCTTTACCTAAGCCAAAAATGCATGAACCTTAAAAGTCCTGTTGATTCCAAAACATGTGTTATTAACATTAGTGGAGAAATGCAAGTATGCAAGCATATTGAATTTTGGTGAGTGGATTGTTGAAAGAGTTAAATATGTATGATGTATTCTAATTGTTCATTTTGTTATTTACAACTCATATTCTAATTTCCAACTGAGGCATTTGGGTTAATTGTGAGAGTGATTATACTGAAATTCTGGTTGAAAATCGCATTTGCTATTTCGCGATTGATGACAGTGTGTTGTGGACAAAGTGGAGGCTTTATTTTTTGTGTGTTTTGTTTTGTTTCAAGTCTAAAGGCAATCTTTACTCGAGGGCGAGTAAAGGTTAAGTTTAGGGGAGTTTGTTGAGTCTAGTTTTTGTCATGTTTAGGTGATATTTTAAGTAGCCTTTTATCTTATTTTTCTTTCATTTAGTGTGGGTTTATGCTTTGTTTGTTTGTCTTTGTGAATATCAGGAAGAATTGAGTACTTGGAGGAAAATGTCAAAGAAAGGGAAGAAATAACCAAGTTTTTCAACATATTTCCAGAAAGGATGAATCTCAACATGATTTGGAAGTGTTGGTGAATTTTTGGGATGAAATCTTAAAAATTTGAGAAATCCCTTAAGAGCCACGGCATGAGCAAAGTAGAGCCGCGGCTAGCTGGTGAAATAGAACCACTGTTTTGAAGGAGAATCACGGGTCGCGGCATGGCAAGAGAGGGTCGCGGCATAGATGGGCATCAACCCAAAAATATTAGACACGGGCCGCGGCATGGTGCATGTAGAGTCGTGGCCCGCCTCTTTTAAAAACTGAATCTTAGGTTTTTATAAGGCGAAAAAGAGAGAAGAAAAGGTGTACGGACCTGGCGTGGAAATTTGCTTGAAGGCTGAAGGCTTGGAGTATTCAATCTACATGTTTTTCTTCTACTTTCTGATGTTATCTTTAATTGTCTTTGTGATTAGTATTATGATTATGAACTAATTTTCTGTTTAGGATTTTTAATTGAATCACTTGAATCCCTATTATGAACGAATGCAATTTCAATTTTCTTCTTCTGCAATCTTCTTCAATTCCATATAACTTGTTCTTATTGATTGATTATCGATTGGCCATCTATAGTCATTATATATATGTTTTTTTAAATCAAAATCTGAGAAGTGAGATTTGAATCTGTTGTGGTTATATTGGACATAATTTTAATTTGGAATGAAAGTATCCATATTAATTGTGTAACTGTTTATTAAGTTGTCGAGATTAATGCTACCTTTGTGGTTCAATTTACCATAGAAATATAGGAAATTGTCACCTAGGTTGAGTCTATAATTCATAGTATGATTATAGGTTGCTGTATCAACTTGTTAATTGAATTAGGCAGAAAGAAGAAGAACTTAGTACTTTGCATTAGGGAATGATAGGGAGGATAGTTGATGAGATTAAACATCCTAATTATTTCGTCAGTGTTTAAATCAAAAGTTTTACTATTAGTTGTTATTCTATTTAATTTTCAATTATTGTTTCTGAATATTATAGTTTCTTTTGTTGTGTCTACAAAAATCAAGAATTTTAATTGATCAAATAGAAAGAGAAATTAATTGACTGGTAATTGAGAATTCAGTCTTTGAGGACGATACTTGGTTTCTTTACCATATTATTACAAATTGTGACTGTGTGCACTTGCATAGCATATAAAAATTCGCAACAACTTTCATTCTCTTTCATTTCTTTACTCTTCTATTACTAAAAGGGTGGGCATAGGCCTCTCGAAGCATCACTTCAAGATCGTCGGCTCGTATGTACTCATTCTCAGAAGACATGTCCAGTTCAGTGAACCAAATTTGAAGACCAAGAATCCCAAGGTTGTCCAGAGCAAACTCACATTGGGCTCAATTGGGCTACCAATGTGGCCTTGGATCCCAATACCACTAACAGGTGCACCTTGCTCTTACAGGTCCAGAATATGTTGGATGTACTTCTCCGGACAGGATCTTGTATCACACCCAGAAGAAGGACCTTGTACATAAACCATAACCTTGGAAGGATGCTTCTCAATTCTAAAGGAGCCAGCAATCTCATGCCATCTGTTGTCATCATTACTAGAGCCAATCTGAACCCAAGCAGACACTTGATATGTCAAGAATAGTTTGACTTTGTCAGTGATCAATGAGCTGGCCCTGGCCACGTCTGAGTTCTATTCTTTACATGTATAAAATGATCGACCACTTAAAGGTTTTTGAGGTGGAAGGGAGTCTCTAGCCATTGGAGGAATTATATGAGGTGACCCAATTCCAACATTTAAGCTACAGTTTCCAAGGCTAAGCCCCCTATTTGTACCATTTCTTGGATTGTTGTTATCAATTATGTCAACTCAAAAGGCTGGGTTTTGATCAAAACAAAAGTTGTTGTGTTAGTTTTCAAGAATGATTGTCATAAGTATATGACTGACTATAAGCTCATCCTCATCTCAACTATCTTGGTAATTCTTAAAACATAATACTATACATTAATCTTAACCTGGATGACTATGCAAATTAAAAGAGATAAAAACACTGCCAATATGGAGGAAAATTGAAAGTATTATTGAACCAATCTCAATTACTGGCAGAGGTAAAGGAGGGGTTCTTTCTGCATGCTTGACGACTAAACTATTTAAAAGAATATCAGTTCCTAAAGGAGGGCCTTCTAAATATACGACCTCCTTTGATGGGGAACCATTTAGAAGGAACTTTCCTTTCAAGTTCAACTGCGTCCACTTCTTGTCTGTTGCTTGAACACTAAGAAAACAAAAACCAACCTTTTCAATGAGGGACTCATCATGTCATTCAGATGAATAAAGAAGAAGACTAAATAGAATACTAACTTGGCAATGCCAATATATTGATCTCTTCGATTTGGTGTTTGGACACATAAAGTGGCCCTCAAATCTGCACTTGTGTCGTTGTTACCAAATATGCGAACAACAGCAGTAACTTCATAAGCAAGCTTTCACTGAACTCTTCCACTGATATCCTGCTGAATTCCATTACAACTCTGCATGCATTCAGAAGATGAAGCAAAAACCTTTTCAGAAAGTGGAACGATTCTCCCATCTCCCGTAGAATCATGTAGAGCAATCTTGCATCCCCGTCCAGACCAATTAATCAAGCCATCCTCAAATGTTGGTTAAGAATGATATTACTGCCTCCAGTAGTAATTACCTCTGATTTCTTTGTTTTTACACAGATAACGATTACAGAATTGATGAGTAAGTCAACTCCTGGAGAAGGCCCTTCAAAATAGATATAGCCCTATCAGGCATTGTTGACAATGAAAAAGAGCCTTCCAAGGTTTCCCAAGTATGTTTTTCCACAGATGTTCTGCATGTTATAGAATCATTCAAACAAAACCTTCAACTTTTTCTTTTAAAAAATATCACAACAAGATGATGAATAAAACAACATCCATTACGTTCTAATAAAACAAAAGCTAGTTGTTGTAAAAACAATAACAAAAAGAACTAGCATAAAACAGAGAATAACAAATCAGATTTGAGCCAAAACAACACAAACAATTACTTGGTTCAGATCACAATGTAATTCTACATCCAAGGGGTAGAACAGCCTAAAAAATGGCTGAGAACTTCATTCATTAAGCTTGAGATCAGTACAAGAGTTTACACCAAGAAGCCTTGCTTCAAATTACAAAGAGAGCTCACACAATGAGAGATCAAGATCAGATACACTTGAAATCTTTACAACCCTCCAATCTCACTTAATTTCTAACTCTTAACCAATGTCCCAACAGACCAAGGTTCTCAAGTATTTATAGCTAATTCCCTTAACATAACTAACTAACTAAACATAACAATAAAATTGAAAGAAAAAGAACCTGAACTCCACATCAGCATATCAGTTAAAATGGCTTAACTAACACCACAAATCCACCTTAGACAGTCACTTTAGCTGAAAGAAAAATAAATTATAAGCTGAACTACCTTGAGCCAAAATGGCTCATCAGCACTAGTTAATGCTGAGTAAGTTTAGGCTATGCCTAAACTTTTGTAGGCTAACACTTTTAGTGAGCATATTAGCTGGGTTTTCTTCAGTACTGATTTTCTTAGCTTGAACCTCTCCCTTTGCTACAATGTCTCGGATAAAATGAAATTTTATGTCTATGTGCTTAGACCTTTCATGTAGCATAGAATTTTTTATTAGGTGTAATGCACTCTATTTGTCATGTGTCAAACCTTTGAGCCATAAAGCTTCCTTAAAAGCTTCTATAGTAGCCATGTATTCTGCTTCATTGGTTGACAAGGCAACTACCTTTCACAAATTTGACCTCTAGCTAACAGTTCCACCAAGTACTGTGAATACAAGTCCAGTTAAGGACCTTCTTGTATCCAAATTTGCAGTACAATCACTGGTCAACATATCCTACAACCTCTCCTTTTGATCCTACATTGCCATTAGAAATAAGACCAAGTTTGAGAGATCCTTTAATGTACCTGAGTATCCATTTAACTGCTGTCCAGTGAGTTTCTCCAGGATCTTCCATATATCTACTAACCACACTTAGAGCATAAGCTAGATCAGGCCGAGTATACACCATTGCATACATTAGGCTTCCCACAGCACTAGTGTAAGGCACCTTTTCCTTTAGTCCCCTTTCTGCATCTGTTTTAGGACACTGAGTTTGAGACAACTTGAAATGTGGAGCAAGAGGTGTTGACATAATTTTTGAGTTATCCATTCCAAACTTTTCTAACACTTTCTTTAAGTAGCCTTCCTGAGATAGTTTGATAACATCAGTTTCACTTTGATCAATTTCTATTCCAAGTATCTTCTTTGCTTTGCCAAGATCTTTCATCTCGAATTCACTGCTTAGTTTTCTTTTCAGCTTTGTGATTTCACTTCTATTTTTCCCAACTATAAGAATATCATCAACATATAAAAGTAAGTATACATGTTGATTAAAATAGACACAAGGATCACACCTACTTTTGGTGAAACCAATTTTGATAATGAAATCATTAAATCTAATGTTCCATTGCCTTGGAACCTGCTTAAGACCATACAAAGATCATTTGAAAAGACACACTTGATTAGGATTTCCATTGTCAAATCCTTCAGGCTGCTTCATAAAGATTTCTTCTTCTAACTGTCCATGAAGAAAAACAGTCCTCACATCCCTTTGGTCCACCTCAAGATTGTCCCTAGCAGCTTTTGCTAATATAACCCGAATTGATGTTTGTCTAACAACTGGAGAAAAAATTTCATTATAATCTACACCTTCCTTTTGAGTAAAGCCTTTGGCTACAAGTCTAGCCTTGTATCTCTCCTTTTCAATTCCTGGTATGCCCTCCTTTCTTTTGAAAATTCATTTACAACCTACCAGCTTTTTCTTCTCTTGTTTGTCCACCAGAATCCAAGTTTCATTTTTCAGTAATGAACTCATTTCCTCTTCCTTGGCTTGTTTCCATAGTTTGCTTTCAGGTCTACTGGTGGCTTATTTAACAGTTATATGATCATAACTAATTTCCTCTTCTACTACAGATAAGGCATATGAAATGAAATCTACATATCCAAGTCTTTCAGGTGCTTTCGCCTCTCTATCTCTCTGTCCCTAGCAAGCTGGTAATTACTCAAGTCAATTTGAGTTTCATCATGTTGAATCTAAACTTGTTGATCAGAAGTTTCAATTTCCAACTGAGTCTTTGTCTGTTTTTCATCACTAACTTCTTTTCAACTTTCATAGGCTTTTCATCCTCTCTGAAAACAACATCTCTACTTATGATGCATTTTTTGAAACATTCTTCAAAGCACCACAGTTTGTAACCTTTTACACCATTTGGATATCCAATGAACATGCACTTGACAACTCTAGGCTCAAGCTTGTCTTGTCGAATGTGAGAATATGTTGTGCATCCAAACACTTTTAAGTGTTCATAAGATGGTTTCTGTCCTATCCAAACCTCTTGAGGGGTTTTGAAATTCAAAGTTACTGAAGGACACCGATAGATTAAGTATTTAGCTGTAGTAACAGCTTCTCCCCAAAATTTACTTTCTAAATTTGCACCTTTCAACTTGCACCTCACTCTTTCTAGAAGAGTTCTATTAATCCTCTCAGCCAAGCCATTCTGTTGAGGAGTATTTCGGATTGTGCGATACCTTGCTATACCACCATTGCTACAATATTCGTCAATTTCCCTAGAGCAATATTCAAGGTCATTGTCAGTCCTTAATTTCTTTATTTTCACTCCTGTTTGATTTTCTATTAGTTTCTTCAAAGTGATGAAACTATCCAAAGCTTGGTCTTTAGATTTCAAGAGCAACACCCACACCTTCCGAGAGTAATCATCTATGATACTCAAAAAATAGTTTGCTCCACCTAAAGACGATACCCTTGCTGGTCCCCATAGATCAGAGAGAATATAAGCCAATGGAGCTGTAGCGTTATGGATTCCAGCACCAAATTTCACCCTACAACATTTTCCATAAACACATTCTTCACAAAAATCGAGCTTGCCACTAAGAACCCCTTGCTTCAATAATTCTGAGATTCCTCTTTCACTAATATGCCCAAGTCTTTCATGCCAAAGCTGAGTTAAATCAACATCTTTGTTTGAAGCTACTACTGCAGATCCAACAACAGATTTCCCTGCCAGAAAATAAAGACCTCCTCTGAATCCACCATTCATAACCATAAGAGATCCCTTTAGAACATTCATACAACATCCATCAATTTTCACTATACACCCATTTGATGCTAGGACTCCAACAGATAACAGATTTCTTCATAATTCAGGTACATACCTGACATTTTTCATAGTTCTACTTACACCATCATGCATTTTAATTACAATAGATCCAATTCCTTGCACCTTACATGCTTTATTGTTTCCCAAAAGAACAGATCCGCCTGATTTCTTCAAGATTGCAAAATAGATCTTTATTTGGACACATGTGAAAAGAGCACCCAGAGTCAAATATCCAATCTTCACATATTTTTTCACTTTAAACCAACAATACATTTGTAACGCCCCACGTCACTATGGCTGTTTCCTGGAATGACGACTGGCCCTATAAACCAACACAAGTCTTTCCAGTGTGCTTTGTCCTCACTTGCACGCTTCATGAGAAAACTTCCCAGGAGGTCACCCATCATAAGATTGCTCCAGGTCAAGCACGCTTAACTTTGGAGTTCTCAAGTGGTGGGCTACCGAAAAGAAGATGCATCTTGTTGGCATAGGTAGTACCCATCAATCCATTTAATCTCTCTTCAACTGTGTAGTCCCATACCTACACAGTCTTAGAATCATCACACTTGACCCTCCCCAGGCGGTGTGGGATTGCACAGCTTTACCCGGTCTTTCCCCTTACGGATCACAAGATTCTGACTGTCACAACATCAGCTGACTCATAGCCATCAGATACTACACTTGCTTCACCCTTTTCATTCTTTCCATCTCTATTCAGCTTGTTCTTGAGTAGAAAACAATCAGCCTTATAATGCCATTCTTTCTTACAGTAGTTACAAAACTTCCCTGGTTTAAACTTTGACTTTGATCCGTGATTACTACGAATCCTATGACCATTAAAGTTCTTGTGATTCTTGAACTCTCTTTTGTCAGATGTACCTCTAATCAATAAACCTTCACCATTGGATTCAGTTTCCTCTTCAGATCTTTTCTGAATTTCTTTTGAGTTTAATGCACCTTTTACTTCTGCCATGGTTAGTGTTTCTTTTCCATACAGAATAGCATCAACAAAATGCTCATAAGATCTAGGTAAATAACTGAGAAGAATTATACCTTGATCTTCTTCATCTATCTTCACTCCAATGTTTTCCAACTCGAGGATGATTTTGTTAAAATCATAAAAGTGTTTCCTCAGCTCCTTTGAGTCATCCATGCAAAGTGTGTAGAGCTTTTTCTTCAGAAAAAGCTTGTTCGCTAGAGACTTCTTGAGATAGATTGATGCCAATTTATTCCACAAACCAGAAGTTGTTTCTTCATGAGAAACCTCTCTAAGAACCTCATCACCAAAACTCAAGAGAATTGCACTATGTGCTTTTGTTTTTGTCTCTTTCTTTGTCTTATCGTCTTTGATTGCTTTTGATTCCTCTTCGTTCAAAGCTTCTGAGATACCTTGATGAACTAGAAGAGCCTTCATTTTGATTCTCCATAAGCCAAAATCGTTCTCTCCATTGAACTTGTCCACCTCAAATCTTGCTGAACTCATTCTTGCTTTTTTTTTCTTGATCAACAAAGATGATCACCAAGTAGTTCTTGAATCCTCCAATGCAACATGTGCGTCTGATACCACTTGTTGTAAAAACAACAACAAAAAGAATTAGCATAAAACAGAAATAACAAATTAGATTTGAGCCAAAACAACACAAACACTTACTTGGTTAGAATCACAATGTAATCCTACATCCAAGGGGTAGAACAACCTCAAAAATGGCTGAGAACTTCATTCATTAAGCTTGAGATTAGTACAAGAGTTTACACTAAGAGGCCTTGCTTCAAATTACAAAGAGAGCTCACACAATGAGAGATCAAGATCAGATACACTTGAACTCTTTACAACCCTCCAATCTCACTTAATTTCTAACTCTTAATCAATATCCCAATAGACCAAGGTTCTCAAGTATTTATAGCTAATTCCCTTAACAAAACTAACTAACTAAACATAAAAATAAAACTGAAAGATAAAGAGCCTGAACTCCACATCAGCATATCAGTTAAAGTGGTTGAACTAACACCACACTAGTCCTTGAACCTTGATATTGTAGCTCCAAAGTTGCTATGACGTTACCATTTCCCTCAAAAGAGCCAGATGCTCCAACACAAGCTGAAACGGAATACATAGAACCCAAAGAAATTCTACCAGTAATATCTTGCTCTAATCCATGCCAACATAGCGTACGATTCAAGATGATGGCATGGTTTCCAATGTATTTTACAGCCACTTCTTTCAAATTACATTAATCGAGAAAAATGTAATACCCAACTATTTCTAAGACCTTGGACCATTAAAACTACTAGATATAGCTACTACTTTGAAGAAAACATACATAAGAAATAATAATAACTTTATATTGTGCAAATTACAAAGTAAAATATAAAATGTGGTATGGGTACCCATTGTTTAATAAAACATAAAAACATAGCTTTAAATCAATTGTTCAAAAACTAGATGTGGAATTACAATAGAAACATAATTCAAAAGACTAAAATAAACGTCATCCTCGATCGACACGCAGTCCACTCAGTCCGTTCATCCTCAACACACATGCCAAGCTTTCAAGAATACTTCCGCCTCGATATCTATTTTCCTGCATCACACTAAAAATAAAGGGATGAGCCTAATGCCCAGCAAGGAAAAATCTACTAATCAATCATATAACATAAAACATAAACACAAGACTATATCACAAAAATATACTATAAAATATATATCACAACTCTAACCCATCTCCATGGTAAACATTAGGGTTTTCTAGCTAAGCAAATATAAGCCTCAAAATACATTGTGGTTTGCTAGCTAAGAAACTATGAGCCCCAAGCAACATAAAAATATTGGGGTTTGCTAGCTAAGCAACTATAAGCCTCAAAATACATTGAGGTTTGCTAGCTAAGCAACTATGAGCCCCAAGCAACATAAAAACATTGGGGTTTGCTAGCTAATCAACTATAAGCCTCAAAATACATTGAGGTTTGCTAGCTAAGCAACTACGAGCCCCAAAGACTACAAGAAATATTCATATATATCATAACATAACATATCATAACATATAAGCGTAAAATCTATCCTAATTTCCTTACCAACACCGGGATATTTGAGAACAAGGGCGAGATTTGGAACACTCCTAAAACCAACAATAAGAATGGTGAGTATTTCTAAAGAAAAGAGATGAAAAGAAGAGAACTAAAACCACCAATAAGAAACTTACCGAAAAGAAACCTTAAGTTCAAAGAACTTAAATACCTAACCAAGAATCGAAACAACGAGTTAGGATCTGAATGAAAACTAAGGAATCAAACAGAATAAAACTTATGAATAGTATTACCTTGGATGTACTAGAACCGATCTACACTTCAATATCGAAAACACACTTTATCTCACTACCCAAGTGTTTATAAAGCTTAAGATAATAAAGCTTTTATCCCAAAACCCAATTGTTTCTTTCTATAGAAATCCTAGCAGCTTGAAGGCTCTGATCAAATGCTTGAAGAATGAAGAAAATGGCTGAGCACTAGGTCTTATTTATAGAGTTTGAGGAGTGAAACTATCCTATTAAAAAAATAAAAATAAAATACTTAAACCCTTAAATAAACATGATTATGACAAGTATCATGCTCTTAATGGTTTTGGAAGGTTCTAGAGTTTCTAGATCTTTCTTTTATTTAAAAAAAATACTTAAATCCTTAAATAAACATGATTATGACAATTGTCATGGTCTAAATGGTTCTAGAAGATTCTAGAATTTCTAGAACTTTCTTTTATTTAAACTATAATTAAATCCTTAAATAAACATGATTATGACAAGTGTCATACTCTTAATGGTTCTGGAAGATTCTAGAGTTTCTAGAACTTTCTTTTATTTAAACTATAATTAAATTCTTAAATAAACATGATTATGACAAGTGTCATGCTCTTAATGGTTCTATCTAAAGCTTAGGTTATAATTAAAATATTTCTATGACTAAAAATATTAATAAAATCTTATGTTATAATTAATATTCTTAAACTATAGGTTAAACTTATAAAATTCATAATTGTTGCTACGAATTTCCAACTAACAACTACTACTATTGTTGTTGTTGTTGCTGCTGCTGCTGCGCTGCTGCTACTACTGCTACTGCTACTACTGCTGCTGCTGCTCCTTCACCTGCTGCTCCTGCTACTGCTCCTGCTACTTCTACTGCTACTGTTGTTGTTGCTGCTACTGCACCTGCTGCTGCTCCTGCTGCTTCTGCTCCTGTTGCTGCTGTTCCTGCTGCTTCTGCTCCTTCACCTGCTGCTCCTGCTACTGCTACTGCTACTTCTACTGCTACTGTTGTTGTTGCTACTGCTACACCTGCTACTGCTCCTGCTGCTGCTGGTGCTACTACTACTACTACTACTGAACATTCTAAGTATAATTATAGACAAGGGAATGTCTAAACTTTTTATTAGTACTAGCCAGAAAACAAAAATACCAAATGCAAGAAAAAATTAATTGGAAAATAATAGCCCTTCGAGGCCTGCATGTTATGATAGCCATTTACACAAAATCTTGTAAACAATAAAAATATATTGTAGTATATAATCCAAATAGTAAAGACCCCTCTACGGCAAGTCGTTTTACTTCACGTTACTCATTAACGGTATTGGTTATTTTTTCTGCTAAAGGCCATAACAGAGATAACTTTCTTGGCACATTATATATATTTGGAGGCCCTCTTTCTCATGAGATATGTTACACAAATATCAGAGTAAAAACACGTGTCAACAAGTTTCAAGATTCTTGAGTAGGTGACGATCAAGAAGGAAAGTTTGGAGAAGTTATTTCTGCACGTATACTGGAGAGTGTATTAGAGTTTACTGTGGTTGTAAACTTGTGGCTCTGCCATTGTTGTACAGAGTGAAGAAGAGAGAGAGGTTTGAGTATTGTTTGAGGGCTATAAAGACTTGTATTCATTTTTCTTTCATAGTGGATGAGCTCGAATTGGATGCAGGTTCCACATTTTTCGAATTGAACCAGTATAATCTCGTGTTCTCTTTCTCTCTTGCACCATTGTTTCTCTGTTTTGTTTACTAGATTATGTTCATCGTGTGTTTCTGTAATTGTCTGGCTTGTGAGTTTCAGGGAATTTTGAGTTCAAGCTTCGGTGTCTTGTTGAATCACGATATATACATACATATATATATATATACTAGGGGTATATAAGTAACGTGCAACAAGTTGGCATAGTTTTATTTATATATTATTATATTTTTTAATTATCATTTCAGTTTTAAATAAATAAATAAATAATATTATATATTATAAAAGAATTACACAAACATATTTTAAAAAATTAAGCTAAAACACAGTTATATATAATAAATAAATAATATCATAATTTTTATTTAAAAAAATCGTTAAGCTAAGAATCTATTAGATACACATTTTTACATATAAAACATGATGCATTCTAGTTTCAAAGTAAATTATTTAATGTTGTTTATTAGTTTAAAATTTAGTGTTCATAATAATTTAAATTTTTGTCGTTTTTATGTTTTGATTTATATATGGTGATTTTAATTTTAAAATGAAATAATTTTTTTCTAATATTCTTTTAGAAAAAATATTCAATATAATAAAATATTAAGAAATTCTAAATTAAAGTATGAATTTAAAATTTTCATTTGATGAAATTTTAATTATTTAATTAACAAAAATTTAAAGTGAACAAAATTTATATATAAATATATGTTATTCAATTAATGGTTAGAGCAATTAAAATAAATATTTTTTCATTAAAAAATCTAAACGAAAAAAATAAGAAATATGTATATTTATGTCTTATATCACTATTACATTTACATATATGCTTGGATAAACAAAATATATTAAGTGTGACAAAATAAATCATTCATAAACGAAAGTGCCGATTGCATTTTTCACTATCAACCTAATCCGAGAGTTTAAAGAAAATAATAGAAAAGAATACAAGAATTTTACGTTGATCAAGCTATAAAAGTGTCACAGTCCACGAGTCTATGGTATTTAGTGAGATTGAAGCTTGTTTGAGCAAACTTCAATGGTTTTTCTCAAACAGCATATATATTGCACTGACTTACAGAGTTTCTCTCTATAAAATTCAGACCATTTACAAGGAAATACCCCAGCCCTATTTATAGAGGTTGTGGTCATTAATGTCAATCATGAATTATTAATACAAATTTCCCCCTTATTGGGGTATTAATGTTGAATTATACAAAAAGGGTTGCACTAAATAGAGACTGCGACTCATGCAGATTGCAGGGGGCCCATTGCAGAAAGTTGTTTACAAGCTTTATGGGGAACATGCCCTTGACAGTGTCAGGCAGCGTAATAGGAAATGCCGATTGTCGAATGTACGACTTGACATCATTACTCGAGCCTCTCCAAGAGGTTGCCAGACAATCTTCTGATGGCCCACACTCACAATGATTGTCACCTGGTAGCTCTTCTAGGTCCCGAGGACAAAATCCTAGACCTAGAAGACAGCTGACTTAAGAAGGCGCAAGAACCTCTAAAATGTTCCTCGAGGTGTGATCTCACTTGGAGACATCCACACCTTGAGGACAAACCTTGGCGGGTGGCCTCCATTGGAGACATCCGCGTTTGGCCAGCTTGGAGTACGTGGAGGAGTTCACACGTACTCTGAGAACATCATACCTTGTCTTGTCGTTAATTACTTCTAATTGCCACGTGTCGATGGTGAAAACACATACAATAGAAAGAAAATAATAAATTTAAATACATAAATATTTTTTGGTTATAGTATTTAAAATATAATTTGTAAAATCCTTTTTTGGCTAAACTTTAATTTAGACAAAATATTTTAATTATTTAAAGAAAAATCAGTAGCAAATCTCCTTGTTGATATTCAGTTTTATTAGCAATATTCTCAGCTGATTTTGTAATGTGAAAAGATCTCTTCATGTGAATATATTTGTTACCTTTTTTATCTCAAATAATCAATTTTTGGTAACAATATATTTGTGCAAATATCTTGAGATTATTTTCAGGGATTATATGGGATTATGGTTATCCTGGAAATAAAGAAGGTATCGAAAATGAACATGGTCAAGAGAAATGACCATGTTCGTTCTGCCAGATCAAACGAATCACGTGCTGACTCATCAGTTTCCTTTTCTGTCGACTCAGAATCCATCTGGCTGGCTGTTTTCCTAAATCAAAGGAATTCGCAAATTGATTTCAAAGATACCAGAAAATCATGGCCTTGGACGATTTCCCTTCCTATAAATACCTTGCCAAGGCCTTTGGATTTTTCACCTCTTCCATTTTTGAATATTTGTAATCGTTATGCTATTTTGAAGAGTGTGTTTATTTGTAGAGATTAAGTTTGTTCACCTTAATCTTTGTGAGAGTGCTGAGTGTACTTGTGAATATCTATCTAGTCCATTGTAAACAGATAGTGTCTATTGTGAACGTGTTCATAAGGATCTTCGGGAGAGGATTCGAACTAAGTCTCACTTCGGGAGAAAGTGTGCACTCGCTGTTCTTTGAAGGGAGTTCAAGAGATTCAGCGTTTCATCAAACCAGATTCGTAGAGAAGAGTACAACAAGATTGCGGCAATAGTTTAAGAGGGAGTCTTACATTGTTTAAGTCAATGCTTTTGTACACTTTGTTTCTTTAATAATTGGTTTATTCTCTGGGCGTGGCCCCAAGGAGTAGGATATCCGAAAGGGTTTCTGAACCTTGTAAAAATTCACTGTGTTCTTTAATTTTTGCACTGTTTAATTTTTGTGTTCAATTCTGTCGTGACAAGTTCGGATTCTGTCTCGACAGAATTGCTTTCTGGGTAAACATCTAATTACCATTCCGCATTTTAATTAATTCATTGTTTAATTAATCTGGTAATTATTAAAAACGGAATTTCAATTGGTATCAGAGCGGGTCACTAAACTCTTAGTGCGATCTTGTATTTTTCCGTTTGTTTTGTGTCTTGTGAAATGTCTTTCTTTGCAGAAGGTGGATCTATAACTCGTCCTCCCTTGTTGAATGATTCCAACTATCCTTATTGGAAGGTTAGGATGAGAGCCTTTATTAAATCACAAGAAGAAAAGGCTTGGAGATCAATCTTAACAGGTTGGACACCCCCGTCTGAATCTGATGATATCACAAAGGTAAAATCTGAAATTAACTGGATTGATGCTGAAGATAAATTATCCAGTTATAACAACAAAGCTTTGCATGCTATCTTTAATGGGGTTGGTGAAGGTTACATAAAATTAATATCTTCATGTGAATCTGCCAAAGAAGCTTGGGAAATCCTTCAAACTCAATTTGAAGGAACTGCTGATGTAAAACGTTCTAGGCTTGTTATGTTAACTACTAGATTTGAAAATCTTAGAATGACAGAGACTGAGTCTCTCACAGAATTCTATGAAAAATTGTCTGATATAGCTAATGAATATTTTGCTTTGGGAGAAAAATTGGAAAATAATGTGTTAGTTCGAAAAATTGTTAGAGTGCTTCCTAACAGGTTTCAAACAAAGCTCACAGCAATTGAAGAAGCCAAAGATCTCGACACAATGAAAGTAGAGGAATTGATGGGTTCATTGCGAACGTTTGAACTCAATCAACAAATTCGCCAAAAGGAAAATCCAAGTGCTCCTAAAGAAAAATCAGTTGCTCTCAAATCTTCAAAAATAAAAGATTCTGAAGAAAATGATGGTGAAGACGAAATGGCTTTGTTGACCAAAAATTTTCAAAAATACATGAAACAGATTGGTAACAAAAAATCCTCGTTCAAATCTTCCAAAGGTAATCAATTTTCTAGACCTTTTGACAATAACAATAAAAGAGGCATGCAATGCAAGGAATGTGAAGGATTTGGTCACATTCAATCTGAATGTGCTAACACACTGAAGAAAAACAAAAAGGTAATGGCAGCTACTTGGAGTGATCATGACTCTGAAAGTAGTGATGAGGAAGATAACATGAATCTTGCCTTAACCTCTGTTGTTTCTGCATTAACACTAAATTTGCAGGATAATAAAAGGGTTGTTTGCCTAAACAATGCTGTTCAGGAAGATAATTCTGATTGTGAATCTAGTGAGTCTGATCTAGACGAGGATTCTCTGAAAGAATCATACAAAGATATGTATGATCAATGGTTAAGGGTTTGTTCTGATAATCGCTTAATGGCAAGCAATAATAAATTCTTACAAGAAAAGAATGATGATCTTGTAAACACTGTGAAAAATCTTGAAGAAAAAATTATTGCAAAAGATTGTGAAATTAAGCGATTGGCAAATGAAATTAATCACATGATTAAAGGTGTTAAAATGCTTAATCCAAATTCCAGGATTTTGGATGATGTTATTGATGCAGGTCAAAAAGCTGGTAATTTTTCTGGATTGGGATCTGATGGTTTTAAATCAAAAGGAAAAACCATTTTTGTGAAATCTGGAATACGTTCTGTTGCATCCACTAACCTTTCTGCAGGTACATCTCACACAGTTGATTCGACAAAAAGAAAATCTGTTTCCACATCTGTTAAACAGACCAATCGGTTCATTCCAATATGTCATTTCTGTGGAGTGAAAGGACACATCCGGCCCAGATGTTTTACTATGATGAATGTTTTCAAAAACAATTAATTAAATCATTATAGTAAAACAAAACATGTTGTCAGAAAACCTTCAAAATATGTTTGGGTTGAAAAAGCAAGAAAAACTTGTCATGCTGCTTTTACTTGTCATAAATCTCGTGCTTTTAATTCTTGGTATTTTGATAGTGGATGCTCTAGACATATGACAGGTGATGCAAATATACTCACCAATTTCAAATCTATGAAATGTGGTGGAGTAACATTTGGTGATGGTATGTCAGGTAATATTCTTGGAAAAGGTACTCTGAGTCTTGATGGTTTACCAAAATTGAGAAATGTTTTACTTGTTGAAGGACTTAAGGCTAATTTAATTAGTATAAGTCAGATTTGTGATCAAGGCTTCTTAGTAAATTTTTCTCGTGATGATTGCAATGTTGTTGATAAAAATGGCGTGAGTATATTGAAAGGATATAGATCCATTGATAATTGCTATACTCTTTCGCCATCTCTCACATGTCACACGGCCATAAGTAATACCACTGATTTATGGCATGAGAAACTAGGTCATATAAATTTCAAAAATTTGAAAAAAATTGCAAGTGCAGGATTAGTTCGTGGTTTACCCAAGTTGGGTAGAGAATCTGCAGGTAAATGTGAACCATGTCAGTTGGGGAAACAATTAAAAAACTCCCACACAACTGTCACGGGGAATCAATACTTCAAAAGTTCTTGAACTTTTGCACATGGATCTTATGGGTCCCATTCAAGTTGAAAGTATCAATGGAAAAAGGTATATCTTTGTGTGTGTTGATGATTTTTCTCGTTTTACTTGGGTTGACTTCTTAAGGGAAAAATCAGACACGTTTGATGCCTTCAAAAATCTGTGCATTAAATTGAGAGTTGAAAAAGATTGCAATATAGGCAAGATTGTGAGAATTAGAAGTGATCATGGTAAAGAATTTGAGAATACTGTTTATGATGATTTCTGTAAATCTCTAGGAATCTCTCATGAGTTCTCAGCTCCCAAGACTCCAGAACAAAATGGGGTTGTTGAGAGAAAAAATAGAACCTTGCAGGAGATGGCTAGAGTAATGCTAAACAGTAAAAAACTCTCCAAACGATTATGGGCAGAAGCAATATTCACTGCTTGCTACACAATCAATCGAGTTTTTCTTAGGCCAGGTACTTTCAAAACTCCCTACGAAATTTGGAAAGCTAAAAAGCCCAATGTAAGTTATTTTCATGTTTTTGGATGCATATGCTATATTCTCAGAGATCGTGAGAATATTGGAAAATTTGATTCAAAAATTGATATAGGAGTGTTTCTTGGATATTCTATGAATAGTAGAGCTTATCGTGTTTTTAACATGAGAACTCAAACTGTAATGGAATCATCCAATGTTGTTGTTGATGATTTAAAAGATTTCTCTGAATATTCCAATGAAGAAGAAATTGATAGGTTTATTGCAGAAACCTCTCAGACAGAATCTCCTACGGTGAAAAAAGATGATGTTGTGCCCTCTCATACCGAATCTGTTACAACAGAAGCTGAATCTGTTCCAACATCGTCCGATCGATCAACAAAGGAAAGGCCAGAAATCATCACAGATTCAATACAGAGAGAACCTTCTGCCAGAATAAAAAAGAATCATCCTTCAGATCTCATTCTTGGTGATATTGAAGAAAGCATGGTAACAAGAAAAAGGTATGTGAATTTGGTTCAATTCGTTTGCTTTGCATCCAGCTTTGAACCAAAAAAATGTGAAAGAAGCCCTGAATGATGAGTCATGGATAAAAGCAATGCAAGAAGAATTGGAACAATTCACAAGAAATGAGGTATGGACTCTTGTTCCTAGACCAAATCATACAAATGTTATTGGTACCAAATGGATTTTCAAAAACAAAACTGATGAATTTGGTACAATAATAAGAAATAAAGCTAGGCTAGTTGCTCAGGGGTATACTCAAATTGAAGGAGTTGATTTTGATGAAACTTTTGCCCATGTTGCAAGACTTGAGTCAATAAGATTGCTATTGGCTGTTGCCTGTGTTGTTGGATTCAAACTTTTTCAAATGGATGTTAAATCTGCATTTTTAAATGGAAATTTGAATGAGGAAGCATTTGTTGAACAACCAAAAGGATTTGAAGATCCACATAATCCTAATCATGTTTTTCAACTTAAAAAAGTTCTCTATGGCCTGAAACAGGCTCCTAGAGCTTGGTATGAAAGATTGACTCAATTTCTTGTTTCAAATGGGTATAAAAGAGGAGTAGATAAAACTTTTTTCATCAAAAATGTTGATTCTGATATTGTCATTGCTCAAATCTATGTTGATGATATTGTTTTTGGATCTACTTCTAACACTTTAGTGCAGGAATTTGTCAAACAAATGACGAATGAGGTTGAAATGAGTATGGTAGGTGAGTTAACCTATTTTCTAGGTTTGCAAGTCAAACAGTCAGAAGATGGAACTTTCATCTCTCAAAGTAAATATGCAAAAAATCTGGTCAAGAAATTTGGGATGGAGTCTGCCAAACATGCCAAAACACCAATGGGAACCACAGTCAAATTAACCAAGGATGAAAATGGTGTTAAGGTTGATCCAACCTTGTACAGAAGCATGATTGGAAGTCTTCTGTATCTCACAGCCAGTCGTCCTGATATAAGCTACAGTGTGGGGGTATGTGCACGTTATCAAGGAGATCCTATGGAATCACATGTGACAGCTGTAAAGCGAATCATCCGTTATGTAAATGGCACTCAGGAATATGGAATTTGGTACTCAAAGGAGACAAACTCTAATCTTGTTTGCTTTAATGATGCTGATTGGGCAGGCAATGCAGATGACCGAAAAAGTACAAGTGGGGGATGTTTTTATCTGGGAAACAATCTGGTTTCTTGGCATAGCAAGAAACAAAATTCTATCTCGCTGTCTACTGCTGAGGCCGAGTACATTGCTGCAGGAAGCTGTTGTACGCAATTATTGTGGATGAAACAAATGATGACAGATTATGGGTTTGATCTTAAAACTTTGACTATTTTCTGTGATAACACTAGTGCTATTAATATCTCAAAAAATCCTGTCCAACACTCTCGCACTAAACACATTAACATTCGTCATCATTTTATTAGGGAACTCGTTGAAAATAAAACTTTGATCCTATAATATATTGAGACTGACAAACAGATTGCAGATATTTTTACAAAAGCCCTTGATACAGTCAGGTTTGATTCCCTCAGGAAATCCTTGGGGGTTTGTCCCAATTAATTTTTTTTTGTGCTGTACCTTATCCCTGTGCTTGAAAAAGTTGTGTGATGTCTCCTTGTCCTTGCTCACAGAAAAAGTTTCAATCATTATGTCAAAATATATTTTTACTTCAGGTTAGAAATTATAGTTAATATAATTCATGCTATTTTTCTTCAAAATAAAAATTCAAAAACAAATAGTCCCTCCAATTAATATTTCTTCAATTCAATCTGTGTTTTTGTGTGTGAGTTTTTGTTCCTCGAAAAGTATTTCAAGCTCCATCTTAGAATAGAGCTACCTACACTGTTGTGTAAATTGCTTAACCTTGAGTAAGTTGGAACTATGTAACTAACAATTATGTAGAAGATACTCTACCACTGTTAAAAACAAGCCTTCAGTGTAGTGTGAAAGCATCTAATTTGGTTACTCATTGAGAAAAAGGCTAACAATTGCCACATAGGGCAATGTCCCTGAAAAAGGCTAAAAATTGCCATACAGGGCAATGATCTCTGCTTTCACAATCACACACAAATGCTTGAGATGTACTGTTGGGCAACATTTGTAAGTCTCATACACACTGATTGATTTGAGTGAAATATTTTTTTGTGATTGGAATAAATGTTTTGTGATATTTTATTTTGAAAAATAAAAGCATGATTTATATTAAATATATTTTCTAAACCTTATAGTAAAGATGTGTTTTGATATAATGATTGTTTCTTTTTCACATGCAAGGGCACGAAGACATTGGGCACTAATCAAAATGGGATATTTTTATTTTTTGGGTACATTCGGTTTTACTACTTAAAATAATAAAAAATAAATAAATAAATAAAATAAATAATAATAAATAAATAATATATATTTCTTTTTGAGGGAAATCAAATCTGCGTGTGTCAAAAAGGGTAAGTTGTATTTTGATTGTTTTTGTCCTTATCTCATTTTTTTTTAAGATCAAAAGTTTCTAATTTTGGCTTGTTTCCCAATTTGTGTCGTGCACTATTGTTGGCAGTTATTATTGAGATATTTGGTGTCTTCTTTCCAAAAGTGTTTATCCTTTTTATTGTCAATTAAAGGAATTAAAGATCAAATCCCTACCTTTTTCTGTCTTTATATTCGGATTTCCTTGGGCCCAATACTTCAACCGTCTCCTTTCTTCTCCTTTCTAGTTCCGTGTTTTTTCCTTGGCAGTTTTTTCTCTCATTCTCGTGCAACAATGGTGAGAACCAGAGGCAGTGGGTCTCGGTCTGTCAAGTCAGTGGCTGGTTCGTTAAGTGCATCTCCATCCCTCACCAAGAAGAAATCTCGGAAGAGTACCTTGGCTCATCCCATCCACATTGATGGTTCCATCACCACGAGCAAAGCCGTGGTCATTCCGGACCTTGAAGCCCCCAAAGTTCCAACTGAACCTCCTTCATCGGCGGCTCCGCTCGCCTCTGTCCCAGGGTCTTCCAAAAGGGGCCGAGCTTCTCCATCATAGGATGTCTCTGATCATGGTCGTGATCCTGCCAAAGCCCATTCTGATTCCTCAGAGTCACCTGATGTGCTTGCACCCAAGAAGAAAAGCAAGGGTTGGTTCTAGGTCTCTTCTTCTCGAAAATCTCCTCGTTCCAAAGGGGCCGATCCGTCTGATTCCACGCCAAAGGCTTCATCTCCCGTGGGTTCCACTCCTCGTTCCAAGTTTAGGTCAAAGGTAAAGAAAATTCCTCCACCTTGTTCTTCTTCTGAAACTGACCCTTCTTCAGATTGTGTTCCCTCTGATGAAGATCCCCTTGAAGACGACCCCTCTCTTGAGGAAAATGTTGGCTCTGAAGATGAATCTGACCCATCAGAGGACCCTCCTGTTTCACCAAAGGGCAAGAAGTCTGTGAATATTCCTGAGATTCACACCAAGTCTCCTTTGGGTCCTAAAGTCTCTCCAGGTTCTTCCTTTAAGGCTCACTCTCTGAATTTTTGTTTCAATGACAATGAGAAAAATATGAAGCATTATGTGCATCGTGATTTTATCTGTGAGAAAAAAATTTCATTCTCGGCCCATAGGGTGTTTGGGGTCATCAAAAATATTGAGAATCGAGGGTGGTTAGGTTCTTTAACCGGGCTGGATGGTTTTGTTCCTAGAGTTGTACAAGAATTTTATGCCAATCTCAATGATGATATGTTTGATAGGAAGTCTTTTATGTTTGGTCAAGTTTATGTCCGAGGGAATTGGTATTTGTTCAATGCTGCTGAAATTACCAAGGTTCTTAATTTGCCACTTTCTGTTGATAATGTTGCTGTGGAGTTTAACAAAGATAAGGTGCTTTCGGAGTTGGTGGGGCAAAATATGGTTTGGGAACCTCACTCAGTTCTCAAAGTAACAGATCTTACTCATTACTATGATGTGCTTCACAAATTTGCCACCTCCAATTGGATTCCCACTACTCATACCTCCACCATTACCTTTGACACGGCCTTCTTTCTGTACAAAGTCAGAACTGGTCTCCAAGTTGATCTTGCCTCTCTCATTTTTTACCAGATCACTGCCTTAGGGAATGCCAAAAAGAAAGGTCAATATTTGGTGTTTCCCCATTTGATCTACAAGTTGCTTGATTCTCAAAAGCCTCTTCACTTGGAATATGAGATCTTGACTCCTCCTAGTGCCGGAGCAGACTACAAACTCAAAAAGGAACCATCATCTGTTAAAGCAACTAAAGGGATTGCTCTCAAGGCTGGCGATGCTGATTATGTTGCTTCTGAACTCGTTGGTGTCAAGGCCACCCTGGAATCTGTTCAAACAGAAGTGATCAGCCTCAAGAGTTGTCTCTCAACAATGGTGTCTCACTTTGCAGCCGGTCCTTCCCACTGAGTCCATTTAGTTTTACTTTGTTTTTTTTCCTTGTTTTAATAAATTGTAAAAGAACGCTTTCTTAGTGTCTTTTTGTTTTTGGGTTACTCCTTTGGCTTCTTGCTAGACAACAAGGGGGAGTAATTGTGGTTCATTTTGCTCAGTTATTTTTCTGTTTTAAACTGTTGATTCATGTTACATTTGAATTGATTTTCGCAGGGGGAGTCATGCTATAATTTTTTGATCTTTGTTCCATTGCTATTTTGCTATTTGCTCTAACCTGTCTTGTCTTGCAGGATTTTTTCAAAATAAACACTTAAAATATTCTTGTCTATCAAGTTGCCAAAGGGGGAGATTGTAAAATCCTTTTTTGGCTAAACTTTAATTTAGACAAAATATTTTAATTATTTAAAGAAAAATCAGTAGCAAATCTCCTTGTTGATATTCGGTTTTATTAGCAATATTCTCAGCTGATTTTGTAATGTGAAAAGATCTCTTCATGTGAATATATTTGTTACCTTTTTTATCTCAAATAATCAATTTTTGGTAACAATATATTTGTGCAAATATCTTGAGATTATTTTCAGGGATTATATGGGATTATGGTTATCCTGGAAATAAAGAAGGTATCGAAAATGAACATGGTCAAGAGAAATGAACATGTTCGTTCTGCCAGATCAAACGGATCACGTTGTTGACTCATCAGTTTCCTTTTCTGTCGACTCAGAATCCATCTAGCTGGTTGTTTTCCTAAATCAAAGGAATTCGCAAATTGATTTCAAAGATACCAGAAAATCATGGCCTTGGACAATTTCCCTTCCTATAAATACCTTGCCAAGGCCTTTGGATTTTTCACCTCTTCCATTTTTGAATATTTGTAATCGTTATGCTATTTTGAAGAGTGTGTTTATTTGTAGAGATTAAGTTTGTTCACCTTAATCTTTGTGAGAGTGCTGAGTGTACTTGTGGATATCTATCCAGTCCATTGTAAACAGATAGTGTCTATTGTGAACGTGTTCATAAGGATCTTCGGGAGAGGATTCGATCTAAGTCTCACTTCGGGAGGAAGTGTGCACTCGCTGTTCTTTGAAGGGAGTTCAAGAGATTCAGCGTTTCATCAAACCAGATTCGTAGAGAAGAGTACAACAAGATTGCGGCAATAGTTTAAGAGGGAGTCTTACATTGTTTAAGTCAATGCTTTTGTACACTTTGTTTCTTTACTAATTGGTTTATTCTCTGGGCGTGGCCCCAAGGAGTAGGATATCCGAAAGGGTTTCTGAACCTTGTAAAAATTCACTGTGTTCTTTAATTTTTGCACTGTTTAATTTTTGTGTTCAGTTCTGTCGTGACAAGTTCGGATTCTGTCTCGACAGAATTGCTTTCTGGGTAAACATCTAATTACCATTCCGCATTTTAATTAATTCATTGTTTAATTAATCTGGTAATTATTAAAAACGGAATTTCATAATTGATAGAGTAATTTAAATACTTTAATATGAAGTTTTAAAATATGTGAGGATAAATTAGTATGACTCATTCATTATTTTTTAAGTCTTATTTTCAATTTATTTACCTTATTTAGATGATTTTATCACTTTTTTTTAAAATTTCTTTACCTTATTTAGATGACTATCATTTTTTATTTATTTTTTAAATTTATTTGTCTTATTTAGAAGACTTTATCATTTTTTTCATTTTTTAAAATCTATTTATCTTATTTGGATGACTTTAAAACTAACAGTATAAAAAACAATAAAAAAAAGTGTTAAATCTAACCGAAACCAACAATTTCTGTTAAACTCACATTTATAATATATATATATATGATAATATACATGAATAAAACAGCATCCATTACCTTCCAATATGACAATAGATAGTCTTTGAATTTTTATATTCTAGCTTCAAAGTGGCTATGACATTAGCAGATTCGTTGAGATAGCCAGAGACTCCAACACAAGCTGAAACAAAATACATGGACCCCGGAGAAATTCTACCAGTGATATTTTGCTCCAAACCATTCCAACATTTAGAACGATTAATGACTGCAGCATAGTTTCCTGCCGATTTCGCAGCCACTTTTTCCGAATCATTATATGAATCTAAGAAGCAACAATTGCATTGCTGCAGTTAGCATGCCATGAGTGCAGCCCTTGAGAAAAGTCATGGTTACTAATGATATTTGTAGCGTGGCTGCTACTGAGACTGGTCATACTTAATTTGGTTCACAATCTGAAAGTAAAACACCAAATGTCATGACATTGCCGATTCATGTACTCCTTTTTCTTAATATTATCATCCAAATTCGAAGCCTCGTTTCATTACTCTTTTATTAGATTCATAAATCATTGGTTGGTTATTTGCTCTTAAATATTTGCCATAGTTTCTCTGATAAGGGTATTCCATTAACTACATATATTATTAGTTTAATTTCAACCATATATGCATCTGCGCTGCAAGTAAGGGTAAAAGATGCCAGTATGCCACGATGTAGAATATTATATTTAGGGCGTATTTGGAAATAATTGAGTAATTACTAGACCGTGTAATTACTATGGTAGTAATTATATATCTGAGTAATTACACTATATTTTTAAATACAATGTATATTTGGATGTCGAGTGACAATTACTTATGGATTATTATTGTCATGCTTGGCAAAACAGTTAGTAATTGCATAGAAAAATAATGTTATGTAATAAATAATATTTAACATTAATAGTAACTAGTAATTAAACAATGTAATTACACTCAATTCTCATGGGAGCATGAGAATTGGAGAGTGTAATTGAAACCCATCAATTACTTCAATTTACATAATTTATGTGCAATTACATTGTTAAACAAACACGCCAAATTGAGTAATTACTCATAATTACACCCAATTCCAGTTACAGGGTGATTTTCCAAAGGCACCCTTATATATTAACAATGAGATATCTGAGCTTTTTAAATAATCCAAGTGAGAGAAAAAAAAAAAGAAAAAAAAATACTAAATGAAATAAAAGAGAGGAAGCTTCTATCTGGTAAAAGGATCAAGTAAAAAACATACTTTTCGCTCTAAATTTAGCAGTGTCGTTTGTCCATACAACCCCTGTGGTTTCTTTGGATATATATATATATGACCAGATGATGTCCTGCCTGGTATGGTAGCTGTTGACCCTGATTTTGGTCAACGACACGGAGTCTAGAAAACGACAGGAAAATGATATAGAGCTTGAAAATAATCTAATGGAAAGATAAAGAACACAGAGATTTATAGTGGTTCGACCCCAGTGATTGGTAATGACCTACGCCCACTTGATACTATTAATAATATTGAGCTCCAAAGGTGTGATCAAATAACTAGGGTTCCTGAGCTTCACAGACCTTAGAAGAAGAAAGCAATACAACGATGGATAACAATAGTATAATTCCGAAAGAAAAATATCGACCCCCTTCCTTGAGCTATTTATTGTGTATTTATAGGCTCAGGAAGAGTTACATAAATTAGGAAATAATATCTATCCTTAATGATTGGATCTGCAGGTCATAATGAAGAGATATTCTCGGATATCATCACAACTGTACAGATCTTTACATAAATGAACAAAATATACGACCAAGCTGGTCGTATATAAAACTTGATCTCTTCGTGTGGAAATAATGTTGGTCGATAGGCGAGCCGTATCTCTGCTACGTGTCTGCCACGTGTCAAAAATCCTTGCCACGTCATCAGCAGCTGATTTATGGATAAACATTTTCCCCCCAAGTTTATTTATTACGACCAGCAATAGGTAAACTTATGAAAATAACTTTTCGTATGCCCCACGAAATCTTTCAGAGCCTCTCGTGCGATCTTGAAAACTGTGACCTAATCACGTCCAATCATGCCTTTTCAGTTTTCAAGAAACCATTTCGACGGTTGTTACACTCCCCCATGCTTTGAAAAAGGTAACTCATGATTACCCCTTTTCGGCACACCTCAGTTTCTATAAATAATCCCCACATTCTTCTTTTAACTCTTTACACGCCATCTTTTTGCCAAGAACTCTATTCCAGAGCCCAGAACTTCAAAGTTTTCAGTCGCTTTTCTAAGGATCTTTCGCCTGCAAACCCAAAGCTACTCCTTTTCAGGATCTCCAATCTTCATTCAGGTAAATTTTCTTCAACGTTTAACCCTTGGAGATGCCATGCATGCTGCTTCTGTGCTCTGAAACTTTTTGTGTTCTTGGGTAGAAATTTGTGAAGATTTTGTATATATCGTTTGATGCTTGATAGGGTAGTGTAGTTTTGCTCTGTAAAAGTTAGGAATCAGTTTGATAGTCAGGATCATGGGTTTATGGCGTAAAATCGAAGTAAAAATTCAATTTTTAGGCTAGCTGAAAAACTGGGTTTTTCCCGCCCCTTTGGAGTTGAAAAAGCTTTTTTCAGAAAAACTTTTTACCTTTACTTTTTGATCCATTTTTCAAACTGCTCGCATAAAACTTAGTGTTTCGGTTAGAATGCTAATGGTCGATAGACGCGAGCAACGTTATTCCAACTTTCAACATAAGCTCTCAGGCTATGCGTCTTATCTCCTCCTTTGTCTGTTTACAATTTATATGCAAGACCCGTGGGGAGGAGAAAGACCCATCGACGACGATCTGCTAGCTCAACTGCTCGAGGACGAAGAAAAACCCTCGACATTGATACCCGATATTCCCTTTTCTCGTATTAATCCAAACACTTCCCCAGTCTTGACCAAAAACATGGCTCGCACCAAAACCAAGGCCCAGAAAGAAAAACCTCCGACACTACCCATCAGCCTGCTGCTACGGCTGATGCTCCCTTGACCAGTGGTCGAGATGAAAATGCTCCTGACCCAAACATCCAAAGACATGCCCACCCTCAACACGCTATTCAGCCGGATGTTGAGTGGCATGTAGTCTCTGAAAGTAGGGTGACGGTCAGAATGATCGCCAACTACTTAAGGAAATACAGTCTTCCAGGGGTGACCCTAGTCAAACCCAACCCAGACCAAAGGGATAATATGCCTGGAGGCGCCTATAGCGCCTGGTCATGGTTTCATATTGAGGCAGGGGCCACCTTGCCTCTTCACCCATTCTTTCAGGGGGCGCCCAACTATTTTGGAGTTTCCCCCTTTCAAATAACCCCGAATGGATATAGGATGCTTGCTGCACTCTATATCCTATATAGCCAGAAAAAATGGCCCATGCCATCGCCTCATGAGGTCAACTACCTGTTCGACCTCAAATCTAACCCCAACCATGAAGGCACGGGGTTCTTCCACCTTTGTCATCAAGAAACTGGGCGCACTTTCCTGACTGACACGACCCACATCTCAAACGTGGGGAGGTACTACCAAGAGTACTTCCTTATGGCTGACCTGGTCGCGGACAACCTAGCTTTCGCACGAGGAGGTAAAACTTTCATATCGCTAACTGACTTCTTCACTTAGAGTTTTCCTCCACAATGTCTTAAACTTTTGATGTCTTCTAGGTCCGTGGCTGCGACCAAACCCAACTCCGGGAATGGAGTCGAGATCGGCACTCTTAGCCAGCATGTCAAATGCTGAAAAGAGTGTCAAGAATCTGGTTACAGAGGCTAACCTTAGGTTGGCTGGCCTCTGGGCCCCTCAATCAGATACGAGGGGGCCTTCGGCAGGGAGTGCTCACGCCGAAGAGGAACCCGAGCAGCAATCTCAAGTGTCACCTCCACGAAGGAGACCAACTAGGGTCATGATCAGGGAACCTGCTAGCACTCCTCGAGCAGAGAGGCCCTCGGCCCCCTTAGGGAAAGGAAAGCAGAAGGCCACCGAGCCTGCCGAACTTTCTGATGACTCGTCGGATGACAACGGTATAGTAATTTCACTTTTAGACAACTTGCCAATTCCCTGTCATCTATTCGACGGGGACAATAATTTTAAATATGCTCCACACTTAGGGTCAGACTTCTTCGTGTCAAAGAATGAGTGTAAGACTAGTAGAGTCTGTAGTGTAGCGACCAGTAATAATAGCTCGGGTATTGGACTTTGCAATCCTTTTTTGTTTCTTTTTCTGCTGTAATATGTTTGGCTATTCATGCTATCTCACTATTTGACTTTGTTCTTGTTTTTTAGGCATGAACTCCACCACCGTGTTCAATTTTTACAGCACCCCAGAGGCTGCTGCTACCCCTCCAAGCAAAAAGAAAACCAGTAAGAGACATACTGGGGAGAGCAGCAAAGAGCCTCAGGCGAAGAAGGCCCGGAACATAGGCCCTCCGGAGGACAGGCCCTCTGCCACCGCGACTTTGTCTTCTCCCTACGAGTAGCAGACTCCATCTGCTGCGGCCGGGTTGACTCCTTCTCTCGACGCCCCATCTGACCAACCTCAGCAGGAGGATCCTGCCTCACCCAGGAACTTGATGGTTGGTCGTGCCTTTAAGCTGATCAAGGAACGAGTCACCAAAATTGTGAAGTACGAATGCTGCCGAGAGGCAATGGCATCTACGGAGACGATGGGTGTTGACCCAATCCTGAACCGTGCCTTGAACGAGTTCACTAGTGTAAGTTATCTCCTTTTGTGAAAACATGTCTTCGTTAGTTTACTATTTGTCTAATTTTTTGTTCTGACTGCAGGCCATGCTAACCCTTACTGCCAGCCACATCCGCCTGGGTGCAGTCACCGAGCAGGCTAAGAGCTCGGAGCAACGGCATGAGGACGAACTCAAAGCTATTGAGGCCAGACATGCTGATCAGCTGGCGGCGGTGGCTGCGGAAAAGGCCCAACTGGCTAAGGAGTTGGAGGAGAATCTGAAGTCTCTGGAAAAAGCCCGCGAGTAGAGGGACCAATACAATGAGTCCAACCGCATTAACTTCAAGGTGGCTAAGCAGCTCAAGCTAGACTTGATCGCGAGCAGGCAAGAAACCAGAGACTTGGAGGGTCAAGTTAAGGACTTGGAGAAGACCAACGCTGCCAACTTAGAGAGGTACAAAAATGCCACCCTGAGATGTTTCTACGATTTCTGGAAGCACAATCAGGGTGCCAACTTTGACTACCTTCCTGAGAATGCGAGGGAAGCTGAGTTGGCTCGCTGCGCTGCTCAGCTGGCTGAAGAAGAAGGATCGAGGGTCCCTGCTTCCCCTGAAATCTCGCTGGCCGACGGGACGGAGGGTGCAGACAACAAGGCTGTCGACCAGAATCATCCCCAGGATCCTACAGCTCCTCAAGCTCCTTAGTCTTTTCTTTTTATATTTCTTTTTTAATTACACGATCTACGGGTCGTGATGTAAAGACAATATAATTTTTCTTTGGTTTTGCTGCATGGGCAGCTCTTACTTATATTTTGAACAATTACATCCAAGCAGTTACTGCTCGCGATGTAAAAGGATCGCTTTGATATTATAATATATTTTCATATTATTATAACATCTATTTGTTCGCATGACCGAACTTAGCATAGCACTTTGGTTTGATTTAACAAAATATCAAAATTTTGAAAAATACTCTAAGTGCCCTAGCATGCTTTCACTTATTTTGCTCATGTGTTTACATACCTTTTAACGGTATGCTTTTCTTACTTGTTCTTTGTATGCCCCCCAAGTGATTGGGGAGTTTTAGGTCCTTGGTCACTTGCCTTGACTAGAACATGCCCGAATGTTACTGCTCGTAGCAATGCGATTAGAATTATAATACAGCAAAACAACACACGTAATGAGCAAATACTTGTAATAAATACAATAGTTGGCAAGAAATGACTGGCTGAGCACAGTCCCTTTTATTCTCGTAGTAAATGGACTAAACATGTCTTTATGAGTGATCAATAAGATCTTACACAAAACTTGTAAAAAGTAAAATTTATACAAGCCAATTCTTTAAGAAGAATTGTTCATTGATAATACTTGCGTAGGTGTTCTCCATTCCAATATCGAGGAACGAGATCTCCGTTTAAGCGTGCAAGTTTATAAGTGCCTGGGTGAAGGACTTCATCAATCTGGTAAGGCCCTTCCCAATTTGGCTCGAGTACTCTAGCAGCTTGGTCGCGGGTGTTAAGAAAAACTCTTCGGAGCACAAGGTCTCCAACATTGAATTTTCTTTCTTGAACTTTGGAGTTGAAATACAGGGCGACCTTCTGTTGGTATGCAGCTACTTGGAGCTGGGCTTGCTCACGTCTTTCATCAATTGAGTCTAAGGATTCCATCAGTAACTGGCTGTTAGAATCTTGGTAGTATGTTAAGCTACGATGAGAGGGTGGATCCAACTCAACAGGAAACATGGCCTCATACCCGTATGCCAAGGAAAATGGGGTATGACCTGCTGCTGTTTGGTGGGAAGTTCTGTATGACCAGAGGACTTCAGGAAAATGTTCTGGCCATGCTCCCTTAGCTTCTTCAAGTCTTTTCTTCAGTGTATCCTTTAGTGTTTTATTAACTGCCTCGACTTGCCCGTTCGCCTGGGGATGAGCAACTGAAGAAAAGCTTTTGATAATTTCGTGATGTTTGAGAAATCTGTGAATAGATCACTGTCGAACTAGGTGCCGTTACCTGAGACTATCTTCTTTGGCAACCCATAGCGACAGATGATGTTTTTGACTACGAAGTCAAGCACTTTCTTCGTCGTTATGGTCGCGAGTGGCTCAGCTTCGGCCCATTTGGTGAAGTAGTCGACGGCAACCACTGCGTACTTTACACCACCTTTCCCCGTAGGCAAAGATCTGATTAGATCTATTCCCCAAACCGCAAAGGGCCATGGACTTTGTATCTGCTTTAACTCATTTGAAGATGCTCGCGGGATTTTAGAAAACCTTTGACACTTGTCACATTTTCGCACAAACTCCATGGAGTCTTCATTCATGGTTGGCCAGAAATACCCCTACCTTAGGATCTTTTTCGACAGGCTTTGTCCCCCAGCGTGGTCCCCGCAAAAGCCTTCGTGTACCTCCTTCATTAACTCTTTGGCTTTCTCCTTTGTAATACATCTTAGGAGTGGCAGTGAGTATCCCCTCCGGTACAGGATTCCATCGACCAGGATATACCTAGCAGCTTGCCGCTGAAGGGTCCTAGCTTTGTTTCTATCCGTTGGTAGCACGCCGCTTGATAGATACTCAACATATGGTGCCATCCATGTATCCGTCATCTGGATGGCTAAAGTGGTTTCTATTGCTTGGATGTTGGGCGCGGATAGTCGCTCAACTGGCACTATGTTCAGAGTATCAGCATCTTTTGCACTTGCCAACTTTGCCAAAATGTCTGCGTTGGAATTCTGATCACGAGGCACTTGCTAGAGAGTGTATTTGTCGAACTGGGCTAACAGATTATTTGCTTTGTTCAGATAGGCGACCATCTTTAATCCTCGCGCTTGATCCTCTCCCAAGATTTGATTAATGATTAACTGAGAATCACTATGAACGTCAAGCGCTTTTATGTTCATATCTTTGGCTAACCGCAGTCCAGCGAGCAGTGCTTCATATTCAGCCTTATTGTTAGAGGCAGTGAAGTCAAATCTTATTACAAAGTGAAATCAATGCCCTTCCGGCGTTATCAATATCACCCCTGCTCCTGCGTGGGATTCGTTAGATGAACCGTCTGTGAACAATTTCCACGAGGGTGCTTGGATTTGACATTCGAGTTCGCTAGGCTCCTCGATCTGCTCGCCACCCACAGGCTCTGTGAACTCGGCGATGAAGTCAGCTAAGGCTTGTCCCTTTATCGCTGCTCTCGGCAGGTAAGATATATCGAACTGCCCGATTTCGACTACCCACTTTAGTAATCTTCCGGTAGCCTCTAGCTTTTGCAGAACTTTCTGAAGAGGCTGGTCGGTCAATACCGCAATCGGATGGGCTTGGAAGTAAGGCCGCAGCTTCCTAAAGGCCAATACCAAGCAGTAGGCTAACCTTTCAATGGGGGGATATCTCAATTCTGCTCCGATCATCCTTTTACTTACGTAATAGACAGCCTTCTGCACACCTTCTTCTTCTCTTACCAGAACAGCATTAGCAGCGTAATTCGTGATTTCCAGGTAGATGAATAAAGTCTCTTTATCGACCGGCTTCGACAAGATGGGTGGCTGCGCCATATGCGTTTTTAGTGCTTGAAAGGCCTGTTCGCACTCATCTGTCCATTCAAATTTCTTATTGCCTCTGGTAGATTGAAAAATGGGACGCACTTGTCCGTTGATTTTGAAATAAATCTACTAAGAGCGGCAATTCTCCCAGTCAGACTTTGGACATCCTTAATCTTCACTGGCGACTTCATCTCGATCAGGGCTTTTATCTTCTCGGGATTAGCTTCAATTCCTCTTGAGTTAAATATGAATCCCAAGAACTTCCCTGATCCAACTTTGAAGGAACATTTAAGGGGATTTAGCTTCATCCTATATTTATTAAGGACATTGAAGCATTCCTACAAATCCCTTACATGTCCTTCTGCCTTCTTCGACTTAACCAGCATGTCGTCGACGTAAACCTCCATGTTTGCCCTTATCATCTCCTTAAACATGTGGTTGACGAGTATCTGGTAAGTCGCACCAGCGTTTTTCAAACCAAAGGGCATCACCTTGTAACAGTAGAGCCCTGTATCGGTTCGAAAGCTAGTGTGATCCTCATCAGGGGGATGCATACTAATCTGATTATACCCAGAGTATGCATCTATGAATGAGAGGACCTCGTGTCCTGCAGTGGCATCAACCAGCTAGTCGATCCTCGGGAGTGGGAAATAGTCTTTGGGGCAGGCTTTATTGAGGTCTGTAAAATTCACGCACGTACGTCACTTGCCATTCGGCTTGGGCACAAGTACGGGATTGGAAACCCACGATGGATAAAAATCCACCCTGACGAACCCATTCTCCTTCAGCTTCTCGACTTCTTCCTTCAAAGCTTTCGATCGGTCTTTGTCGAGCAGCCTTCTTTTCTGCTGCACAGGTGGAAAGCTTTTGTCAATGTTCAGGACATGGCTGATGATTGCAGGTTCTATCCCAACCATGTCTTTATGTGACCAGGCAAAGACGTCCTGGTTCCTCTTTAAGAACTCCACCATTGCTTGTTTTGTTGTTGTTTCTAAGTTTTTACCGACTTTCACAACTCTGGTCAGATTTCCCTCATCGAGTTGGACTTCTTCAAGGTCCTCGATGGGGCCTACTTCTTCTTCGAAATCCCCAAAGCGAGGATCTAAGTCTCTATCCTCACTTTGGGCAATGCCCTATTTGGTGAGATTATCATCTGAGCAGGCTTGAACATCATATGCCATTTGCAACTCTTTTCCGGCGGCATCCCTCGATACACCCTTTTTTGCCTTGGTGATCGAGGCGTTGTAGTATTCTCTCGCCTCCCACTGGTTTCCCAGCACGCATCCTACTCCTGCGTCTGTTGGGAATTTCATGGCGAGGTGCCATACAGAAGTGACGGCTCGAAGGTCAACTAGAATTGGTCTCCCTATCACGGCATTATACGCCGAAGGACAATCAACCACTATAAAAGTAGTGAGTAATGTCCTGTTAGCAGGCGCAGTACCTGCTGTGACTGGGAGTCTAATTGACCCTACTTGGGCGAGCCCTTCTCTAGAAAATCCATAAATGGTTTGGTTGCATGGCTCTAGGTCCTTGATGGACAATTTCATCTTTTCCAGTGAAGACTTATATAGGATGTTGACCGAACTTCCTGTATCGACCAACACCCTCTTCACCATCATATTTGTGATTTGGACATCCACGACCAGCGGATCGGAGTGTGGGAATCACACATCTGGGCATCGTCGTCAGAGAAGGTGATCGGTTCCTCCTCTATTCGAGCCTTTTTGGGTGCACGATCTTCAACACTAATCATCTCGATGTCCTAGTCGTGGCGTAGGGTTCGAGCATATCGTTCCCTCACTTTTCCACTATCTCCTGCAAGATGCGGGCCTCTGCAGATGGTGAGTAGGGTACCTGCCACGAGAGCTGGCTGTAAAGGTGGCGAGCGCTGGCGTGCAGGCGCCGACTTGTTTCCACCTTGAGCCTCTCGCTGAGAACCTCTCGCGGCTCATAGATATCTTCTTAAGTGTCCCTGTCTTATCAGGAACTCAATCTCGTCCTTCAGCTGGTTACACTCATTGGTGTCGTGCCCGTAGTCGTTATGGTAACGACAGAACTTTGTTGAATCTCTCTTGGAGATATCTTTTCTTATAGGCTCGGGTCATCTGTAGGGCACGCTCGAGCTGGTCGCTTGGAAAACCTCGGCTCAACTTTCGACAAGGGCGGTGTAATTGGTGAATTTCGATTCATACCAATTATTGTTGGGGCGCTTACTCTCGGAGGTCGAGGGTTCGCCATTCACCCACTTTCCACCATTTTTACCGTTGCCATTCCCGTTGCCTTTGCCATTGCCATTGGGCTTAGACCCGTTGGCGGCTATGGCAGGTTCTTCTTTGGGCCCCTTGTCTTTTGCTGGCGATTTGCCTTCATTGGTAATCACGTCCTCGAGCTTGATGTACCGATCAGCTCGTTCTAAAAACTCCTGGGTAGTGTTAACCCCATGCTTCCTGAGGCTACTCCAGATAGGAGAATGGTGTCTAACCCCAGCGGTTAGAGCCATCATCTTGCCTTCATCGCCCACAGTCTTGGCTCCTGCTGCGACTCACATGAAGTGCTGAACATACTCCTTCAAAGGCTCCCCTTCTTTCTGGCGTATCTCGACCAGTTGGTTTGCCTCAGTGGGGTGCACACGACCCGCATAGAACTGTCTATAAAACTCCTTCACGAACATTTCCCAGGATATTATACTTGCAGGAGGAAACTTAAAGAACCACTCCTAAGCAGTATCAGAAAGGGTCGCTGGGAAGATCCTGCAGCGAGCGTCTTCAGAGACTTTCTAAATGTCCATTTGTTTCTCAAATTGGTTTACATGAGATACCAGGTCTCCATACCCATCAAAGTTTGGCAGAGTCAGCATCTTGAACTTGCTGGGGGTTTCTGCCACAGCAAGCCTTTGTACGAAAAGGGTGCCTCTCCTCTGATCGTACTTGATATGCGATGTCCGCCCCCCGACCAGCTGATGTACAGCTTGGTTCAGGGCATCGATTTGAGCTTGAACATCTTCAGGAATTTCTGGGGCCTCTAGCGCTGGGGGGATGTACTCATCGTGCCTTTCTCGGCGGTCATTGAGTACATCTCTCAAGTCATCGTCTCTTCGCTGCTGCTCGCTGGCTCCGAGCAGGCTAAAGACGTTGTTTTGTCTGGGCTGCCCCCAGCATTATGTCCTTCTTGTCGGTCTTCTCTAGGTGGGGGGCTTCTGCCTCCACCTCTCTCCTTGTTTCTCTGACTAGGATTCCCTCTGCCTGAGTCGGCCTCATTGTAGCCGTGATCATCTCTGAACCTTGACTGGCTATGGTGGGACCGATTGTTTCTCTGTTGCCTCCTTGGGCTGGAACTTCCCGAGCGTTAGGGGGAGGCCTACATTGGTCGGTGGGTCCCCGTGCATTGTCATGCCGTGGAGGGCCCCTGACCGCAGAGCCTATCTCTGAGTTCCTTCTGTTGGCAGAAGGACGTTGCCCCCTGCTCGGTGGGTGCGGCTCTTCACCCCCTGGGCGTCTAGGGCTGCAGGGCTGTTGCCTGACCCTATTCTGCCTTGGGCACGGGGGATTGCCTCGACCAGCCTGGGACGGAGACTGCGTCTTAGGGTCCCTAGGTGGGACATCATCTTGAGGCATCGGTGGCTGCTCCGGCCTTTAAGGGCTTGTTGGCTAGAGCGAAGGGCTAGGATTGGGACCTCTTTGAGGTGGCCCACTTGGGTGTTGATCAGGCTGCGAGGCAGGTGCAGCCTGATTCCTAGCCAAATGGAGGGCTGCTTCAAGGGCTACCATGGCATCCCTCTGACGACGGTCCATCTCTGCCTGTCTCTCACTCAGCTCTTGGCGATGGCGCTCTATCTCCCTCTGCTGTGACACCATTATCTCGGCGGCACTCTTCTGATTGGCCCTCAGAGCGGCCAACTCATCTTGCAACACCCCCAATGTTGTCTTCAGGGCCTCAGAGTCCACTTCCTCCTCATCGAACTCCAAATGAGGTTCATCTTCAGCCATATTTGGGGGAGGAGGCTGGGATGGTACAGCAGCAGCCTGTCCAGTCTTCTTGGTAGTCTTTGCCATTAGACTTTCTTGGATTCAAGTCTCTCAATGAAAGCACCAGAATGTTGACCCTAATTTTGGTCAACGACACGGATTCTAGAAAATGACATGAAAATGATATAGAGCTTGAAAATAATCTAATGGAAAGATAAAGAACACAGAGATTTATAGTGGTTCGGCCCCAGTGATTGGTAATGACCTACGTCCACTTGATACTATTAATAATATTGAGCTCCAAAGGTGTGATCAAAGAACTAGGGTTCTTGAGTTTCACAGACCTTAGAAGAATAAAGCAATACAACGATAGGTAATAGTAGTATAATTCCAAAAGAAAAAGATCAATCCCCTTCCTTGAGCTATTTCTTGTGTATTTATAGGCTCAGGAAGAGTTACATGAATTAGGAAATAATATCTATCCTTAATGATCGGATCTGCAGGTCATAATGAAGAGATATTCTCGGATATCATCACAACTGTACAGATCTTTACATAAATGAATGAAATATACGACCAAGCTAGTTGTATATAAAACTTGATCTCTTCGTGTGGAAATAATGTTGGTCGATAGGCGAGTCGTATCTCTACTACGTGTTCGCCACGTATCAAAAATCATTGCCACATCATCAGCAGCCGATTTATGGATAAACAATAGCGAATCGTGTGCCGCTAATCATCCGGGTCGTCCATCTTAATTATTTATAATCATGTGGCTAGAGCATGTAATTGAAAAGTATAATGGAAACTAACATGGTTGCTGGCTAGAAAATAAGGGTAAGTTTCTAATGACTCCAAGTAATGCAGATCATTTTGATTCCCTCCCAAACCCCCTATCTCTCTCTTCTCTATTACTCTTCCTTTATAAAACTCTTTGCTACCATTCCATTATCTTCATCCCTTCTCACTCAAACTCTTCTCTCTCTAAAGTTTTAATTTTGATTCCATTTAATAATAGTTTTTATGGTGATCTTTCTTCTCATCGAAAGGAATTTATCTTCAACTAGCCCACCATACAAACCCTCAATCAACACAAACGCCACCAATTTTTTCAACCCAGAGCTCTTTCCAAGGACCCAAAAGCTTCTGATTAAGCACTTTCTCCTCTCCGTCTCCATCACCGACCATTGCGCTGCACCATTGCCTTCCATTGCTAGGTGGTGGTGCACGGTGTCTCTTTTTATTATTCAGACTGGTGTTCACGTTTGGCGCTCTGTTGTCGTTGCTAGTGATTACTATGATCTCTCTTACTCTCATAGCAATGCACCCACATGCCTCTCTGTTCAACAAGCCATCAATAATTAATTATGTTTTTTTTCTTTTGAATGGGTCGCTTTGGCATTAAAAAACAAAATAGTTGGAAGGAAAAAGATAGACAAGTGAACTAAATGAACGACTGTGATGGAGGTGATAAACAAATATATCTTTCTCATCGATATAATAAACACATACTGAACAAGTTCTATGAAAGCAACACAGTGTTTGAGAAAACTTTCAGAGGTATACTCTGAGATATTGCTTAGAGAACTTAGCAACACTCAGTGATAGGAGAGCTCTTATTTATAGTGAAAAAATCAAGAATTAGATAAGCAGAAAAACAAGAATGTTACAACTGAACGTTATAACAACCAATTAGCTAAAATAGAATAGCTCTCTAACATAATACAAGCCTAAAAGAGAAAAACTAAAACCAACTCAGTGATGTTGGTTATAATCCCCCCTCAAAAGAAAAGGTGTCTTCACAACTTTGAGTTTGGACTTCAAGTACTCAAATCTGTCAATTGTTAGAGGTTTGGTGAGAATATCCGCCACTTGATAAAGAGACGGAACATAACGAACAGACAGCTTGTGAGCAAGAATCTGATCTCTCACAAAATGGAGATCAATTTTGATGTGCTTACACCGAGCATGAAAAACAGGATTAGCAGCCAAGGCAGTCATTCCTTGATTGTCCACCCATAGCATCGAACACTCAAGCAATGATACTTTCAGCTCTGTAAGAAGAGACACCAGCCAAATAATCTTTGCAGCAGCACTGGCCAGTGCACGGAATTCACTTTCAATACTGGAGAGGGCTACTACTTGCTGCTTCTTATCAGACTAAGAGATAAGATTTCCACCGAGAAACATGGTATAGCCATCAGTAGAGCGTCAATCATCTAGAGAACTAGCCCAGTCAACATCAGAGTATCCATGTAAGGATGAGATAGGAACTGGTCGAATAAGCAGGCCTTCAGAAATTTTTCCCTTCAAGTACTGAAGTAACCTCTTGCAGGCCTCCCAATGAGTCACTGTGGGAACATGAATAAACTGACTAAGTTTATTAATGATGAATGTTACATCAGGACGAGTAAGGGCCAAATATTGTAAAGGCCCAAGTGTGCTTCTGTAAAGATGAATATCTTCAAATGGGACACCATCTTCAAGGGACAGCTTGTGAGTAGAGGAAGTTGGACTCGGACAAGACTTTGCACCTTCAAGATGGAACTTCAGAAGAAGATCAGTAATGTATCTTGTCTGAGAAAGATACATGCCAATCTAATTTCTATGAATCTCTACCCCTATGAAATAATGTAAAGGGCCCAATTCCTTTGGAGAAAAGGATGTATTAAGGTCAACAATGAGCTTGGAGATGAGAGACTTATTTGGTCCAGTAATTAGTATATCATCAACATATACAAAGAAAAGAACAAGCTGGGAACTTGAACCAAAAATGAAGACTGATGTGTCTGACCGAGAAGCTTGAAAATCCCATTGGAAAAGAGTTTGTTTAAGCTTGTCATTCCAAGCTCTTGGTGCCTGCTTCAACCCATACATAGCCTTGTTTAGTCTACAAACATGAGTAGGATTGGGGCTGTCAATGAATCCTTGGGGTTGTTGCATGTATACAAGTTCATTGAGTGTTCCATTAAGGAACGCATTACTCACATCAAACTGTTCTACACTCCAATTATAAGAGAATGGAAGAGTTAGAACAGTCCTTATTGTAGCTGGTTTAACCACAGGACTAAAGGTGTCCTCATAGTCAATACCTGGTTCTTATAAATATTCCTTAGCAACCAATTGTGACTTGAAGTATCCAATGTACCATTAGCGTTTAGTTTTACTCGAAAGACCACTTATTTCCAATAATATGCATATTTTAATTAAATGGGACTAAGGTCCAGGTACCTTGTTTGAGAAGTGCATCATACTCATCCTTCATGGATTGATATCATCGGGGATCCTTAAGAGTAGCTCGAGTAGATTTTTGTTCAGTAGGTAGAAGGGACACAACTAAAGGATGTTTATTTTCCATGTAAGTCTTAGGTTTGTAAATACCATGCCGGGACCGTGTTGTCATTTTGTGTGTACGAGTAGAGGAAGTTCCAACAAGGGAAATATGCTCAGGAGGAGGATTTTGAGCATGGGATGTTGAAACTGGAGCATCATTGATACATTCAGTAGATGGCACAGGCATATGTTGGTCAAGAGCAAGAGAACCAGGGTGCACATGTGGTTCAAGCATAGGAAGCTCTGCAGAGTCTTTAGTAGGTGGAGTTGTGACATTTGGAGTGGACAGTTGAAGCTTAGGTGTGCAGTAGGCATAGGATCAGCACCAGTAGTAAGTGGAGATGCATCAGGCACAACCGTATGTTAGGAAAATATGTATTTGCCTCGATAGAAATGGGTAAGATAATTATTATTGATTAAACTAAATATTATTGATTAAAATGTGTTACAACTCTATGACAAAAATTACATGTAAATATAGAGTAAGAGGTAGAAGATGATAGAAATAGAAGATACAACTCTAAGACTAAAAGATACAAATAAACTAGAAGTAGTATAATGAAAGATATAGATGAGATTACAACTCTAAAACAAAAGATACATATAAAAGAGTAAATATAGAATAATAGAAGAAATGAAAAGCAATAGAATAAAAGAACAAGAATAAGAACAATGAACTAAGAATTCTCACTCACACAACCAAAGTGAAGAGTGTTGGGGATCACCAACTTGAACAAGGTTTGAAACCTTTGTCCAAAAGCTTATTTCCCCCTAACTCAAGCACTAAGGGATCTCTCACAGATATTGGAAATGCTTTATGGAATAATCAAGCCTCGAGGTGTTTCTAGCCAAGTGCTCTAATGGATAGCAATGTTGTGTCTTACAAGTGAGTTATAGGCTCCTATTTATAGAGTTTAGAGACACCCTTTGAATTTCAAATTCCACCAAACCCCATGGCTGTTACCAATGTTTAATTGGATTAATATGGAATTAAAAATGAGATTTGGGAGTTATTTGGGTTTTTTGAGCCGTTCAACAAAGATTGAAAAAATTGGTCAGTTTTTGGCCTGTGGCCGCGGCCAGAGACATTAGTGGCCACGACCACTAGTCTCTGTCCCACATGCCGCGGCCACCGACCAATTTCAGCACTTAAAATGTGCTGTTTTTCCAAACGGTTCCAAACCCTCCCAAATGATTTTGTAACTCCAAAAACTCATTATTGGGGTTAAAATCATATCTCTAACAATCATTTCACATATGGCTTTATGAAATTCATCTCAATATTGTGTAACAACAAATTTAAACAATAAAGGGTAATATTTGGAAGTTACAAATTTGTAACACCAAATATGTTACATTATTTGGATATATATCATATATCTAAATATTGTAACTCTCTATTATATGTTACAATATGTGACACTCTTTGTCACATTTATTTAATCTAAAATATTATATTATAATATAATATAATATTACATTATTTTATAAAATAATATAACATTCCCCCACTATATTAAATAGTTATCTATTGTAACACTTATCTAATCAATCATTATATTTTGAAATATAACATATCCCCCACTTGATTAAATAAGAACTCTCTCTTATAGGAGTCATTGCATTAGTGCATAAAGCAAAGTGTTTTTCAACTTGAACTTTACTATAGTGTAATTATCACAAAATTTGTCGAAAATTTGGTTGCACTAGGCATTGAACCATCTTTTCATGATAACACACACACCTTTGCGATGTTCACTTGAGACCTCTATGTCTCGCTTTGCACCGTTAATGGACATGTGCACTTTCCATTCATGGACGTTCTTGAGAATACTCTCAATTCTTATGAGAGGCAGCACCACCCCTAGGTCCATATAGGCAGAATTCTTACAGTATTTTGTTACCAAAAATATTTTTCTTTACAAGGATGAATTCTATTAAAAAAACCTTTTGGTTTTAACCATCCACTTGGTAACACACAAGTGCTCAATATCTCAGATGGGACTTGTTTTGAGTACAACTAATATTCACTTGATTGACTTATTGTTACCTATGGAACCTAACATTAGTTGAATAACTAGTGTTAAGATAGGTTACCATCAATCGTGAATCTCTTTAGGGAGTTTAAGTCTCATCCCACGAGATGATGCAGCCACTAAATCCCTCGCTAGTGCTTAGTGAAAGGATCCGCCAGATTTTCACTTGTTCTCACATAGGATATTGAGATGACTCATCTTTGAATCAATTCACTTACATATCCATGTCTTAGACTAATATGTCTAGACTTCCCATTATACACTCCACTGTATGCTCTAGCCAATGTCGCTTGGCTATCACAATGTATCGATGTAGTAGATGCATTCTCTTTGATTAGGGGAATCTCTATCAACAGATCCCTTAACCATTCGGCCTCTTTGCCGGTAGCAGCTATAGCTATGAACTCTGCTTCCATAGTGGAATGAGATATATAGGTTTGTTTCTTGGAACCCCAAGAAATTGCACCTCCACCAAGTGTAAATACCCAACCAGTTGTGGACAAGTTGTCCCCAAGATTGGATATCCAACTTGCATCTGTATATCCTTCTAAAATTGAAGGAAATTTGGAGTATTGAAGGATTAGTCCTTTGGTTTTCTTGAGATAACCTAGGACTCTTCCAATTGCCTTCGAGTGATCCCCACTTGGATTACTTGTAAACCTACTAAGTTTACTTACCGCAAATGCTATATCAGGTCTAGTGCATTGGGCAGCATACATTAGACTCCTTATAGCACTAGCATACTCCAATTGAGCCACTGCTCTTCCTTCATTCTTCTCTAGTTTTACACTATGATCGAATGGAGTATTGGCATCTTTAACCTTGAGATGGTTAAATTTGTTCAATACTTTCTCAACATAGTGGGCTTGCCCTAACGCAAAACTCTCCACTATGTTTCTTTACTTTGATACCAAGTATGGTGTCAACTTCTCCAAGATCTTTCATCTTGAAGGTTGATGATAGAAACCTCTTCGTTTCTTCTATCCCTTTCATGCTATTGCTTAGAATAAGCATGTCATCCACGTATAAGCAAACAATGATCACATATCCCTTACAAGTTTTGGAATACAAACACTTGTCTCCATTGTTATGTCTAAACTCATTAGAAATGATGGCTTGATCAAATTTCTTATGCCATTTCTTAGGAGCTTGTTTCAATCCATATTAGGATTTTACAAGTCTACAAACTTTATGTTCATATTTTGGTAGGACAAACCCTTCGGGTTGTTCCCTATGGACCTCCTCATTGAGGTCACCATTAAGGAATGTTGTTTTGACATCCATTTGATGAACATACAAGTTGTGTATAGAAGCTAAAGCGAACAAAATTCTTATAGAAGTTGTTCTTGCAACAGGCGCATAAGTATTGAAATAATCGATACCCTCTTTTGCCTAAACCCTTTAGCTACTAATCTAGCTTTAAAGGTTTGGATAGTGCCGTCAGTGTGGTATTTTCTACTAAATACCCACTTACACCCAATTGGCTTAGACCCTAGTGGGAGGTCTATCGATTCCCAAGTGTTATTGGAAATAATGGAATCCATCTCATCATTGATGGCTTCTTTCCAAAATGCACTATCTCTCGATTGCATAGCTTCTCTATAAGTCTTAGGATCAATCTCAACGAGAAGTACAATAGGAATTTTCCTAATAACTTCCTCTCTATTTCCTTCTACCATGTAGAATGAAATTCGTTGAGAATCTATCTCATCCACTACTAGACTTTTATGATTTTTAAGCCTTTGACTTCTTCTAGGTTCAAAGGGTTTCTTTACATCCTTTTGAGAATTCTCCTCTTGAGAATCAACTTTGGATGTAGAAGCTTGAGAATTATTCTCATATAACAAATTCTCCTTTAGAGATGTTGAAGCTTGAGAATTGTTGTCACATAACATATTCTCAAAAAATTCAACTTCTCTAGATTCAATCACAATATTAGACTCTAAGTCTAATAGCCTATAAGCTTTACTATTGTTGGCAACCTAACTTTGTTCTATTAGGTTCGTTTTTCTTGCAATATGCAAGACACCCCCCACACTTTGAAGTACCCTATGTTGGGTTTTCTTCCTTTCCATAACTCATATAGAGATATCTCATTTTTCTTCATCGGTATTCGATTAAGAATGTGACAAGCGGTTAAAAGCGCTTCACCCCATAAGTTGAAGTTCAACTTAGAAAACACCAACATAGAATTTATCATCTCTAGATAAGTCCTATTTTTCCTTTCGGCAACACCATTGTGTTGTAGTGTATAAGGTGCAGTGCACTCATGAATTATACCATTTTCTTCACAAAATGTATTGAATTCATTAGAGAAGTACTCTCCTCCTCTATCACTTCTTAGCACCTTAATCTTTTTATTTAGTTGATATTCAACTTCTAATTTATACAATTTAAAAGCATCAAAAGTTTCATCTTTATGCTTTAAAAGAAACACATAGGTATATCTACTAAAATCATCTATAAAAATAAGAAAATACATTTTACCACCTCTAGTTAAAACACCATTTAATTCACAAAGATCACTATAGGTTAAATCTAGTAAATTAGATGATCTTTCTATACTAGGAAATGGTTTCTTAATCATTTTTTCCTTAACACATGTTTCACATTTACCATAGTTTTTAATATTGCATGCAATCATACCACATTTGACTACTATTTTCATGGTTGAAAAACCTATATGTGATAGTCTAAGATGCCACAAAAATAAATAATCATACTCAACAATATAGGTGGAATTAGGATTTTTATTGATAACATTAAAAGTTACATCATTGGTGCACAATTTAACCATTCCCTCACAAGAGTACCCTTTTCCCAAGAATACATTTGATTTGGTAAGTATAAGTTTACCGAACTCAAAAACGGCTTTAATGTCGGGCTTGCCAAGCAAATCACCACTTACCAAGTTTCTACTCATTTCGGAAACATAAAGTACATTCACTAATGTAACTTTCTTGCCGGAGGTGAAGTAGACTTCAATAGTACCTTTGCCAAGTACCTTGGATTTGCCCTCATTGCCCATTTGTATCTCATGGTTGTCCTTTGACTCTTCAAATGTCTTGAACAATGATTTGTCATAGGTGACAAGGACGGTGGCACATGTATCATACCACCACCCTTTCACCTTGCCTTGGACCGCATTCACCTCACTAAGGGTAGCAACTATATTTTCCTCTTGAGTTGCGTTCACCTTAGGTCCTTGTTGGTATTTTCTATGCCTACACTCTCTAGCATAGTGACCCTTTTTTCCCACACACAAAGCAAGGACCTTTCTCGCCCTTAAACTTGTTTGGGTTGGTTTTTGGACCCAAAGGTTTCTCGTTACCCTTTTTCCCTTTATTTTTGGGATGTTTTGGTTGTGACACCGCATTTTCTTTGGAAGTCTCTCCATTAGACCCCTCCACAAGTTTATCTATACATATCGATTCCTCTTCGATTCGAATATTCTTTTCCTAAAGTTCTTCCAAGTTTGTGGTAATTTAGCCACTATAGCACCAACTTGAAAGGCATCAGGAAGCTCAATCTTTAAAACTTTCAGTTTATTAACAATTATTTGCAATTCATGAATTTGAGGAAGAATAGGTTTATCACTAAAAAATTGGAAATTGAAGTATTGAGATATCAAAAACTTTTTGGTACCTTCCTCTTCCACCTTAAACTTTTTCTCAAGTGCATCCCATATCTCCTTGGCCGATTTGGTTTCGGTGTAGAGGTCATAGAGCCTATCGGAAAGAGCATTGAGGATATGACCCCTATAAAGGAGATTGCCCTCCTCCCTCTTCCTTCTCTTCTCCACCTCCTCGGGAGTGTCCCTATCGGATGGCGTTGGGAGAGGTTCTAGAGTGGATTCTAGAATGTAGGCGATTTTGAGAGTGGTCAAAAGGAATCTCACCTTGTCTTGCCACCTAGTGAAATTGGATCCATCAAACCTATCCAACCTCACTAGGTCTTGATTCATGATTTTGATGGTCTCACCTTCCATTGAAACAAACAAAGGGTTAAGCTTTTGAATGTTAGGAAAATATGTATTTGCCTCAATAGAAATGGGTAAAATAATTACAACTCTAAACTAAATATTACAAATAAATATTATTGATTAAAAAGTGTTACAATTCTATGACAAAAATTACATGTAAATATAGAGTAAGAGGTAGAAGATGATAGAAATAGAAGATACAACTCTAAGACAAAAAGATACAAATAAACTAGAAGTAGTAGAATGAAAGATGTTGATGAGATTACAACTCTAAAACAAAAGATACATATAAAAGAGTAAATATAGAATAATAGAATAAATGAAAAGCAATAGAATAAAAGAACAAGAATAAGAACAATGAACTAAGAACTCTCACTCACACAACCAAAGTGAAGAGTGTTGGGGATCACCAACTTGAACAAGGTTTGAAACCTTTGTCCAAAAGCTTATTTCCCCCTAACTCAATCACTAAGGGATCTCTCACAGATATTGGAAATGCTTTCTGGAATAATCAAGCCTCAAGGTGTTTCTAGCCAAGTGCTCTAATGGATAGAAATGTTGTGTCTTACAAGTGAGCTATAGGCTCCTATTTATAGAGTTTAGAGACACCCTTTGAATTTCAAATTCCACCAACCCCCATGGCTGTTACCAATGTTTAATTGGATTATATGGAATTAAAAATGAGATTTGGGAGTTATTTGGGTTTTTTGAGCCGTTCAACAAAGATTACAAAAACTGAAAAATTGGTCAGTTTTTGTAACTCCAAAAGCTCATTATTGGGGTTAAAATCATATCTCTAATAGTCATTTCACATATGGCTTTATGAAATTCATCTCAATATTGTGTAACAACAAATTTACACAATAAAGGGTAATATTTTGAAGTTACAAATTTGTAACACCAAATATGTTACATTATTTGGATATATCTCATATATCTAAATATTGTAACTCTCTATTATATGTTACAATATGTGACACTCTTTGTCACATTTATTTAATCTAAAACATTATATTATAATATAATAATATTACATTATATTATATTATATTATAAAATAATATAACATCGTAGATGTATCAGTAGAGACAAAGGAGTCATTATATGTGAGAGGTGTAGTGCGAAATTGAGCATTAGGTAAAGAACTAGAAGATGAATGTTGTACCTGAGACTCAGTTGTAGTGAGAGAAATTGAGAATCTAGTTTTATCAAACACCACATTACAAGCAATAAAAATTTTGCCAGCAGCATTCTCACAAAGATAGTCTTTATGTTGAGGTGAATAGCCCAAGAAAACACACGGTTCAGATTGAAAAATTAGCTTGTGAGAGTTGTAGGGCCTGAGATGAGGAAAACAAATGCATCAAAAGGTCTTCAAAAAGGCAGAATCTGGTTGTTTTCCAAACAGGCATTGAGATGGACTGATATCATCCAAAACAGGAGTGGGCAATCGATTGATGGAGTAAACAACACATTGAAATGCATGCCACCAATATGCAAAGTCAAGACCAGATTGTGCTAATAGTGTTAAACCAGTTTCTGTAATATGCCTATGCTTCCTCTCTGCTCTCCCATTTGGCTCATGAGTATGAGGGCAAGGATGTAAAAATCGAATGCCTTGATCTTTGAGAAATCTGTCAAAAACCCTATACTCACCTCCCCAACCCGCTTGAACATCTTTAATAGGCAAGCCAAATTGTTTTTCCACCAAAGTTTTAAACTGAATAAACACCTCAAAGGCTTGAGACTTGAGAACTGATGGAAAAATCCATGTAAATCTGGTGCAGTCATAAAGAAAATGTACATAATATCTATAGCCATCTTTAGAAACAGTATGGGAAGGACCCCAAAGATCGGTGTGTATGAGTTCTAAAGGTTGATTTGCTCTAGTAGAAGATAATGGAATAGGTTATTTATGACTCTTCCCTTTTAGACAAGCATCACAGAATTTAAGATTCTTTAAAGAACCAGAAATGGAAATCTGAGACAATATTTTACTAAGAATTCTAGGTGAGGGATGCCCATGTTTGCAATGCCACACATTAATGTCATGTATAGAGTAGAAGAATAGGTTTGCAGATCAGATTGATCAAAAGAAAAGGAATTGACATTTTTATTAATTGAAAGATTATTACAAGAATGGTCTGTAGAAATAGATGTACATTCAGAAATACATGAATCAGTGCAACTATTAGAAATTGATACAATATTGAAATTAGACACAGAAGTGGTGGCTAAGTGGCATTGCAGATGAGTTTGACACAAACCGGGACTGTCCTCTCCGAGCATGTAGAGACTGTTTTTAACCTTCCCTTTGAGCAAAACATCCCCCCGAATGTTTGCCCTTAACAAAACAACAAGACTTGTGAAACTCAAGATAAACATCATTGTCTTTAGTTAGCTTTGAAACACTAACTAAATTTTTAGTAATAGAAGGAACTTTGAGAACACAATTAAGATTCAAAGGAGTAGAGGAAGAAGAAGGAAGAATAGTTGTACCAATATGAGATATGTGCAATTTTTTACCATTACCTACAACAAGAGTCTCAGTACCCGTGTATTGAACAACAAAATCCAAATGCTCCATTCCAAAGGTAACGTGGTTGGTAGAACCAGTGTCTGCATACCAAGGCTAATCATCACATATTTCAGGCACAGTAGAGGCAATGTAAGCCTGAGGATCTATCTCAAGTTCTTGTTCTGTTAGAAATGGACGAGGTTGATTTTGGGGAGCTTTAGGTGTAACAAAAGCCTTATAAAATCTATAATGGCCAATCACAGCAGTGTGACCAAATTCAAACAAACTTGGCAAAGAGATCTAGAAGAAGACGTAGAACCTCTTGAATAAGGTTTGCTAGAAGTGTGTTGACGAGGGTCATTAGGCTGTCCTCTGCCAGAATGAAAGGGAGGGTGATAAGGGGCTTGAGGACCATTTCTTGACGAGCCAAAGGTGAGGTTGGCAGCCATCTTGGTGGACAAATCAGCCTTTTTGATGATGTTGTTCAAGTCTACACTCATGGGACATCAGTAGAGCTTGAATTTCTTCCAAAGATTTCGTTTCAGAACTGGAGGTGATGCCAGACACCACAGGATCATACTCCGGGCCAAGTCCATTGAGGAGTTGAAGCTCAATATCATTACCATTGATAAGATATCCAGCAATAGCCAATTGATAAGATTATAATATTGTCAATATAATCTTAAATTGAAAGAGTACCTTTCTGAATATTGGACAATTGGCCTTTGAGTAGAAGCAACCGAGCTTTCAATTGACTGGAAAATCGTTGCTCAAGGGCACGCCAGAGAGAGTAGGAGGTGACATGAGAGGCAAGTGAAGCAAGAACCGCTTCTGTCATCGAAGAACGAAGCCAAGATAAGAGTAATTGGTCTTTCCTCTTCCATTGATTGTACTCTAGATTAGGGGCACCCGAGACCAAATTTTTGGGCGGAGTAACATTACTGAAGAACAATTCATCGAGATCATGGCCAATCACCGTGGGAACCACTTGAGATTTCCAGGGGAGGAAATTGAGTCGATCGAGCTTGATAGTGAGAGAAGAGGTCAACGAGTTGGAGAAGGGATTCCATATCGTTTGAGGAGCAGGGGGAGCAGCAGGAGTTGTTGTCGCTGTCGGCAGGGAAGGATCTTGATGGTCATTAGAAGAATCAGAGGTAAGTGAAGCCATGGAAGATCGTAGACTCTAGTCAAAGGCTCTAGATACCATGAACAAGTTCTATGAAAGCAACACAATGTTTGAGAAAACTTTCAGAGGAATACTCTGACATATTGCTTAGAGAAATTAGCAACACTCAGTGATAGGAGAGCTTTTATTTATAGTGAAAAAATCAAGAATTACATAACCAGAAAAACAAGAATATTACAACTAAAAGTTATAACAACCAACTAGCTAAAACAGATTAGCTCTCTAACAGAATACATGCCTAAAAAAGCAAAACTACAACCAACTCAGTAATGTTGGTTATCACATACACACTGCTTTCTATCTTTCTTTCTTATTCACCATCGACGACATTCATTTAATTGTTGTTTGTTTGTTAATTTATTAATTTATGTTTTCACTTTTGAACTCTGTCATCTAATTGGTTCTTAATTAGCAATTTTTTTTAAAGAATTTTTGTTGCAATTTTAAATGCCTAATTGTTATATTTTAGCTGAATTATTTATTGTACCACTTTTCAGAAGAGATACTTTTTTTCAAGGATTTACTCAGCACAATCTATACTTTTAATTTGTCGGTGTACTAAAGCTGCACAATATTAATTTCAAAGATATTAGAAAATCATAGTAGTATAAATATGTAAATTTAAATTGTGTTTAACTTTAATTAAGTACATTATGTTACATTTGTAAATTGTGAGGTAAAGTAAGTTACCTTTTTTTTTATTTAAATTAATAAATAATAATAGTATTTTATTTCACTTAAGCACTCCAATTGATTGGGACTTCACCAAAATAAATTAGTTTTAAGTAATAAATTTTGATTTTAATTTTAAATAATTTTAGTTATTTTAAAACCTTATCACTTCCAACATTTTCTTCAATTTCTATTCTTTACTCTGTATTTTATGAAAATGTTGTATATAATTGTCTAATCTAATTTTTAAAGCCAAAAAATATTTATCAATCATATTTTTTTTCTCCCACACATGAAATTATTAAACCAAATAAAACATTTTAAGAACAAAAACATTAAAGCATCTCCTTCTTCCCTAATCTAGTAAGAAAATCAAGAAAAAATATATTGTGATTCCTAGATAAATAATTGTGTAAAATAATTCAAAACATTGTGTTTCATTAAGTTTTTAATGTGCCAAACCAATTTACGTTCAATGCATGTGATTCATATGCATGCCTACTCACACTAGGGAAATTACTTATTACACCCTTCTACCATTATTCAAAATTAATTCTTTAATCCAAAAAATACAATTTAGTGATTCAACCCGCTACAACAAGTTAAATTTCTCATTTTATAATATAATTATAGGAATTTGCTCGTTTAGTACCAATGTTTTGTCACCCTCTATTACTAATATTACTCACTTTGTAATCTCAGTTTTCATAATTAGTTAAAAATTGTACATTTTCACTTAAATTTGGTCTACATATTTTTAATAATGACCAAATTAGCCTTAGTTAGTAAATTAATTGGTCTTAAAAATAATTAAAATAAAATATTTTAATTAATAAATAAAATAGATATGTATTTTCAATAAAACACTAATTAAAATTAAATAAATTTAAATCTTCATCTTTTGCACTAAACTGAGTGCAAATCGAGTAATGAACACAACTTGCAACCAACCTGAACACTGCAAAATCCAATCAAAACAACATTTGGAGCCATTCAATTCAATTAAAAACCCAACTTGCCAAGACAAAAGATTCATGCCAAGAAACCATTAATTTTTCAATCATGAAAAGAAAACAACATACATCTAAGAACAAAACCCGGTGATCTTGAACCCATATATCGAATCTCTGTCTCATTCAAAATCACTTGCATTGATTCAAAATCCAAACAAAATTTCAAAAGCTCATGCACAAATAACCATTCGTTTTTCTTGTTTCGTACCAACATTTAATCAAATATTTTAGAAACTTTTATTGCAGATGTGATGAAAGTTTCATCATCGGAATCCCCCTCAACCTCACAGATCCACTCATCAAACTCGGCTGCTCAAGTTTTTTGCCAATGTTGGTGAGGTTGTGTCGGAGCTCAGTCACGGTGAAGGATGAGCTCGACCTCAGAGACAGTACGTTGCTTTGACCCATCGACGAGAGCGACCCACCGATAGTGCACAACTTCGACCCACTGATGAGTACGACTCGACATTGGAGACAACGAGTGACTTCGACATAAGGTTGAGAGTTCAAAGGTAACGCAGATCGGAGAGTAGTCGAAGAGATGGTCCACTGGCTTGAAGTTTTTAGGCTTGAACCCTAAAGCTTTTGGGCTTGGTTGTTTTGCAGAAGAAAAAAGGAAGAAGAGAAAGGGGTCGGGGAAGAAAGGGGGGAGAGAAAGTCAAGATATTCTTTTTTAATTTTGTTTTTAAATAGATTTTTTTTATTTAAATATATTTTTAATCATTTAAAAATCATTTGAAAAGAAATATATAAATTACTCCAATTTAAACATGTGTCATTACATTTTTTCCAAATTAATTGTATTTATTTATTTATTTATAATTGATGGGTAACTTGGTCATATCAAAAAAATTACAGACTAAATTTATGTTTAGGGTATTATTTTATACTGATTTTGCAAATAAACGCTATCCAATGATAATTATTGGGAATAAAGAGTAAAAAACTATAGTTTGCAAAAAACACAAGTACCTACCCTATAATTATAACAAAATGTGAGCCTATAAACCTATTAAGTTTCTTTAGAAAAGTACGGCCACAGTAGCACATTATTTGAACTTGTGTCAGTTTAACAAAAAGAAGGCGTGAATCATTTCATTGTCGTACAAAACAGCTGGAATCGCGGACTATATATATATATATATCTTCTATGTAACGTAAATAATGAAAAAAAATTATTTTAATAATTTTTTATTTTTTTAATATTAAATTTAATAAAATACTTTGATATTTAACAAAATATTTTTATATTTAAGAGTAGTTTAGAAATACTTAAACTTAATAAAATAAAATAAATAATTAAAAAAATTAAATTATAATATTTTTGATATATTTTACAATAATAATTATTTAAAAATAATAAATAATTAAATAAATTAAAATAAGATATTTTTCTGAATTATTTTAAAATAATAAATAATTAAACAAATTAAAATATGATATTTTTGAGATATTTTACACTGATAATTATTTAAAAATAATAAAATCATACATTTTATATTTAATTAAACTTAAATTCACTTATTAGAATAATATAATATTAAACATATAATATACTCTACTATAAATTAGCAACAAATTGTTTTTTTTTTAAAAAAACTAACAAGAAATTTAAATTTAAAATCCAGGTATAATATTTAATATTACATTAAATATATAATATATAATCTTGTTGTCACTCCCAAATTCAAAAACTAGAACAAAGATAAATTTAAAAAAAAATAAATAATTATTTAATTAAAATAAGATATTTATTTCAAAATTTACATCACATCAATATAAATTTAATAAAAATAATTAATAAATTCTATAAATAAAACTAGGCAAACGTGTATATTGCACGTTGTTTGTATCTAGTATATATATAAATATATATATATATAAATCACATTAGAAAAGCTTCTAACTAGAAAAAAAAAGGGCAATGGGAAATTAAAAAAACCATTAGAGCAACTCAAATGGTAGCTACCCTATTGGTTGTCCAAAATGTCTAAGTTATCCCAAAATATAATTTTGTATTTTCTCTCTCATCTAATCACTTTTGGCAACCTTTTCCATAAAAATGCTTCAATGCTAAGCCACTCCAAAAGTTGTCAACTATGGTCTCACATATCTTTATTTAATATATTATTTTGTAATTATAAATATTATCACACTAATTTTTTTAAACTCATATTTAAATATAAATAAATATTACATGAAATTTAAGTTAGAAGAAATTTAAAAATAGCTCATAAAATGACATAATCATAATTAATAAATCTAACATAATTTAAAAAATACTAATCAAAATGATTTCTAAATTTTGACCATATGTTCTCCATCAAGTCCGCTTGAAGATTGCGATGAATATTTTTGTCACGAATTTCTGAATTTCTTTGAACCATTGTCGGGAAATCAGAAATAGGTTCATGCAATACTTCAACCGTTGGGGTGTCGGCGAGGCCTTCGTCATAATTAAAATCAAACAAACTCTTATATGCATTTCTTTCATCCTTGACAATAATTTTGTGCAATATGATGCATGCGTACGCATTGGTCCTCGTACAATGGCAAAACGAGATTGAACTACTCTGAATGCTCGCTTAACATCTTTGTGTAAGACTTCTTGGCACTGGGTAAATAATATTATTTTCTCTCCTTGAGGCAGTGAGATAGTTTTAACAAATGTACCTGTAACGCCCTGGCTACCCCAGAACTGTTACGGTGAACGGTGAATCGAAAATTTGACTCACTACCTGAGTCCTTTGGTCAAAAGCGTGCTCTAAGTGTAATTAACAGGTTAAGGCATAAAACCAATAAAAAGGAAATGGAGATTTTTATTACAAACTGCTCTGCAGAGCTAAACAAAATATTTACAAGTGGCTCTCAGTTCAAAATGGTCATTACAGTTTAAGATTTACAATCCCGCCGACCTAAGCGGCAAAAATAGGGTAAACCCCCTAGTTCCTCTGAGAACTCCTTGGCCGTGGTGGTCAAGCGGCCGCATATGTACACAACACCACATCAGCTCTCCACTCAAGGCTAGGTGAGTTTTTCTTTCCCTTTACCTGCACCACATAGCACCCATGAGCCAAAGCCCAGCAAGAAAACATAACACTTTTCATAAACATTATTAAATGATTATCATTATAATCACACTGAACATAAAGCTTTCGAACAAACGAGTGAACATCACATGTTCTTAGCGGGGGAGAGTGGCTGCTAGGTAAGCCACTAGCCTCCAAGCGCTTATTTCATTCATCGGCCCTCGGGGTCGGTCTGGCATTAATGCTCTTTGAGCCATTCAATGCTAATAGTCGATTAGATCTAATCTCTGTTGGCTTGCGTGATCCACGCTATGGCCGTTCTGACTAATAAATCAGTGCTATGTGACCAGTGTCCAGTATCACTGCCAAACTTGACTAGTAAGTCACAGCTTCACAGCTGATACTAACACCTTTGCCAATTCTGACTAACAAGTCAGTGCAAAGTGACCAGTGCCCAGTACCACTGCTGAACCTGACTAATAAAGCACGGCTTCACAGTTGATACTAGCACCTTTGCCAAATATTCTATATTCAAACCATGTCCATATTACACAACCAACATGCCTCACGAGTATCCATGCATGTCATACTTGGGGTGCAATTTTCTTACCTCTGGTTCGAGCAAGAACGAATACAAGAACAACCCTGTGAACGATCAACTTTTTGGTCCTTTAGCGGTTACCTGGTCATAACCAATTATGGGATTCCATCAATAAAATGAACAATAAAAGGTTCCCAAACCAAAACCTAACCTCCGGGACATCAAACACTACTCGACTGGGTAGTAGGTTTAACCCCGAGGCCTTAGGCTTGAATCCCCATGCTAAAAACTCTATTTTGGCCAAAAATTCTTTAAGGGCCGCGGCCCTCCTTGGCCATGCCGCGGCCCGCCCCTCAAACATAGGCGCCTAAACTCAGCAGCCCCCAAGGGTCGCGGCTCACCCTGGCCATGCCGCGGCGCAAGCTCCAGTTCAGCCAAAACCCCTGTTTTTCTTCCCTTGCGTTTCCTCTTAGAACCAACCCTTCAAACCCAGTTTAAACACCACCCAAAACTCTTTCAAACACCCATTTAAACCTCCAAACATCACCCATAACTCTCCCTCATCATAACCCAAGTAAAACATCACAAAAGCTCCCCTTGATTCCAACTTTCCACACAAAAATCTAGAGCTGAAATCTAAAAATGAAAATAGAGCATACATGGAAACTAGTGGCTAAAAGCTTACCTCAAGTTTAGGTTATGGTGCTCTTCCACATTGGAACACTCTCCCAAAGTACCAAGGCCTAGCTCCCAAGCTCAAATCCTCAACAAGATCACAAAAACTCACAAGGAAAATGAAGGAAGGAGAAGGTACGGGAAGGAGAAGAAGGAAACTCTGTTTTTGGTTCTGTTTATTCTACAGCCTCCAACATCATATATATCCAAATCCCAAATGACCAATATACCCCTAGGTCTAATAAAGCTTCTAAAACCACTTCAAGGGTAATTTTGGCATTTTCCACCTATACCGTTAATGATAATTAACGCTTCCCAATTCTCGCTAATCTCAATATCCTCAAACACCAATATTTCACATCCCGTTACCCTTTAATGCCCGGTAACACTCTAACCATTAAATCACCCCGAGACTCATCCCCGAGCCCCGAGCTTAAGCCTATTATGACCAAACCGATAATTAACACTCCTTGATCGTCTCATGCCAAATGGCTCGAACAAACCCACATCATAATGTGGTCTCAATATATATCACCAACATGCGTACAAATAATCAATTTACCCTCAACGGGCCAAATTACCATCACACCCCTATAATAAGAAATATGGACACACATGCATGCATTTCACATCATATCATAATATAATCAACATATACATGCATTTATCAATTAATTACATAATTAAGCAAGTATGGCCCTCCCGGCCTACTATTCACGCCGTTAAACATATCGGAGAATTCGGGGCATTACAGTACCCCACTTAGGATAGATACCATCTTCTAGATAGTACCTTTGTTCTCTTGTCTTCCATTTATCGTATGCTCAACTCTTTGAGCTTGCCTGTAATGCCCCGAAAATCCCTAATGCAGTTTAATGGCTAGATTAGTAGGCTGGGAGGGCCATAACTGTTTAATTATGCCATTAAATGATAATATGCATGTGTTATGTGAATTATATTATAATATGATGTTAAATGCATTCATGTGGGTCCACATTTAATTACAGGGGTGTTTTGGTAATTTGGCCCGTTGAGGGTGTAATTGTTTATTTGTATGCATGTCGGTGATATATTGTTGAGACCACATTATAATGTGGATTTATTCGAGCTATTCGGCATGAGACGATCGTGGAATATTGATTAGCGGTCTAGTCATAACAGGTTTAAGTTTGGGGCTCGGGGTGAGTCTCGGGGTGATTTTAATGATTAGAGTGTTGCCGGGAATTAAAGGGTAACGAGATATGAATTATTGGTGTTTGAGATTATCGAGAATAGCAGGAATTGGAGAGCGTTAATTATGATTAACGAGATAGGTGGGAAATACCAATTTTGCCCTTGGGAGCCTTTAGAAACCCTTAATTGACCTAGGGGTATTTTGGTATTTTCACCCCTAGGATAGATATAAACTATTTAAGGCTGTAGAAAGAAGAGGAAAATAGAGTATAGTTTGAAGCTTCTCCTGTACCTTTTCTCCTTCTGTGTTTCTTTGTGATTTTTGAGCCATTCTTGAGGATTCAAGCTTGGGAAGTAAGTCTTGGGAGTTCGGGAGTGTGTTCCACCGTTGAAGAGCATCATAATATGAGCTTGAGGTAAGTTTCTAGCCATTTAAATCCCTGGTTTACTCTGTTTTAGTTTTGGTTTTCAGTTGGGATTCCTAGGTTGGATGATTGGTTTTGTTGGGAGTTTTGGCTAGGGTTCTTGTGGTTATGATGCTTGGGGTATGTGAGGATGATTTTTGGGTTCATTTGGCACCAAAAATGAGGTTTGGAAGCATTGGAATCGGGTTAGAATTGAAGGAGTCGAAGAAGGGGGTTTTAGGGGAGCATTAGTCTGGGGGTAACGCTATAGCGCCCATTAGAGGGCGCTATAGCGCTACACAAGATGATTGTTGGGCGGTTGGGGGTTCTGAGTATAGCGCTGGGGTGCTATTGAGCGGCGCTGTAGCACTACTCTGTTCCTCCAGAATCCCGTTTCGAGTGTTTTTAAGGGTTTTTGGCTCGAGGTTTCAATCCTTAAGGCCCGGGATCGAATCTACTCACCGTGTGGGCATGTTTCGAGGTCCCGAGAGTGGGGTTTAGGTTAAGACCCTTTCATTGTGATTTTCATTCATGGAGGTTATAATTGGTTGTGATTAGGTAACCGCTAAGGAACCAAAAGGTCGATTGTTCTCAGGAGTCGTTCTTGTTTTGTTTCTCGCTCAAACCAGAGGTAAGAAAACTGCACCCTGTGTATATGACATGCATGATTGTTGTTGAGGCATGTTGGTTGATAAATGTGGACATTGATTGCATATTAAATGCTAGCGGATGTTGTTTACTTGTGTATGGCACTGACTAGTCAAGGATGGCACTAGTCGCGTATCACTGACCGAGAGTCAGAAACGGCATAAGTGTCCTGAAGGCAGGGCCGAATGAAGATTAGATCTAATCGATATCAGCGTTGAATGAATCTAAGGCATTAATGCTGGACCGACCCTAATGTCAATGAAACTTATAAGCGCTTGACTAGTCTAGGACTAGTTACTTAGAGTCAGGGCCTAAGGCCTAGGTGACTGCTTGTCACATGGCTAGGGAACGGTGTTCCATGGTTATGACTCTATGGTCATGAGGTAGGTTATGTTGATGACTAGTCATCATGCACCTTGTTGACCCAGAATTTGGCCAACTGACACGGAGTCAAGATATGTTTGACGTGGAAGGATACGTTGGAATAAATGTAATGATGAAAATAATAAGAAAACAAGATTTTAGAGTGGTTCGGCCCCAGGATCTGGTAATAACCTACATCCACTTAGATTGTTATTGATATAAGATCAGAAGGAGTGATCAAAGAAATAAGGTTCAATGAGTTTCACCAACCTCTGAAGAACAAGACAATATCTCAAATAGAATCCCTCTAGTCTTAAATAATTCGAAAGCCAAAATGAAGTCCCCCCCTTCCTTGAGTTATCTTTCTCTATTTATAGGCTCAAGGGGGATTACATGAATTTGTTACAGATATCCTTTCCTAAATAATCGGATACTCAGGAGATTGTGGGAGTCAATTTCGGGATTTACAAAGATCTTTATAGAAACATCATGAAGCATGCGGAACCCGCGACCATACTGGTCGCAGGTAAGTTTCGGCTGCCTACTGCTTATAATTTGTCTTCTGGTCGATATTCTAGCAGAGTTCCTCCAAGTGTCAGCCACGTGCCCGGGAATCACTTGCCACGTCATCCATGCCAGTCTTTTGGATAACACACCTAACCTGTTTAAGCTAGTGAAAGGATCACTTATCTTTAAAGCCTCGGTGACCTTATCGTCACATGGCTATTGGGAACTGAACCCACCTTAGTGACTTTTCCAATTGTCACCTCTCTATTTTGGACTGAAAGTCCTGAATGATTATTATGATCATTGTTGATATTATATTCATGATATATTGTGTTTTCTTGCTGGGACTTGGCTCATGGGTTCTATGTGGTGCAGGTAAAGGGAAAGAAAAGCTCACCCAGCCTTGAGTGGAGAGCTTAGGTGGTGATGTGTACATATGCGGCCGCTTGACCACCACGGCCAAGGAGTTCTCAGAGGAACTAGGGGGTTTACCCTATTTTTGCCGCTTAGGTCGGTGGGTTTGTAAATTTGAGATAGTAATGAACGTTTTGAGTTGTAAATTACTTGTAAATGTTTTGATGGGCCCATGAACAGTTTTATGTATTAAATAAAATATATCCTTTTATTTTTATTGGTTTTCCACCTTAGCCTGTTAATAACACTTATATGCACGTTTTTAACCAAATGACTCGGGTAGCGAGTCAAATTGCCGGTTCACCATTCACTGTAACTGTTCTGGGGTAACCAGGGCATTACATTGCCCTTGTAAGATGTTAGTGAATAATGGAGATTGATTTAATATGTTGAGAACATTATTGGATCATGTAACACCAAAAAATTCATGTCAAATCCAGAGATCTTGTGATGCAACTGCTTCGAGCATGATTATTGACCTGTCGTGATCACTTCGAGTGAATTGTCTTTTCCCTGTAATTGGGAATTTTTTCCATTCCTAATACATACAATCAATGCTTCCCAATATGCCTGGAAAACCAAGCACCTCCCTCAAGTAAGAGATGAATGTCCCCGACATTGGGCCGTCTCAAATATTCGGTCCCAAAAATTTTATTCACTCCCCGAACAAAATTAACTAGGCATTATATATCGGTGATTTCACCAATTTGAACATACTCATCAATGTAATCGGCAGGCACTCCATATGGCAACATTTACATAGCTGGGATGCGCTTCTAAAATGGCGAAAGCCCTCTTCTATCGACCACATCAAACCTCATCTAGAAATACTTTGAATGATTTGCTAGAGCTTGCACTATGTGTAGGAATGTGTCTACACATTCTAAATCTTCTTCAAAATTGATATCCAGTATACATCAGTTAATCAGAAAAGTAGTCATCGAACAAACGTTGGTGTCCTTCTACATGACCCCTATCAATGAAGGCTCTCTCTCTTCCTCTCATTGTTGAGCTACCCCATACATGAAATCTTTAAAATATTGATCATCATACTCGTCGATACACTTTTCTATTATAATATCGTCTAGACTCATATTATCGTACGGATTCAGAGAGTTTAGCAAATCTGTTGTTGAACTTAGAGTAGATGATATTTGGGAATGAAAGATGACTGAGAGAGTAAAATGAACGATGTAATGGAGAGTTGAGTAAAATAAAGATTGGAATTTGGTATTGAAAGACACAGTGACATTTATAGCCGTTGAAATATAGCTGTTAAAATATAGCCATTAAATTATAGTCGTTAAAAGATAGGTGTTAAAATATAGCCGTTAATATAGTTGTTAAAATATAGCCGTTAAAAGATAGGTGTTAAAATATGGTCGTAATTCACTCACTAAATAATAAAGGATAATTTATTTAAATGAAATAAAACATAATAATATGATTGATAAAAATACATAGCAATTACAACTTCAGGATATTAGTCTTAATATAAATACATAAGTTTTCATAATCTTTCTTTTGCTTAGGAAGTCATATGCGACGTGTCCATGATAAGATAATCCATATATTTTGTCATCCTATTATCTTCTGCCACTTTCTCCCTAATCGCCACCAATTTCTCCAATGCAGATGTTTTCTGTTTATTAATCTCTATAAATGTAGTATGTGTGTGTGTGTTTTTTTTTCCTCCCTTTTTCACTTTGCTGCCTTTTGGCCAGTAGGCTGCACTTCACGTACTTCATCATCACTAATGTCTGCATTGGACGATGAGGTATATGCCCTTGATTCTGACACCTTTGTTCTCTTACCACCTTTTGGTTAGTACATTGTATTCCATTTCGGCTATTCCTTTAGCAATCTCCAACAGTCTACAAGCACAAAATTTGAGTTGATATTTTCATATTTATACATTTGATGTGCATTCTAAAGAATTTGCTCATCAGACCAACCACTGTGATGTGCTTGTTGTGCTCGTGATAACACCCATTGAAAGGTGCCACCTTTTGATTCATCTTATTCTTATGGTCTTTGCATTGCCTTGCAGTTCTTGTTTGGTCGCCTTTTTGGTTGGTGTTGTAGTCATCTGTGATCGAAGCTCAGAAATTTTCAGAAGTTTGGTCATTCCCCATGATGACATCCTTAGATGTATTAAGGCATCCACTTATCAGAAGTATTGTTGCTTCCTTGCTCCATTTGACTTTACCTTTATGGCTTGATTCATCTTCATTGTGTAGAACTACATTTTCCAACCATTCAATACCATGTTTAGGTTGAGTTTCAGAGAGAGATGTCGATGAAGTTTCACGATTCAAATCAATACTAGACTTTTCCATACTTGACCTATAATTTCTTGAAACCATTTCAGGTTGGTGTAGGGAAGGCGTATGAAAGACATATGGTAGTGAATTTCTTGGTGTGAAGAATAGAGCATGTTGGGGTGTCTCAAAAGAGCCAAAATTTTGGAAAAGGAAGAGGACATGGGATAATTTTGAGATTTTGAAATTTTTTGGTTAAATTGAAAATATTAAAAATTATGATTTTGGGGATTAGTAGAGGGAGAATTTTGAAAATTTTGATTGAGTTGGGAATATTGAAACTTTGGATTTTCGGGATTGGTATGTGGAGAATTTAATGAATTTTGAAAAATTTGAGAATATTGAAAATTTGGATTTTTGGAGATTGTATGTGGATAATTTTGAGAATTTTGGGAATCCATTTGTAAGAATTTTTTTTTTTTGTGATATTGACAATTTTGAATAATAATGTATGAAATAGTATGAAAATTGAATGAAATTAATGAGTATTTATAAAAGAAAATAAATTAAATATATTGTTTGAAAAATAAAAACAAGCCAAAGGTAAAAAAAGGGTCAAAATTTTGACCCGTGTTTAATTTTTTTAGGGAATTTTTCAAAAATATGACTTTTATACCATCAATGTGCGAAAATCTAGAAATTATATTTTTCTTAATTTGTACGAGAAAATTTAATAAAGAAAAAATTAAAATATGAGAAACACAATTAGTAGTTAACTAAAATATGGAAATGCAACATTTTTATCAAAGTTATGTTTTTATTTTATTTTATTTCTTCCTTCATTTTTTAATTATTTTTTCTTTCTTTTTTTCCTTACTTATTTTTTCTTATATTTCTTCCTTTTTCTTTTCTTTTTCTACCAATTTTTTATTCATCTTTTTTTTTCTTTCCATTTTGCCATTCTTCCTCTTCTTCTTCTTCTTCTTCTTCTCATTTTTATTCATTTATCTATTTTTTTTCTTTATTTCTTTCATTTGTATTGTTTTATTTTTTTGTTCATATTTTTTCTGTTTTCTTTCCTTTTTTTTTCTTTATATTTTTTCTTCATTTTTGTATTTATTATTTTCTCCTTCCATTTTTTTTTCACAAATATGAGTTTTTTTTTTCTTCTTCCATCTTTTTCTACCAATTTTTTCATTCATATTTTTTTCTTTCTATTTTTCCAATATTTTTTTCTTCTTCTTCTTCTAATTTTTATTCATTCATCTATTTTTTTCCTTCATCATTTGTTTTGTTTTTTTTTTCCATATTTTTTTAGTTTTTTTCCTTCATTTTTTGTACTTATTCTTTTTCCATTCCATTTTTTTCGCACATATTTTAACATTACATAATTATTTTACTATTATTTTATTTATTATTGTAATTTTTTTTTATAGTTTTTTCCACTATATGTAAAAAAAATCAAATCAATTTTTTCAGCATTTTCTTTTTACTGTAACCCTTATAGGAACACCAAAATTTGGAAAGAAAGCTAATAAAATATGAAAACGTTAATGGGTAACCAGTTACCCTGATGAGAGCATTCAAATCTAGAAAAAAATTATATGAAGAAGATGGGAGAGAAAGAAAAAGGGGGCGAATCTAATTTTCTTTATCTTTAGATTTGTGGTAACTGGTTAGCTTCCCGTTCCTTGTGTGTATATTTCTAGGGGTAACTAGTTACCTTCACGTTCTGATGTGTGTGTATATTTCTGGGTTCTTTATGGTAATTGGTTACCTATGTTACTAAAATCATAGTTATTTCTTCTTCCTTTTTTAATGAAGCGTTCTTCCTCTTTTTCCTCCAAATTTGATGTTTCTTTTCATATTTAATATGAGTAACATGTCACCCCTCTTATCGTAACTGGTTACCCTTCTTATGGCAGAAAGTTACTCATCTCTGGATAATTGATTACCCCTCTTGGTAAATGTTATTTAGCCTAGCTCTAGGATTTTTTTTACATAGCTATCAAAGATCAAACAAGTAACTGGTTACCTTACTCAGTATTTGAAAAAAGAAACGTAAAATCTAAAAAAAGGGAAAAATGTTTATAATAAATAAAAATAATTTTAAACACGATTCATATTAAAAAAAAAAGAAAAAAAATTGCAAAACAACCAAAGAAATTTTTAATATAAAATTAGTAATATAAAAAAAACAAATAAGAAAAAAAATAATAATCAAATTACAAACATACCCTTAAAAAATTATAAAACTTGATTAAGAGTAAAACTATGACATAAACCAATTTCCATAAAAAAAAATATGGGAAAATAAATCCATAAAAGTGAAAATTCTTAAAAAAAAAGCCATAGATTAACTTTTTTTTTTAAAAAAAACTATATTTTTGCACTATATTAAGAATCTCATATAAAATGCAATTTCCTCAATTTTTAACGTTACATTATATGCATAATAAAAAAAAAGCACTAATGCCTTGGCAACATAGCCTATTAGATATATTCAACGTACTACCATTTTGGTGACCAGGATTAAAGTTGCTCTTAGAAATACTTGGGACCCGTTTGGCTTTGTTTTTTGTTTTCAAAGTTGTGTTCTCAGAAATGAGAACAGAAAATATTTTTTGTAGTTTTCAAAAAACAAGAGGTGTTTGGTTAATGTTTTCTAAAAATAATTTTTTAGTTTTATTTATTTTTTAAATCTTAAATAAAAAATTAACAAATATATTTACAAAGATAAAAATCTTTTGAAAGTTTGTAATAAATAATGAGATAAAATAATTTGAAAGAAAAAATTATGAAAAATAAGGAGTGAGAAAGTAATGAGAGAAAATTTGAAGAAATAGAAATTGAGAAGAGAGAAATTGATCGATGCAAGAAAAAATTAGAGAGAATGTGATGAGAAAGAAAGTAAAGAGAGAGAAGTGAGTAAAAAGAGAAGAAATGGCGAGAGAAAATGATGAGAGATAAAATGAGTATATATTAAGTGATGGGAGAGAAAGTGAAGAGAGAGTAAGTAATGAAAGAGAAAATGATGACATAATAAATTATGCAAGAGAAAATAAGGAGATAGAAAATGATGAAAGAGAAAATAAAAAGATAAAAAGTGAGAAGAGAGAAAATAACAAGAGAGAAAGTGAAGAGAGAAAATGTAATAAGAGAGAAAGTGATGTAAGAAAAAGTGAAGAGAGAGAAAATGATCTGACAATAAATGATGTTAGATAATAATAATTAAAAAAGTGATGTGAGAAAAAAAAATAGACAATTTTTTTTTTTAGAACAACATAAAATAATTTTTTGTTGTTCTCAAAATTTTCTATTTTTTGTAACTTTGTTTTTAAAAATTATTTTCTAAAAATAACACCAAACACCCTAACTTATTTTAAGAAAATAATTTTTAGTTTTTAAAAATAAAAAGTAACTTTTTAGTTAAAGTGCCAAAGACATTCCTAGTTTTGGGTCGAACAAAAAAAATAGGAAGGAGTGAGTAGTAGGATATGAGTAATGTGTTTGCTTTGAATAAGTTTGATCTTCTCGTGTATTGCAGCTTTTTTTGTGCGTTAATTACTGTTTATTACTTTAGCGTTTGAAGTAGAAGCGTATGGAGCTGAATCGTTGTCTAAATTTGGTTTTTATATTTAAATTTAGAAGTTTCATTTCTTTGGAAAATAAAGTTGTCAACTTCATCGTATTTCAGGCAGGCTTTTCAATTTTCACCGTTTTCAATATTTATTTTGGAGGCAATTTCGAATAACTTGTTTCATAAAAGTTTCTTTTTTATTTATTAACTATGTAGAGTAGAAAATTACAACAATTTTATTATTACTCAAGAGTAATACAAGAATACAACATTATGGATAAATGAATTCTCTTATGGGTCTATTTGGTACGAGGAGTTTACAGTTTTCACATTATTTGGAAAGTTGAAGAGGGTAATATGATAGTCTGGAAACTTACATCACTTTATTTGGTTATGCACTAGAATCTTATGTATGATTCCAAGGAATATCACTTTATGTATTTGGTTGCGCATAAGAATCTTTCAAGTTTTCATATTTTCATAAAATTAATATAATAATATATTTTATCAAAATAATAAATAATATAAATATAGATAGAAAATGACATTTTAAAAAATTACCAAATTATTCCTTTGAGTATAGTGCCAGGTCTCAAGCGCAGAGACCCTGGATCAGAAGCACTTGTCTGACATGATACTATTACCCTAGTTACGATGTCGAGTCTGTAAGAGCGACAATTAGGATGTCTCACGACGCCGCCTGACATGGAAAAACATGTAGTTTCCCACTGACACTATCAGGGATGTGCTACCCAAAAAATTAATGGGTTGTAACCTCGTAAGTGGGCCCGAGGAGATACACTGAGACCCACCATCTCCGTAATTAGTGGAACGTATATTTATTAGCATTAATGCCCCATTAGGAGAGAAAGCTTTGTAAGTAAATCCCCATTAATGGAATTAATTGCCCTTGGCCATCTATAAATAGGGCTAAGGCACACTAGCCCTCGGCCATCCTTGATTGATTCCATACTATTGTATTCAGAGCATTGCTAAAACACTGTCTGACCTCAATTGAAGCTTGAAACCCTCAATCTTCATAAATACTAATACAAATGACTCGTGGAGTAGGGTTAATCGATAACCTAAACCACGTAAAATCCATGTGTTCTTCTTGCATTTTCTTTAAGCTTTTATTTAATTAGTTGATAGCGAAAAATACAATCAACATTTTGGTGCTTTCATTGAGAGCTTGAAGAAAGCTTCGAAGATTTAGACATGGTGACTACCAGACGGAATGCCACTAAAGAAATCCAGCCTCCCAGCGTCACTGAGGGAGGAGAGCCCAGTCGATCACCTCCACGAGCTAACCTAGAGGTGGCCCATGACGACGACTATGACAAAGATGATGGCTATGACGGCGACAACAAAGGCGACTATTATTAGAGCGAATACTCTCAGTCGGGCTTCCGAGCCCATTCATGTCATGAGGAGGGTCATCGACCAACAAGGTCATGGCACCATCAAGGTCACTAGCGTTCGCAGAGCCCAAGTCCTTCCGGCTAGGCATGCTATGACAAATTGCTCCAGGCCTGGAAGTGGTGTCCCTCTAATGTCTCGCCAGTCCCAAAAGAACCACGAACAAGGGGATAATAGGAGAAACGTCACCACTAACTGAGGGCAAGGAATTAACATCTAGGCTAATAACGAATACATCGACTCTAAGGGGGAAACCGAGGTAGGATACCCTAAGGACGGTGGTCACCACAATGAACAGCTCTACTTGCGAGATGATTTGAACACTTGCAGGAACAGAGCAGTTACCGAGGACCTCCCCAGGAGACAGTCGCAGCCAGACGTCCTAGACAATCTTACCGCTCGGAGAAGAGAAGCCATTCCTGGCCAAAGGGCACATGCGGCACATAGTGCCAGCCAAGACTACGACCCTCTCCACGTAGAGTTGGAGAGTTTGAAGAGAATAATGCTAAAGATGGCCTAGTGACAAGGCCATGACTCTGACTCAGATGATGAGGATGGGGAGCCATGTGCTCCACACATTGTTGAAGCCTCATTGCCTTGAGGCTTCAAGATGCCAGACATCACTCGTTACAGTGAGGCACAGAACCTTCCGACCATTTGTCTAAGTTTACCAGAATGATTTCCGTCCACCGAGTGTTTGAGGATGCTAAATACCACGTCTTCTCGTTGACCTTGACGTGACCCACAGACGAGCGGTTCAAGAAGCACCAGCCATGATCCATCTATTCCTGGATCCAACTCTCCACCGCCTTCCGAAGACAATTCATGGTTGCTCGGAAGGTACACTTCTAGGTCAATCCTTTGGCAAACATTAAGCAAGGACCTTTCGAGACCCTTAAGGCGTATATCAAGCTCTTTAAGGATGAAGCAACCAGAACCAAGAGGGTCGATGATGGCCAACATTTGATGGCCTTACCAGCTGGTATCATCCCAGGTTCTTCGCTATGGGACGACTTTCAGCAAAGGGGATGCCACAAGCTTGACGACTTCATATGCCGAGCCCAATAGTATATTTACTGGGAAGATGCCCAGATTGGAGCAATTAGAGGACCGATTTCCTTCCCAGCTCAAACAGTCCCAACTGCAGCATCATCGCGACCACAGTTCTCACCATACACTCTTGTCCAAGCAAGTGTTATGAGTGCCCCACAGTAAATTCCAGCCATTCCCTAATTTGGTTTTAGTGTCGCTCGTTCCGGCTATGAATCGGCTCCCACTGGATACAGTGGTTTTCAACTTGCGTTCAGTGATGGAACAACGACTCTAGCCCAGTCAGTAGCACCAAGCGAGACTCCCAGTGGGAGCAAACGTGGGGGAAAAAGACAAGGGAAAGAATTCCAAGAGAATTGGTGCTCTTGAGGATAAGTATACTCCTTAGTATTCCGAGTACACAAATTTGGTGGACACTCGTGAAATCATTTTCCTTGTTACGGAATAGAAAGCCCACTACCGGAAACCTTAGCCCATCCAAAATTTCTACAGATTCCACAATGACGTTATGCACCACACCAACGAGTGCAGGCAACTAAGTGATGAGATTGAGAATCTCATTAAGTTGAGATACATTCACCAGTATGACAGGGCTGGAGCACGCCAAGCCTAGTCTCCAGTCGCGACCATGCCTCCTCCATAATAGGTGGCACCTCCTCAGGCCCCAGGCCAAGTAGCTGTTGCGCCGCAGTAGGTGGCCCACTGTCCTCCTCCAGTGAACAGAAGAGTAGGGACTATCTCTTGAGGACCCCAACTAGGGGCACATCAAGGGGCTTGCAGAATCGATACGCACGGGCCCTAAATCATGATGGTGAAGTGTTTGCGCTAGCCCAGCTCCTAGTACAAATGCCTCGGATGACAGATCAGATCATCACCTTCTCCGAGGATGATGCTCGGAGAGTGCACTTTCCCCACCATGATCCTTTGGTTGAGAGCCAAATTTCCAATAAGATGGTTGCTCAGATCTTGGTGGACAACGGGAGTTCCATGAACATCCTATTCAAGTCAGCCTTCAAGAAGAATGGGCTAACGATGGGTGACCTTTCCTCATGCCCCTCTACACTCTACGGGTTCTCGGGTGAAGGTCTGATTCCAATTGGACAAATCATACTGCCACTGACACTTGGAGAAGTGACCCACCAGTCCATCAAGTATTGCACATTTGTAGTGGTAGACGACTCATCTGCCTATAAATCTTTCTTGGAACACCTAGCCCTAGTGGAGTTTGGGGTGGTCACTTCTATTCATCATTTATGGATGAAGTTTCCAATGGAGGTGGGAATAGGCACTGTCTGCGGGGACCAAAAGAGGTCCGCCAGTGTTACAACTTGTCACTGAAGCATCCAACAATGGTACTTGAAGGAGTAGCTCATGAGCAATCTCCTCCGGAGGAAATGAAGATTCGGGTTGTTCAGCAAGATAGGGAGTCCAATGAGTTGGACCCTAGGGTTGAAGATGAGAGGGATATTGAGCCCATGGAGGAAGCTGAAGAGAAGTCATCCTTGACATCTCCAACCCTGAAAGAAAGACAAAGGTTGGGAAGAACCTCAAGGCGGAGGACAGAGAAGATCTGATGAGTTTTCTCTGAGAGAACCTGGATATCTTTGTCTAGTCCTATGCAGACATGATGGGTATTGATCCCAACATTATCTGTCACGCCTTGAACATAGACCCAAATGTTGCCTTGAAGGCTGAAGTTGACAAGCTTCTTGCAGATGGCTTCATCTGAGTTGTACAATATCCAAAGTGGTTGTTGAACCAGTGCTATTGCCAAAGTCGAACAACACCTGGAGAATGTGTATCAACTTCTTCGACCTCAATAAGGAGTTCCCAAAGGATTGCTTTCCTTTGCCAAAGATTGACCAGATGGTTAACGCTACCTCCAGGTATGAGCTTCTATCGTTTATGGATGCGTACTCAGGGTACGATCAGATATCCATGCATGTCGCGGATCAGGAACACACCAACTTCTGAACAGACTTACAAGGTGATGCCTTTTGGCCTCAAGAACACTGGTGCCACGTACAAAAGGCTTGTAAACAAGACTTTTAAGAACCAGTTGCACATAACATGGAAGCATATGTGGATGACATGTTGGTGAAGTCTAGGACAGCCCCCGACCATGTGAGAGATTTGGCAGAAGCATTTTCAGTCCTCCGCAGGTTTGGGATGAAGTTCAATCCCCATAAATGCACTTTTGGGGTAGCCTCCGGGAAGTTCATGGGATTTATTGTTAGTGCCTAGGGAATAAAGGCATATCTCGAAAAGATCAAAGCCTTGATTGAGATGTCATCACCAAGAAAGCACAAGGATGTGCAAAGCTTAATGGGTTGGACAGTAGCTCTAACTCGTTTCATCTCCAAGGAAACCGATAAGTGCATTCCCTTCTTTAACACTCTCCGAGGAGGCCGGAGGTTTGAATGGACAGAGGAGTGCGAACATGCATTCTAGCAGTTGAAGGCTCACATGGCGAATCCTCTAATACTGTTGAAGCACGTAGATGGCGAACTCCTCCTCCTCTACATGGCTATCTCTGGGAATGCCATAAATGTTGTCTTAGTTCGCGAAAAAGGCCGCGTCCAACAGGCTGTCTATTATGTAAGAAAGAGACTTCCCGGGGCGGAGTCTAGATATCCGCTAATGGAGAAGCTAACTTTTTGCCCGATGATGGCTTCCTGGAAACTCAGGCCCTACTTCCAGGCACATCCTACTAAGGTTATCATCAACCAACCATGAAGGCAAGTCCTCCAGCAGTTGGAGTCCTCTGCGAGACTCCTTAAATGGGCAGTCGAACTTAACCAGTTATCACCCGAGGACTACCATAAAGGGGCAAGCACTAGTGGAATTTATTGCCGAGCGCACAAGAACACACGAGAGACCCAAGGAGGCCCAAGTTGTAGAGCCTATATGGAAGTTTTTCATAGATGGATCCTTCAATGTAAATGGGGTTGGAGCAGGCCTTATATTGGTATCCACAGGGACATAGAGTGCACAATGCCCTAAAGATTCAGCTTTGATGCCTCAAACAACAAAGTTGAGTACAAAGCCTTAATTGCTAGATTTTGGGTGGCCCTGGAGCTCACCTTATCGTGAACCAAGTCCTTGGAGAGTACCAAGTTCGAGGAACCAAGATGGTCGCATATTAGGCCAAGACCCAAGAGATGTTGTACGACTTCAAGAGGTTTACCATCCAACAAGTGCCACAAGAACAAAATTCTAATGCTGACGCCCTAGCCAAACTTGCTACCACCAAAGACGCGAATTTTCTCAACGTGGTCCCCATTGACTACTTGGCTTCTCCGAGCATCACGACCCTCGAGGAGGTAGAAGTGGTCCAGCCTTAAGATGATTGGATGGGACCAATTGTGAAATATCTTGTTTCCAGAAAGTTACCGCAGGACAAAAAAGTAGCTCGGAAGCTACTTTATCAGACGCCTCAGTACGTAATCATGGGCAACAAGTTGTACATGCGAGGATATTCATTTCCTCTACTCCAATGTGTGTTCGAGCAAGAGGCTAAACTCATCCTTCGAGAAGTGCATGAGGGCTTTTGCGGGGACCACGCTGGGGGGCAGAGCCTCGCTAGGAAAATTTTGAGACAAGGGTACTTCTAGCCTACAATGAATGGCGATTTGATGGATTATCTCAAGAAGTGCAACAAGTGCCAACATTACGCCAACATTCTCCGAGCTCCTCCAAAGTTCTTGGCCCTTCATAATATGGGGCATTGACTTAATCATATTCTTGCCCACGGGAATGGGAGGAGTAAAGTATGCTATTGTGGCAGTCGACTACTTCACGAAGTGGGTCGAGACCGAACCTCTCACTACGATCATCTCCAAGAAGGCATTGGACTTCGTCATAAAAAACATTGTTTGCAATTATGGGCACTTGAGCAACAGTCTTTGATAATGGCCTGCAGTTTGATAGTGAATTGTTCACTGAATTTTGATAAAGGCATGGAGTCGTGAAGAGTTTCTCCTCCGTTGCTCACCCCTATCCAAACGGACTAGTGGAGGCGGTTAATAAGACGCTTAAGGCCGCTTTAAAGAAAATGCTAGAGCAGGCGAAAGGCGGCTGACCCAAGGAGTTGCCTAAGGCATTATGGAGCTATTGCACCACTGCTAGGACCTCCACTGGCCACTCGCCCTCTCCATGGCCTGCGGGTATGAAGCCATGCTCCAAGTTAAGGCAAAAATTTCCATTCACTGAAGAGATACTTCTAATCCGACCACGAATCATGCTTTACTTAAAGAATCACTAGACCTTGTGGAGGAGCTCTGAGAAGCTTCACAGCTATGTGTCACATCCTTCCAACAGAAGGTGACCAAATTCTTCAATTCTAAAGTAAGGAAAAAAAATTCAGGGTTGGAGACTTGGTGTTGCGCAAAGTTTTCCAGGAAACCCAAGATCGCGTGTCTCGAGACATAAAAGCTGGCTCAACTGAACGAGGAAGTAGTGTCCCATGCATGGAATGTCGAGCATCTTCGCCGATATTACCAGTGATATAAGCAATCTTATTTTCTAATTTTTTTAATCGTTTGTAGCCTCTGGGAACATTAATGGAAATTGTGTGTGCAAAACACAATGGGTGAAATTCAGAGAGTTTGCTTGTATTTTTTTATTTTTATTTATTTATGTTTCACTACCCTACAAGTACCCGCTCGCTGGTCTGGACAAGAGAACACAGACTAGTCTCTGATTACTTTGGGGGCATAGCTGGGTCACCTTGTCAGGTAACCACTCGTGGAGCACGAACTAGGGAACTAAGCTTATTCTGAACGGAGAAAGCCTAGTGTCAAGACTTGTGAAAAAAATGAAATAACCTAGGGAACTAAGCCTGATAAGGGCAGAATAATCCTAGCGTTGTAAGAACCAAAATAACCTAAGGGTGGAACACTCGACTTATCTTTCGAGGACTTTGTGCCTGTAGAGAAATAATGAGTTCCCGAATTCCAATGGATGAAAGGTATAAAACCCGAGTTGCCTGTACTCGGGTCTAAGCCTTAAGTTGCCAAAAACTTAAACAACCTCGAGTAGCCTACATTCGGAGGCAAGTCTAAAGTTACCCTAACTTTAGCAAAAAGACCCGTCTCTTAGACAGGGCACGAAAACTAGGGAGCTCAGTGCGACTTCTCAAGGACCAGGTACCCTTGAAACAACACTAAGCTCCAAACATCCTAAGTTATTTTGGTCTTCCAAATCTCGAGTCCCCTAGACACAAATATAAGCATTAAGTTTCCAGAACTTGATAACTTGAAGTTACTTCTGAGGACTAGGTTCCTGTGAAGCAACACTAAGTGTTAGGAAGCCAAAAAACTTGTGGATAAACAAGGCCCGAGTCGCCAAGACTCGAGCACGAGTCCCAAGCTGTACCAACTAGAGTAGTCAAGACCTAAGTCTAGGCCCACGTATGGTGGATAAGTTGAGGTTAAATAAATCGATATTTTCTATGAAATTGCATTACATTAAAAGTTGGAAGAAAAACCTTGTCAATTTTAATTCCAATTTGCATTATTACTAAACGCTGTTAAAAAATGTGTTTTAAGTAAAAAAGCAAAGAAGGAAAGTAAATTGAGCAAGCAAAAGCCATTCTAAAAAATTATATGTACACATTTGTGCTCAGGGGCTCGAGCATTAAATTTTTTATACCCTTGAAAAAGGGAAGAGATGGAAAGCATGCCTAATTACAAATAAAAGAAAACAAAATTACAAAGAGGCGACTTAGATCTCACCAGTGGGGACCTCCTCAAAACATCGATGATGGGGTCTGTCTTTGGAGCTACGCTAGCTTCCGTGGCCGCGACATTGATCGATCTGTCAGCCTTTGTCTCCTGTAAGCGTTCCTAAAAAAGTAATCGAGTCTTGTCAGCTTCTCCGGTGAACTCCAAGTCCATCTCCTGAATGTGGAACCAGGCCACGTGGAACACGTTCTCTGCTATGGTGTCGACCTCCTTCTTGAGGACTGCCACTTCTCGCTAGAGGGACTTGGTCTTCTCCACAACTTGGAGAGCCTTGTCTTCGCTAGCCCGGGCTTTGTCAAGTGCCTTCGTGGTCTCATGACTAACTTTAGTTGCTCCCTCCGTGGCTTGCAAAACATGCTCTGTGGCCTTAGTAGTGTCATCTTTGGCTCTCCGAGCCTCGTTCTTGGTAGGTTGGAGCTCTTCAGCTGCCTTCATGGCCGCCTCCTTGAGCGTTTGGGTGGCGGGCTGCTCCACCTCTAGTGATGTCCACAAGCGGGTCAGCTCCTTCGGAGGTACCCTCACTTTCTCGTTTAGTGCTGCCACTCTGGACTAAGCTCGATGGAGTTTTTAGGATTTCTCCATCATAATGTCTCCAAGGCGTTGACAAGCCAGTGTCGAATAAGATTCAAGGCAATCAATTGATCAGTTTGACTCACAACAAAATAGGAAAGGGATAGCTGGTGGAAAGAGCTGACTTACCCGAACGGTGGCATATTGGTTGGAGGGGACGAGTGACGCCTCGTTATTATCACCCAGTTGGGTGAAGCTGCGAGCAGTTAGCTCACACATTTTTGAGCAACCATGTCTCCAAGCTTTGTGACAAACAAGATCTCTAGCTCCACGCAGCCTATGGGAGCTTTCACTTGCCTTTCCCTAGGAGATTTCAGCTGGAAAAGAGCCTCCGCGGTCTCGTGCAGGGCCTTATTTCCCTCCTCCATCTGTGCCTCAAAGTGCTCGACCATCGCTTGAAAATGGTCAAGCATCGCCCCTTCATATATCTTCGGATACACCAGGAGGCTGGGTTGCTTCTCCATTTCCTGGCTCCCCACTCCTTGAGTCTCCTTGACAGCTGGAGAGGGTGAAGAGGAAATTTCATATACGGGTGCATCCTCTGCCTGGGGAACCCCTTCATGGGGGGAGAAGGTCTGTTCTGCTTCGCTGGTAGAGGAGGAATCACCTCCTCCCGGGGCCGTTGAGATCCTTTGGTAGAAGGCACACATGGATTCACCCCAAGTCCAAGGGCTGAAAGACTGATATTAGCCAACCCCATTTGTTCTACATAAAAAAGATAGAAAGTTAGAAATTGCAGAATAAAATAAAGACATATCATCGGGCATAAATTAAAAGATGCGAGTCGAGAACACTTGGGCTTCTTAGAAGCACCACCGCTAGGCAACTCCTATGGGTGAAGAACTGCGTGTGCAAACTCCCTAACAAGTCTTCCCATCTCTTGGGTAGTGTTGGTCTCATACATACAAAACTAGTCCGCGTGGAAGAACGTCACGTCATCCATGAGCACAAATCCTTGTGAGGGGAGCTACCTCCTCGGTGGTGGAGGTACACGCGATCAGGTCCTGGTAGTCTTGGAATTCTTTAGAAGTCTAGGGGCGGTCCGATGAAAGCCCACATCAGAGGAGAGGGGGAGAGACCCACACGTGCTCGAGACTTACACCATCTCCTACTTGTCTAGCATTGTAAAGAATAATTGGATATTTACCTTGGTCAAGGGATGAGCACTCTATCTCCTCCTGGAGCTCCTCCTCGATTTCATGGTCTTCCCAAGCTTCTTGAGCTACTCGTGCAGCTTGAGCATTATCGAAACGTTCCTCCAACATTTTTTGGTTGAATATCTCGATGGGCCAATCATCAATGTAATTGATGTGGCAGAACCATCAATGTAGTTGATGTTGCAGATAGCCAATGCGCGAGACTTGTTGGAATTTATGTATTTGGCTAAGTCCACATTGCTAATGCGCCGCCCCATCTGGAGAAGGCACACAACTGTCAGGTTCTCCTCCGTGAGTAGATAGCTCAGTTCCAGCTCTATGTCTGGGAGGCCCTTCATCTCTTGTAGGTGACCTTCATACACCTGCACGTAGGGAGTTCGGCGGAAAGTAACTATATAGAAAAAACTACTAAGTATTGGACGAGTTATGAAAATGGGAAAAATACAAAGCTCAGACGTGAAGATACCCACCAACCCTGGAGAACTCGAGTATAAGGGTAGGGTTGGTCTTCGTGAGGAAACCATTGGTGAAAAAGAAATGGTCTTTTTAATCCTACGCATGGCTCTCTTTGTGGTGAGGAGCCTTGTATACTAGGTTGGGATGGACATACTTCATCAAGGTGTAGTACTCGTCGAGGTCACTCTGCTTCTTCCTCTGGCGAATTCCTCCTCCGGTACAAGACGTACAATCCAACGATGACCCTATACCCGTTGGGGGACAGTTGGAACAGAGGAATCCCCACATACTTCAAGAAGTTAACTGTAACATCCTGATTTCCCTAATAAGGCTTAGTGCATTGATTAGGGGGCCTAGAAGGCAATAATTGATTTTAATGCATTATTATGTGATGATATGCAGGTTATGTGAGTTATATTATTATATGACTGAATTTGCATGCATGTGAGCTCGTTTCTTATTAGAAGGGAATTTCAGTAATTTTGGCTCGTTAATGGCATATTTGTATATATATATATGTGTATATTGATTGAGACTATATTATTATATGGATATATTTGAGTTATTCGGCACGAGGCAATCCTAGGGAGCAAGTTAGCGGTTTAGTCATAACGGGGTCAAATACTAGGCTCGGGGTGAGCCTAAGAGTAATTTGGTAATTTAGTACATTACCGAGATTGATCGGGTAATGGGAAACTATTTGGTAATTATTTGAGGAGATTTGGAATTAATAGGAATTATGGGGCGTTAATTGGGATTAGCGGGGAAGGTGGAGATGACGGTTTTTCCCTAAGGCGCACTAAAGGACCTAAGCCTGACTAAGGGGTATTCTAGTCATTTACTAGCGTAAGGGAGAGATATACTCAGCCCATTTTAGAACCTAGTAGAATCAACAAACACATTGAAACACTCTCAGCTCTCACTCATCTACGATTCTCTCCTTTTCTCCATTTGGTTGGGATTTCTTGAGGAAACTTGTAGAATTTGAAGCTTGGATTGAAAGCTTGAGTATGGTTGGATTAGCTGTAGCTAGGAGGACTTAATCACAACTGAGGTAAGGCTACAATCTCTGTTTTGATTTAATTCTGCCCTGGTTTTACAGTGTTCTTGGGCTTGGGGTTTAAGGTATTGAATTGGAGATTTGGTGGGGGTTTTGAGTGAGCTAAATTTGGGTTTTGATGCTGGTAAGATGTTGATGTTGTTTTGGGATCAAGTTGTGATTTTGGGTTTTGTTTGGGGTGATTTTGATAAGGTTTGGCTGAGGAAAACAGGGAAAAAACTGGGTTCGTAGGGTCGCGCTGCGACCTATGTGAACCTAAGGCGCAGGGGAGTTCTATTTGGTGTAGGTGCACCAAGACCCTCAGGGTCAAGTCATGGCTCGTGTCCCTGGGGAAAGGCAGGGGGAGTCCTTGGACTGGAGGCGTGTTGCGACCCATAAGGGGGCGCCGCGGTGCGGATAGGAAATTTTGGCCAACTTGGGTTTTGAGTGACGGGAACTCAAACCTAAGAGCTTGGGAAGGATTCTACTACAAGATTTGGTAGGATTTTAGGTGCCGGAGGCTAGGACTCGGTCCGGAAGCCTTTATTTACACGATATTGATGAATATCATTTATTATGGTTGTGACTGTAACGTCCAAAATTTCCTAATAATGCTTAGGGCCTTGGTTAGGGGCCAGGATGACAAATTATGGAATTATGTGATTATATGATATTTATGTGTATTATTATGTGAGTTATATTATAATATGACTTGATATGCATGTTTAGGTGTATTAAATATGCATGTGTGCCCATTTCTATTTAATTGGGCATTTTTCATAATTTGGCCCGTTTTGGGTATATTTGGCATATATGTGTGGGACCACATTATTATGTGAGTATGTTTGGGTTACTTGGCACGAGATGATCATAGGAAGCAAGCCAATGGGAAAGTCACAATGGGATTCATACTTGACTCGGAGTGAGTCAAGGGGTATTTAGCACATTAATTGTATATTAGGTAAAGGGAATAAATATTTGAGGATAAATTGGGAGATAGTGAGATTAGCAGGGAATTCTTGGAATTTTGATTATTTTACCCCAGGGGGCGTTTTTGCGGGACCCCGAGCATTAGGATTTGCTTGAGGTTACTTAAGCTCGAAGTAACCTGTCAAAAATAAAAAGAAAGTTCAGAACGCTCTCTCTCTCTCCTATTCCTTTTTTAACATCGTTCACATTTTCGAAGGAAACTCAAGTTTTAGGACTCGGATTCAAGCAAGGATCGAGGCATGGTGATTCTAGGGAAGATTATAAGCTTATTAGCTAGAGGATTTAGTTGGGAAATGACTTAATCGGAGGTAATCCAAGTTTTAAGTTTTCAAGTTTTTAAGCTTTGATTGGATTTTATGTTTTGATGAGTTTTTGCATGATTTGAGACTTGGGTTTTAATGGTTTTGGATAATTGGGATGTTTGGGAGCTTTGATTTTGTGATTTGGATATGTTTGGATAGGTGTTTGGAGGATTTTTAATGGGAGAATACGCAGGTTATGGCTGGTTTCGTGGTCGGGCCGCGACCTTATTCTTGGGTGCCGCGGCCCAGGCTTGACGAAGATGGTGAAGTTGGCTGATGGGCATTTAGGGCCGCGGTGCAAGGTAGGTGCGTCACGACACTAGGCACAGGCAAAGAAGGGGCTCAACCTCTGTTTGGAGGTGGGCCGCGACTCAAAGGTGGGGGGGGGGGGGGGGGGGGGGGCTCTTAAGGGCAGTTTTGGCCATTTTGGGTTTTTAGTCGTGATAACTTAATTCTAAGGGCCTGGGATCAATCCTACTACCCAGTTGAGTAGGATTCAACGTCCTGGAGGCTAGGATTTGGTCAGGAAGTATTTATTTACTCATTTTGATGGGGTTTTATACTATGGTTGTGACTAGGTTATCGCTAGGGGCTTGGAAACAGGATCGTGCTTGAGGGTCATTTATTGGTAACCTGTGCTTGGACCAAAGGTAAGAAAACTACACCCAGTATGTGATGCATGCGATACGTGTGACTATGGCATGGCATGAATGTTAAATATGGAATTGATCAGAGCTTGAGTCTTTGTAAATGTGCAGGATTATGATTACGTTTGTGATCATTGAGTAAGCATGCTGAATGCCTTATATTTGGATATTTGACATATGATATATGCCTGGTTGCATTGCTTACTTGTGAATGGCATTGAATCATTAGTTAGTACTGGTCATGATGTCTTGACTTATCAGTCATGATCGGTAATATACTGAGCGCTGGTCGTATGGAATTGACCTATGAGTCAAGAGCGGCATTAGCGTATTGAATGCAGAGCAGAAATGATTAGATCTAATCAACATGAGCATTAAGTGCTTGATCGACCCTAAGGTCGAAGAAAACTAAAAGTGCTTGTCTAGTGTAAGGGCTAGTTACTTAGAGCTAGGGCCAAAAGGCTTAGGTGAATGAAACGTCACATGGCTTAGGGCGCAGAGCCCCAGAGAGAGACTTATTAGTCCTCTACCCAGAGAGTGATTCATTAGTCACCTACCCAGAGATTGACTCATTAGTCACATGCCCAGAGCTAGATTCATTAGTTATCTATTCGGGGAGCAGATCCCTAGAGATACACTCGTTATTCATCTATTCAGGGAGCAGATCCCTAGAGACAGACTCATTAGTCATCTATTCAGGGAGCAGATCCCCAGAGATAGACTCATTAGTCATCTATTTAGGTAGCAGATCCCTAGAGATAGACTCAACAGTCATCGACTTAGGGCGCAGGGCCCCATAATCATTTATTTGAACTTGCCTGCATGCATAAATAGGGTTACTACTACTAGGCATGCTTATTATGATTTAGTGACATGTTATTATCTGTTTATGAGCATGTTGAGTTTTCTTGCTGACCCTCGGCTCACGGGTGCTATGTGGTGCAGATAAAGGTAAAAGAAAGCTGGACCATCCTTGAGTTGGAGAGCTTAGGTGACAATGTGTACATATGCGGCTGCTCGACCACCTCGGTCGAGGGTTTAAAAAGGAACTAGGGTTAAACCTTATTTTGTCTCTTAGGTCAGTTGGTTGTAAATATTTTATTATAATAAAATTTTAAAATATATTTTGGGATCTCAATGTATACAGTAAACGTTTTAGTGAAACGTTGTATCTTTGGCCAAAAATTTTAACCCTAAACTGTTAATCACACTTAGTCACACGATTATGGACAAATGGCTCGTTTAGCGAGTTTAGCACTATTTGAAATACACAGCGTAACAGTCCCTGGGTAGTAGGGCGTTACAGTGACTAGGATACCGCTAGGGCTAAGGAATGGATCGTGCTCGAGGGTCTTTCATTTTTAACCTATGTTTGGATCAACGATAAGAAAATTGCACCCAATACGTGATGCATGTAATTAGGGCTTGTCCTGGTTGCTAGATATAGCTTTGATTAGGGCATGGGCCCCTATAATGTGCATGAATATGATTATGCCTGTGATGCTTTGATTAAGCATGTTGAATGCTCTGTATTTGGATAATTGTTATATAGTGTATGCCTGATTGCATTATTTGATTGAGAAAAGCATTGACTTATATGTCAATTGGCGGCAATAGTGCGCTGAGCACTGGTCGATATGGTTAGGCCTAATGAAGAGCGCATTATACGCTTGTCTGACCCAATGGTCGTGGAAAATTACAACGACATGTACGCTGGGCCAGCTCCAAGGCTAGTTATACAGAGGATAGGGCAACGAGCCCTGGGGTGACTTATTAGTCCCATATCCTAGGGAACTGGACCTTAGTCAGACTTATTAGTTAGTTTATTAGGGCAACTGGTCCTTCCTTTTTCCTTAGGACATGGGCAGGACACCCCAGATTCTATAATGACGTAAACTAGGTTCATGACCATTCCAATGTTCTAAAGGTGTTTTAGGGATTGATTTAAACGAAACGACATTTTGAATGTCGTTCACAGTTTCAATTGCATGTCCCCGGAATGAAGTCGGTAGAGTTGAGTAACTAAGCATGCATCTAACCATTTCCAATAAAGTTCTGTTCCGGCATTTTGCTACACCATTTTGTTGCGGAGTACCCGGGGCATTTAGTTGTGATAAAATCCCAAGTTCAGTTAAATGATCTTGGAACTGCATATCCAAATATTCTCCACCCCTATTAGATCGCAAGGATATTTAACGTTTTACCTAATTGGTTCTAAGCCACAGCTAAGAATTCCTTAAACTTTGAAAATGTTTATGATTTTCTATGCATTAGGTACATACATGAGTATCTAGAGTAATCTTCAATGAAAGTGATAAAATACTCAAAACCACCCGTGTCCTGTACATTCAAAGGTCCACAAACATCTAAATGAACAAGTTCAAGTGGTTCTATAACGCCCCACGTCACTATGGCTACTTCTTGGAATGACGACTGGCCCTACAAACCAACACGAGTCTTTCCAGGGTGCTTTGTCCTCACTCGCACGCTTCCTGGGAAAACTTCCCAAGAGGTCACCCATCTTGAGATTACTCCAGGTCAAGCACGCTTAACTTTGGAGTTCTCAAGTGATGGGCTACCAAAAAGAAGATGCATCTTGTTGATATAGGTAGTACCCATCAATCCATTTAAGCCATCTTCAACTGTGTAGTCCCATACCTACATAGTATTAGAATCATCACACTTAAAATTCCCCAGGCAGTGTGGGATTGCATAGATTTACCTGGTCTTTCCCCTTACGGATCACGGTATTCTGACTGTCACAATCACCCCCCACCCTTACGGGCCCGACATCCTCGTTGGCCACACTTCCAACTAGATCAAGTCTCTGATACGATTTTGTAACGCCCCACGTCACTATGGCTACTTCCTGGAATGACGACTGGCCTTACAAACCAACACGAGTCTTTCCAGCGTGCTTTGTCCTCACTCGCACGCTTCTTGGGAAAACTTCCCAGGAGGTCACCTATCTTGAGATTACTCCAGGTCAAGCACGCTTAACTTTGGAGTTCTCAAGTGATAGGCTACCGAAAAGAAGATGCATCTTGTTGATATAGGTAGTACCCATCAATCCATTTAAGCCATCTTCAACTGTGTAGTCCCATACCTGCACAGTATTAGAATCATCACACTTAACCTTCCCCAGGCAGTGTGGGATTCCTTTTACCCGGTATTTCCCCTTACGAATCACGGGATTATGACTGTCACAGGTTCTTTGGCCCTATCACCCTTTGCAGAGAATGAATGCTTGGTCAGTTTGCCTTCTAGACAAGATTCACAGACAGGTAATTCACCTAAGGTGAGTTCCCTCAAAGGCCTGTCCTTTGTAAGTCTTTGAATTCTATCAATGTTATCTAGTCTCAAATGCCATAAATATGTCATGTTATGGTTATCGGTCCTTTGACGTTTATTGGTCCTAGGTTTAGCTACTTTGAATAAATCATTATTAAGAGCGAAGGGTTCGTTAGGTCGCATAATATAAAGCTCGTTTTCCAAACATGCAATACACAATAGTGATCTATTGAAAGAAATAGATATGTTAGAACTTGTGAAAGTCACAAGAAATTGTTCTAATTGCAAAATGGAAACTGGAATTAAATTTCTCTAAAATCTAGAATAAAAAATACATCTTTCAAAATTAAATATTTATTTCCGAACTTTAGGTGATATTTTCCTCTAGCTTGGACTGTAACGAACGCTTCGTTCCCAACTCTAAGCTTTATGTCGCCTTCATCCACTTCCTCCTACGATTCAAGATGTTATAAAGAGTTACAAACTTGGTTAGTAGATCCAGAATCAACAATAAAAACAGATTTATCATTCTCTAAAACACATGTTTCTAAGATAAATAATATATTACTTTTGTCTTTCGCTGCTAGAAACATGGGGCAATCCTGTTTCCAATGCCCCTTCTCTTTGTAGTGAAGGCATTTACCTTTACCTTTCTTGCTTTTCTTTTTCTTCCCCTTAGGCATACGTGCACTTGGTTTTGAACTCGTCTTTACAGCCTTTTCAGGCCTGGGGTTGGTGTTTTACATCTTTCCTCTTATTTCCAGCTTTCGAAGATGAAGCTAGGTTAGCTTCAGCCTTAGCTGGATCAACAGAACCAGTAGAAGTCTTCTTTTCTCCTCCCTTAATTGGTCCACCCATGATTGAATCAAAATTCTGAAGCTCGTTCATGAGGTGCGTCAGACCATATTTGAGTTGATCATGACAAGTGGAGATGGTGCCATCCGAGCATTAACATATTTCTTGGTGGCCCCAAAACAAGTCTGCACATACTTTGTCCTGAACATGTCTTGGAGCTGATCTACGATTTCATAGGCCGTTTCGACATTCTTCATCTTTGTCTTAAGAGTGTGGATCATACTAGTCAACATGTAGTGCTGTGCCTTGTTATTAGCTGCTTGCCAACACTCATATTTGTCTCTTACAAACTTGGTAGCTCCTTCAGCTGGAACTTCTAAGGATTCCTCAGTCATGACGAACTTGGTGTTGTCACCAACCAACACTATGTTGATATTCTGCTTCCACTTAAGGAAGTTTTCTCTAGTGAGTTTCTCCATCGAAAGTTGAGAAAGGATGGGAGTAGACACAACCATGCTTAAAACTACCAGTTATCAATAAAATAGAAATCAATCACATTTGCTCAATAAAACTTCTATTCACTCTAATTTCAAGAAATAACACAACATATACCATAATTATATAAGATATTGAAAAAATGCCAAAATAATCATATCGCTATTCCTTTAGGTTTTTAACTATTCTATGATATCGTTGTCCCGATTGAAGAGAGTAAAAAAATATATCATTAGTTAAATAGAGTTGTAAACTGATTTAATAATTGACATCCTTATTAACAACCTACTATTTGATCAAAATAAGAAAACAAAATCTCTTATTTTATGAGCTAGACCCACGGTTTCGATAATAAAAGATTTAGTCCCAATAGTCACCGTAGGGGTGAGTCTAGTAAAATTTGACCTATAATTATCTTTCTTTTGAAATCTAACTGTCAAAATAACTAATGAACACCTTCCGTAGGGGAACGAATCAAAGCGTCTCGAGACCCCATTATGCTATTGACCTTGTTAAACTAACGGTGGAGATCGAATATAATTCTTAAAATAAGCTCATTATTAATTAAAAATAGTGTTTTTATTATTAATTTTTCGAAAATTAATGATTATGGTTCTCCAAAAAATTAAAAAATTAAAATTTTAAAACCAAAGTCCTATAATTTTCTATTAATTCTAAAGTTTCACATAGAAACAAATTCAATTAAATTAGAATTAATTTGTTGCTAATCAATATTTAGGTTTAACTATTGTAATGAATTTATACAATTAAGTCTAGCTCAGGCAAATGGGCCTTAACAATTGGGCTTGTATGGAGGAGGGTTGGGTTCAGTATGTCATTCCCACTGCTAAGGCTCCCATACTTCCATACAAGGTCCAAAAGACAGGAATTTAAACATTCATTTTATTAATTGTTATTAATTGATTAGGCCAATTATAGTCATACAAAGGAAATGGGCCTTGACAAGTGGAACTACCCACAAGAGATGAATTTAAACTATACATTTTCTAATGGACCCAAATAAAACGTATCATTTTATGAATGCTTTATTTTGCAAAATCCATATATTAAGCAAACATATTGGCCACTATATGCATCTAAGTTCAATTACAAAAATACCACATATAGTGCAAACAAGCATGTTATAATTGGATGTGCCTAATCATGTTACTATATGAGTAAGTCTATGAATTTATGCAAAACTACCACATATTATTTCATTTGCAAAAATACCACAATTAATATTCTAGAATTTATCCAAAATTCGAATTAATTAAATTTTAGCAAAAATAAATAAGTCAATTTAAATGAAAATTTTCACACTTAACAAAAGTTAATTTAAATTTCATTTATTAACAATCAACTTAGTTTAGGTCATTTTGAAAAATATTAATATAATTTAGATTGGATTTATCAACAATTAACCAAAGTTAATTTAAATCCCATTTATTAAAAAAAAATTAATTGGTTTGCAAAACGTGATATTTTTATAAAATTTAACCAGTTATAAATTTTTAAAACAAATATCCTCAGCTGTTTTTGAAAAAATATCTTAAACAAATTCAAATTTCCATAAAAATATCTAGTCAACAAATTTTCAAATTTTAAATTATTTAAATATTAAAATCCATAGAATAATTAGATATTATTATTTTCAAATAAAAGATTTCAAAGATATCAAGTATTTAAAAAAATATCTTTGATATATGATAACTTAATTCTAATATTTTAATATATAAAATATTTAAAATTAATTAGTTAACTTATTTTTAAATTTGAATTTGAATCTTTGTAGAAAATATCTATTTTTTAAAGATCAAACAAAAAAATATCATATTTGAAAAAAGATATTTTTAAATGACAGAAAAAATATGATATTTTTATATTTACCTATTAAAAATACATTCAAAACTAAAATTTTAAGAAAATTTTTATCGCAGGTCGCGACCAGTGAAAGTTGGTGGCCGCGGCCACAGGACTTTTCTAGGTAAAATATGTGCGCTGGCCATGGCCAGGGGTTTATGGTGGCTATGGCCACTAGCGTCGAATACCTAGGCCACAACTAGTGAAAACGGGTTGACGCGGCCACAACCCAAAAAAAAATTCAATAAAATTTTTATATAATTTTTCAACCCAAAAACGTTTTCTAAATAATTTTTACCATGTTTTACATCAAATAAAGCATTTATAAAAATTATTTGCAAAGAAAACAAACCAAAATAACCCAAATTTGCTAATAATCAAATAAGAATTAATATGTTTCATAAAAAAAACATGAAATTCATCCAATTACTCAACACATCAAATAATTCAATTTTTTTAACATGTTCATGCATGAAAATAAAGATTACCAAAAGCTCTGAAGCCAGTTGTTAGGAAAACTTATACATGATCTTGTTTAGTTTCATATAAATCTTAACTTAAACAAATTAATATAAGATAACCTAGAACTTGTTTCTATAACTGAATTTTTACAGAGATAATGATAAGAACACTTACATTATACACAACGAAATGTATTAGTCTTTCCTTCAGTTTCACTAACCCTTGAATCCTTTCTGTCGCAGGATATCACCAAGAAACTAAACCAATCTTCAAATTTCTTCACAACTTTCCAAAGTATCCTTAGAATCACCTAGACTAGAGTGGGCAATTCTCAACACGTGAGATAGATACAAAGAGAAGAAGAAGAGAAGAGAATTTAGACGCTTAGAAAATGACTTTTGCTGTAGAGAGAGTCTAAAACCCTAAATCATCAAAACTAGATGTTCTGTTCTTCCATACATCTCTTCTTTTCAACTCTCACTTATCATTCATTTTATAGGCTCAATTATGTCATTTATTTAAGTAAAAAATCAATAAAATAATAGGTAATATCAGCCATTATGTTGAAATTATCATGGGCTTTAGGCTCGTGAAATTTCTCATTTAATTATAAGCCCGTTGGACTTAAAATCAAGGCCGTATTATTTTCTATTGATTAATTATTTAAATCCTTTATCAAATTAATTATTTATAATTTGAACCTTAATTTAAACTTATTTATTAATTGAGACACCAATTTTTCTTAATTAATAAATCTGTCCTAAAATCTCTTTCATTCTCTAAATTGTATAACTCTTTGAAACTATCCAAAATTGACCTGGTCAACTTTAATAATTCTAATTGATTCACCTAAACATGCATGTGGGCCCCATTTGGCTATTAGGGGCATATTTTAATTTTAGCCTGTTGGGGGCCTAAATGCAATATTTGTGCATATTGTGATTGATACCGCGAGTGAGTGGTGATATATTTGTGATGCACGATCCGAGACGATCCTAGGGAGCAGTTTCGCTAGATAGTCACAACTGGGTCAAATACCCGGCTTGGGAGGAGCCTAGGTGTATTTTGGGAATGTTATATGTGTTTGGGAATTACCGAGTAATGGGTAGTAATTTAGTAATGATTTGGATATGCCGGGATTAAACGGGGATTTATAGGTACACTCGAGGAGTTAGCGGGATATGGCAAATGAAGGAATTTCCCTTGGTGGCATTTGAAGATTTAGAAAAGCTTAAGGGGTATTTTGGACTTTCGGCTAGGGAGGGATTTGATCACATAGGTAGCTGAGGTTCTAGGGTCATTTAGAAAGAAACAGAAGGAATTCCAGCTCTCTCATTCTCTCTCTCTCTCTCTCTCTCTATCTCATGGCTCTCTCTCTCCCTTTCATGGTGTTTGAGAATTTTGGAGAAAATCTTGAGGATTTAGGCTGAAGAATTGGTGGATTGGAAGCTTGAAGACTTGGGAAAAATAGTTTAGGGTCGAGTACAATTCAAAGGTAAGCTCTTGGACTTAATTATTTATGTTGAATTCTGCAATAGTTGGGAAGCTTGCATGAAAATGGGTTCTAAGTATGTTCTTGGATGTTTGTTGAGTATATGGGGTAGTTTATGGACTTGTTGGGTTGTCTAGGGTATGTGAATAAAGAATCTAAACTTAGTTATGGGTTTAGTTGGTGTTTGGGGTGAGAATTTAAGGCTTAGGTTCGGAGAAAAATGTTGAGAAAATGGTGATTTTCTAGGTTTGGAGGCTTGTGCCGCGGCCCTATTCTTCAGGCGTTGCGGCCTGTGTGTGTCAAAGAGGTTGGAAGCCTCTGTCTGCCTAGGTGCGCCACGACACAAGGTCTAGTGCGCCGCAGCCCGTGTCCTTCAGCAGAGAGGCATTTTTCCTCTGACTTGGGCACGCCGCGACCCTTGAGGGGGCTCAACTGCAGCCCAAATGCAAAATATTGGTTGTTTGAAGGTTTTTAGCTCAGGAACTCAAATGTTGAGGCCCGTGAAGGATTTTACTACCCTGATTGGTAGAATCCGAGGTCTCGGAGGCTAGATTTATATTATGAAGTTATTTATTGGTTTAGAACTTGATGGATGGTTATTATGAATGTGTTGTAACTAGGTTCAACGAGGCTCGGATGAGAGGACCGTGCTCGGGATTGCAGTGCTCAAATAACTTGAGACACAGGTAAGAAAATTGTTGTACCCATAGTGTAGGGTGTGGCCTTATGGTTTTTATTGCAGGGCATGGCCCTAATGTTTATATTCAATATGTGTTTAATTATTTGTTGATATTGTGCTATGTGATGCGTATTAGTGAGTGAACGGCAGGAAGCCGAGTACAGCAGGGGGCCGGGATCGGCGTTGAGCACGTTGAGTGCAGGCCATTAGGGTGAGACCATCCTAGGGTGCTGGAGTCATCCTTTCGGTGAAGACCACGAACCCAGGGCCTGGTAAAGCGCCTGGGACGGCGTTGGCCATTATATGTTTAGCCTGTTGGCTGTCTTGCTGTATATTGTTGACTGTTGTGCATATGCTATATGTTATATGTGAGTTTTCTTGCTGGGCTTCGCTTCACGAGTGCTCTATGGTGTAGGTCAGAGCAAAGTAAAGGTCATCCAACCATGAGTACGGAGAGCGTGGGGCGACGGGTACATGTTCGGCCTGCTTGGCCGCAACAGCTAAGGTTATTTTTTTGGAAAATGTACTGTATTTGGTTGATTTGTCGCTTAGGTTGACTTTAACTATATTTTGTGTTGTAAAGTATTTTTTTTATAAATAGTATTTTGGGATCCCAAATGTATAACTCTTTACATTTTCAATGGATGACCACATTTTTATATTAAATGCCTGTAAATGACTTTTATTATAGTTTAGCCTACACTTTTAACCTAAAACCTCGATTAGCGAGCTAATGGCACATTTTTTACTCACTTAGTGATGACTCTAAGGAAGTAGGGCATTAAAACTTGGTATCAGAGCGAGCCAAGGTTTATGGTTCTTGGAGATTGACCGAACTTGTAAGCTCGCTGCCAGTGACAAGCTCGTCTCAGGATTGGTTGGTAATTATTGAACTATATGCTTAATTGCTTGTTAAAGTGCCCTATTTGCCTGAGTATTTATATAGAGCGTGATGAATGAGTTGGTATATGCATGATGCAAGGGCATGGCCCCCTTGATTTTTGTATGCTACTTGCACTACACCAAATAACCCTTTCCACAACATATCACTATAACTCTACTGTAAAAGTATTATAATTAGAAAATTTCATAAGCGCTAAACTAAAACAAAATGTTAGGGAATTGGAAATGTATTATAATACATTTTAGATAAAAAAAGGTGGCAACTTTTTGAGGATAGCCCACTTAATCTAATTTTTTTTTTACTTTAGAGAGTCACTTTCCCTTTTACACTCAAACTCTACATTTTGCAGCAAGAAAAGAAAAGAAAATACTTCGCTCCCCTTCCATTTTCAGATACTGAACTCCCATCCCCCTTCTATTCTTAAAGGCTTTCTTTATTTTCTCTTCGCTTCAGCCAACACATATGCAGTTGAATCTCTTTGGGTAAATCATCTATCTCATTATTAGATATTTTGGAATCTAGGGTTTGTTTATTTTTTTTAAATCATTGTCTTCATTTCAGCTTTAAAGTTTTGCTCCTATGTCCTCTCACCATCTCTGATTGTCTCTTGGATCTACTTTCATCTCTTCCATTTGTTGACTTCTCTGAAATCACTCTCTATAGGCTTCTTGCTTTTTTTTTTCTTTGCTATTCTCATTTCCATGTTTTTCTACTGGTATTTTTTATCTTTGCTCTCGTATTGTTCTTGTACTTGTTAAATCACCCACGTTATATATTGTGGACAAACTGAGCATGGATTTCTTGGTTGCTTCACTCCATGATGTTATATATATAATATCTACAATAACTTAATATAGATAAAATTTATAATATATGTATTTATACAAATCAATAATGATATTCTATTTATATTTGCTTTGAATGCAAACAAAGATGTCATCGTCTCTGCTTAGAATAGATTTTGATGATGCACTTAGCAGAAAAGAGAATATGCCACTTTTTCACATCATCATCCTTTCAATCAACTTCTCAATTTTCTCGGCATCCTGCAACTATCTTCAATACACCAATCCTTTTTCCTTTTCTTCCTCATATGCTAACATTTTCTCTTGAATGCGCTCTACTATAATAATCTTTACCACCAACCTTTGTTTGATCAACCGTTGGGACCACCCTATGAGTGGTATTATGTACCCCTCAACTTGATATGGATATGTTACTTTATTTTTAGATTCAAATTCTTGAAATTTGGATATAAAGACCAATAAAAAAATATATGTCGTAAAAGTGTTATATATACTGTTGACGCAGTTTTTCGCCAACAGTGTATTAAGAAATAATAAGGTTAATTAGTGCTTAGTATTAAACCGTAATGAAAAATGAAATGAATTCAGAAGAACACAAATCTTTTACATGGTTCAGTGGTTAAAAATCCACCTAGTCCACACGTCTATATTATTGCTGTTTCTCTCTCAATTTTGGTAGAGTTTCAGTATTACAGAATAATCGGTCCCTTTTCCTATCCAACATTTTCAGTGTTTATAGAGAAATTCCATGGACAGGTTTTGGTAACTGCGTGAGTCAATCACAGATTTACATATTTATTACATTTAATACAAACAATTCCCATTTATACTGGGATATGATTTGATCACAAAGTAAATGGTCTCCTAATATCTGGGACATTAAATATGACAGGCTGGTCATAAATAATCGTATAAAAGTACCAAGTCTTTGGGGATTTGCGAGTACGCAATATATCAGAGATACCATGAGCTGGGTATCTCTCCTAGCTCATACTTCATCAACTGTTTGATTATTACGAGCTCGTGCTTCACCACCTCCATCTCCCTAGCTCATACGACCATTGTGCAAGCTGAGCTGCCTACACGGATAATAAATAGATATCTTCGTTGGTTATTTTTTCCGTATATTTATTTGCCAGCTGTACCTAAGCTGAGTGAAGGACTCGTGCTAAAATCAGGGTACAACATTTGCCCCCCAAGCTCCTACTCATGTATGACGTCATCATTTTTTGACCTACACAGTAGGGGCTTTTAGTCTTCTGTTACACAAAACCATGCCTACCCACTACTCGAGCACTGGACATGTGGTATACCACAATTGGCGTCTATTCGGGTTTTGAGGACTGTAATAATTGTCTTGTCACCTTTTTGCCGCCATTTTGTCTATTTAACCATGGCCCTTGGATCTTGTACTAACCAAATCGGATGGCCCAAATTAATTTATGCAGTTTACGTATAAAAAGGATAGGAAATTTTTAGATTTCACCACCTTTTATTTGAAATTTTTCCTCTTCTGCATTTCTGAATCCCTCTTCTTTCTTAGAATTCTCCAAAATTCATTCACTGTACCCCATTACTGCGGAATTTTCTAAGAACTTCCCTTTGCAAAATCTTACGTCTTGCCGTCGAAGAACATACTGTAAGTACCTCTAATATCTTGGTTTGAAATATTTTTTTTATTGGTCTTTTTTGTTCTTCACCATGCTCATTCACACTATTCACTGTAGTCAATATTAGGCTATTTCCCGAATGTTTTTAGCGAATAGGCCTCGACTTAGGTTCAATGAGTAGGTCTTAAAATATCTTTAGAACTACGACATTCATAAAACTGGGTAATTTTTGGGTAAACTTGGGTAATCTCCATGGTGAATTTAGAAAATACCCATTCCAGATATAGGAGATGAAAATTTTTTAGGGTTCAAACCAGGTTGTTTAGGGGGCACGCTTCTTGGGTGGTTTTGCACTAAACTGCCTCCCAAGGAAAGTAGTGGTCTGATTTTCTGACACACGGATCCCTAAATATCAGGGGTCTGTTAGGAAATCGAGGTGCGTAACTTAGGGTAGCACGTGGCATTATGCGATGAGGCTGAGGCAAACTCAGCTCGTATATCAAAAGTAAACCATTCCCCTTCCGTACTTCCGCATTGTAACCTTTAAATCTTCTTAGGTCGCCTACTAATTAGGCAGTTCTATTCATTAGGCGATCTGATGGCTCCCAAGAAGAAGGCATCCAGCTCATCGAATCAGCAATAGAACAAGGGGAAGAAGGTCGCCCCTTAGTCTCCCATTCCCCACTTCAGTCCGGTGGTGGAAAAGGAGGTGGTGGTTGACCCCAATTCCTTCTTCGAGGCTGAACACATCGTATCCAAGATCACGACCCAGGGGAGGGTGAACAAGATCATGCTGAGCCACAATATTGAGGTCAGGACTGGAGTTCTCATTGCCCGACCTGCTTTTGAAGGGGAACAGAGCTGCTCCCCTCTCCAAGATGACTTCGCGGCCTGGAGTGACGAACACCTGAAGGCAGGAGCCTTTCTCCCCTTGGACCAATACTTCACAGACTTTTTGAACTTCATGAAGTTGGCTCCATTTCAGCTCCCCCCAAATTCTTATAGGCTTTTAGCGGGGCTGAAATATTTATTTTTGAATCATGAGTGGGAGGTCCCTACTCTAACAGACATCCTCTATTTTTTCTACCTCAAGGCTAGCCCAGAACAGAGAAGTCAATGTGATGGGTCTACTATCTCACTAGATTCCCCTACCCTGCTTCCGTCATCAAGCTTCCCAGCCACCCCAACTACTATAAGGACTTGTTCTTTATGTCGAATGGGTTCCAGAATTACAAACACAGATACTTCAATAGTCCTCGTAAGTTCTTTATTCTCTAACCTCAGCTCGTGAAATTTTATTCTTTCCAAGATATTTCCCTTGTACATGTATTGACTGAGTTTGTTTCTCGTGCAGCCATAATTGCGAGGACGCCGAAGTCAGTGGCCCTCGGGGATCAATACGAGACGTTGTCTGGGCTTCCACCCAGCGAGAAGGACTACCGCCAGGTCGTGAATGATGTCATGATGCTGGCATGTTAGTTGATTGGCGAAGGCTAGGCATTGGCCTTAAGGACCCGGGCTACCCTCCCGGTAATCCACGAGCTCCCATCCTCTCAAGAGGAGGCTTTGCCAACCACCAAAGGCAAAGATGAGGAAGAGGACGAGGTGCCTCTTGTGCAAAAAAGGCGGGTTCTTAAGGCTGTTCGGAAACCTAATTTAGATCGTGCTGTGTCAAGGGCAGCAGCCGGACCCTCCGACCAAGGTAATCCATACCCTTATAGGGAACTATATAGGGTTGTTGCCAATTTTAGGTTAGTTAGGTATAACCCAAATCAGCTCATCCATCGTCATCCCCATGACCCAAATCGTAAAATAACCATGCTCCAATGTGTAGACCACCTAGTGGTGCGTCATGACAATAGTTACCCAAAGGGCACAGTAGTTGTTGACAACACTTTAAACTTTAGATCTGCCATTTTTGAGGAGTATGGAACCAACCGTAGGACCTGGTCCTCTCTGCTCCAGGGTGCCTTTGCCCCTGGATTTTGACAATATGTAGATGAATCCAACCCTAAGGAAGGACCTGAGTTTGAGCCCATTTGGTTCCCAGAAATACTAGTTGTAGACTCTCCCTCTCCTCTAGTAGTCCCAAGGTCAGAGGTCGTGATTATAAACTCCTCCCCTTGCCCAGAGGGTAGGATCTTCATTTTTTTTCATTGTATATGTTTTTTTACTTTATTTATGAACCAATCCCCTTTTATTCTTTTCAGGCAAAAATATGGAACAAATCGGAGCTCCTGACCTCCGTACTGCCTTCCAGGCCGGGAAAATCGGCTCAGGCCCCGTTGTGAAGAGGCCCAGATTTATGAAGAAGGCCCCTCTGGCAGCAGCAGTAGCAGCAACAGTAGCAGTAGTAGTAGCAGTAGTAGTGGTAGTGGCAGTAGTAGTAGCAGTAGTAGCAGTAGCAGCAGCAGCAGCAGTAGTAGTAGTAGTAGTAGTAGCAGTAGTAGTAGTAGTAGCAGTAGCAGCAGCAGTAGCAGTAGCAGTAGCAGCAGCAGTGGCAGCAGCAGCAGGAGCAGCAGTAGAAGCAGCAGCAGCAACAACAGTAGTATTTACTGTGGTTTTTGGTTCAAGTCGCGACTTAGTTGAACACTTGCAGCAACATTTATAGATTTTATAAGTTTAACCTATAGTTTAAGAATACTAATTATAACATAAGATTTGATTAATATAGCTGATTATAAAGATGTCATTTATTATACTATAAGGTTTAGATAGAATTAATAAGATCATGACACTCGTCGTGTGCATGTTTATTTAAGGATTTAATTATAGTTTAAATAAAAGAAAGTTCTAGAAACTCTAGAATCTTCCAAAACCATTAAGAGCATGACACTTGTCACAATCTTGTTTATTTGAGGATTTAAGCATTTTAAGTGGATAATTCAAAAATAGAAGTTTCTAGAAGCTCTAGACCCTTCCAGAACTTGCTGGAATCACGTATTACTTAGTCAAACCTGATTAATCAATTCAAATTATGCTGAAAAAGTGCAATTACATGTTTAATATATTCACGTATGTCGATATATCGTAGCATAGGGGCTGATATATCGCCTACGGAAGATACAAAAAACACGCCAACTTTGCACGAACGATCGAACCAGCCTCGGGAATACTGGGAGAGGCGATATATTGCCTATAGGGGGCGATATATCAGCCCCGCCAATGTATATTTGAAAGTTCGTTTTTTTAATTTTAAAAATAGCCTTAACCTCTTGACTTGCCTCTGAACGATTTTGACCGAGTCTTAAGCACCTGTTGAACAAATATTCAAATATTTTAAAATTAATATTCATTATTTTATTCAAGCTAAAAGGAGGTAGTTTCACTCCTTGAACTCTATAAATAGGACCTAGTACCCAGCCATTTTTCTCATTCTTCAAGCTGTGTTCAGAGCCTTCAAGCTGCTAGGGTTACTATAGAGTGATAAACACTTGGGTTGGGATAAAAGCTTTATCATCCTAAGCTTTATAAACACTTGGGAAGTGAGATGTAGAGTGTGTTTTCAATATCAAGGTGTAGATCGGTTCTAATACATCCAAAGGTATTCTTATTCTCAAGTTCATTTCTGTATGGTTCTTTAGTTTTCCTTAGTTTTCTTTACTCAAATCCTAACTCGTTGTTTTCGATTCTTGGTTAGGTATTTAAGTTCTTTGAACTTAAGGTTTCTTTTCGGTAAGCTTCTTCTTGATGGTTTATTTCTCTTCTTTAACATCTCTTATCTTTAGAAATACTCACCATTTTTATTGTTGGTTTTAGGAGTGTTCCAAATCCCGTCCTTGTTCTCAAATATCCCAGTGTTGGTAAGGAAAATAGGATAGATTTTGTATGCTTTTTATGTTTTGATATGTTTATGCTATGATATATGTATGATATGTTTTTATTTTTTAAGTATATGTTTTGTTTAGATAAAAAGCATATAATTTGTTTAGATAACAAACATATAACTTGTTTAGATAACAAGCCTCAATAATATATTCCTTGGGCATATGATTGGTTAGATAACGAGCCCTATAAATTTATATGACTTGTTTAGATAACTAAGCCCCGTAAATTTATGGGCATATGATTGCCTAGCTAGCAAGCCCCAAGAAGTATGATGGCCATTATAATACATGTTTTTATAGTCACATGTTTTGTAGTCTTATGTTTATGTTATATGTGTTAGTAGATTTTCCTTGCTGGGCATTAGGCTCACTTGTTTATTTTTATGTATGCAGGAAAATAGTTATGGCAGCAGAAGGATTCATGGTAGCTTGGCTTGTGTATTAAGGATGAAAGGATTCGATGGATTGCGTGACGATTCGAGGACGACATTATTTTTAGTCTCTTTAAATTATGTTTTTATGTATTTTTCAGCATTTAGCTTTGTAAACAATTTCCTTTAGTTTAAAGTTATGTTTTATTTTAAAACAATGGGATCCCATTGTAGAGTCCAAGAACTTTACTTAACTAGTTAGATAGTAGTATAATAGTAATAGTAGTAGTATTTTTATGACTGTGGACTTTGGTTCAGACCGGGATTTATTTGGACACTCATAGTAACACTTGTAGATTTTCTAAGTTTAACCTATAGTTTAAGAATATTAATTTTAACCTAAGGTTTGATTAATATGACTGATATTGATGATAATATTTATTATATTATAAGGTTTAGATAAGACCTAATAAGATAGTAGCACTTGTCATGTGTATGCTTAATGATAATTAAGTATTTTTGAGGAATAAGTTTATTAAGAGTAATATTTGAATATCCTAGGGTCTATCAGCAGATTTGAAAATGTTAGGGGACTTAGTCAAGGCTGTTTACTCAATTCAAATTAAGCTAAAATTGTGTAATTTCGTGTTTAAATATTCAGCGTATGCCGATATATCACAGCTATAGGGGCGATATATCGCAGTACGGGGATACGAAAAACACAAAACTTCGCACGATTGCCTCGGGCATGCTGGCCCCTACAGGGGGCGATATATCGCCTCCTTCAGTACATTTTGAAAGTTTTTGAAAAAGTTCTCAATTCAAATCTTTAACCTCTTGATAAGTCCAGCATCTTTCTGAACGAGTCTTCAGCCTCTGCTGAACGATAATTCAAATATTTTTCACTTAAAAAGCCATTATTTTTATTCAAGTTAAATGAAGATCTTTTCATTCATAAACTCTAAAAATAGGACCTAGTACCCATCCATTTATTCATTCATCAAACTAAGTTCAGAGGCTGCAAGTTGCTAGGTTATTGTGAGAGTGTAAACACTTGGGTTGGGGATTATAAGCTTGATCATTACAAGCTTACCAAACACTTGGGAAGTAAGGTTTATAGCACATTTCGGTTCAAGGTTTAGATTGGTCATAGAAGCATTCAAGGTATTCCAACCTCTAGCTCATTTGGTATTATTTCTCTTTTAAGTTCTTGTAGTTTTCTATTCAACACCCTAACTTTATTCTTTATTCTTGGATAGGAAATCAAAGATCTTGAGCATAAGATTTTTGGTAAGTATATTCTTAATGGTATAGTTCTTCCATTCTTTTCATCTCATTCTCTTTAGTATACTCACCCTTCCATTTATGGTTTTTAGGAGTGTTCCAAAGTCCCAAAACTATTCTCATATCCCTGTATTTTTGGTAAAGAAAATAGGATAGGATTTATGTATTATATGATTTATATGTTATGATAAATGTTATCTTATGATTATGTGTTATGTAATATGCTATAATATGTATAATTGTAGACTTGGGCATATAACCCGTACAACTAACAAGCCCCAATAAATTATGGGCATATGACTTGCTTAGCTAGCAAGCCCCACTAATCTAATGGGCATATGACTTGTTTAGTTTATGGGACCCCAAGTAATAATGGCCATTATAGTATGTATGTGACATATGTGTTATGATATGTTTTATGTTACATTATGAAATTTATGTATATGGTTTATGTGTTAGATTTTCCTTGCTGGACATTAGGCTCACTCCTTTTATGTTTATATGTGCAGGAAAATAGCTTTGATGGCGAGAAAGGTTCTTGGTAGTTTGGGCATGTGTATTGAGGCGGAATGGAATCGAAGGGCCGAGAGTTCGATTCGAGGATGAAGTTTCTTTACTTATGGTTTTATGTGTATTTTTCCGCACTTTATTATGTAATCCCTTTTAATTACAATTATGTTATGTTTTGATTTTAAAACAATGGGATCCCATATCCTACTTTAAATTTTATGTAAGTTTAACATTTATTTTTACAAGTTTTTAATAAAGTTATGATCATTTCACTTGTAAGTTTTATTAAGGATTAGTGTCTATGGATAGTTTTCGTTAATGGTCTAAAGTCTAGAGTAGTTGGGTCATTACAGTTGGTATCAGAGAAACGGTTCCTTCGCATGAAGTTCTCCTCGATACACACACTCAAAGCCCTGAATCTGACCGCCAAGTAAGTATTTAAGTTATAGTTATTTTGCTTATGGGTATAGATAACGATTTTTAGTATTTATGTTTTCGGTTAAGTATGAATGGAGCATTAACCAATGATGATATCCTAGCCATTAAGGCTTTAAAAAGAATAAGGGAACCAAGAAACACCATAGGAGCACTAGAGAGAATCACTCGAAGACTGCTTTTGTTCCACAAAGAAATAGGTCACCTTCAAGAATCTAAGCAAATTATGATGAGAGCAATGGAACAATATGTATTAGTAATTAGACTGTTTAAAGATTTTCATCCTGTAATAGCAGCCTTAGAGGAAATATGGGAAACAATGGATGATGAAGATGAACTGCCAGCGACAATGCGATATTATTTTCTCTTAGTTAGGTTCATTGCAAAATCAGAATTTCAGTTTACAAATGAGCAAAAACATAGGATTTTTACAAACCTTCCTAGAGGACATTTTGAGGCACATGATAATGAAGATTATGAAGAACTAGATGATGATATGCTAGATGAAGGATCGGATGTAGAAGATCCTGATTTTTAGAATAGTTAGTTTTTCATTGTTTGTTTTATTTATTTCTTTGTTTTATGGTTGTAATAAGTGAAAAACTATTTTCCAAATTAATATCATGTTATTTTGTTATCATGTATGAGTTTGATTTTATTTTTGCAATCATAATAAACAATAAATAAAATAAATAATGACTAAGTTCGGTGAGGGTGGATACAAATCAATGAACCAAGTTTATATATTGAGAGTTAGGGGGCCATAGTAGTGGGAACGATTTTACTGATCCCAGCCCTCCCTCAATGCAGTTAACTTTGGAACAAAGATGAGTTTTGATCCTGAGAATTAACTCATATAGGATAATTAGAAACAGACTTAGAAAATAAAGATGGCTTGTTTTTCTAAGTATAGAAACCCACTCTAATAAATAAAGAAAACTTATAAAATTTTCATAAGAAGTCATAATCAATAGGTTTGAGATATGTTTGTTTTAGAATAAGTTTTGCCTTAAAGCCTATTAGGTAAAGTTCTAACATGTTTCTTTCAACTGTTAGAACTCTGCTATGATGTCGCTCCAAAGATCTGCACGCACCAACGGAAACGCCTCCAACGCTGTTCCAGTGAGCAATGAAGCCCCTCTAGTTCGCAAAAGGGGAGTGCGTGCTATTGCTAGCCCGCAACGCGCCGGCACCGCCAGTTGACAACACTGCGGAGATCGCCAGACTGCGACAACAAGTCGAGGAACTTTTCCAGCAACCATGAAAACATTCTCAGCCTTAGACTCAGACTCAGCCTCCGCTTCAGCCGCAGCCGCAGCCGCAGCCACAGCAAATGGCCTTAGCACCCCAACAAGTTGGTCCATATGGGGGATGGCCAGTGGCGAATTGTGCGCCGTATCCAGTACAGAATATGGAGCCAGTGTATGAGAAGTTCCGCAAGCAGCACGCTCCAAACTTCGAAGGGACTATAGACCCCTTTGAGGCAGAAGAGTGGCTAAGGAATGTGGAGCCAATTTTGATGCACATGAATCTCAGTAATGCGGACCGTATATCCTGCGTCTCGTCGTTACTCGAGAAGGATGCCAGGATATGGTGGGACTTGGTCCAGCAATCGCATGATGTTGCCACCATGACATGGACTCGATTCGTGGAGCTGTTCCACAAGAAGTATTACAATTCGGTTGTACTCACTTCAAGAGTTGAGGAGTTTGCCAACTTGAAGCAAGGAAATTTATCAGTGGCAGAGTATGCTCGTCAGTTCGACCGCTTAGCTAAATTCGCATCTGAGATGGTTCTAACTGATTTTCTGAGGGTGAACAAGTTCGTTAGAGGACTTCGACCAAAGATCGAGATGGGGGTTAAGCTAGCAAACCCAGGGAATACTACGTATGCCGACGTTCTTGAGATGACAATATAAGTAGAGAGGTTGCAGGCTAATGTAAGTAAAGAAGAAGCCAGTAAGCCTGAACCTAGACAGCAGAGTCAACCTCAGACAAGTCGGAACAACAACTATAATAGCAACCATCAGTCCAGCAACAACAGTAACGGTCAGAAAAGAAGGCATCCTGACAACAAGCAATCTGACGGCAATAAGAGGGCACAGACAAATAATGGGGGAAATAGGTCGGGTTACGTGGAATACCCGCCATGTGCTAAGTGCCAGAAGAAACATCCTAGAGAATGCAGCGCAAACACCAAGGAATGTTTTAACTGTGGTCAGGAAGGACATCAAAAATGAGATTGTCCTCAGCGCAAGCCAGAAGGGAAGAAGAACGACAAGATGGTTCCTGCTAGGGTTTTTGCCTTAACCCAAGGAGAGGCTGATGCTAGCAATAAGGTGGTCACAGGTCAGGTTTCTATCCTCAATAACATATGCTCTGTATTATTTGATTCGGGAGCCACTCATTCGTATATCTCATTAGGAATGATAGAAAAACTAGACAAACCTTGTGAAAGATTTAGAATTAGGTTTGTAACCTAGTTGCCTTCGGGCAAAGTAGTTCTATCATCACGAATAGTATGAGGCGTACTGATCAAGATTGAGGATGTGGAACTAGAAGGAGACCTGATAGAACTGGTGATCAAGGACTTCGACGTAATACTAGGCATGGACTGGCTAGCACGGCATGGCGCAACCATCGACTGCAAACGCAAGAAAGTGATGTTCGAGACTCTTGACGGCCAGAAACTATGCTTCATGGGACAAGCTTCAGGATTACGCATCCCGTTAGTATCATCCCTCAAAGCTCAAAGAATGATGGGGAAAGGATGTCAAGCGTTCTTAGCCAGCATCACAAATGTGGAAAGGGAGACACCACTTAAGGTTGGAGACGTCCGTATTGTACGAGAATTCCCAGAGGTATTTCCTGATGACTTGCCAGGATTGCCGCCAACTTGGGAAATTGACTTTACGATAGAATTAGTACCGGGCACCGAGCCTATCTCTAAGGCACCATACCGGATGGCACCTACGGAACTCAAGGAGTTAAAGACGCAGCTACAAGAACTCCTAGACTTGGGTTTTATTAGGTCGAGCCATTCGCCATGGGGAGCTTCGGTGCTATTCGAGAAGAAGAAGGACGGAAGTATGTGGATGTGCATAAACTCTCGCGAGCTGAACAAGGTAACGATTAAGAACAAGTACCCGCTACCTCGGATCGACGATTTGTTTGATCAACTCCGAGGTGCGACTGTATTTTCAAAGATTGATTTACGGTCCGGGTATCATCAGCTCAAGGTAAAGGGAAAAGATATTCCTAAGACAGCTTTAGAACTCGTTATGGACATTACGAGTTCCTGGTTATGTCCTTTGGTCTTACTAACGCACCAGCCGCGTTTATGGACTTAATGAATAGGGTCTTCAAAGACTACTTGGATAAATTCGTCGTTGCGTTCATCGACGATATCTTAGTATACTCCAAGGATGAAGTAGAGCATGAGGAACATTTGAGGTTGATTTTGACGCTATTGAAGGAGCATCAACTCTACGCCAAATTCAAGAAATGAAAATTTTGGCTTTCGCAAGTGGCGTTCCTCAGGCACATTATATCAAAAGATGGAGTTGCAGTAGACCCATCAAAGATAGAGACCGTGAAGGATTGGCCCAGACCAAAAAATGCATCTGAAGTAAGAAGCTTTCTAGGGTTAGCAGGTTATTATAGGAAGTTTGTAGAGGGATTTTCTAAGATAGCCACTCCGCTCACCAACCTGACCCGGAAACAACAAAGATTTAACTGGAATGATAAGTGTGAAGAAAGCTTCCAGTTGCTTAAGGATAAGCTTTGCTCAGCACTAGTACTCTGTGTACCGACACCCAACGATAAGTTCGTAGTCTACTGCAATGCATCAAAACAAGGATTGGGTTGCATGCTGATGCAAAATGACAAGGTGATAGCCTACGCCTCACGATAATTGAAGGAGCACGAGCAGCGCTATCCAACTCACGATATGGAGTTGGCAGCGGTGGTCTTTGCATTAAAAATCTGGCGCCATTATCTTTGCGGAGAATGGTGCGAGATTTATACGGACCACAAGAGTTTGAAATACTTCTTTACTCAGAAGGAACTCAACATGAGGCAGCGCATGTGGTTAGAATTAGTGAGGATTACGACTACGAAATCCTATACCACCTGGGGAAGGCGGACGTAGTTGCTGATGCGCTTAGTAAAAAAAGTTATGGAAATTTAGTAGCTTTAGCTGGAATAGAAAAGCTGCTACAGCAGGAGCTGATCAGTGCCGGAATAGAAGTAGTTGTAGGCAAGCTGGCTAACTTGTCTATCCAGTCAAATCTGCTAGAAGACATACGGATTGGTCAGGGATATGACGACACACTAGAAGAACATATGGATGCAGTCAGAGAAGGCAAGGCTACAGATTTCTCAATATCTAGTCAAGGTTTATTGAGATATAAGGATCAGGTATGCGTGCCAAATGATCAGAAGATTGAAAGGATGATCTAGAAGAGGCGCACAGTACCCCGTACTCAGTTCACCCAGGGTCGACCAAGATGACTCATGACGTTAAGGCAATCTATTGGTGGCCAGGGATGAAAAAGGACATCGCAGAGTTTGTGTCTAAGTGTCTTGTATGCCAGCAATTGAAAGTAGAGCATCAGCGGCCTGCAGGTTTATTGCAACCACTTAGCGTACCAGAATGGAAGTGGGACGATATAGCTATGGACTTTGTGACAGGTTTTCCAAGGACGAATAAGCAGCATGATTCTGCTTGGATAGTAATAGATAGACTAACCAAGTCGGCTCATATCCTGCCTGTTAAGACTTCATATATGGCAGACCAATATGCAGGCATATACGTCCAAGAGGTAGTACGGTTGCATGGTATCCCCAAGACAATAGTTTCGGATAGAGGATCGGTGTTCACATCGAGATTTTGGGGAATTTTACAACAAGCTATGGGTACTAAGTTAAGTCTTAGTACAGCTTTTCATCCTCAGACAGACGGGCAGTCCGAGCGTGCGATTCAGATTTTAGAAGATATGCTACGCGCATGTGTACTTGATTTCGGAGGATCATGGAATAAGTACTTTCCGCTGATAGAGTTCTGCGACAACAATAGCTACCAGTCAATGATTGGGATGGCACCTTATGAGTTGCTATATGGAAGAAGGTGCCGATCACCGTTGCACTGGGACGAGGTAAGAGAAAGGCAGCTTCTAGGTCCCGAAGCTGTTAGATAAGCTCAAGAAGTAGTAGCGCTTATTAGACAGCGTATGCTTGCTGCTCAAAGCCGTTAGAAAAGCTCTGCAGATGCCAAGCGACGTGATGTGGAATTCAAAGTTAGAGATAAAGTCTTCTTGAAGATATCTCCTATGAAAGGTGTAAAGAGGTTTGGAAAAAAGGGCAAGCTTAGTCCTCAGTTTATAGGTCCTTTTGAGATATTGGACAAAGTGGGAGCAGTTGCGTATAGACTAGCCCTACCGCTAGCACTAGCAGATAGTCACAACGTGTTCCACATCTTGATGCTACGTAAATATGTGTCAGACCCATCTCACATCCTTAAGTACGATACGATAGCACTCCAGAAAGACTTGAGTTACGAGGAACGACCGGTTAGCATCCTGGATAGGGGGATGAAGCAATTACGGTCCAAGAGCATTCCTATAGTCAAAGTCCTATGGAGTAATAGTTCCGAACGAGAGGCAACGTGGGAGTTGGAGGAGGACATGCAAGGCCGGTATCCAGAGTTATTTGGTAAGTAAATTTCGAGGACGAAATTCTTTTTAGTAGGGGAGAATTGTATAGTCCAAGAACTTTACTTAACTAGTTAGATAGTAGTATAATAGTAATAGTAGCAGTATTTTTATGACTGTGGACTTTGGTTCAGACCGGGATTTATTTGGACACTCATAGTAACACTTGTAGATTTTCTAAGTTTAACCTATAGTTTAAGAATATTAATTTTAACCTAAGGTTTGATTAATATGACTGATATTGATGATAATATTTATTATATTATAAGGTTTAGATAAGACCCAATAAGATAGTAGCACTTGTCATGTGTATGTTTAATGATAATTAAGTATTTTTGAGGAATAAGTTTATTAAGAGTAATATTTGAATATCCTAGGGTCTATCAGCAGCTTTGAAAACGTTAGGGGACTTAGTCAAGGCTGTTTACTCAATTCAAATTAAGCTAAAATTGTGAAATTTCGTGTTTAAATATTCAGCGTATGTCGATATATCGCAGCTATAGGGGGCGATATATCGCAGTACGGGGATACGAAAAACACAAAACCTCGCACAATTGCCTCGGGCATGTTGGCCCAGGAAATATATCGCCTACAGGGGGCGATATATCGCCTCCTTCAGGACATTTTGAAAGTTTTTGAAAAAGTTCTCAATTCAAATCTTTAACCTCTTGATAAGTCCAACATCTTTCTGAACGAGTCTTCAGCCTCTGCTGAACGATAATTCAAATATTTTTCACTTAAAAAGCCATTATTTTTATTCAAGTTAAATGAAGATCTTTTCATTCATAAACTCTATAAATAGGACCTAGTACCCAGCCATTTATTCATTCATCAAACTAAGTTCAGAGGCTGCAAGTTGCTAGGTTATTGTGAGAGTGTAAACACTTTGGTTGGGGATTATAAGCTTGATCATTACAAGCTTACCAAACACTTGGGAAGTAAGGTTTATAGCACATTTCGGTTCAAGGTTTAGATTGGTCATAGAAGCATTCAAGGTATTCCAAACTCTAGCTCATTTGGTATTATTTATCTTTAAGTTCTTGTAGTTTTCTATTCAGCACCCTAACTTTATTCTTTATTCTTGGATAGGAAATCTAAGATCTTGAGCATAAGATTTTTGGTAAGTATATTCTTAATGGTATAGTTCTTCCATTCTTTTCATCTCATTCTCTTTAGTATACTCACCCTTCCATTTATGGTTTTTAGGAGTGTTCCAAAGTCCCAAAACTGTTCTCATATCCCTGTATTTTTGGTAAAGAAAATAGGATAGGATTTATGTATTATATGATTTATATGTTATGATAAATGTTATCTTATGATTATGTGTTATGTAATATACTATAATATGTATAATTGTAGACTTGGGCATATGACCCGTACAACTAACAAGCCCCAATAAATTATGGGCATATGACTTGCTTAGCTAGCAAGCCCCACTAATCTAAAGGGCATATGACTTGTTTAGTTTATGGGACCCCAAGTAATAATGACCATTATAGTATGTATGTGACATATGTGTTATGATATGTTTTATGTTACATTATGAAATTTATGTATATGGTTTATGTGTTAGATTTTCCTTGCTGGGCATTAGGCTCACTCCTTTTATGTTTATATGTGCAGGAAAATAGCTTTGATGGTGGGAAAGGTTCTTGGTAGTTTGGGCATGTGTATTGAGGCAGAATGGAATCGAAGGGCCGAGAGTTCGATTCGAGGATGAAGTTTCTTTACTTATGGTTTTATGTGTATTTTTTCGCACTTTATTATGTAATCCCTTTTAATTACAATTATGTTATGTTTTGATTTTAAAACAATGGGATCCCATATCCTTCTTTAAATTTTATGTAAGTTTAACATTTATTTTTACAAGTTTTTAATAAAGTTATGATCATTTCACTTGTAAGTTTTATTAAGGATTAGTGTCTATGGATAGTTTTCGTTAATGGTCCAAAGTCTAGAGTAGTTGGGTCATTACACCCATACTGCTCATTTATGTATTTCAATATTTACTTTGGAGTTTTTAATGAAGTTATGAATATTCCTTATGTATGTTTTATTTAAATTAGTAGCTATGTCTAGTAGTTTTAATGGTCCAAGGTCTTAGAATTAGTTGGGTCATTACAGTTGGTATCATAGCAACGGTTCATTGGCATGAAGTTCTCCTTGATAGACATGCTCAAGCTCCAAATCTAACCGTCAATGTAAGTATTTATGTTATAGTTATTATGTTTATATGTATAGCTAACGTTTTAGCCTTATGTTTTCAGTTAAGAATGAATGAGGCATTAACTTATGAGGATAGTCGAGCCATTAAGGCCTTGAAAAGAATTCAAGAGCTAAGAAATACCGTAGGAGTGCTAGAAAGAATCACTCGGAGACTACTCTTATTCCACAGGGAGATAGGTCACCTCCAAGCAACTAAGCAAATCATGATGAGAGCTACGGAGCAATATGTTTTAGTGAGTAGACTTTTTAAAGATTATCCTACTGTAATTGTAACCTTAGAAGATATATGGGAGACTATAGATGATGAAGATGAATTACTGGTAGCTATGAGATATTATTTTCTCATACTTAGGTTCACCTCTAAGATGGAATTCCAATTCACAAATGAGCAAAAACATAGAATCTTTATGAATCTTCCTCGATGGCATTTTGAGGCTCAAGATAATGATGATTATGAGGAGATAGATGATGATATGTTAGATGAAGGATTAGATGTAGAAGATCCCAATTTTTAGAATAGATTAGTTTCTTTATTTATTTCATATATTTGCATTTATGATTGTATATAGTGAAAACCTTTTCCCAAATAAATATCATTTTTATTTTGATGACATGTATGAGTTTGATTTTCTTTTGCAATCATAATAAATAATAAATTTAATAAATAATGACCAAGTTCGGTGAGGGTGGATACAAATCAATGGATCAGGTTTAAGATTGAGAGTTAGGGGGCCATAGTAGTGGGAACGATTTTACTGATCCCAGCCCTCCCTCAATATGGTTAACTTTGGAACAATGATGAGTTTCGAGCCTGAGAATTTAGTCTTATAGGATGATTAGAAACAAACTTAGAAAATAATAAAGATGACTTATTTTTCTAAGTATAAAAACACACTCTAATGATAAAGAAGGCTAATATAATTTTTCATAAGAAATCATAATTAACAGGTTCGAGTTATGTTTTCTTAGATTAAGTTTTTGCCTTAGAGCCTATTAGGGTAAGTTCTAACATGTTTCTCTCAACTGTTAGAACTCTGTTGAAGATGTCTCTTAGAAGGTCTGCTTGCACCGATGCCAATGCCTCCAACGCCGAACTTGAGAGCAATGAAGCCCCTCCAGTTCGCAGAAGGGGAGTGCGTACTACTGCCAACCGAAATGCACCGCCATCGTCACCGGTTGACAACACTGCAGAAATTGCCAGACTACAACAGCAAGTTGAGGAATTATTGTAGCAACAACGACAACAGGCTCAGCCTCAAACTTAGCCTCCGCCGCAACTGCAGCCCCAACAAATGGCTCAAGCACCCCATCAATAGGTCCTTATGGGGGATGGCCAATGACAAACTATGCGCCATACCCAGCTCAGCACATGGAGCCCATTTATGAGCGGTTTCGTAAGAAACACACTTCGAACCTTGAAGGGAAAACATACCCCTTCGAGGCAAGTTAATGGCTCAGAAATGTGGAGCCGATCCTAGTGCACATGATTCTCGTCAACGCGGACTGCATATCCTGCATTTCGTCTCTACTAAAGAAGGATGCTAGAATATGGTGGGACATAGTTCAGCAGACTCATGATGTTGCCACCATGACTTGGACCAGATTTGTGGAGCTGTTCCACAAAAAGTACTACAATTCGGTCGTTATCGCTTCAAGAGTCGAGGAGCTCGCTGGTCTGAAGCAAGGGAACTTATCAGTAGCAGAATATGCTCGGCAGTTCGATCGATTAGCCAAGTTTGCACCAGAAATGGTTGCAACTGAATTTTTGAGGGTGACTAAATTCGTTAGAGGACTTCAACCAAAGATTGAGCTAGGGGTTAAGCTAGCAAACCCGGGAAATACTACCTATGCCGATGTTCTAGAAACAACAATAGAAGTAGAAAGGCTTTAGGCAAATGTTAGTAAAGAGGAGCCCAGTAAGCCTGAGCCTAAACAGCAGAGTCAACCTCAGAATGGCCGGAACAACAACCACAACAACAAGAACGATCAGTCCAACAACAATAATGGTCAAAAAAGAAAGCTCCCGACAACAAGTAGTCCGACAATGATAAAAGGGCAAGGATGAACAATGGAGGTAATAGATCAGGTTATGTAGAATACTCGCAATGTGCTAAGTGCCAAAAGAAACATCCTGGTGAGTTCCATCCAAAACCAAGGGATGCTTCAACTGTGGTCAGGAAGGTCACCAAAAGAGGCAGTGTCCCCAGCTCAAGCCAGAGGGAAAAAGGGAAGCAAGATGGTTCCTGCCAGGGTATTTGCCTTAACCCAAGGAGAAGCTGGCGCTAGCAATAAAGTAGTTACAGGTCAGATTCCTATCCTTAATAATATATGTTCTGTATTATTTGATTCGGGAGCCACTCACTCGTATATCTCGTTAGGAATGATAGAGAAATTAGACAAACCTTGTGAAAGATTTAGAACTAGGTTTGTAATAGAGTTGCCTTCGGGCGAAGTAGTCCTATCAACACGGATAGTACGAGGCGTACTGATCAAGATTGAGGATGCAGAACTAGAAGGAGACCTAATAGAACTGGTGATCAAAGACTTCGACGTGATACTAGGCATGGACTGGCTAGCAAGGCATAGCGCAACCATCGACTGTAAACGCAAGAAAGTGAAGTTCGAGACTCCTGACGGTCAGAGACTGTGCTTTATGGGACAAGTTTCAGGACTACACAAACCTCTTATATCATCTGTCAGAGCTCAAAGGATGATAGAAAAAGGATGTCAAACATTCTTAGCCAGCGTCACGAAAATGGTAAAGGAAGCAGCACTAAAGGTTGGAGACCTCCACAGTGTAAAGAAATTTCCGAAAGTATTTCCTGATGACTTACCAGGGCTACCGCCGACTCGGGAAATTGACTTCACAATCGAATTAGTACCAGGCGCTGAGCCTATCTCCAAGGCACCATATGGTATGGCTCCTACCGAACTCAAGGAGTTAAAGACGCAGCTACAAGAACTCTTAGATTTGGGTTTCATTAGACCAAGTCATTTTCCATGGGGAGGACCAGTTCTATTTGTGATGAAAAAGGACGGAAGCATGCGGATGTGCATAGATTACCACGAATTGAATAAGGTAACGACTAAGAATAAGTACCTGCTACCCCGGATTGACGACTTGTTTGATCAACTCCAAGGCGCGACTGTGTTTTCAAAGATTGATTTATGGTCTGGGTATCATCAACTCAAGGTACGGGAAGAGGATATTCCTAAGACAGCTTTTAGAACTCGTTATGGGCATTACAGGTTTTTAGTTATGTCTTTCGGTCTTACCAACGCTCCAGCCACGTTTATGGATTTAATGAATAGGGTATTTAAGGACTACTTGGATAAATTCGTCGTAGTGTTCATTGACGATATCTTGGTGTACTCAAAGGACAAAGTCGAGCACGAGGAACATTAAAGGTTGATTTTGTTACGACTAAAGGAGCATCAAATTTATGCTAAGTTCAAGAAGTGTGAATTTTGGCTTTCGCAAGTAGCATTCCTCAGGCACATTGTATCCAAGGACAGAGTTGTAGTAGACCCATCTAAGGTAGAGGCTGTGAAGGATTCTCCAAGACCAAAGCATGCGTCAGAGGTAAGAAGCTTTCTAGGATTAGCAGGTTATTATTAGAGGTTTGTTGAGGGTTTTACTAAGATCGCCACTCCACTCACCAACCTGACCCAGAAACAACAAAGGTTCAACTGGACTGATAAGTGTGAAGAGAGTTTCCAGTTGCTTAAGTATAAGATATTGTAACGACCCAAATTCGCTAGTAAGGCTTAAGGGCCTTGATTAGTATGCCTGGAGGGCCTAATGGAGATTATGTGCGGTTTTAATAATTTAGATGCATGATAATGATTTAAAGCATGTTATATGATTACTTGAGTATTTGAGATGCATGACTATGTGTGTTAGTGTGCATATAGGCCCAGATTAGGTTAGAAAGGCATAATCGTAATTTTGGCCATTATGGGCATAAGTTCTTTGATATATGTGATAATTGTTGAGACCACATTATTATGTGGATATATATATATATTCGCGATCAGTGACTCGAGACGATCCTAGTGAGCCAAGTAGTGGAAAAGTCATAGCGGGGATTTATACTCGGCTCGGGGTGAGCTCAGGGGTATAAATGGGAATTTAGTGGATGAGCTGGAGATTATTATAACATTGAGGAATGCTATTGGTGATTAATTAGGTATCGGGAATTAAGCGGGAAATAATAGAGACACTCGAGGAAGTAGCGGGAATTGGGCAAAATGACTAAAATGCCCTTAAGTGGACTAAAGGACTAGAGTTAATAGGGAGGGCATAAAGGTCATTTGACTCTTAAGGATGGGTATTACTGAGGTTTTAAGTTAGTGGAATTTGTAGAATATCAAAGAAGTCTGAAAAAGAAGGGAAAAGATAGAGGGAAAACAGAGAGAGTTTCTCTAAGTCGGTTTACACTTTCCTTCACCTGTTTCTTGAGAATTTCTGGAGTAAAGCTTAGTGGAGAGCTGGGATAACTAAACATCAAGGATCTTGACCTAAGACTAAGGAATTGGCAGAGGTTTAGCAGGGTTTCACTAACACTTGAGGTAAGATTCTAGAGTTTATCCATTTCTGTTTCTGGTTTTTAAGTTGTGGTACTTGAGTTGAATTGAATGGAACTTTGGGGAATTCTGGCTTAAGGCTGAGGAATAGCAAGCCAAGGGAGCCTAAGGATAGCTTGTGGGCGAAATTCTATCAAAGGTATGAATTCTACGCTCTAATTCTGTTGTTCAGCTGGTTTATGTTGGGTTTAGAGTTTGGAGGTGGCTATGGTGAATTTTGAGTTTGTGATTGCATGTGCTTGGGTTTTAGATGTTTAGGGTGCTTAGGATGAGTGGAGTGTGGTCATGAAGTTGTTTTTAAGTTTGGGTAAGAGTTGGAAGAGGTTTGGTTGAGGTTGGCTCGAGAGAATCGCATAAGGGAAATTTTGGTGTTGGGCTGTCTGTGACTAGCGCTACAGCGCTAGCCTTTGGGCGCTGTAGCGCTAGGCCATTTCGCTGGAAGGGTTTTGGTTTCTGTCTGTAGCGCTATAGCACCCTCCCAAGAGCGCTGTAGCGCTACCCTGCCTTCTAAAGGGGATTTTAGGGTAATTTGCAAGGGTTTTGACCTAAGGTTTGGGGTTTGGTTCCACCACCATGTTTGGTGGAACTAGGACATCCCGGGGGCTCGGGATTGGCCCCGGGGCTAGGTTTTGAACTTGAGGGTTGATGATGACTTTGGCCATGATTGTGTTTAGGTGAGCGCTAGGGCTCGAGTGGGTTCGTGCTCAAGGTGTCGAGGGATCAAAGCTATTGAATTGAAAGGTAAGAGAACTGCACCTGGTTATATGATTGTGATGGGACTAAGTGCTCCCGAGATTTGTATCATGTCAATGTTGGTATCACGCCATGGGACATGTAAAAGCGGCCTAGGAGTGCCGTACATACTAATAGCGCACAGAGCGCGACTCGGCCACTGGGAGCCATGAACACTGGGATAACAGAGGGAGCAGCCTGTGAGCGCTAGCCCTGGTTATCGTTTATAAACTGTGCATGTAATGTGTTGATATACCTATTATGTCGAATACTTGATTATATTGAATGGTTATTTGACTGAGGCTATGTGACGCAACGTGAGATATTGACTTGTCTGATAATTGCTTATGCTTTGTTGATATTGTGTTTTCTTGCTGGGCCTTGGCTCACGGGTGCTACGTGGTGCAGGTAAAGGCAAGGGCAAGTTGGACTAAGCCTGAGGTGGAGAGCTCCGAAGTGAAATGTACATAGCCAGCTGTTCGATCACCGCGATCGAGGAGGGGACCAGGACAGAGATTACCTAACCGCTTGTTTTGCCTTAGTATGGCTGGATATTGTACCTGAGTCTTGTAACTTTTGTAAATGATCTTTAAACTGGTATTTCTGGGATCCCGTGTAAACAAATAGTGTTTCTTAACGAAAAATGTGACTTATGAGACCAAAATGCTTTAACCCTAGTCCCTTTGAAACTTCTGCAACACAATTTTAATTAAATGACTTGATTAGCAAGTCTGGCACTTTAAAAACACACAGTGTAACGGTCTTGGTTATCCAGGGCGTTACAGATATGCTCAACACCAGTACTTTGTGTACTGACACCCAACGACAATTTTGTAGTCTACTGTGATGCATCGAAGCAAGGGTTGGGTTGTGTGCTAATGCAGAATGACAAGGTGATAGCCTACGCGTCAAGGAAGCTGAAGGAGTAGGAGCAACACTATCCAACACACGATATGGAGTTGGCAGCGGTGGTCTTTGCGTTGAAAATCTGGCGTCATTATCTTTACGGAGAATGGTGTGAGATTTATATGGACCATAAAAGCTTAAAGTATTTCTTCACTCAGAAGGAGCTCAACATGAGGCAGCGCAGGTGGTTAGAACTAGTGAAGGATTATGACTACAAAATCTTATACCACCTGGGAAAGGCAAACGTAGTTGCTAATGCGCTAAGTAGGAAGAGTTATGGAAGTCTAGCAGCACTAGCTGGAATAGAAAAGTCGCTATAGCAGGAGCTGATTAGTGCCGGAATAGAAGTAGTCATCGGTAAGCTGGCTAACTTGTCTATCCAGTCAAGTCTGTTAGAAGAAATACAGATTGGGTAGGAGCTTGATGACACATTAGTAGTACATATGGATGTAGTTAAAGAAGACAAGGCCACAGATTTCTCAATAACATGACAGGGGTTATTGAGATATAAGGATTGGGTATGCATGCCGAATGATCAAGGGATTAGGATGAAGATTTTAGAAGAAGCGCACAATACCCCATACTCAGTTCACCTAGGGTCAACCAAGATGACTCACGACATTAAGGCAATATATTGGTGGCTAGGAATGAAGAAAGATATAGCGGAATTTGTGTCTAAATGTTTAGTATGCCAGCAAGTGAAAGCAGAACATCAGCGGCTTGCAGGCTTATTGCAACCACTTAGCATTCCAGAATGGAAATGGGATGATATAGCCATGGATTTCATGACGGGTTTGCCACGAACAAGTAAGCAGCATGATTCGGCTTGGGTAGTAATAGATAGACTAACCAAGTCATCTCATTTTCTGCCTGTTAAGACTTCATACACAGTAGATCAATACGTAGACATTTATTTCCAAGAAATAGTACGACTGCATGGAATCCCTAAGACAATAGTATTCGATAGAGGGTCAGTGTTTACATTGAGATTTTGGGGGAGTTTACAGCAAGCCATGGGTACCAAGTTAAGTCTTAGTACAACATTTCATCCTCAGACAGACGGTCAGTCCGAGCGTACCATACTGGTTTTAGAAGATATGTTGCGCGCTTGTGTACTTGATTTCGGAGGATCATGGAGTAAGTATTTGCTCCTGATAGAATTCTCCTACAACAATAGCTACCAATCAGCGATCGGGATGGCACCCTACGAGCTACTTTATGGAAGAAGGTGTCAATCACCGTTACATTGGGATGAGGTGGGAGAAAGGCAACTTCTTGGTCCCGAAGCTGTTATACAAGCTCAGGAAGCAGTAGCGCTGATTAGAAAACGTATGCTCGCTGCTCAAAGCCGTCAGAAAATTTATGCAGATGCCAAGCGACATGATGTGGAATTTAAGGTCGGAGATCAAGTCTTCCTAAGGATATCTCCTCTGAAAGGTGTGAGGCGGTTTGGGAAGAAAGGCAAGCTTAGTCCCCTCTTTATAGGTCCTTTTGAGATATTGGACAAAGTGGGAGTAGTTGCAAATAGATTAGCCCTACCACCAGCTCTAGCAGATAGCCACAATGTATTCCACATCTCGATGCTATGAAAGTATGTGTCAGACCCATCTCACGTCCTTAAGTATGATACGATAGCACTCCAGAAAGACTTAAGCTATGAGGAATGACCGGTTAGCATCCTAGATAGAGGGATGAAGGATTTACGGTCTAAGAGTTTTCTGATAGTCAAAGTCGTATGGAGTAATAGTTCTAAATGGGAGGCAATGTGGGAGTTGGAGGAAGACATGTTAGCACGGTATCCAGAATTTTTTGGTAAGTAAATTTCGAGGACGAAATTCTTGTAGTAGTTACTGTGGTTTTTGGTTCAAGTCGGGACTTAGTTGAACACTCGTAGCAACACTTATAGATTTTATAAGTTTAACCTATAATTTAAGAATATTAATTATAACATAAGATTTGATTAATATAGCTAATTATAAAGATTTCATTTATTATACTATAAGGTTTAGATAGAATTAATATGATCATGACACTTGTCGTGTGCATGTTTATTTAAGGATTTAATTATAATTTAAATAAAAGAAAGTTCTAGAAACTCTAGAATCTTCCAAAACTGTTAAGAGCATGACACTTGTCACAATCTTGTTTATTTGGGGATTTAAGCATTTTAAGTGGATAATTCAAAAATAGAAGTTTCTAGAAGCTCTACTCCCTTCCAGAACTTGCTGGAATCATGTATTACTCAGTCAAACCTGATTAATCAATTCAAATTATGCTGAAAAAGTGCAATTATGTGTTTAATATATTCACGTATGCCGATATATCGCAGCATATGGGCTGATATATCACCTACGGAAGATACGAAAAACACGTCAACTTTGCACGAACGATCGAACCAGCCTCGGGAATCATGGGAGAGGCGATATATCGCCTATAGGGGGCAATATATCAGCCCCACCTATGTATTTTAAAAAGTTTGGTTTTTTTAATTTTAAAAATAGCCTTAACCTCTTGACTTGCCTCTGAACGTTTTTGACCGAGTCTTAAGCACCTGTTGAACGAATATTCAAATAGTTTTCAATTAATATTCATTATTTTATTCAAGTTAAAAGGTGGTAGTTTCACTCCTTGAACTCTATAAATAAGACCTAGTACCCAGCCATTTTTCTCATTCTTCAAGCTGTGTTCAAAACCTTCAAGCTGCTAGGGTTACTATAGAGTGATAAACACTTGGGTTGGGATAAAAGCTTTATCATCCTAAGCTTTATAAACACTTGGGAAGTGAGATATAGAGTGTGTTTTCAATATCGAGGTTTAGATCGGTTCTAGTACATCCAAAGGTATTCTTATTCTCAAGTTCATTTCTGTATGGTTCTTTAGTTTTCCTTAGTTTTCTTTACTCAAATCCCAACTCGTTGTTTTCGATTCTTGGTTAGGTATTTAAGTTCTTTGAACTTAAGGTTTCTTTTCGGTAAATTTCTTCTTAGTGGTTTAGTTCTCTTCTTTATCATCTCTTATCTTTAGAAATACTCACCATTTTTATTGTTGGTTTTAGGAGTGTTTCAAATCCCGTCCTTGTCCTCAAATATCCTGGTGTTGGTAAGGAAAATAGGATAGATTTTGTATGCTTTTATGTTTTGATATGTTTATGCTATGATATATGTATGATATGTTTTTAGTTTTTAAGTATATGTTTTGTTTAGATAACAAGCATATAATTTGTTTAGATAACAAACATATAACTTATTTAGATAACAAGTCGCAATAATATATTCCTTAGGCATATGATTGTTTAGATAACGAGCCCTATAAATTTATATGACTTGTTTAGATAACTAAGCCCCGTAAATTTATGGGCATATGATTGCCTAGCTAGCAAGCCCCAAGAAGTATGATGGCCATTATAATACATGTTTTTATAGTCATATGTTTTGTAGTCTTATGTTTGTGTTTGTGTTTGTGTTTATGTTTATGTTATATGTGTTAATAGATTTTCCTTGTTGGGCATTAGACTCACTCGTTTATTTTTATGTATGCAGGAATATAGTTATGGCGACGGAATGATTCATGGTAGCTTGGCTTGTGTATTAAGGATGAAAGGATTCGATGGACTGGGTGACGATTCAAGGACGACGTTATTTTTAGTCTCTTTAAATTATGTTTTTATGTATTTTCTGCAAGTAGCTTTGTAAACAATTTCCTTTAGTTTAAAGTTATGTTTTATTTTAAAACAATGGGATCCCATACCGCTCATTTATGTATTTCATTATTTACTTTGGAGTTTTTAATAAAGTTATGAATATTCCTTATGTATGTTTTATTTAAACTAGTAGCTATGTCTAGATGTTTTAATGGTCAAAGGTCATAGAATTAGTTGGGTCATTACATCGATAGCTCTGGTGTCTTCTGTTGTCGATAAGAGGGTTCCTTCTCATCCTCCTCTTCCTCCGCCTTGATTTGTGCCTCTCAACCCCAAGTGATACAAGGTGATCCTCCAGCACTCCCTGTCCCTGCTGCGATCGTCCGAATTCCAGCAGATCCCTAGGATCTAGAGAAAATCCCTGAAGCCTTTCGGGGGATCATTTATGAGACAGCGAGCCATATGGTGGGGCACGTCTATAGAGCCAGCTTGAGATATTTGAGGACTATTGAGGAGAAGGGCCTGGAGAATGCCCTGATGTCAGCCATGGGGATGAACCTTACTGTAAGTTATCCTTCCTTGGTGACATCTTTGTTTTTATTGCGTCTAAGGATATACCTGACTTGCCTTATTATTTTGAAGTCTGTCTTGGTTCAATATCATAGTATAGCGTTTGTTAGGGATAGAAATGATGAGCTCCGGGCCGAATTAAATGCCACCAATACTGCCTTGACAACCACTCAAGAAGCCGAGCAGGTCACCAAAACTGCCTTGGCGGCTGCTCATAAAAATGAACAAGAGGCTAAGGCTGCTCTTGCCTTGTCCAAAGAAAGCGAGCTAGCTGCGAAGACCGCCTTGACCGAGGCTGAGGCCACAGTCAAAGAAGAGAGGGTGGCCTCATTGTCATCCATGGAGGATATGCTGTACCATTGCTGGGCCTTTAACCAGGATGGGAACTTTTCTTTCATGGCTCCCGAGCTGTGGGATCCATACCTTGAAAAATTCAAGGCTTAGATTTTGCAAGAACCGTCGAAAATGGGGGATGCTTCTGCGGCAGGCGAGCAGGATGGCGAGGAGGTTACATCCTCTGAGAGACCTGGAGGAGCTCAGTGACACCCTTTTTCCTTTTGGGGGGTTTTTTTTTATTTGTTTGTAAACAATTGCCTTTGGGCTCAGTTCGAGGTTTTTCTCCTCGGGATAATTTTATTTTCAATTTATATATCTAACTTTTTATCTATTTATCTTTCCTTTATTATCTCTCAAGTTTATGACTCCTTAGACTTATACATTCAAGATTTTAGGAATCAATTTTTAGATTGGGATAGATATTTTGAGCTCAGTTATATCCAAACTTTATGTATTGAGTTATATCATACTTGTTAAGAATCAGGCCTTGAACCCGATTATATCCGTGATTTTAAATAATTTAAACTTAGTTCGTGTCAGGTTTATTGATAATTCGAGCTTTAAAAAGCCCTTGATTTTAAACAGTTTTCCTAACTTTCCAAGTTTTGGACCTGGTTGTATCCAGGGTTTTAAATGATTAAAACTGAGTTCATGAAAGGTTTATTGACATATCGAGCTCTTAAAAAGCCATCAAATACTAAATTTTCCAAGCTTCTAAGTTTCGAACCTGGTTGTATCCAGGGTTTTAAGTAATTCAAACTTAGTTCGTACTAGGTTTATTGACATCTCGAGCTCTTAAAAGCCGTTGAATAATCAATTTTCCAAGCTTCTAAGTTTCGGACCTGGTTGTATCCAGGGTTTTAAGTAATTTCAACTTATCTAGCGATCTTACCCTGACCCTTCTTGGGTTATATGCCCCCCAAGTAACCAAAATGTAGAAACTTTCTCGGTTGCTTTTACAAACATTAAATATGCGAGCTGATACAACCTTAACAAGAAAAATTATTTAAAAATCCATCTATTATTTAATCAAATGGCCTTTATACTTAAGACTTACATCGATGATGGTACTACTGATAATACTTTTTTAAATGCATGGCGTTCCAGGTCCGTGGGACTATCTCCCCATTCAGCCAAGCTACCTTGAAGGTTCCTTCACGCAGAATCTCCATGATCTGATACAATCCCTCCTAGTTCAAGCCTAAGACACCATCCTTGGGATCCTTATTCCCCAGAAAGACCCTTCGGAGAACCAGGTCGCCCAATCTGAAACTACGCCTCTTAACTTTAGAATTAAAGTAACGAGTGATTTTTTGTTGATAATGGGCGAGTTGTAACTGCGAATCCTCTCATTTTTCATCAATCAGGTCGAGAGATGCGTTAAGTAATTCATCATTCTGTTCCTGGCTAAATGTCCTTTGCCTGTGAGTGGTTACCATGGCTTCAACTAGCCTTGCTTCCAAAAGCTAAGGAGAAAGGAGTATGTCCCGTGGAGGTTCTGTGAGAAGTTTGGTATGCCCAAGGTACTTGCGAGAACTGATCGGGCCATGATCCTTTTGCCTCTTCTAACCTCTTCTTAAGGCTCGCCTTTAGGGTTTTGTTTACAGCCTTGACCTGTCCATTGGCTTGTGGATACGCTACTGAGGAGAAGCTCTTAATAATGCCGTATTTTTCACAGAAGTTAGTGAAGAGATCACTATCAAACTGTGTCCCATTGTCAGACATGATCTTTTTAGGAAGCCCAAACCGACATACAATACTCTTCATCACAAAGTCCAGGACTTTCTTTGAAGTGATGGTTGCCAAAGGCTCGGCTTCTACCCATTTCGTGAAATAGTTGATTGCCACCACCGCGAAATGAACTTCTCCCTTTCCCAAGGGTAGGGACCCTATTAGGTCAATTCCCCACACTGCAAATGGCCACGGGGATGAGATCATCGTTAGCTGAACATACGAGATGGAGCCTTTTGTTAAAGTGGGCCAAAAATAGCCCTACCTCAATATTTTCAGTGCTAGGTTTTGCCCCCCAGCATGATCTCCACAAAAGTCTTCATGCACTTCCTACAAAATGGTTTCAGCCTCCTCGGGCATAACACACTGTAGGAGAGGCAATGAATGACCACATCGGTACAATGTCCCATCCACCATCACATACCACGGAGCTTGATACAGTATTTTCCTTGCATCCTTTCTTTCCTCAGGTAGCCTTCCTGTTGTGAGGTATTCCATTGTGGGGGTCATCCATGTCGATCTTGTGTCGATCATCTCGACCTCTACCATTTTTTCTATCATGCTCGTACTCTCCAAAAACTCTTCTGGCACTACATTCAAGGTCTCAGCTTCTTTGGTGGTGGCAAGCCTTCCCAAAGCATCAGCATTAGAATTCTGTTTGCAAGGTAATCGTTCAACAGTACTGTACTCAAATTTGGATAGCTCTCCCTTCACCTTAGCTAGGTAAGCTGCCATCTTGGTGCCTCGAGCTTGATACTCTCCCAACACCTAATTAACCATGAGCTGAGAATCGCTATAACACTGTTTGACCTTTGCTTTGAGCTCCTTCACCACTCTCAGTCCACCTAGTAAGGCCTCATATTCGACTCCGTTGTTAGACGCTTTGAAATCGAATCTTAGAGCTGTATGGAATCGATGCCCTTATGGGGAGATTAATATGATCCCAACTATTGATCCGTTCTCGTTCAATGATCCATCTACAAATATTTTCCACAACTTTTGCATCGATTCCTTCAAAAGCTCCTCTTGAAATCTGGTGCATTCAGCCACAAAATCAGCAAGGGCCTGACTTTTGATTAAGGTCTGTGGCATGTATAATATCTCGAACTGGCTGAGTTCAACTGCCTATTTTAAAAGACGTCCTGACATTTCAGGTTTTTGTAACACCTGCCTTAAAGGTTGGTCGGTCATGACGTTGATTGAATGGGACTGGAAATATGGTCGGAGCTTCCTGGAAGCAAATATCAGACAGAATGCCATCTTTTCTATTAGTGGATACCGTGACTTAGCTCCGAGAAGTCTCCTGCTTATATAATACACTGGTTTTTTCGCTCGGTCTTCTTCTCGAACTAACACGACACTGACTACATTTTCTGTCACGGCCAAATAAAGGAATAGAGGTTCTCCAGACATAGGCTTACACAATACTAGGGGCTCGGCCAAGTGCATTTTTAGGTCGAGGAATGCCTGCTCACACTTCTCATTCCATTCAAATTTCTTGTTTCCTCTAAGCAAGTTGTAGAATGGCAAGCACTTGTAAATGGATTTTGAAATAAACCATTCAAAGCTGCCACCTTTCCAGTCAGGCTTTGAACTTCTTTACGCGACTTGGGCGATGGTAATTCTAACAATGATCTGATTTTACCAGGATTCACCTCTATCCCCTTCGTATTGACTATGAATCCCATAAATTTTCCCAATGCCACTCCAAAAGTACACTTCTAGGGATTCAGCCTCATACCATACCTCCTTCAAATCTCAAAACATTCTTTCATATCGGATACATGGTTATCGGCAGTCTTGGATTTGACAAGCATATCATCGATATACACTTCCATATTTCTCCCAATCTAATCAGCAAACATTTTGTTAACCAATCGCTAATTTATAGCTCTGGCATTCTTCAGCCCGAAGGGCATGACTTTATAACAATATACGTTAGGAGGGACCATGAAGCTAGTATGTTCTTGATCCACAGGATTCATCGCGATCTTGTTATATATAGAATATGCATCCATGAAGGACATGAGCTCGTGATCTGCCGTGGCGTTTACCAACTGATCAATCCTTGGTAATGGAAAGCAATCCTTGGGGCAAGCTTTGTTCAGGTTAGAGAAATCGATGCAGGTCCTCCATTTCCCATTTGGCATTGGGACCAACACGGGATTGGCAACCCATATCGGGTATTTTGCTTCACGAATAAACCCGCACTTTAGCACTCGAGCTACTTCTTCCTCCAGTGCTTAAGCTCGAACTGTTCCCAAACGCCTCTGTTTTTGGGATTATGTAGGCACGTTCTCGTCCAAGTTTAGAGTGTGCATGATTACACTCGGGCTTATTCCCACCATGTCTTCATGTGACCAGGCGAAGACATCCAAATTCTTTTGTAAGAAATTGATCAGCTTCTTCTTCCTTTCATCATCAAGATTTTTTCCAATCTTAACATCTCTTGAAGCTTCTTTGGGGTCAATACTTACTTCCTCGAGCTCCTCAATGGCCTGGAGCTCTGACCTGTCTTCACCCATTCGTGGGTCAATGTCTTCTCGTGGGGCGACGTCACTATCCTCTGCTTGCTGAGGTTCTTCCGTCCCACAAGTACCTTCTACTCCCTAAGACTCCTCACCTCTGTCACTTATGACCATTGTTTGTTGTCCATGTTGTGATTTTCCCTTCATAGAAAAGCTATAGCATTCTCTGGCAGGGAGCTGATCACCCCTGACGGTGCATATTCCCACAGCTGAGGGGAATTTTATTGCTAGGTGGCGGATAGAAGTTATGGCTTCAAATGGCATCAGCGCAGGTCGACCCAAAATTGCATTGTATGCAGCTAGACAGTCAATCACAACAAACTCAAGCAACTTGGAGATAGTTCACGAGCCTTCTCCCAATGTTACCACTAATTTGATCGTCCCGATGGCTGCTAATCCTTTACTAGAAAATCCATACAGAGTCATTGAGTTCGCCTTCAGTTCTGTGACAGACAACCCCATTTTTTTCAAGGTGGATCTAAAAAGTAGATTCACAAAACTCCCGTTATCTACCAGTGTCCTTCGTACCCTCCGGTTAGCAAGTTGAACGGTTATGACCAAATGATCGTTATGTGGGAGCATCTTCTTCTATAAAAATGATTGGTTTTTTTTCCAATCGTTGTTGTTTTGATAACCGCTGTTCTGGGACGAATTCCACTCCGTTGTGGGATTTTAGTTCGTTAATATACCTCTTCTGGGCTCCCTTGCTCATGCATGCCGGATGAGGTCCTCCCGAAATGGTGGTTATATCTCCTCCTATTATCGGTGGAGGATCGTCCTGATTCAGTTGAGTTACAGTTTGATTAACTGGAACTTCGGGACCTGACAGAGGGTTTTATCCAGCGGGCTGATTAGGGATCACCCGATTTCGGGCGTACTAGGCCAAATGACCTACTCTAATAAGAGTTTCGATCTCATCATTTAGCTATCGACAGTCATTAGTGTTATGACCAATATCATTATGAAATCGATAGAACTTTGAAGGATCTCTCTTCCCTCTTTGATTTTTCAATGGTTCTGGCTTTTTCCATGGAAGGCGAGTAGAATTTGCCAGGAAGATGCGCTCCCTAGTATCCGTGAGGTCATTATAAGTGGCGTAAACAGGCTTGAATTTCTCCCCAGCTTTATTTTTCTTTGTTCCACTCTGGTCGCCGTCACCATTTCCATTCCTTTTGTTACTCCCCCTTAGTTATTATGGGTAACAGTTTGAGCTATAGCTGCAACGTCCATTATCGCTCCAACGGGCTGGACAGAGATCTGGCTGGTTCTAGCAATGGAAGCTCGCACCTCTTCCAAGTTAATCCATCTTTGAGCTCGTGCCAAGAACTTGTGCACACTATTAACTCTTTTTCTCTGTAATTCTTGCCACATGTCGCCTCCGACAAGGATTCCCGTCCTAATTGCCATGACCTTGGACCTGTCATCAGCATCTCTAGCTCATGCAGAGACATTGGCAAACCTACTTAGATATGCCTTCAACGTTTCGCCAGGTTGCTACTTTACACTGGCTAATGAATCAGCCTTAACCCGAGCTGTCTGGGAAGCTTGGAATGCTTTCTTGAAATCATAAGAAAACTTCTTCCATGAGCTTATAGAATGCCTTTTGTATTGTTTAAACCATTGCCTAGCTGGTCCAATCAGAGTTGAGGGGAATAAAATGCACCTTAGTTCGAGTCCGACGTTGTGGGCCATCATCATGGTGTTAAACATCCCGAGGTGATCTGATGGATCTCCATCTTCATCAAACTCTGAGAAGTGTGGCATTCTAAAGCCCATCGGATATGTAGCCACCATGATATTTGGAGTGAAAGGATCGACCTCATCCTCTGAGTCACAATCGTCTTTATCTTTTCCAGATAAAAGCTTCTTCATTTGCTCCTCCATCTGAGCTAATCTCTCGAGGGTTTGGTCCCTGGTCCCTAGGTTATTTTGGGGTTGTTCAATAGCTCCCATCCTATTGTACACATTTGATGGGTTATTTTCCTTCCAAGCTTGAGCTTGGTTTGGTGGGGCATTCCCATTATCACGTACTATGGAAGGGCCTCCCTCTCGACGAGTATAACTAACATCCACATCCCGAGCTGAATTTATTCTCTGTGAATTCAGATGATGACGCAGATCGGGCTATGAATCATATCGAGGGCTTTGTGCTGAACTCAGATGATTTCTCAGATCGCCTTCAGACCAACCACTTCGACAGCTTTCAGTCCAATAACTTCCGTTTGCAATGCTTACAGCTCGCGGTTGAGGCTAAGGATCTGGATTCCCAACATGTGTTTGTGGGACATAAGTATGGGCAGATGGAGGATGATTTCTCCTACTGTCTCCATAAGCAGGAATGTCTTGTGTAGGCCGAGGTGGTGTTGGATGTCTAATAGGTGACAGGGGATGCCTTACTGGTGAGGCAATCTTTGTCCCATCGGAGCGAACAAAATTGGCATGCCTCTATCCTGCCTTATTATTTCTAGGTCTCTGCGCCTGACGATCCAATCGTGGGGTAGGAGGGTTTGCTGGAACATTCTTAAGCGCTTGTGAAGGAGGCACCAAACTTGGGGTCGCAGTTCTAACCGATCAACTGGCATGTTGATGACCCCTATGAGGGCCACTAGCTTGAGCATTTTGGTGATCTCGCGCTATAGGCACAGAACTTGGGGTGGCACTTCTGATTGATCGACTTGGTTTGGATCGATTATTCCTGTGGGACATATGAGACTCACTTTGCCTCTTTCTGACATTAACGTCGGTTGCAAGAGGGGGTAACCGAGCCAAAACCTCCGCAATTGTTTGCCTTAGCAAGATGGCTTCTTAACTGCATATTTTCCAACTCAACAGTAGTCAAGTAGTCTGGGTTTGGATTCAGTTTCAATGACACTGAACTCCTAGTATCCCCGTGACCCGCCGGTTGCTTTCTCGGACGTTGCTGGATTTCAGGGACATGCTCATTTGAAACAGCGGTTTGATGAGCCTCCTGCCCACTAGGATGTTCTATCTCATTGTCGTGCATTGAGTGAGTGAGCACCATGATGAGATTCGACTGTGATTTTGATGAAGCACTAATTTCCCTCTCAATGAAAGCACCAAACTGTTGATGTGGTTTTTCGCCAACAGTGTATTAAGAAATAATAAGTTTGATTAGTGCTTAGTAATAAACTGTAATAAAAAATGAAATGAATTCAGAAGAACACAAATCTTTTACCCGTTCAGTGGTTAAAAATCCACCTAGTCCATGAGTCTATATTATTGCTGTTTCTCTCTCATAGTACGTGGGATATGATTTACATATTTATTACATTTAATACAAGCAATTCTCATTTATACTGGGATATGATTTGATCACAAAGTAAATGGTCTCCTAATATCTAGGACATTAAATATGACAGGCTGGTCATAAATAATCGTATAAAAGTACCTGAGTCTTTGGAGATCCGTGGGTACACAATATATCAGAGATACCAAGAGCTGGGTATCTCTCCTAGCTCGTACTTTGACAACTGTTTGAATATTACGAGCTTGTGCTTCACCACCTTCGTATCCCTAGCTCATACAACCACTGTGCAAGCTTACGCTGCCTAAGCGGATAATAAATAGATATCTTCCTTTGTTATTTTTTTTGTATATTTATTTGCCGTCTGTACTCGAGCGGAGTGAATGACTTGTGCTGAAATCAGGGTGAAACATATATATATATTCAAAGTATATTAATTTTGGAAAAATACATATTATTAGTAGTTTTGCATCAAATGTGTTGATGGATATCTATTTCTATATTTTTGTTTGGTTATTTTTTATTAGTTACGGTTCACTATGCCATATATACAGTTTGTTTTTTATTTCTTTGCACCAGTAGAGAAAAAAAAACATTCTCATAATGTGCATTAGTTTTTTTCCTTCTAAAGATATAGTTTAAACTAGTTAGTGGAAGTCTTATTCATTGAAGGATAAATAAATTATCCACCAACTTACCTTTACGTTTGTTTTCATTTTATTTTGTTAAAAAATAGCATAAAAAGTTGACAAAGTAGTTTGGTTTTTTGTGATTTCCCAACTTGTTTTATTCTTTTAATGTAGACATCTTTGTAAGCCTTTGAGACAAGGGTCCCACTGTGGTTTGGAAGGTCCCATCCATACTCTAGTGGAACATTTGGTAAGTCTATATTCTTCGTATGATGTAATAGTAAGTTAAGCATTTCAACTAATGAAATAAATTGAAGAAAAATCTTTGTCTTGAAACCATTTTTAATTTGGAAAAGATATTAAAATCAATTTACTTGTTCAATAATAGAGATGAATATCCAAACAGAATAAGAATGATTACAATAATTGCATGTTCGAGATGAATTTATTGCATGTTCCAACTCTTATCAGAATAAGAATGATTATAATTTTTTTTTGCTGGGTGAACGCCCCTTTAAAGCTAGCTAGCTAGCTTTTGCCAAAATCGTACCTATTTGATTTTTTTTCAATTTTTGGTGTCTTATCCGAACCATTTTTTTTCAAATCGTACCAAAACCATTTTTGCTTAAGTTAAAAATGAGCACTAACTTTTTATATATATATATTGGTTTAATTTTGCAGCAGAGCTTAACTTAAAGAACTACGTACTGAGCTTTGAGCTTGTATTGGTGTTGGTTGTTCCCCGCTGGTATGATATGATCCTTCAATACTGCTGGTCATATACTTTATATATATTTTTTAATTTTTATTACTTGTTTTCTTATAATAATTTATGTGAGTTTTTCTCCTGTAGGTAAGCTACCATTTATAATGATGATATTCTCTGCCCTTTTCAACAAAAAACTTATATTAAAATGGTATTTTTCTCCTGGAGAGCTGAGAGTTTTGTGGAAGGTATTATTGGATATGCAGATCAAATGTTTTCTCCTTTTGTTTCAGAAAAAATTGGGACTACTTGGTTAACAATCTAAGGCCTACATTTTGCAATACATAAAAGAATCAAGGTACTATTGTTCAGACAAGCTAATGGTCTTATGCTCTTTATTGGTTTCTTTTTTATTTAAAAAGGCTTTTGTTTATGCTAATAAAGAACACATTTTGAATGATGATTCTTCATTTTTATTCAACACTGTTAGTTTCGAATATTTTTTTCCTTAGTCCCTATAATAGTATGATAACCATATATACCCAAAAATTAATATATAAAAAAATATTTTTACTTATTGTATCGGTTAATTTTAATTTTGTATTAATTTTTTAAGTATTGATTATATTCTTTAGGTTGTGGATCGAATTGGCAAGGAGCATTGCAAAGTTAATTTACTTGACTATTAATTGCAAGAGGTACGGAAGTATGTTCTCCTAACTCTTTTATTAATATTATACAAATGTTAGAGGAGTTTGAATATCTTAAATATTCATTTGTAGAGAAGTAGGTTCTGAGATTAAAATTGTGTGTTGCGGTGATATAAGGAAGAAAACTTATTGTGTGTTGTTTGAATTTTTTTTATTTGGTATTGATAAATGGTTAGGTAACTTTTATATGGGAAATGATTTCAGATTTTATCTAGAATTATGTATTATCTTCTTATAAATAAATTGTGTTTGCTTGAATTTGTTTGATTATATTGATAGATATCTCGCCTGGGGTGTGAATAAGGGTAGTTTTCACGTCCCTAACCTTAGGGTTTGAATAATAAAACATTATACATATGAGTTGTGATTAGCTTTTTTATATCTATGCTTATGATATGCAGATGGATAAAACTTGGATCCATCTTAACAGGTTAGCAAATAAAATTATATAGTTTAAGTTTTGGTATTTTATTATTGAAGTATCCTTCAAAGTTGTAGAGCTACAAAGGAATATGAGAGAAAAGCTAGGGATTTGTGAAAACTGTAGTAATGAATGCTGGTTTTCCGATTAAAATTCTTTGTCCATGCAACAAATGTCAGAATCTAAGACATCAACTTTTAGATGAAGTGGTAGAACACTTAGTTTTGTACGGCATGGACAAATCATACAAAACATTGTTTCATCACGGGGAAGATCTAGTTCAAAGTAGCACGACAAAGACAAGTTCTACATATAATTTATTTCAGGCTGCTGGAGTATGTTCAAGTAATGTCAATGATTTGGATGATGATAACAATGATGATGATTTTGGTAGTCTGTTAGGAGATGCTGAATCTCCATTATATGAAGGTTGTTTGAAATACACCAAAATTTCATCCATCGTTGAGCTATACGATCTAAAAACAAAGCATGGATTCTCAGATGTTGGCTTTTGTGAGATGTTGGAGATGATCAAAGCAATGCTGCCAAAAGATAATCTTCTACTAACATCTATGTGTGCAATTAATAATTTTCTAAAGATGTTTGATCTGAACTATAAGCATATACATGCTTGTGTGAATGATTGTTTCTTGTTTACAAAAGAAAATGCTAATGATCAAGTGTGTCCCACCTTTCAATATCCAAGATGGAAGCAAAATAAACACACAAAGGAGATTCTACAAGGGCAGCCTGCAAAATTTTTAAGATATTTTCCTATTACACTAAGGTTTCAAAGGATTTTAAGAAATGAAGAGACAATTTCATGCTTAAAGTGGCATTCAACTAATAAAAGAATGGATAGGAAAATGAGCCACCCGGTAGATTTAAAGGCTTGGGATGCAGTTAATGAGAGATGGCCAGATTTTTCACTTGAACCGTACAATCTTCGACTAGGACTTGCTGCTGATGGGATCATCCCTTACAAAAATATGAGTTCTACATATAGTTGTTTTCCAATAATGCTCGTTGTATACAATTTTCCACCTTCATTGTGCATGAAGAATGAATTCACATTTCTATCTATGTTGATTCCTGGACCAAAACAACCTGGGAATGACATAGATGTTTATTTGGAGTCCTTAATAGATAAGTTACTAGAATTATGGAAAGGTGTTTATACATATGATGCTTCTACAAAGAATTTTTTTAATTTAAAGGTCATGCTGTTATGGACCATAAATGATTTTCCAGCTTATGGAAAGTTAGCTGGATGTGCGACTAAAGGGAAGTATGGTTGTCCTATAAGTGGAGATAACTCAAATGTTTTTTGGTTGAAGCATAGTAAGAAGATGTCTTTTTGCAATCATATTCGATTTCTTCCACAACATCACCCATATCGAAAAAAGAAATATACAATTGCTAGGGCAAGGGAAAGAGCACCACAATGTCCAACTATATTAACAGGTGTTGAAGTAGCTGTGCAGTTAAGTGAATTCACTAATGATTTTGGCAAGGGTAGAAATAGGGGTCATGGTTCAGATTTTGATAAAGGATGGAAGAAAAAGTCAAATTTTTTTAGGCTCCCTTATTGGGAGATCTTGGTTGTTCATCACAACTTGGATGTTATGCATGTTTAAAAAAAATGTTTGTGAAAGCATTCTTAACACATTGTTGGATTGCAAAGGAAAATCTAAAGATCATTACAACTCGAGATTAGATTTGACAGAGATGGGCATTATGACTCATCTCCACCCATATGAAGAAGAAGGAATTACTCGTCTTCCAGCTGCAACTTACACTTTGTCAAAATCAGATAAGAAGTTGTTTTGTAAGAGACTATTTGACTTGAAATTTCCTTATGGATATAGTTCTAAGATTAGCAATTGTGTAGATGTGGAGAAACATAAGCTAATAGGACTTAAATCTCATGATTGTCATGTGATTATGAAGAATTGTTAGCTATTGCTATAAAGGGGTTTAATGGAGGAAGGTTACTGAGAGACAATCCTTCGACTTTGTAGGTTTTTCCATGAATTGTGTCAACGTGTGGTTGATAAGGAGGGGATTATAAAATTTGAATTAGAATCTGCAGAAATTGTCTACAAACTAGAAGAATATTTCCCACCTTCTTTCTTTGATTTATTGATTCACTTGGTTGTCCATTTAGCGCGAGAAGTTAGACTTTGTGGTCTTGTGCAATTTCGATGGATGTATCATTTTGAGAGGTATATGAAAGTATTGAAAGGATTTGTATCAAATTATGCATGACTAGAATGATGTATTGCAAATCGCTATCTTGCTGTTGAAGGTGTACGCTTTTGTGAGACCTTTTTGAAGCATAATGATAATCAAGATAGTACTAAAATTGAAAAAAATCCACTATCAGCTGGAGAATGCTTTGAACTTGACCAAGGGGATATAGCAATAGCCCACCGGTATGTGTTATTCAACTAAGATATTGTAGCCCCATTTCTCAATGTCCATATGATGAGCTGAAATAAATGCACAAAAACTTGAGGGATAATCAAACTTTGCTGTGAAATCAACATTCTGAAGGGTTCCCCCTATGGTTTTATGATAAGGTTGCATTCTAAAGCAAAGATACAAGTTTACATTTTCATTTAGTATATGAAATTTATTTGACATCAATATTTTTTTTTCTTTTCAGATTTCTAAATCTAATAAAGTAGATGACATGTTAGCTCAATTGGCTAAAGGCCCAAGTCGTAGTGTCATTTCCTATAAAGGTTACATGATTAATGGAATTCGGTTTCATAAAAGAGGTGTTGAAAAAACTACTCAAAACAGTGGTGTATACTTGGAATCACATGGCAGTGGGCAGTTGAATGATATAGAAGAGTATTTTGGAGTTATCAAGGATATAATAATGCTTGATTATCATACTTTTAAGGTGCCTTTATTTTGGTGCGATTGGGAAAATATTCGAAATGGTGTTAAGAAGTTGGATTTCTATACACTTGTAAATTTTAATATAGGGCAAAATCAGTCTATTAGGGATCCATATGTTTTAGCATCTCAAGTTAAAAAGGCATTTTATGCAAGAGATAATGAGTCATCTAATTGGTATATAACTTTAAAGGATTCAAATAGAGGGTGTTTGGGGCTAGAATGAAACAATCTGTATGATTTCATTCAAATTTATGCTACTCTTATGACTCTTTAAATGTAATTTCGGTATACTTTCAATGAAACAACGCTGATTTTATTTACTCTTTGACTGATATTGTGTTTCTAATTTTATATATTAATTATTTATCTTATCTAGGAAGATAAGGATATAATGCATTTATGATTTCAATTCTCATGTTATTTTGTTTTTTATTGCAGTAATTTCAATAAAAATGAGTACATTACGAAAATCTCCGAGAAATTAAAAAAAAAACACCTACGCACGGGTGCATTATGCAATATTGTTGCCCAAAAAAGAAAAAAATCATTAAAAAGTCAAGCTGATTATGATGATATGTTGGACAAAAGCCCTATTCTAAAGAAAAAGAGTGTCCTATGTAAGTTTTCAGCACTTGCTAGAGTTGTAATAGACTCACCACCTGCTCTTAGTACAAGAGCAGCAACTCGTCGTATGGTCTACAATGGGGAGCTATCTCTAAATGATAATATGGAAAACATGGAGATGTCACTTGGAAGTTCAAGGACTAGAAGATCCATTAATGATGAAGTAGAAAGGTTATTAGAAGCTGGAAGAATTTCTAAAGAGGTTGAAAATGAGGAACTGCAAGAAGTGACTGAGGCTGAACATGAAAAAATGGTCGAGGTAGAATTTGAAGAAGTTGTTGAGGTGGAACTTGAAGAACTAGAAATAATGGCTGAACCAAACAAAAATATAAGTATTTCCCTTGCTATAAGGCAACAAATACAGCAAGCTCTTAGAAAATCTGATCGATTACAAAAATCAAGTGAGACAATTCAAAATGAGTTCCAAGAAGCACCTCAAGATAGAAATGCAAATGAAATGAATGCAATAAAAAAGACTAGGGGCAGGACTACATTAGCAAATCTTACTAAGAGAGACAATGACTCGATGAAAATAAATTGGAATGAAAAAGGCCAACCAGTTGGTACTAACTCAGTACAATTTTCTTTTTTTGTGGGTGCTCTTGTGAGGGAGATATTTCCTTATACTATTTCAGATTGGAGGAAAATTTCTCCAATCATGAGAGACATTCTTTGGACATCTATTCAGGTAGCATTTACAAGTTTTGTGGTTATTTTCTTTCTTTTCTTTAATATTCAGCGTTCATCATAAACATATAATATGTTATTCTATATCTTATTGTAGGAAAAATATGATTTACATGAAGATTGGCAAAAGAAGATGTGCTTTGAAATGATGGTAGACCTATGGAGATCTGCAAAATCTAGACTAGTCAAGGATATTATTGATGCTAAAACTGAGAATTAACGACTAACATTAAAGCCAGATTGCATAAAAAGTGATGTAGAATGGAGGGCGTTTGTTAATCAAAAAACTAGTAAAGAACATATGGTAAGATTTGAAATAAGTGATTGAATATTTAAGTAGAGATCAAATTTTTTTTCCTAATGTTGGTTTCTTATTAAATAGGCTATAAGGGCCAAATTTCAAGAGAGGAGAAAGAAAAGTGTTCCACACACCTTAAGTCGAAGAGGATATGCTCGAACAATCAATGATATGGTTACAATTAATACTTTTAGTGAATATATTTTGGTTCTTATTATTAGTCTTTATTTTATATTCTACATTTTTGTATTGTGTAGACAAAACAAACTGAAGGGGGGAAAGTAACTAGGGTCAATGCTTTTCGGAGAGCCCATACCAAAAAGAATGGTGAACCAATCAACCAAACAACATCTGACGTTTTTGTGAGTATTTATTATTTAATTTTGGATATTTATACTTGTTCACTATTATTGTACATAGCTGTAGTAATTTATATGTAGGAAGAATTGGCTGAAATTATACTCGAAGACTCAAAATCTGGAACTACAAACAATACCGATGAGGATGCATTAACAAAATTATTTGGTAATCCAAAATCTGGGCGCTTAATTGGACAAGGAAGGGGGGGGGGGGTAACAAGGTCAAAATTAACTGTTGTTAATATGTGTAAAGACAAGATGAAATTGTTGGAAGAAGAGCAGCTAAATATGAAGATTCAAATTGCTGAAATGTTGAATCTACTTAAAGGACACTTGGTAACAATTCTTTCTCGCACTTATATAACTAAAATTTTGTATTTTTGAAATGAAACTTATCTTGTTGTTTATATTTAGGGTGGTAGAGCAACAACAAGTGAGGGGCAGTCCCAAAATATTCCACACTCCAACAATATTCCTTCTCCTAAGGTAAATCTTCAAAAAAAATTCTTTCCTTTTAAGGAAACAAATACAAAAAATAATATACTATCTTCAAAATTAATTTTGCAGAGTGTTGGAGTTAAAAAGGGCCATAAATTTACAGAAGCAAGGAATGCTTACTACTTGCTCGATTGGTCAAATGCAATTATTGCTGAAGGTCATTGGGCTTCTAGTGATCCTGACTTAGAGGTGCACATAATTCCTCTTGGACCAGCTTTTATGCGTGTATGGGTTGATGTTGATGTTGTGCCTGGTGCTTATTTATTTCGTCCTAACTATGCGATGCTTACTATACGAGAAGTTGTTGTAGTTGCATGGCCTTCTCAAAAGGTTATTCCAAGAGGTATTTATTTGGTTATTTGATTATATAAATTCTTGTTCGACATTAACCGTATGAAATCCAAGATTATGATAGTATTATTTGATTGATTTGATAGGGAAGATGAGAAAAAAATGATAACGGGGCCAATTTGAATTAATATTATGCACCATTTAATTAAAGTTCTAAGGTCACTTGAGAATAGATAGTTGTAGTAATGCGTGTAATATAATAACTTGTTTATTATTCAAACTCAATTATTGTAAATTTGGTTATGTGTCTTAATATTATTGACTATTTTAGATGAATGATATGATATTTCATGACCTCATTAGTTTTTTTTTATGTTTTATTTACCAGATTCAACAAGTGAAGTGCAAAAGAAAATCTGATTTGGAAGACTTTGTTGTGTTGACATTTGGAAGATCATGAATTCCTACCTTTACTTTTGAATATGCAACTATTTAAGACTATTTTGTTGACTATTGCGAGAATGTTTTGTTTATGTTAATTAGGTAGCGTTGAATATCTTAAGACTTTTGGATTTATTTTTACATAATATTGAATGTATTTTGACACTATTATTTGGTTATATGTGTTATGAACCATATAATTGGTACTCAAAAATATATTTGTACAATGTTAAGGGTGTCTTAAGTATATTAAATTAAGCGGGTTTAATTTAAAGCAATAAAAAATAATTATAATTTACAGGTTTATATAATAATAATAATTGAAGCTTATCCAAATATTAGAATAATACAAAAAATGTGTTATTGTATTTTTTACAATAACATTGGTTTATAAGCATAAAATTATGTTATCCAAACTATTTTCTATAATGCAGAAAATGTGTTATTATAAGGTGTATCATAACACTACTTTATAAGTACAAAAAAGTGTTATATAATCTATTTATAAATAGCATAATGAAATACTTATCTAACTATTAAAATGACACAACAAAAGTGTTATCGTATGCTATACCATAACACATGTCTATAACTATGGAAAAGTGTTATGCAAAGTGCTCCGACCTACTATAACACCACTTTCCTTAACACATCAAAAAGTGTTATGGTATATATTTGATAATACTTTTTCGGTCTTATTGAAAGTATTTTTTCTTGTAGTGTTGTGCTATGTGGATTTGTTGGTTGCGATTGGTTGATGAATTTGGGAGGCGGTTTTGGATGTTGTTATCATGCCTAATAAGCGGCGTCATTGATTGCAGGAATATTGTGCTAATGCCTCGATGATCAATCAAACTCCGCGGCAATAGCGTCGAGGATGAAAACCATGGTTAGGACCTTCCACCCGTCCCACCGAATTGGCAACAATTATTTGCCAAGATGGAAGCTAGACTTCACCGAACAGAAGAAGAGCTTCGATAGTTGAGGCAACAGGCCCTTCCTCAGGGCATTGGGTTACAGGTTCCACAGGCTGTGGCACTAGTGCCAGCCCAGCCTGCTATGGAGAATATATGGAAACCTTTGTATGAGAGGTTTATGAAGCAGCATCCTCCCACCTTCGAGGGTGGTCCAGACCCACTGGGGGCAGAGCAGTGGATGAACATGGTTTCTTCCATCCTAGATTTCATGAGGATGGAAGGGAATGAGAGGGTAGCTTGCGCTAGCTACATGTTGAGAGAAGATGCCCGCATCTGGTGGGATGTTGTGTCTCAAAGAAGGAATATTGTAGTTATGACCTGGGAAGAGTTCAGAAACATTTTCAATGAGAAGTATTACAGTGTCGCAGTCCGAGCTACGAAGGTTGATGAGTTTACCAACTTGACTCAGAATCGAATGACGGTTACTGAGTATGCTCTGAAGCTTGACTGGTTAGCGAAGTTCGCTCCGGATTTGAGGCCGACTGACATGGCACGAAGAGATCAGTTTGTGTGGGGATTGAATGTCATGATTGTCCATGACGTCAAGATAACTTTGCATCCAAGGACTACCACTTATGCACAGGTAATGGACAAGGCCCTTACAGCTGAAGGGGCAAAGGATCAGATATGGAGAGAGGGCATTGCTAGGCGTGATGCTTGGAGGATGGTGCCTCCTTTTATTGGATCTAGCCGGGGTAGTGGCCCTAGTGAGCAGAAGAGAATGGCCCCAGACTCTTTTGTTCCTTCTGGCTCGGATAGGAGAGCATGGGGTGCTTTTAAAGGCCATTAGGGCGGGGGAGACAACTGAAGGAGTTTCCTAGTGTGTCCTTGGTGCAGACGATAACATCAGGGAGAGTACAGGACCAGGGACTGCTTTACTTGTGGGAGCATCAATCATTTGAGGAAGGACTACCCACAAGCCAAAAAGGAAGAGCCAGAGCAGAGCGATAGTCTTACTCCTGCTAAAGTATTTACCTTGACCCAGACTGAGGTTGAGGCTAGCCTCTCGGTCGTGACAGGTCAGATTTCTAGTGTTGGTTCTTCTTTTACTGCATTGATTGATTCGGGGCTACTCATTCATTTGTTTCTGGTAGAGTGATAGATCAGCTGTGTAGACCTAGTAATTTGTATGCTATGGGATTTCAGACTTTGTTGCCAACTGGGGAATTGGTAGTCTCTAAGAGATGGGTTAGAGCATTGCCAGTAGAGATAGACTATAGGGAGTTGTTTGTTGATCTGATTGAATTAGCGATGGATGACTTTGATATGATCCTAAGGATGGATTGGTTAGCGAAGTACGGGTCAACGATTGACTGCAAGCGCAGGATGGTGACCTATGAACTAGAAGGGGAGGTACCCTTTGTATTCATGGGGATAGTGAGTGGACTGTGAATACCTATGATTTTGGTACTGAAGGCTAGAGATCTGATGCAGGAAGGTTGCATACGATTCCTAACAGACATCGTGGATACCTCTAGAGTAGTGTCGGTTGGATCGGATGAGACTAGACTCGTATGTGAGTTTCCTGATTTCTTCCCCGCAGACTTTCTAGGGTTTCCGCCAAACTGAGAGATCAAGCTCGTCATAGAATTGGCGCCAGGGGCGGAGCCAGTATCTAGGACACCCTATAGAATGGCTCCGGCATTGTTGAAGGAACTAAAGATTCAGTTGCAAGAGTTACTGGATTTGGGATTCATCAGACTGAGTTTTTCGCCGTGGGGTGCTCCAGTGTTGTTTGTCAAGAAAAAGGATGGATCTTTAAGAATGTGTATTAACTACAGGGAGTTGAACAAGTTGACCATTAAGAAAAAGTACCCACTACCTAGGATCGACGACTTGTTTGACCAGCTATTGGGGAAGACAATGTTCTCGAAGATTGATCTTTGGTCAGGCTATCACCAGTTAAGGATTAAAGAGGAGGACATACCAAACACCGCTTTCCGCACGAGGTATGGACCCTATGAATTCCTGGTTATGTCCTTTGGATTAACCAACACCGTAGCAACCTTTGTGGACTTGATGAATAGGGTCTTCAAGGATTACTTGGACAAGGTTGTGATCGTATTCATTGACAACATACTGGTGTACTCTCAGTCAGAGACAGAGCACGAGCAACATCTACGCCTAGTATTATAGTGGTTAAGGGAGCATAGGTTATATGCTAAGTTCCGCGTGTGAGTTTTGGCTACCCCAGGTAACATTTCTGGGTCATATTGTCAGTAAGGAGGGGATTCTGGTTGACCCAAGTAAGATTGAGGCGGTGAGGGATTGGCCCAGGCCGAGTAGTGTACCGGAGGTTAGGAGGTTTTGGGATTGGCAGGGTTCTATCGGCGGCTCATCAAGGGATTCTCCAGAATAGCCACACCATTGACCGAATTGACATGTAAGAAGACTAAGTATGTATGGAGAGACAGGTGTGAGAACAGTTTCAAGGAATTGAAGCGGCGAATGATCACCACTTCAGTATTGAGTCTGCCATCAGACAATGAGAAGTTTGTAGTCTATTGTGATGCTTCCAAACAGGGTTTGGGATGTGTACTAATGCAGGCTAGAAAGGTAATAGCCTATGCGTCGAGACAACTTAAGGAGTATGAGTAAAGATATCCCACACATGATTTGGAATTGGTGATGGTGGTATTTGCACTTAATGTTTGGAGACATTATTTATATGGTGAAAAGTGCGAAATATACACTGACCATAAAAGTTTGAAATACTTCTATACTTAGAAGGATCTGAATATGCACCAAAGATGTTTGTTGGAATTGGTAAAAGACTATGATTGTGATATTCTATACCATCCTGGGAAAGCCAATGTGGTGGCCAACGCGCTGAGTTGGAAAGGCCCAGGACAGTTGTTCAGTTTAAGGCAGATATCAGATAAGTTAGCTGAAGAGATTACTAGAGCAAGTATAGAGTTGGTTGTTGGTCAGTTAGCCAACATCACACTTCAATCTACGCTCCTTGAGAGGATCAATTAGGCACAGGGGGAGGATCCCCAGTTGAGAGAGCACAAAGAGAGCGTCCTAGCTGGAGCGACTAAAGACTTCTCTACTTCGGAGATGGGACTACTGAAGTACAAAGGTCGGATTTGCGTTCCAATGGATTCTGGTATCCGGCGAGAGATCTTGGATGAGTCTCATACCACTCCCTATTCTTTACATCCGGGTACGACGAAGATATACCAAGATTTGAGAACTATGTATTGGTGGCCGGGGATGAAGAGGGATGTGGTGGATTATGTGGCCAAGTTTGACTTGTCAGCAAGTAAAGGCTGAACATCAGAGGCCAGCGGGGTTGTTAAAGGCTCTAGGGATTCCGGAGTGGAAATGGGAGGATATCACCATGGACTTCATGGTTGGATTACCAAAGATCGTGGGACAACATGATTCATTGTGGGTGATTGTGGACAGGTACACCAAGTCCGCTCACTTTTTGCTTGTTAGGACAACTTATACTGTGGAGCAATATGCTGAATTATGTGCGAAGGAAATCGTGCGACTACATGGGGCTCCGAGGTCAATAGTATCCGACAGGGACCCCACCTTTGCCTCCATGTTTTGGGAGAGCCTGTAGAAGGCTATGGGCACACAGTTGCGGTTTAGTACCGCTTATCATCCTCAGACGGATGGAGTGTCTGAGAGGACGATTTAGATACTAGAGGATATGTTATGAGCCTGTGTGCTGGATTTTGGGGGATATTGGAGTAAGTGTCTCCCTTTGATTGAGTTTTCGTATAATAACAATTATTAGGCGACTATCGGAGTGGCTTCATATGAGATGTTATATGGGAGGAGGTGCATATCACCTATCCACTGGGATGAGATGAGTGAGAGGATATATCTTGGTCTTGAGGTTGTTCAGAGGACCAATGAGGCGATTGAGAAGATTATAGCTTGAATGCTTGCCTCCTAGAGTCGACAGAAGAGTTACTCAGAATTGAGACGCAGGAGCGTAGAGTTTCAAGTCGGTGACCATGTGTTTCTCAGAGTTTCCCTTTAAGGGGGCTGAAATGGTTTGGTGTGCGGGGCAAGCTGAGCCCTAGGTTTGTTGGCCCCTTTGAGATTATGGAACGGCTTGGAAAGGTAGCTTACATATTAGGGATGCCTCCATCTCTATCAAGGGTTCACAATGTGTTTCATGTATCCATGCTCCGGAAGTATGTATCAGATTCTATGCATGTGCTAAGTCATGAGAATTTGGAGCTGGATCAGGATTTATCGTATGAGGAGAAGCCGGTTCAGATTCTCGACCGAAAGGTTAAAGTCTTGCTGATCAAGACCAACGCCTTAGTGAAAGTGTTGTGGAGGAACAACAAAGTAGAAGAGGCGACCTGGGAACTTGAGACAGATATGCGGGATCGGTATCCCGAGTTATTTAGGTAATTTTGAGGACAAAATTTCTGCAAGGAGGGGATAGTTGCAGTGTCCCAAATTTGCTAATAAGACTTAAGGCCTTGATTAGCGTGTTGGGAGGGCAATAATTGATTTAATTACGTTAATATGTGAATTTGATGACTATGTGAATAGAAATGCATGTTTAGGTGAATTAAATATGCACTTGGGCCCCATTCGGCTATTAGGGGCGTATTAGTAATTCTAGCCCATTGAGGGCCTAAATGCAACATCTGTGCATATTGTGATTGATACCACGAGTGAGTGGTGATATATTTGTGATGCACAATCCGAGACGGTCCTAGGGAGCAGTTTAGCTAGATAGTCACAACAGGGTCAAATACCTAGCTTGGGAGGAGCCTAGGGGTATTTTGGGAATGTTATATGTGTTCGGGAATTACCAAGTAACGGGTAATAATTTAGTAATGATTTGAATATGTCAGAATTAAATGGGGATTTATAGGAACACTCGAGGAGTTAGCGGGATATGGAAAATGACAGAATTACCCTTGGTGGCATTTGAAGATTTAGATAACCTTAAGGGGTATTTTGGACTTTTGACTAGGGAGGGATTTGATCACTTAGGCAGTTGAGTTTCTAGAGTCATTAAAAAAGAAATAGAAGGAATTCCATCTCTCTCTCTCTCTCTCTCTCTCTCTCTCTCTCTCTCTCTTTATCTCATGGTTCTCTCTCCCTTTCATGGAGTTTGAGAATTTTGGAGAAAATCTCGAGGATTTAGGGTGAAGAATTGGTGGATTGGAAGCTTGAAGACTTGCGAAAAATAGTTCAGGGTCAAGTACAATTCAGAGGTACGCTCTTGGACTTAATTATTTGTGTTGAATCTGCCATAGATGGGAAGCTCGCATGAAAATGGGTTATGAGTATGATCTTGGATGTTTGGTTAGTATATGGAGTTGTTTATAGGCTTGATGGGTTGTCTAGGGTATGTGAATAAAGAATCTAAACTCAGTTCTGGGTTTAGTTGGTGTTTGGGGTGAGAATTTAAGGGTTAGGTTAAGAGAAAAATGCTGAGAAAATGGTGATTTTCTGGGTTTGGAGGCTTGCTTCGCTGCCCTGTTCTTTAGGCGTCGCGACCCGTGTGTGTTGAAGAGGCTTGAAGCCTCTGTCTGCCTAACCACACCACAACGCAAGGTATAGCACGTCGCGGCCTGTGTCCCTCAGTAGAGAGGCATTTTGCCTCTGACTTGGGCATGCCGTGACCCTTAAAGGGGCTGGGCCGCGACTCAAATGCAAAATATCGGTTGTTTGAAGGTTTTTAGCTCAGGAACTCAAATTTTAAGGATCATGAAGGATTTTACTACCCGGGTTGGTAGAATCCAAGGTCCTAGAGGCTAGATTTAGATTATGAAGTTGTTTATTGGTTTAGAACTTGCTGGATGGTTATTAAGAATGTGTTGTAACTAGGTTTTCAACGAGGCTCGGATTAGAGGACCGTGCTCGAAATTGTAGTGCTCAGATAGCTCGGGACACAGGTAAGAAAATTGTTGTACCCGTAGAGCAGGGCGTGGCCCTATTGTTTGTATTGCAAGGCGTAGCCCTAATGATTGTATTGCAGGGTGTGGACCTAATGTTTATATTTAGTATGTGTTTAATTTATCTGTTGATATTGTGCTATGTGATGCATATTTGTGAGTGAACGGCGAAGGCTGGGAACTGCGAAGGCCGAGAACGGCAGGAAGCTGAGTACGGCGAGGGGTCGGGATCGGCGCTGAGCATGCTGAGTGCAGGCCGTTAGGGCAAGAACCTCCTAGGGTGCTAGAGTCATCCTTTCGGTGAAGACCGCGAACCCAAGGCCTTGTAAAGCACCTGGGATGGCGTGGCCGTTATATGTTTTGCCTGTTGGTTGTCTTGCTGTATATTATTGACTTTTGTGCATATGTTATATGTTATATGTGAGTTTTCTTGCTGGGTTTTGGCTCACGGGTGCTCTATGGTGCAGGTAAGGGCAAAGGAAAAGTCAACCAACCATGAGTACGGAGAGCGTGGGGCGACGGGTACATGTTCGGCCTGCCTGGCTGCCACGGCTATGGTTATTTTTGGTAAAATGTACTGTATTTGGTTGATTTGTTGCTTAAGTCGACTTTAACTATATTTTGTGTTGTAAATTTTTTTTTTTTTTTCTAAACAGTATTTTGGGATCCCAAATGTATAACTCTTTACGTTTTCAATGGATGACCACATTTTTATATTAAATGCCTGTAAATGACTTTTATTATAGTTTAGCTACACTTTTAACCTAAAACATCGATTAGCGAGCTAATGGCACATTTTTAACTCACTTAGTGATGGCTATATGGAAGTAGGGCATTACATATATGATATGACTAGAATAGATAATAACGATATGTTTACTTATCCTGTCTACTGTCAATATCGGTCCAATTCGATGTAACAAATACATCCGATCTTATCTACTTTGCTAATGTTCTGGAAAGAACGTAACACTACAATGTGTAAGTAGATCATATCGTAGATTGGCAAGTCAGTGTAAATCTGTGCATTGACTAATCTTAAGACTAACTTATGTTTGAACATACAATCATATTTATATTCCACTGTGATTACGTCACTATAAATACGATTAGTTATATGCTCGGGATTTAATAGAAGTTTATAGTAAACAAATAATCATGAAAATAAAACATGTGAGAAAAGTGATTAACCAAGTTGATAATAAAATGAGATTACAAAGAAATTGGGTTTTAATTAGGGCATAAAATCCCAATAGTTCAGAGGACCAATGAAGTTATTGAGAAGATCAGAGCTTGGAAGCTCGCTTCTCAATGTAGACAGAAAAGTTATGTTGATCCGAAACGCAGGAATGTGGAGTTCCTAGTGGGAGACTATGTCTTCCTTAGAGTTTCACCATGGAAATGGGTGAGGAGATTTGGGAAGAATGGAAAGTTGAGCCCTAGATTTGTAGGACCGTTTGAGATCATGGGGAGGATCGGTCAGGTGGCCTATAGATTGGCCTTACTCCAGCACTGTCGACTGTACACAATGTGTTTCATATTTTGACACTTCGGAAGTATGTGTCAGATGTGACTCATGTCTTGAGTTATGAGGATCTAGAGCTTCAGGTAGATCTCTCCTATGAGGAACAACCAGTCCAAATACTAGACAGGAAGGACAAGGTCCTGAGAAACAAAACCATGCCTTTTGATAAGGTATTATGGAGGAATAGCAAGGCCGAGGAGGCGACCTGGGAGTTAAAGTCCAACATGCGGGATCAGTATCCCGAGTTGTTCATGTAAAATTTCGAGGACAAAATTCCTGTAAGGAGGGGATAGCTGTAACGTCTCGATTTCCCTAATAAGGCTTAGTGCCTTGATTAAGGGGTCAGGAGGGAAATAATTGATTTTAATGCATTATTATGTGATGATATGCATGATTATATGAATTATGTGAGTTTTATTATTATATGATTGAATTTGCATGCATGTGGGCCTGTTTTTTTTTTTTATTAGAATGGCATTTTAGTAATTTTGGCATGTTAATGGCATATTTGTACATATATGTGTATATTGATTGAGACCACATTATTATGTGGATATATTTGAGTTATTCGACACGAGACGATCCTAGGGAGCAAGTTATAATGGGGTCAAATACCGAGCTCGGGGTGAGCTTAGGAGTAATTTGGTAATAGGAAACTATTTGGTAATTATTTGAGGAGATTGAAATTAACGAAAATTATGAGGCGTTAATTGGGATTAGCTGGGAACGTGGCAATGAAGGTTTTTACCTTAGGGGCACTAAAGGACCTAAGCTTAACTAAGGGGTGTTCTAGTCATTTACTAGCCTAAGGGAGAGATATACTCAGCCCATGTCAGAACCTAGTAGAATCAACAAAACATTGAAACACTCTCAGCTCTCTCTCCTCTATGTTTCTCTCCCTCTCTCCATTTGGTTGAGATTTCTTGAGAAAACTTGTGGAATTTGAAGCTTGGATTGAAAACTTGAGTAGGGTTGGATTAGCTGCTTCTAGGAGGACTTAATCATAGCTGAGGTAAGGCTACAATCTTTGTTTTGATTTAATTCTACCATGGTTTTTATAGTTGTTTACCGAGTTTTTCGGAAACTAGAATTATGAAAGATAAGAGAGCAAAAAGAAAGGATTTAAAGATAATCACATGGGTCTTTTACATGGTTGGGGCGTTAAAGAGCCTTAGTCCACGAGTCCATTATATTGGAGCTTAGAGAGCTTTAGCAATGGGATTTTCTACAAGTTTGAGCAGGGTATTTGCTTACAAGAGAAAATTTGGCGATCTCCTCTACAGTGCACAATTGGTCCTATTTATAGGCAGTTGTGTGTAATGGACTTGGGCGGACTAATCCGGGCCCAATAGGGGTATAATCATGGTTCACTCGCTAATGGAGGCTTAATACCAAGAACTTTGCAAAATAATACACTTTAATCAGGGCCCATTGGGTCGGCTTGAGCATAGCCACGTTGTAAAACTGACAACAATACATAGCTTCAGTCTGGTCCCTGTGGGCTTCTAAGGAGATCCTGGGGACAGGATTCGTCCGAGAAGTGGTAGCACTGTTCCCCCAGTATCAGCGTACATTCCGTATGTAACCTCTTCTGCAGGTTAGTTGGGGAGACCAAATCCTGTGTTTCTCGGGAACATGTCAAAGTCAGGGAAGTTCAATCTTGCCAAACCCAGTGCCAGGTCCGGATTCATTTACTAATGTCCCGGTTCGTTTACTAGGACCCCGGTTCTTTTTCCAGATCTCTGATTTATTTACCAATGTCTCAATCCATTCAGACGGTTGAGCCTCACCCTTATTCACATCTCGGATGATGCCATTGAATCGGAACCTAGGTCTCGATTCCCTCGTTATGGTGGCGCCCACTGAACAGTCTTGGGCTCACTGACGTTTGGGCCACTAGGCCTCTCGTCTTCCCTGTCCATTGAACTTGGGCTGGGCCTTTAATCTCCACGTGAGAGCCCCCAGACCCATTATGTCATGCCACGTGTTCCGGGACAAAACGGGGATAACATTTACCCCCCAAGTCTTCGTCTGTGTTTGCACAGTGGAGCCTTGCTTCACTCTCCTGGACCCAATCCTAATGTCCCCGAAGATGGGTTCATTTCATGGGGGCCACTTGGTTAATCATCCATGGAAACACTACTACAAAACTGAGCTTTCCTAATACCCAACCACGACAGTCAACTCTGTTGACTGTCGTAATTGCTTAGCGGGACTCTACGCCGACAGTTAAAAACTGTAGGCATAGAGACCAACGCCAACAACTAATAACTGTCACTGTTGCTTTTGACTGTCGCTATTGACCCCAACACCGACAGTTAATTCAAGACCAATGCCAACAGTTAAAATGTGTCGCTATTGACCCCAACACCGACAGTTAATTCAAGACCGATGCCGACAGTTAAAAATTATCGTTATTGACCTCAACGCCAACATTTAATAAAATCCCAATAACGACAGTTATAAAATGTCGTCGAAATTCAAATAAAAAAATCTAAAAATATAATTAATAAAAAATTTAATTTTGAAAATAAACTAAAATTTTTTAAATATATATTCATGAAAATTATATATATTTATTAAAAACTTTTAAAACTATTTTTTTTTCTAAATTTTTCATATTATTAACTTTTGTATTTATATTAAAATTTAAATTTAATTATATAATGAGATAATAGATGGATTTATATCTCAAATTATGTATTATTTCTTGGAATGATTAATAAGTGACATTAAAATTTAGAAATGGAGAATAGATTGAATTTAAAAAGTTTTACTTTTGTTAAATGAATAATTTAATTTTTTTTAAAAAGTAAAGTATGTAAATATATATTTATAAAAATTATGTATTTATTAAAAACTTTTAAAACTAGATTTTTTTCTTTCTAAAATTTTCATATTATTAATTTTTGTATTTATAATTAATAATTTTTATATTAAAATTTAAATTAGCTATGATATAAAGAATAATATACTTAAATTTAATTTAACTATATTATTCTTTATCATATTTATAAAATTAGTGTAATATTGAAAATGAGTTGTTCTATTTATTGGTTAAATATTGAAAATAATTTAAAAATTTTATATTATACAAATATATTCATAAAAAAGTATTAATTATTAATTTGCAACATAGAGTAGTTATTAGTTAAAAAATAAGTTTTCATTAATTGTCTAATTTTTTAAATTATTAATTCAATTAGTTATTATATATTTAATAAAAGAAGTTTTTTAAATAAAATTTATTAATAATACTTAATAATACTATTCCCGTGAAGCCAAATAAAAAACCCCCAAAATTTGTTTTTCCCTCTCTAATATCCCATATACCCCAAACCTCAAATCCTCTCAGACCCCAAACCCCTCCCTCTCCTCTCAGACCCCAAACCCCAACCTTCTCTCTATAAGTCTCTCCTTCGTAAGTCTCTCCTCTATCAAACTTCCAAACTTCTCATCTCTGTAAGTCTCCGTAAGTTTGGATATGCATGAGTCAAGTGCACGAATGAAATCTTCCAATCAAGTGGGATCATTTCCTTCTGGAGTTCATGGTGTTGGTCCTCAGCACCCGTTAGTTGCTAATCAATTTCAGGTTCCACATATGGATGGAATTGAGAACTGTTGGTTTGAGAAAAATGAGCAGCTTGAAAATGACTTTGTTGATTCTCGGTTTCAACAGTCATATATTACTGAGCGACAGAAAATGGAGTCTGAAGAAAAAATGATTTCTGACGATTCTACTTTATGGATGTCAAATGAGGAGAAGTCAAAGAGTTTATTGATTAACAAGAGCCTTGGGTCAATGGAGAAAGTCCATGAGTTCCCACGAAAAGAAACAAGATTAACAGATGGGAACCTGATTTAATTTGGAAGTGGTAATGCAACGTGCATGTATTTTTTCTTTCTCTCCCTTGTTTTTTGCTCTTTTAAGTGTCGCTATTGTCAAAAGCAACAAGTAGGAAAGTGTTTATGGATTGATTAAGTTGGACAGTTCTTTGCAAACTTGTGACTTTATCAACATTATTGTCTCTTTGAATCGTAGCTGCCGCTGAATGGTCTAGGTGTAGTAATATTTACTGTTATATTTTTAGCAGAATCAACAAGCAAAAAATTTAAATTACATGCGCATATTTCTTGTGTACAAATTGGCAGGTTTTCTTTTGTTCCACTCATTATTTGGGTATACTCTTTGGAGCCCAACCAAGCGAATCAACCCTTTAAAGATAAACTTTCATCAATAGGTTAGTGAATAAATACTGCTAGCAACTTTTTTATACCAGGTACATTAGTTGCTAAAAGTTTCATCTTTGATTTTTTTTCCTATAATAAATTTTGTTTCCCTTTGAAAGAAAATGTCCATATATTGCTGCTAATAAATTTATCGGATGCTGGATATCAATGATCTCTAAAGTATTATTGACACCATAGATTATATCCTTAAACTAATAAGAGAAACTTAATGCTTAGTGCTTACAAAGAGCAATTAACAAATTCAACTAAAGATATATAAAGTACAAAGCCTCCAATACCAGAAATAAAAACTTCATTATATGATCTTTCTTTAAATTAATAAAATAGTATGCACCTCAGTACCTCACCTCAACTCCTTTAACTTTACAAATGAAGTATTGACTCTATAGTTGATTATGCTGTTGAATATTAACACAGTCGTGGGATTTGGGAGTTAGTATAAACCTTATGCAGTAGCTTGGCATGTACTTTGTGTTAAACCTGGATTTGGTTGGCATTTGAACTGAGTTTTTCAATAGTATGCTTCTTGACATTCATAATTCATACGCACAAAAAGAGGGATGGAAAATCACCTAGAAAAAAAGGGCAAGAATGAATTACAGATAAATGGGTGGTTCTTTGGATGTTTTAGTCTTAAATTATTAAAAACTTGGGTTTTTCTGATTTAATTAGCTATTGGAGTACTTGGTTGTAAGTATTAAGATGGTACCTTATCATCTTAACTTTTTGTATTCTATTTTTATCATTACAAGTAAACTAATAAGGTTAGTCTAGTTTTACGCATTCTATTTTGGCTATTGGAGTAATTTATAAGTACATTAAAAAATGTTACTATAGTTTATTTAACTTTTTCTTATTTTGGTATTGATTTTTCTGTAGAGAGTTGCAAAAGAAAAGATTTGCAATGAAATCCCTAGCTGCAGCAAGTAAGTTTTTATTATATATATTGACTATTTTGTGTAGATTTGCAATGATCACTCTAATCAAAGCAAGTAAGCTTTTATTATTGATATTGACTATTCGGGTCTTTATCAGCAAGTAAGTTTCTATGTTTGTGTTGTTATAAGCTTATGTCTAATCATGAATGAGCTAGTTGGGCATTGTAATTGAATGAGCTAGTTTGTTAATTTATTGCTGAAATTTGTGTTGTGATTTGATTGGTTGAACTCAATCAATTGGAAATTGATAGGCCACCACTTATTTTTGTGTATGCTAGAAGGAAGGGAAAGAGTGGACTGGCTGCCAAGTCAGCCGAGGGTAGTATAGGGAATTAGTTTTTAATTGTGGTTAAGTGAATTGTGTAGCCTACGGGCAAGTGCAGGGAATGCTTGGGTGTATCGGGCAGTAGGGAAATAAGAGAGAGGAAATGAGACTTTAGAGGTATCGATGTATTGAGTAAGACTTGTATTTGGAGAGACACAGGCTCTCAAATTCCTATAGTTCAATGAAAAGCTGCCAGATTTCTATCTGGTTTCTATCATTTGCAACTATTATTGTTATTATTGACAGGTTGGGTCTATCAATTGGCATCAGAGCCCTTTCGGTCCTCCATGGCAAAGAAGCTAGAAGCAGTAGTTGAGGGGTTGGAAGGCAAGTTTTCAGAACTTCAATAGGAAGTTCAGTCAGAAATGAGTGCGATGAAACTGGATTTGGGCTCGCTGAAAGACGATGTAGCTCACTTACCTGCAATTGAGCAGGCTTTGCAGCTATTAGTGGCACAATTGCATCAGTTGGGGCTGAGAGACATTGGAGACTCGTCGGCGGTGAGTGCTGACCAGGCTCGCAGAGCTGTCGATGGCGATACGATGAGGGGTAGCCAACCCGTGGGCTCGCCAGAGGTTCGATCGACGCCGGTTCCGCCAACTTCGCAATTTCACCATACGACTGTCGATTAAGTATTTGGCCGTGACTTCCGTCCTCCAAGGATGGAATTGCCATTATTTTTGGGGGAGAATCAAGAGGGATGGGTTTACAGGGCTGAGAGGTACTTTTTACTATCCAGATTGACTGAAGCTCACATGCTGGAAACAACCATAATCGGCTTAGAAGGAGATGCACTGACTTGGTTTCAATGGGAAAACCAAAGAAGGATGATAACATCATGGACGACTCTCAAAACCCTGCTTCTGGCGCGGTTCTGAGCTCAACCAGTTGGGTCTTTGTCCGAGGAGTTCGTTTCGGTCCGGCAAGAGTCCACAGTCAAGGACTATCGACTAAGATGGGAGGCCTTGGCTTCTCGGGTACCCGATACTCCAGAACACCTTCTAGAGGGTAGCTTTGTAAAAGGGCTGAAGGATGAAATTAGAGGAGCCATCCATATTCTGAAACCCTTGGGCCTGGCCCAAGTCATGGATATGGCGCAGCGGATTGAAGAAGGCCACCAGCTACTGGGCAGCCCAAACCCGAACCATCGGGCTGCCACTCTAAAGCAACATCTCAACCCCATTTTTCCAGCAAGGTCATCCATCTCTGCCTGGACACCTAGACCGCCGCCACCGCCGCCGTCGTCGTACAGTGGAGCCTCATCATCCTCGTCAACTCCGGCCCCAACTTCCGCGGCCACTAACACGGTTCTGGCAGCAAGAAACACGCAAGTCCAAAGGATATCCGAGGCTGAGTACCAAGATCGCAATGCTCGGGGTGTTTGTTTTAAGTGTGAGAAGAAATGGCATCGTGGACATGAATGTGAATTGAAGACCCTGCAAATGATTCTGGTTTTAGATGAGGAAGAAAGCAGCACACCGGGTGAATCTCCTCCCCAGACGCCTGAACCGATTGAAGACATGGTAACCGATGAAACCTTGGCCACACTGTCATTGAACTCCTTGGCGGGTATCACTTCAGTTAACACAATGAAATTGGCAAGCCAAATTGGGCAGCAGCGAGTTACGGTCCTTATTGACAGTGGTGCAACGCATAACTTCATTTCGACGGACACAGTGAAGGCAGCGAACATTCCCATTACAGCAACATCATGTTACGGGGTGTTATTGGGCACGGGTGGAAAAGTCCGCACGGATGGGGTTTGCAGCTCGGTGCAGTTGGATTTGGGGTCTATTCGGGTGGTCACCGATTTCATACCACTAGAACTAGGCGGGGCTGATGTGATTCTTGGCATTAAGTGGCTGGAAAATTTAGGCAATATGTAGGTAAACTGGCGCACTATGCTTATGAAGTTTGAGGTGGGCGGTTCATGGGTTTCACTACAAGGGGACCCCAGTCTGTGCAAATCGAAAATCTCTCTTAAGACAATGATATACACGATAAAACAAGAGGGTGAGGGCTTTTGGGTTGAGTTGGGTGTAATCACAACAGAAGACGGAACGAAGAACAACCCAATTCCACCATCGGTAGGGAAGATTCTCGACAGTTTCAAGGCTGTATTCGATATGCCGCAAGGGCTGCCACCACCCCGCGCACGCGAGCGTACCATCTCACTACAAGAAGGGCAGGGCCCGATTAGTGTACATCCCTACCGATATGCTCAAGCTCAGAAAGACGAAATTGAAAGGTTGATGACGGAGATGTTGCAGGTGGGTATTGTGAGGCCGAGTACCAGCCCATTTTCCAGCCCAGTCTTGCTAGTCAAGAAAAAGGACGGGAGTTGGCGATTTTGTGTGGATTATAGAGCCCTTAATCGAGCTACAGTGGCAGATAAGTTCCCAATACCGGTCATCGATGAGCTATTGGATGAGCTCCATGGTGCAAAATTGTTTTCAAAGTTGGACCTAAAGTCCGGTTATCACCAAATTCGGGTGGCTGCCAAAGATGTGGAGAAGACAGCTTTTAGGCGCATGAGGGCCACTACGAGTTTCTTGTCATGCCATTTGGCCTTACAAACGCCCCCTCCACCTTTCAAGTATTGATGAATGAGGTATTTTGAGACTTTTTGAGGAAGTTTGTTCTTGTGTTCTTCGATGATATTTTAGTATACAGTGCCACTTTGGAGGACCATGAACGTCACTTGAACATGGTTTTGGAGAGATTACAACAACATCGATTGTACGCTAATCGCAAGAAATGCTTATTCGCACAAAGACAGCTAGAATATTTGGGTCACATTGTCTCCGAAGACGAGGTTTCGGCAGACCCAAACAAGATTCGGACCATGGCCGAGTGGCCTATTCCGAGGAACCTGCGAGAATTGAGGGATTTTCTGGGTCTTACGGGGTATTACCGTAAGTTTGTGAGAGGATACGGGCAGATTGCACGACCACTAACCGACCAGCTAAGAAAAGATGCTTTTGGGTGAACAGACGAAGCTCAAACGACTTTTACTCATCTGAAGCACGCAATGTGTTCTGTGCCCGTTTTAGCGCTGCCTAACTTCTCTATTCCATTTATATTGGAGGCGGATGCTTCAGGCAGCGGCTTGGGAGCGATACTTATGCAAAATCAGAGACCTATAGCTTTCTACAGTCAAGTTTTATCTACTAGAGCCCGTACTAAATCGGTCTATGAGCGAGAATTGATGGAAATTGTGCTCGCTGTCCAGAAATGGTGTCCTTACTTGTTCGGACGCAAATTTATGGTTCGAACGGACCAACGAAGTCTAAAATACTTGCTGGAACAAAGATTAGTTGCTTCCGAACACCAAAAGTGGCTAACGAAACTCTTGGGATATGATTTTGAGATCGTATACAAACCTGGTTTGGAAAATAAGACAGCTGATGCTCTGTCCCGAATTCATCAAGAGGTGTCGTTGGCTGTCATATCGGTACCAACATTGATTTCCATGCCCGATTTACAGGCTCATGTGCGGATCGATCCGGGTTTAGCTCCAATAAAACAGGCTATCAGCCACGGGCAGGACACAGGCGGCTACTCAATGGTGCAATGGTGTTTGAAATTCAAGGGACGCTTGGTCATTCCCTCATCCTCGCCCTTTATTCCCATTCTCTTACAGGAATACCACGACAGCTGCATAGGAGGGCACTCGGGGGTCTTCAAGACCTTTCAGCGACTTGCAAGGGACTTATATTGGCCGGGTATGCGAAAAGATGTGCAGAAATATGTCGCGGAATACGCAATCTGCCAGCAAAGTAAATATCTCGCCCAATCTCCAGCGGGTTTAATACAGCCACTGCCTATACCGGAGCAGGTTTGGGAGGACATTTCTATGGATTTTATCGAGGGGTTACCGCTGTCCAATGGCTTCGATACTATATTTGTTGTGGTTGACAAATTGACCAAATACAGCCACTTTATACCACTACGTCACCCGTTCACAGCCACCACAATTGCTACTGTATTTGTGCGGGAAGTGGTGCGTTTACATGGGATACCGAGGTCCATAGTCTAGGATAGAGACAAAAATTTTCTCAGCCTGTTTTGGAAGGAGTTATTTTGCCTCCAAGGGACTCAACTCAAGCATAGTACATCTAACCACCCCCAGACCGATGGCCAAACGGAAGTGGTCAATAGATGCCTAGAAACTAATCTACGATGTTTTGTTGGCACTAAACCCAAACAGTGGGTAACGTGGCTTCCATGGGCAGAATTCTGGGACAACACATCGTACCATTCATCTGCAGGAATGACCCCTTTCCTAGCTCTATGTCATCGAGAACCGCCCCCGGTGGTGAGATTTGAACACGGAAGCACTAAGGTTTCAGCGGTGGAGGAAAGATTGAAGAGTCGGGATGAAGTATTAGAGTTACTCAAACTGAACCTTCACAGAGCCCAACAAAAAATGAAGTCCCAAGCTGATCGAAAAAGAAGAGAGATTCAGTATGAGGTTGGGGACTTAGTTTATGTGAAATTACGGCCATATAGGCAGCGATCGGTGGCTAAATGTCGCAATGAGAAGCTGGCACCCCGTTACTTTGGTCCTTTTCCAGTATTGGCACGAATTGGCCAGGTTGCGTACCGTCTTCAACTGCCTTCCGACTCCGCCATACACCCAGCTTTTCATGTCTTACACCTTCGACCTTCGTTGGGACCACGGCAGCAGGCATCCAACTTACCGCCAGAGGTGGCAGTGGATTGGGAATGGACCGTAACACCCGAGGCAGTCATGGATGTGCGCCCAGGCACACATAAGACACCCCCACAGGCCTTGATCAAATGGACCAACCTGCCGGCATTTGAAGCAACGTGGGAAGATTTTCCAGCTATACAACATCAATTTCCAGATTTTAACCTTGAGGACAAGGTTAGTCTTTGGGCAGGGGGTATTGATAGGCCACCACTTACTTTTGTGTATGCTAGAAGGAAGGGAAAGAGTGGACTGGCTGCCAAGTCAGCCGAGGGCAGTATAGGGAATTAGTTTTTAATTGTATTTAAGTGAATTGTGTAGCCTACGGGCAAGTGCAGGGAATGCTTGGGTGTATCGGGCAGTAGGGAAATAAGAGAGAGGAAATGAGACTTTAGGGGTATCGATGTATTGAGTAAGACTTTGTATTTGGAGAGACACAGGCTCTCAAATTCCTGTAGTTCAATGAAAAGCTGCCCAGATTTCTATCTGGTTTCTATCATTTGCAACTGTTATTGTTATTATTGACAGATTGGGTCTATCAGAAATGTGATGTAACTCTGGGAATCAAGATTGATTATAGCATATCTCATTGTAATAAGTAAATGGTGGTTTCAAGGTGTTCTGTTGTGTACTCTACCAAGCTCTAGCAATATAATTCAAGTTTCTTTTATATCCATGCCAACCTGAATCCAACTTATGATTGAAAACAAAAGGAGAAAATGTGAAACGGGTTAACTAGGAAACAGACTACAATAACTAGGAAACAGACTAGAATAATGAATATTTACAAATTAAAGTTGTTAATTTTGTAACTAAATATAATAATTGATATTGATTATATATTAACAAGTTTGTTTGTTTTACAATTTGAGATTTTTTAAGTTATAACTATCTTCTCATGTCTTATATGAAGAAAGATGTAGATGCTCAAATCCTGAACTACCCAAATTTGCCGTCCAAGCTATTGTGTCTTCTTCACAATGTGACCCTTCATGTATAGCTAAACTTTTATATTGATCTTCACTTGGACACATATTCATTTGAATAGTTTCTAATTAAGTTTTATCTTATTTCTTGTTTTTTCTTTATTAGGCTGACCCAGAGACAGATGAAGTATATGCTCACATGACACTCCAACGGGTTCATACCGTAAGCAATTTATTTAAACCAACTCATTCTTTGTTTTGTTGTCTTCTAAAAGTTATTGATTGGTATGTTTGTAAATTTATAAAGAATGTCATTTGGGTCTCAAAAGTAATGCAAATTCATAATTCTTTCATTTGTAGGTCGATAAAGATGCACAGCTGAGGTCTGACCTTGCTCTCAAGACAAATAAACCCCAACCTGAGTTTTTCTGTAAAATACTGACAGCAAGTGATACAAGTACTCATGGAGCTTTCTCTGTGCTATACGGTGCAGCAAAATGAATTTTGGCCTGAAAGCAAAATGAATTCTTTTGGCAGGTATATGGGTACAATCACGGATATTAGTGATCTTGATCCCGATAGATGGAAGAATTCGCAATGGCATAATTTGCAGGTTAGCTGATGGCGCAACTTGTTTCTTTTGTCCTCTCTTCATTTGATGTTATTAGTATTTTTCTTATTATTATTGTAGAATACTAACGTCATTTGTTTGTATACTTGATTAGGATGGTTGGGACGAATCAACTGCTGGGGAATGGCGTAATAGGGTCTCAATATGGGAGATTGAACTTGTTATAGCTCCATTTTTAATATTCCTCCATTTTTCAGATCAAAATGTTCGAGGCAACCGGGAATGCCAGGTAAGAGACTCAGAATATAACCATTCTTTAATTTTTGTTTTAAAGAGAAAAATCAGTAGATCTAATTGCAATTATTTGACATAAAAAACAGTACCACTTTTGTAAAAGTATGGAAAATGACTTCATGCTCATTTCTTATTAGTTATTTTGGAATATAGTTCTTATTTCATGTAGAATGTTAAATTTTTGCAGGAGTTGGCGAGTGATGTTGCACACTAAGTTCATGATGCCAAATTTCCACAAGAACTTGTGTTTTTGTAAGTATTGGAGACTTGGGTCCTATAATGTTTTGGTATATATTGACTTTTTCATTTTGTTTTAATATACCTTGAATGAAATAAAGTATTAGAGAGATAAAATTAGTTCATTGAAACTATTGAGTATGGAAAAATATTAACAGAATAAGAGAGTAAACTAATGACCTGGACTGAGACATTGGTAGCAAGAGAGTTGTGTAACAATTGCGAGACATTATAATAAAAATCTAGATATAATTTTTCATGACTGGTGTATTATAATGTGATTTTTCATGTTTCAGGGATGATTTTAGAAAGAAATTCATGGCATCCAATTCTTACTTTGAAAAGACTATTGGTGACGAGGGTGAGTACAAGGACAAGAAGAAGAAAGATATGTTGTTTGACAATAAATTTAGTGTTTTATTTTATTTGTAATTTTTATTATATAGAGTAAATGATTCTTTTTTGAGTTGTTAATTATTTATTTTGTAAATCTAGTTATATATTTTTTAAGGTCAAGACGATTTGTCCAAAATTTGTTTTATTAGATTTGTAAATACTTTGTATAAATTTTGTTATTTTAATCTATAATTTTTTAAATTTGTATATAAATGTTTCATTTAAATCATAATTTTTAATTCAAAATAAAAATAAATAAATTTTTTGCAAGCAATGACGACACCTAATAACTGTCGGCGTTGCCAACAACGGCGACACCTAATAATTGTTGGCGTAGCTAGCAACAACGATACCTAATAACGGTCGGCGTAGCCAGTAACGACGACACCTAATAATTGTCGGCGTAGCTACCCCTACGCCGGCATAGGCAAATATGAAAGTTAGTCGACTGTCGTTGTTGCTCAATAGTGACAGTTAAAAACTGTCGGGAAATCCTGTTTTTGTAGTAGTGAAAAGGCTTGTATCAACATCCTTGATCAAATCCCAACAGCCCGGTTTGTTTCCCAACAGGTGGGTTCATTTACTTAGGGGCCACTTGGGTGATCCCCGTCCTTTCGAATAACCCACGCTTTGCATACGTGTCCCCTAGTAATCAGTGCTTTTGTGTCACTCGCGCCTCACAGATTTAGAGAGAATCTTTTGATTGTCGTGTTGATAGACGGGTGTCAGTATGATTTCTGAGGCGTCTCATTTGTACAAGAGATGCTAATAGTGTAATTGACTGGGCTATTTAATATCTCTACACCATCTGGGACCGTTGGATGAGGATTTTTTGAAAATTTCCTAACACGGACAATTGGATCGGGTGGACGCGGATCGTGAATTGACGAATCCACAATCCGATACTTGATTGGGCTAATTAAAGCCTCTGCGTAATCTGGGACCGTTAGATGAGAGAAATTATTCTAAACTGTCAGATCAAGCAGTATGCTTTTGGCCCTATAAATACCCCCAGATTTTCATTTGCAACTTTACACATTCTGAACAATCAGAGTTGAAAGAGAACATTTTACGTCCGAATTTTCCGACGAGATTTTCCGACGACTGCTTCATCTCCATCGTCGTTTCTTCCCGACCCACCTTCTTTTTGCACCACCATCGGACAGTCCGGTCTCGAATCGACTAGTAGACAAGCTTCTGCATCGCCTCCGTCGATTCAAAGTCGAGATCTTGCCGACCTTATTGCTGGAAACCCTACAACTTCCATATCTAGTGCCCCATAGTAAGTTCCCTGGTCCTTTACTCCTGTTTCCCTTTTTTTTTGTAGTACTACCTTTGTGACCATAGGATTGTTAGGGTCGGGACCACTGCATAGGGTGGTTCTGAGAAAAATAGAGTAGGATTGTAGACAAACGGTCTAGGTAATGTCTCCGGTAGAGTCGTCCCGGATCTCTTTGGGTGTCCTAAATTGATTCAGGTAAATCGAGAAAAAACTTTCCTTCCAAGTTCCCAATCAAGATTCTCGGGATCTCCATTGATCCCAGATTTGGTCCGAAGGGGACTTCTCTAAGCATTTTTAGGAGAAACCCCCGCACCTTAACCAATCTGTTAAGGTTCTGGTGCTAACTGCTTGGTTTTTTTGTTTTATTTTTTGTCCCCAGATTCCCGATCATAAGTCGCACCGTCATTCTTCACCCGGAGGACTTCGTAAACTCGGGCCCTGCCATCCTAGAAGGGCGCAAGCCCCCCTCGGGCAATACATGTGAAATGGACAGGGAAAAGAACGAGTTCCAGAACTATCAGATGCTGAACGCCTTAGAGAAGCATCTGGGAATAGAATCGACTCTCGGACTCTTCTATAACTGGCTAGCTAGGAGAAGGCCCATACCAGCGTGGGTGAGTTCAGGGCCTGGAGTGTAGGCCACGTTAGTGGGGGAGCTATGCTCTTGCTTCATGACTACTTCGCGCGATTCCTTCTAGGGAATCGCGCCGTTCCAAATCTTTCCCCAGGCCTACAAGTTGCTTGCAGGGTGCCACATTTTCCATGCGTCTAAGGAGATCCCGATGCCTACCCCCACGGAGGTGTTGTACTTCTATAAGCTGGAGCCCCAACTTAATGTCAAAGACAAGACCCGAGACGACTTCTACAGATTGATGCCCCACGACAATTATCCAGCTTCTTATAGCTCCTGGAAGCACCCCCCGGATCTCAGACACTATTGGTTCATGACATCCAAGTTTCTCCTAGAGAAGAACCCCACGTTGGTGCTGGACTTCCAGCGCGTGGGTAAGTTGTTTTCCCTAGCTTTTTTTCATTTACCTTTTGTTTTGTTTGTTCCTCATTCATACTACTGGAAAACTAGGTCGTATGCCCAAACGTTCCTCACCAAATCAATCCTAGATCGAAAGTAGTATTACGCCACCCTGAGTATGGAGGAGCTGGACGTGAGGGAGTACGTGAACACAGAGAATTTACGACTGGTTGGAATGCTCGCGACCAACCAGATGATCGCGACCCCTAGCATCTGGGGGCTGCAGTGCGAGAGAGATCCCTCCCCGAGGGAGGAATCAACCCTTGTCCATATCAAGGTCATTGAGGCCGTGACCCATGCAGACGCAGCGAAAAAGAAAAAGGAGCAGGCCCACCAAGTGGAGAGGGCCGCATCTGAGGAACTGGATGCCTTCCTCGAGGATGCTCAGCTGAACACTGGGGCTCCCGGAGCCAGCATCTTGGGGCAAGGTAATTCGTCTTTGCTTTTAACTTACGCTCCTCACCTCGAAGACTTAATTAGGGATAGGCAAATATACCGAGACTACCTGATCGAGGTCGTCCGAGTAGTGGGGTTTCCATGCCTCATTTTCCTTAATACGTTAACCCTCATGTATTCATCCGGGTTCCTACAATATAGTAATTTTCTGGACCTGGACGACATGGGGGACCGCATTCATTCCTTCACCTTAGAAGAGTTGAGTTGTGCTTGTGGTTTAGATAAGGGTTCGTCCCGGAGGACATTAGACTAATATTTGCTTTATCTTTGATTTCCATCCCCGTGTATATGTCTTGATGACTATCTTTTGTTTGCCCATTTCATACGATTCAAGTATGTCGAATCCCGTGACCAAGATGAAGGAGATGAGCAAGGCCAGGGCAGCATCTGCCAGGGCTTCAGCGAAGAAGGCCGCTAAGGGCTCGGCTAAAAAGAAAGTGCTTAAGCTAGTCCCCAAGGATTCGAGGCCGAAACTGGAAGTTACTGAGAGGGCCCGAGCCGTGAGTGTCCCCCCGGAAGCCCACACTGAAAACATTCCATCCCCGCCTACTCTTCCCCCGGTCATTGACTTGGAGTAGGAACTCTTAGAGGACTAAAGGTCAGAGAAAAGTGCCGCAGACTCGGCTGCTAGAGAGTCCCCGACGCGGGCCAAGATGGCAAAGACCAAGGAGCTCTCCCCGGCTGAAGAGCATTCTTTTGGGGAGAGCCTGATTTTTACTCGAGAGGTTCCAGAGGCTCCAGCGCTTCCGATCAACCCAGCTCTCCTCGAGGAAGGAGACATGGTCCTCCAGGAGGAGAGGCCGAAAATTGTGGCCCGGGCCTGGGAAGATAGCCGGACAAAATGGGAGGAAGTGTACCGTGCCCTGACTATCTGTAGGAAAGTGGAGTTAGCCGAGCGTCCAGATGCCTTCAACGCTTCCCAACTAATCGTGGATCGGTTTGTGGCTAAGACTGAATTTTGGCCTAAGTTGGGGTGGGACACAACTCTGCTAGCTGCAGACTTGCTGGCCAAGGTTGGGATGACTATGTCCAACCTACAATTGAGGCGGTACGTCACCTTGGCCAATCAGTATGCCTTGTTCATCTCCCAGGCCATTCGTCACCAAGCCACTGTGGTAAGTTATATGTTCATACGATCTTTTACTTTAACATATTTGTTGCCTGTATGTTTTCAAACTTCGATTTATTCCAGGATGCGTTGTTGGCCCATAGGAACTTGGACTTGGTGATGGAGATGGCGATGAAGCTGGAGATGGTCCAGTTAGAGCTGGAGGGGGCTGTTAACCAGCGGAAAGCCGCCAAGGAGGCCCTGTCCAAAGAGCCTGCCCGGATCCAAGCTAACCGTGAGGAGGTTGCCTGGATTCGGGCCCAACTTGAAGAAACTCTGTCAAGGAAGGATGCCGACCACAAAAAGTTGGTGGATAGCCTAGAGGCAGAGCTTTTTCGAGTTCGTGGCTCAGAGGCATCAACCAATGCCCTCCTGGAGGCAGCTGAGGCCTAATCTCGTCAGGATCAGGAGAAGGTTGCAACTCTTGACTCCTGGGTTCTAGCCCTGAATAGCTTGCTTCAGCTAGACATGAAATGAAATGAAGAGGCTCGTCAAGAGAAGGAGCAGACATATGCTTTGCTGGAGGCGATCTATATGGCCTGGATCCAGGACAAAAACATGAACCTTCTCGTTTACCCTGGTCCTGCCGCGAAGAAAGCTGAATTCGAGGCCAAGGAAAAAGCCAATGCGGAGCTCTTGGCCGGGGACAAACAAGATGAAGCCATTTTGGAGGCCCCGAAGTAGGTTGAAGCCTAGGCCTGGGCCTTTAAGTTGTAATCATGGCTTCCTTTTTTGTACTTGTATCTCTTTTATTGACGCGGATGCGTCCGAGACAATATTTTTTGTGTTTTGTTGTTATATATTATTTTTATTTCTTGCACAATGTTTTTCCCTTAAAATTCACTAAGTGTTTTACCATTTTCCATGGACATGAGTCGAATGTTTTGTCCCGGTTCCAACGGCCAGGGCCACTAGGAAAGTTTGTAGAATGCATTTAGCCTGTTCGGGTCCAGGGACCCGTGCTCGGGTCTTGACGGCCTGGAACGTTTCAGACTTTATCAATATAACTTAGCTTTTTTTTTTTATCCCGATTTTGTAGTTCAGGCTCCAACGACCTGTACTGTTAGGGAGTTATTATTTATCATCAAATTTATTTGTCCTTATTCAGATGTTCATGTTCCAACGCCCTGGGCCATAGGAGATTAGTTGATTAGCTTTAGGTTTCAACGGCCTAAGCCTTTCATAAGACTAATTTTAAACAAAGTAGACCTAAGAATCACGTTCCAATGGTTCTGGGCCATTATAGAGGAGACATGGACAAGTATTTGGTTATTTGAGACCACGTTCGGTCAACCGATTTTGGAAATTTCATCCCGGACCATGTATGCTCGAGTTAGGATTGGGCCTAGGCTGTATGTCGTACTGAATATTATACCTCCGGAACATGTGCGTCCGGGTTAGGACTAGGCCTGGGCCTTACGTCCTATTGCTTTCGTATCCCCCAAACCATGTACGTCCGGGTTAGGACTAGGCCTGAGCCTTATGTCTTATTGGGTTTCTGTACCCCCCGGGCCCATGTGCGTCTAGGTTAGGACTAGGCCTGGGCCTTACGTCCTATTGGGTTTCGTACCCCCCAGACCATGTATGTCCGGGTTAGGACTAGGACTGAGCCTTGTGTCCTATTTTGTTGGGAGTTGGGTTTTGTACCCCCAACTATACGGTCTAGACTAGGACTAAATTCTGCGTTTTGCATCCTGTTTTGTTTTGTTTTTATTCCTAGACTCATTCGTAAAGATGGTCATAACCCCCAAGTGAGCTAAGACTGTAGTCTTGGGTCACTTGTCCATGAAAAAGAATGAAAACAGACGCAAACTTTTATTTCTTTACAATATTTCTTTATGTTGTTTTGTACACATCATTTTTATTAGGTAAGAAATCACCTTGTGGCGTACATTTTTTACAAAAAATTAAGAACAGAACCATGCCATCCTGACTACTGATAGTACCAGTGGAGGTGTTCTGCGTTCCAGGCCCTTGGCACCTCTGTTCCGTTTAGTCGCCTTAAGCGATATACATTCCTGGACATACTTCATTTTGGATTTCGTAGGGTCCTTCCCAGTTCGGTCCTAGAACCCCCACTCCCAGATCTTGGGTTGCAGGGAAGACTCTTCTAAGGACTAGATCACTGATTTCAAATTTTTGGCTTTTAACGTTAGAGTTAAAGTGCCCGGCGATCTTTTTGTGATACATCTTCAGCTAAACCTGAGATTCTTCCCGGATCTCTTCAATGAGGTCTAAGGATTCTTGGAGTAAGGCGTGGTTCTGGACGGGATCATACGTGTCCCGTTTGTGAGACGAGACAGCCCTGTCCACTGGGATGATCGCTTCACATCCGTACACCATTGAGTAGGGAGTATGTTCAATAGACGTTCTTTCTGTGGTCCGATATGCCCATAGGATGCGGGGCAGTTCTTCCGGCCACTTGCTCTTCCAGGCTTGAAGCTTTTTCTTTAATGTCCCTTTCAAAATCTTGTTCACAGCCTCTGTCTGCCCATTTGCTCAAGGCATGACGACCACGAATAAGCTTTTGATGATGCCATGTCTTTCACAGAAGTCAGTGAAGTGGATGCTGTCAAATTTCATCCCATTGTCGAACACGATTTTGTGAGGGAGGCCATATCGGCACACAATGTTATTGATGACAAAGTCCAAGGCCTTCTTGGAGGTGATGGTGGTCATAGGTTCCGCTTCGACCCACTTGGTGTAATAGTCGATGACCACGATGGCGTATTTTACACCACCTTTCCCGGTTGGGAGCGATCCTACCAAGTTGATTCCCCATACTACAAACGGTCAGGGATTGGTCATCAAGGTTACCTCCATTGGAGGGGCTCGCGGGATCTTTGCGTACCTTTGGCACTTTTGCACTTGCGGACGTAATCGAGACAATCATTCTTCATCGTTGCCCAGAAGTATCCTTGCCTTAGGATTTTCTTGAACAGGTTGAGTCCGGTTGTGTGACCTCCGCAGAAACCTTCGTGTACTTCGTGAGTGATTGCACTCATCTCTGTCCCGGACACGCATCGGAGATATGGCATGGACAATCCCCTATGATAGAATTTGTCATCTATCATGACATATCTGGGAGCCTGGTACTGAAGTTTCCTGGCGGCTGCCTTGTCCGCGGGCAACCCGCCCCCCCCCCCCCCCCCCCTCCCCCCTGCCCCCGTGGTTTAGTAGTGGATGAAAGGGCCCATCCAGGATGTGGAGTAATCTATGGCATTGATCGTAAGGACTTGAATACTATGTATGGGAATGTGGCTGATCAGGACAAGCCCCAAAAACTCTACTTCAACATCCGTGGCCAGCTTTGCCAATGTGTTTGCAAACACATTTCGTTCCTTGGGGATTTGGCGGATGGAATATTTTTTGAAGGACCGGAGTAGTTTCTGGGCTCGCATCACATAAGCGACCATCCTTTCCCCCATTGTTTGGTATTCCCCCAAGATCTGCCTGACCACCAATTGGGAGTCGCTGTGGACTTCTATACTTGTTGCCCCTACTTCCCAGGCCAGACGTAATCTGGCTAGCATGGCCTCATGTTTAGCCTCGTTGTTCAATGCTTCGAAATAGAAGCGTAGAGCGCTTTGCAACTGATGTCCTTTGGGGGTTATTAAGATGATCCTGGTCCTGGCCCCATTTTCATTTAAGGCTTCGTCTACGAAGACCTTCCACAGGTGCGCGATGAGTTCTTCATCTTCAGTGATCCCGGTACACTCCATGATGAAGTCGGGCAGGGCCTGCCCCTTGATTGAAATCATGGGGACGTATGCAATGTCGAACTGACTAAGCTCCATGGCCCACTTCAGGAGTCTTCCCGATGACTCAGACTTCTGTAATACTTGTCGTAGGGGATGGTTCGTCAGTACCTTTATGGCGTGAGCCTGAAAGTAAGATCTCAGCTTTCGGGACGCGATCAGTAAGCAAAATGTTAATTTCTTGATTAGTGGGTATCTGGACTCCACACCCAGAAACCTTTTGCTCACGTAATTGACCAGGAGCTGGACCTATCCCTCTTCCCGCACTGGTGCGACGCTGATGGCATGTTCAGACACGGCCAGATAAAGGTATAACGACTCCCCATCTACCAGCTTTGCCAAAATTGGTGCTTGGGAAAAATGTTCCTTCAACTTTTGGAAGGGCTCTTCACATTCGACCATCCATTCGAACCTTTGGCTTCCGCGAAGGATATTGAAGAACGGGATGCACTTTTTCGTGGACTTTGAGACAAAGCAGCATAGGGCTACTATTCTTCCCGTCAGGCTTTGAACGTCTTTGTGCTTCTGGAGCGAGGGCATTTTGATCAGTGCTTTGATCTTGTTTGGGTTGGCTTTTATTCCTCGTGAGCTTGCTATAAAGCCCAGGAACTTCCTGGATGCCATGCCAAAGGTGCACTTCTTGGGGTTCAGCTTCATCCCATACTTCCAAATGATGGAAAATGCCTCTACCAGATCATCAGCATGTCCCTCAGAGGTCTTGGACTTGACCAACATGTAGTCTATGTAGACTTCCATGTTCCTTCCTAACTGGGCCCGGAACATTCTATTGTCTAGCCTTTGATAAATGGCTCTGACGTTCTTGAGCCCGAAGGGCATGTCAATGTAGCAGTACACACCCTTGTCTGTCTCGAAGCTGGTCTGTTCTTGGTCCACTATGTGCATTGAGATTTGGTTATATCCAGAGTAGGCGTCCATGAAACTCAACATCTCATACCCGGATGTTACATATACCATCTGATCAATCCGGGGCAGAGGGAAATAGTCTTTGGGGCAGGCCTTGTTGAGGTCAGTGAAGTCGATGCAAGTTCTCCACGTCCCGTTCGGCTTTGGCACCAACACCGGATTGGCCATCCAAATGGGATACAAAGCCTCCCAGTTGAAGTTGATCAAGGATAGCTTTTCAACTTCTAGTTTGAGGGCTTCGTCCCTTTCTTCCCCTAAAGGTCTCTGTTTCTGCCGGACTGGAGTTGCATTATCGTCAATGTTTAGGGCGTGACATATGATGTTGCGGTCAATCCCGGTCATATCCGCATGAGACCAGGTAAGAACGTCTCGGTTTTCTTTGACTCGGGTGATAATGTAGCCCTGACTTCTGAATTCAGGTTCTTCTTGACCTGGATTACTTTGGTCGGGTTGCTGTCACTAATGCACACCTCTTCTATCACTTCCATGGGTTCTAGTGCCCTGTATGCTCTTAGTCACAGTTCCAATTCATCTCTGTCTTTTTCCATCCTCCTCAAGAGGCTCTTCACAATCTCTTCCTCAAGAGGCACTGTGGGAGGGGGCGGAACTGGATCAGCAATCTCCTCCTCAAGAGGCTCTTTGCGGACCATGTAAATTGGTTGGTTAGATATCTGATAACACTTCCAGGCGCTCTTTTGGTCTCCCCAGACAGTTCCCACCCCTCCATTTTTGCAAGGGAATTTCATACAGAGGTGGCGGATGGAGGTGATGGCATTGAAATCGACCAGCACGAGACGACCGAAAATAATGTTGTAAGTGGTGGGGCAATCCACTACTATGAGCGTGCAAAATTTGAACGAGCCCTGAATCTCGTTCCCCAACGTTACGGGCAATTGGATCTTCCCCATTGAGAGTAATGAGTCCCTATTGAAACCGTAAATCTGCGTTGGGCATGAGGCCAGATCTGCCTCGGTCAAGCCAATGGCAGTGAAGGCTGGCTTGAACATCACATTGACGGAGCTTACGTCGTCTACCAACACCCTGGAAACCATTTTGTTGGAGATTTGGACATCAATGACCAAAGGATCGTGATGTGGGAAGTGGACGTTCCAGGCGTCCTCTTCCGTGAACGTGACGGGTAAGTTCATCAACTTAGGGCATTGCACTAGATTTTGAACCAAGGCACATACCTCGTGGTCATGGTCGAGTTCATTGAGGTAGCATTTCCAATCATTCCAGGACAGTCCTCCTAGATGCGGCCTTCTCGAAATGGTGGCCATGTGGCCATCTATCCGTGGAGGCGTAGTTACGGAGGGATATGGCATTCCTGGTCTGGGTGCCTGCACAATTGGGGCCCCTTGAGGGGCATGTGCTCCTAGACCCATAACGTACCCTCCCTGGGGAGCTCAGTACGATCTAGGGGCACCCGGGGCCGCAGGTAGCCCGGGAGCTGCTGGCAGTCCCGGAACTCCCACTGACATTCTGACCCGTTGATGGAGATGCCCCAGCTTGATCAAATTTTCAATTTTGTCCTTCAGTTGACGACAATCCTCCATCGTATGACCCACGTCTTTGTCATAGGCACATCTTTTGCTGGTGTCCCTTGAGTTCTTTCCCCCTTTGAACATGGGGGTAGGTTTCCGGTAATGGATTGTACTCCCTGTTGCAAGGTATATATTCTCCCTCATGTCCACTAGGTTGGTATATTCTGTATATTGGGGCTCGTAACCCCTCTTGCCCTTTTTGAAGGGCTCGGATCGGTTCTGTCCTTTGCCCGATCTCTTCCCTCGGGAGGGGTTTACGCTTGCTCTTGTACCCCCAACTTGAGACGGTTGGGCTCCGCCGAGGGCGGCGTTGTATCCGATCAGTGCCATACTATACCTAGAGAATGGGGAGGATTGTGCTGGTGCATACCTCGATAAAGTGGGACCATAGACCGTCAGGGTCATGAAGGACATTCCTTGGGTGCCATTTGAACCTGGCACCGTCGGGGGTGTCAGATAATGGTTTGTGGGATATTGTATCCCTTATCTGGGAAATTTCTGGGCACTCGACTGGGAGGTCGACTGCCACCCGAAAGCTTGGATTCGGGACTCCTCCCAGTTAATAAAGCCTTGTGCTCTCCTTATGAATTCTTCGAGGGTGGCCGCCTTGCGGTGCTGCATATCGTCCCAGAGAGGGGAACCGGCTCGAATCCTGGACTGGAGAGCCACCAAGTGTTGTCCATCGTCCACCTTGCTTTTTGAGGCCTCCTCCGTGACGCGCTGAATATAGGCCCTGAAGGTCTCCATGGGGAGCTGCTTGATATTGGTGAGTGCACTGATCTGCATATCCATTCTCATGGCGGCCACAAACTATTTGTGGAATGCTGAGTTCAATTCGAACCAGGACTAGATTGATCCTGGCTTTAGTCTTTTCCACCACTCCTCTACAGGTCTGTCCAGAGTGATTGATAAGCACAGGCACTTGCTGTTGTCACAAATGTGAGCTACAATCATCATCTGATTGTAGCGGGACAAGTGGTCTCTAGAATCTGTGCTCCCGGTGTAGGCAGGTAGGTTCGACATTTTGAACCCTTTTGGTAGCACCACATCCAGGATGTGTTTGGCGCATGGTTCTTTTTCCTCATCTTCGGAATCAGAACCTCCTTCTTCTTGCTTTCGGACCAGGCGGTTCTTGACATTCTTTAATGCAGCCAACTGTTCCATGAATTGTTTGGCCATTCTGTCGTCCAGGGGGAATCTTCGTTCCTCCTGTCGTTGAGGTTATTCCTCAGATCCTCCCTCGGGGGCAAATCTTTTCCTCGTGGGCCCGTTCCTTACGGGCATTGAGGTCATTGCGCAAATCTATCCGAGAGGTATCGACTACCGAGCTGATGGTTTCCGGATCGTCTGCACACTGGTGTCCTTTGTGATCCTTGTTAACAGAGGCACTGGGTGGAACTGCTGCTCTCGTTCGGTCTATCTAGGGATAGTTTGGGGCTTGGCACTCTGCGGGAGCTTCCTTTGCAGATCAATCGGACGATCCCATCCTGGGACGGGATACATCCATTATTTCCTAGGGAGTTGCCCTGGGTTGGCCCCAGTTTTTGGGACGGGATAAGTTTTCCTCTGGGGGTTTTCTTTTCCCACAGGGCCAGTCGTCTTTGCTTTCCCTTTTTCTTGAGCCGAGTCTGATGGGCCGTCTCCGGGATGTGGTCCCGGAGGAGGGATTGGGCTCGTGTTCTCAGGTGCGCCGATCCTAACCGGTGGGGTTGGCAGTCGTGTTCCTGGAGGCGGAACAATCAAAGGATTGGCTCCCAATCCTTAGGCAACAATGAAGGCCTGAAGAGCTAGGAGTGATTCTTGCATCTGGAGGGTGGCCTCCTTTTGTTCAGCTATCGTGGCTTCTTGATCCAGGACTTGTTTTAGATGGACCACCTCTGGATCCTCCTGTTCGGGAATCATCTTTTCTTCAGGGATCGCTGGAAGCTCAGCCTCGCGATCCTTGTATCCCTCTTCATTTTCTTCGTCTTCCTCATAATAACCCTCCTCATAGTCTGCCCCGTTCTCAAAGTTCTGAGAATCGTCAGGTTGAGGTACTTGATATGGCGTATCCTCGGGGTTGGTCCTGAGGGAATGGTTGATTGGGAAATGGCTCCCCATTTCCTTGCTGTTGTTGTTGGGAAGGATCAAATACGGTGTGTCTGGTGTTCACCATTGTTGCAGGCGTTCAAGGTCCTTTTAAGCTTTCTTCGGTTCTCAATGAAAGCATTAAAATGTTTACCAAGTTTTTCGGAAACTAGAATTATGAAAGATAAGAGAGCAAAAAGAAATGATTTAAAGATAATAGCACAAGGGTTTTTTTATGTAGTTGGGACGTTAAAGAGCCTTAGTCCACGAGTCTATTGTATTAGAGCTTAGAGAGCCTTAACAATAGGGTTTTATGCAAGTTTGAGCAGGGTAATTGCTTACAAGAGAAAATTTGGTGATCCCCTCTACAGTGCACAACTGGTCCTATTTATAGGCATTTGGGTGTAATGGACTTGGGTCGTACTAATTCGGGCCCAATATGTGTATAATCATGGTTCACTCGCTAATGGAGGCTTAATACAAAGAACTTTGCAAAATAATACACTTTAATCAGGGCCTATTGGGCCGTCATGAGCATAGCCACGTTGTACAACTGATAACAATACACAACTTCAGCTGGTCCGCGTGGGCTTCTAAGGAGATCCTGGGGATAGGATCCGTCAGAGTAATGGCAGTACTGTTCCCCCAGTATCAACATACATTTCGTATGTAACCTCTTCTGCAGGTTAGTTGGGGAGACCAAACTCCGTGTTTCTCAGGAACGTGTCAGAGTCAGGGAATTTCAATCCTGCCAACTCGAGTGCCAGGTGTGGATTCATTTACTAATACCCCGGTTCATTTCCTAGGACCCTAATACATTTTCCAATTCTCAGGTTTATTTACTGATGTCTCTATCCATTCAAACGATTGAGCCTCACCCTTATTCACATCCCGGATGATGCCATGGAATCAAAACCTGGGTCCCGATTCCCTCGTTATGGTGGTGCCCACTGAACAGTCTTGGGCTCACTGACGTTTGGGCCACTAGGCCTCTCGTCCTCCTTGTCCATTGAACTTGGGCTGGGCCTTTAATCTCCACGTGAGAGCCCCTAGACCCATTATGTTGTGTCACGTGTTCTGGGACAAAACAGGGATAACAATAGTGTTCTTGAGCTTGAGGTTTAAAGTCTTGAATTAGAGAGTTGGTGGGGGTTTTGAGTGAGCTAAAGTTGGGTTTTGATGCTTGTAAGATGATGATCTTGTTATGGGATCGAGTTGTGATTTTGTTTAGGGTGATTTTTGGTAAGGCTTGGCTGAGGAAAAGAGGGGAAAAACTGGGTTCGTAAGGTCGTGTCACGACCCTGTTCTTGGGGCACCGCGACTTGTTTGAACCCAGGGCGTAGAGGAGTTCTGTTTGGTGTAGGCGTGCCGCGACCTTCAGGGTCAAGTCGCAGCGTGTGTCCCTTGTGTAGAGGCAGGGGAAGTCCTCAAACTGGAGGTGTGTCGCAACCTATAAGGGGGCACTGCAACGTGAATAGTCAATTTTGGCCAAATTGGATTTTGAGTGACAGGAACTCAAACCTAAGGGCTCAGGAAGGATTCTACCACTCAGTTTAGTAAGATTCGAGGTCCCGGAGGCTAGGACTCGGTCCAAAAGACTTTATTTACTCGATATTGATGAATATCATTTATTATGGTTGTGACTAGGATATTGTTAGTGCTCGGGAATGGATCGTGCTTGAGGGTCGTTCATTTTTAACATGTGCTTGGATCAATGGTAAGAAAACTGCACCCAATGCGTGATGTATGTTATTAGGGCTTGACCCGATTGTTAGATATAACTTTAATTAGGGCTTGGGCCCTTGTAATGTGCATGAATTTGATTATGCTTATGATGGTTTGATTAGGCATGTTGAATGCTCTGTATCTGGATAATTGTTATATAGTGTATGCCTGATTGCTAGTCGATATGGTTACGCCTAATCAGGAGCGCATTATACGCTTTTTGACCCAATGGTCCTAGAAAATTAAAGTGCCAGGTACGCTAGGCCAGCTCCAAGGCTGGTTATATAGAGGATAGGGCAACGGGCCCCGAGGTGACTTGTTAGTCCCATATCCTAGGGCACTGGGCCTCAGTTGGACTTATTAGTTAGTTTATTAGGGCAATTGGTACCAATATGACGTTGTAGTCATTTATATGAATAGAATGCATGCATGAGTAGGGTTATTATTGCTAGGCATGCTTATCATGATTCAATACTATATTATTAACTTCTTATGAGCATGTTTAAGTTTTCTTGTGCGCCTTGGCTCACGAGTGCTAAGATGTGCAGGTAAGGGGAAAGGGAAGCTGGACTAGCCATAAGTCGGAGAGCTTCTATGGCGACGTATACTTATGCGGCTTCTCGATGACCACGACCGAGGTTTCTCAGAGGAACTAGGGTCAAACCCTATTTTTTCACTTAGGTCGGCTGGTTGTAATTACCTTTTTAAATGTTATTTTGGGGTCCCATGTATGAACGTAAATATTTTAGTGAAACAGTTCTACCTTTTGACCAAAATTTTTAACCCTAAACCATTAATCACGTTCAGTTACACAGTTATGGCCAAATGACTCGTTTAGCGAGTCTAGCACTATTTAAAATACATAGTGTAATGGTCTTGGCTATCCAAGGTGTTACATTAACGAAGTACTGATATGAGAGGATCGAGATTAAGATAATAAACTTAAAATAGTTCACAGTAAAATAAAGTTAAGGAATCTTTAGATTAATTACTGCTAGTACGGTCCACTAGTATTATGAATACATGTGACATAGATCTGGGTTACTAGTGTAGTAGGACACTTTAGTGGAGGTGCTTTGCATGCAGAGAGTATGTAGAACTGGACCAGATGTGATTTGTTAATACTTGTTTAAACAATGTTTCATAGTATTAATCAAACACATCAAACGATGATCATATACCCGATGATCTTAATCCTGAGGTTGCTATGAACTCATATATATGTCATCTGATCCTTTGATTCATGCATTAAGGTTTGTTAGAATGATCAGGCTAAGAAAATTTGTTTTGAAGACTCAATGATGTATATGGCTGGGAACGTAGTTTAACAGATATGAATTATATACCTTCTTATAGATCTAATAATGGTTCCCTATTGGGTTGGCTTTTGGAATTGAAAAGGTTATGAGCGCTCACGTCGTAAACTTGTTGTGACACAACCTTCACTAGTAAAGTCAATGGTACTCTAGGAACAAGATATAGCTAAAAGGGTAAAACGGTAATTATATTCTCTTTTAATTATGAACCATTAATAGATGATTAACGTTGTATGTAATGATTATATCAATGAACACTTTATTCTTTAATAAAATACTTAGTAAATATATGTATGTAATTATCAAGAGTTCAATCTCATATTTATAGTTGACTAATCATGAGATTAATAAATATGATTATTCAATCAAAGAGCTTTGATTAATAATCTAATATTTATTGGAGCTTGATATTATAGGTCCATAGGTCCTCAGGGTGGCTCCATCAACACCATATTAATGTAAGAGTTGATACAAGGGTATAACTGTAATTTGGGAATTTGAGAACAATTTTATTCTTCGGGTCAAGTATGCAATTATATGATATTTGAGGTTGAATAATTAATTTAGAATTAATTATTAATTTTTGAAAATATATTTATTAATTTAAATATATAAATTTTCAAATTTCATATATATATATATATAAATAAATAAAATTTTGAAATTAATTATTTAATTTGAGAGGGAGAAAATAAAATTGGTAAGTCAAAAATAGTTTTTGATTTATTGAATTTTAAAAGATGATGATAATGATGATCATCAATTTGAATTTTGAATTTAAAATTTTAATTTTGAAATATGGTTGTCATATTTTCCTTAAAAAGACTAACACCTTGTTTTGTGGGAGATTGATTTTAATAAAATAATTAAATAAAAGAAAAATGCAAAAAAGGAAATAGTGGGTCACGCATGACACAGCCCAGAGACTGTGCCATGCGTGTACTACATATACTGTTATTGTATCAATGTAGTTTTTATTTTATTTATTTAATTATTTAATAATTTGAAAATGATTTTTTTTTTCAAATTTGATAAGTTAGATATTTACCTAAATCAAATCCTATCATCATTATGATATTTTATAATATTACTATTATTATTAGGAATAATAAGGTGATAGGAATATCTCTATATATATTATATAGAATAAAGAGAAAGATGATAGAACAATACAATACACAATTCAGAATAGTTCTTAGAGTTTTTGTTAGACAAAAACTTTTTCTTTTTCTTCTTTATTCTAGTCATTCTCAGTCTATAATCCAAGTTCTCATGTGTTGAGAAATACTTGTGATTCCTAAAATTGCAAACCCATGTTCTCTATGTGCCCACACACATCTTGAGGTGTAGAGAACACTCCAGAAGATCATGGTTTGAGTGCTCAAAGCTTTGGATAGGAAGATCGATAAATATACGAAAAGACTCAAGGACACTTGATAGACTTCAAGAGGTAAAAGTTCATATTCTAGTATGTTTATATATTTATATGTTATATATCCATAAATATATTGTATATTTATATATATATATATGTGTTGCATGGTTAATAATATTATTTGTTAATGTTTCTAGGTTGCTTTCTTCGTCATATAAATTGTTTATATGAGTGCTGATTTTTTTTTTATTGTTATTGTTCCAATAAATAATGGGCCCACCACGCCAATTTCGCTGTGTGCTCATTATGTTTTTCCAACAATTGGTATCAGAGTCAGATTATTAATTTATACATATTATTAATTGTTGTGTGGGCTTATATGCATTTTTTATTATATGTGATATATGTTTTGAATAGATGGATGTTTATTTTCATGATGATAGACTCTTAAGGGTTGTTTATTATGGTGCTTTTGGGTTTAGGAATTGTTCTTAAAATTTTTAGATGAAATATGTAAGTCATTTTGGGGGTTAGGAATTTTGTAATTTTTTGTTTAAAAATTCTGTTGGAACATGAGCCCCGAGCCCAAGCACAAGCCACTGCCCAGCCAGCTTGCGCCAGCCAGCCGCACACCCTGCATGCTGCCAAGTCCACCCCTGCGCCCAGCCACTGTTCCCCTGTGCGCCCAGCCACCGTGCCCCTGCACCCAGCCACCGCGCCCCTGCCGTAAGCCTCCTGCGCCGAGTCGAGCCTCACCGCCAGACCTCCTACTGCCGCCTCTCCATTGGTACACACCTAGAGTGTTGTTACCATAAATATATTTTAAATTATTCATTTAATTAGAAATTAGAAATTGAATTAAAATGATTTTAAATTGGAAATTTATTTAATTGAAATAATTTTGATTATTTACCTTAATTAAAAATGTTTTAATTGTTATCTTCCATAATTAAAATTGTTTTATTTAAATTTTCAAAAAATAAAATTATCTTGAATTTTAATTTATTAAAATTAAATTGTTTAATTTTATTTTTTGATTTAAATTACCCAAATTCAAATTGGGGCTTAGAAACTTTTGGGTGTGAAAACCCAAAGTTTAATTATTTTAAAAGTTTGTTTAAAATAATTAAAAAGTTGTATAATTCAAAATGGATATGGAAAAGGGTGGCATTGGCTCAACAAGATTACATCTCATGGTTCAAGATCAAAGTGTTCTTAATCAAGCCTTAGTTAGTCTAGGTTACATTTTCATGTATATTTTTGTAAGTGTTGTAATTTTTCTAGAAATTCCCAAAAGTTACCATACCCGCTTTTATTTTATTTACTTATTACAAATGTTTGAATGTGATTAAAATATTTAATATTTTGTCATACATTATAACATGCCATTCATATACCCACATAATATGCAACTAGCATGCATTACATTCGTGTATAAACATGCTATTAGGAACGTCCTATATTTTTGTTATATGTCTATATTTGATAATTCATATAATAATCAATTTAGTCTTAATTAGTTAAGATGGTAAATCAAAATTAAAGTTGTTTAATTTGTTATTTTAATGAAAATGTTTTATTACAATAAAAATGATATTCTCTTAGTTAAAACAAAATTAGAATTAGAATTAAGAGCACAATTTTGTTTTGTTTTGCTTAATTGGATTAGTAATTATTATAATATCATTTGGTAAAAATAATTAAATTTATTCTTACAACTAAATTAAAAAATATTGATTTTGTGAAAAACACACTTTTCCAAAATAGTGAGTGGGAGAGGGAGTTATGACAATAAGTCCTATGGTCTCCATTATTGGTTGAACACCAAAAGGCATAGGAAGGGTCTCATGTCACCTTCGTTTGCGGCCTCCCTAAGGAAAGGCTTCCGAATATGTTTATTTTATCTCAAGGTTGACTTCTCTTATGAGAATATAATTAGTGATGTATTTCAAGTTTGACTAACCCTAAGGCACACTCTTGAGTTAAGTCATTGATTGAAAATAATGGGTTACACTCCAAAGGTGTATCTAGGCTTTCAAGCACGACTAGTGCATCTTTAACAAAATAACGGTAGTTCATATGTCAAAAGAGAAAAAGACATTTTTAAGTTTTCACTTATGAAATTGAGATTTGTCTCAAAATTAATTTAGAGTTAGTCTGGCCTACCCCAAGGCGGTCCATTAACTTTTCAAATTAATTTATCGTGGATTAGTATATTTTTTTTATGTGTTTTTATATGTTGCATTCATGTATCATATTTACTTTTCCAAATAAAATATGATATTTATTTTATGTTTTAATTTATTATATTTTATTTATTTATTTCCAGCAACAATGGTTAATTCTCTTAATCCTGATCATGTACTTGAAAATTTTGGGAAATCATACCTACCTCATTGACAAACTCTTGGAAAGATTTCATTTAAGCTTAACCACATGAGAAGATGGTACGATGGGATTCACATTGTCTTCAGAACACAAAACTTGTATGGAGCGATCTATGATCTACCACCAGAGGAACCATGTTTTTCATCTAGCTTTGATGAACATAAAAAAAATATGGTGAATGGATGAGATCGAATCACCTGGCACGGCAATGCATGTTATCGACCATGCATGGCGACATTAAAGAAAGATATATGGTTATTGAAACTGCATATGAGATGTGGGCCATGACAAAGGATGATGCTATAACGCATGCTCAAATTTTAAAATACGGGGTAAATTCGATTTACTCGAAAACTTCTCTTTAATATTTTTTGAATGCTTGATTCAAAATTATCTCACTAATAATATTTTTCATATGTTCTTGTTTTCAGGGATGCAGAAATATTTTGAGAAAAAAGGTTGTTGCATTGAAACTAAAGCGAAGAGGAAATGATGAAGACAATTGAATAAAGAAAAGATTAGTTTAGAAATTTATTTTGTTTAGTTTAAAACAATTTAAAATTTTGTCATTTTGAAATAATTGTTTTTCATTATGAAAGAAATTAATATGTTCTTTTTCTTTAAAGTAGCTCTAGAATTCTTTCTAGAAACTATATTTTTGATTCCTTTATTTGATAAATGAACAAGTTTAGTATTTCTTTTGAATAATAAATTCAGTTGTTATTTTTTGAAATATACTTGTTCCACCTATTTCATCAATGATTATAAATAATAATTATGAATTATTGTGCAGACCATAGATTTAATAAGACATCTTATTCCAACCACAATTAAGTGAAACATATATGTGAATTATTTTTTAGATTGACTTCTAATTAATTAGACACATAAAGCAAATAAAAGATAAACTTTTATTGCAATCATTCAATGGTTCTCTCTGTAATGCCCCAAATTTCCTAATAAGGTTGAGGACCTTGATTAGGAGGCTGAGAGGGCCATAATTGATTTATTACGATATTAAATGGTTATATGCATGTTTATGTGAATTATATTATAATATGATGTTAAATGCATGCATGTGGGTCCACATTTCGTTATAGGGGTGTTTTGGTAATTTGGCCCGTTGAGGGCATAATTGTATATTTGTATGCATGTCAATGACATATTGTTGAGACCACATTATAATGTGGATTTGTTCAAGCTATTCGGCATGAGACGATCATGGAATATTAATTAGCGGTTTAGTCATAACAGGTTTAAGTTCGGGGCTCGGGATGAGTCTCAGGGTGATTTTAATGATTAGAGCGTTGCTGGGAATAAAAAGGGTAACAAGATATGAATTATTGGTGTTTGAGAATATTGAGAATAGCGGGAATTGGAGAGTGCTAATTATGATTAACGAGATAAGTGGGAAATACCAAATTTTCCCTTAGGAGCCTTTAGGAACCCTTATTTGACCTAGGGGTATTTTGGTCTTTTCACCCCTAGGATAGATATAAGCCATTTAAGGCTGTAGAAGCTTCTAAAAAATAGATCATCTCTTCCTCTTCTCCCGTACCTCTTTTTCCTTCTTTTTCTCTTTGAATTTTCAAGCTCTTCTTGAGGAACCAAGCTGGGATAAGCTAGGGTTATGCTCCACCATTGAAGAGGGTGTGTTGCTGAGATTGAGGTGAGTTTTTAGCCATTAAAACTCTTGCTTTTGCTCTATTTTCTTAGTTAAGTTTCAGCTGATTTTTGAGTTGGAAAGTTGGGAATTGATTGGAGTTTTGGCTAGGGTTCTTGTGGTTGTGATGCTTAGGGTATGTGAGGATGGTTTTTGGGTTCATTTGGCATCAAAAATGGGGTTTGGAAGCATTGGAATCGAGTTAGAATTGAAGGAGTCAAAGGAAGAGATTTCAGGGGAATTCCTGGCTGAGGGTAGCGCTACATCGCCCATCAAAGGGTGTTATAGCGCTACACAGGATTTGCTTGAGCGGTTTGAGGTTCTGAGTATAGCGCTGGGGCGCTATTGAGTAGCGCTGTAGCGCTACTCTGTTCCTCCATAATCCTGTTTTTAAGTGTTTTTAAGGGTTTTTGGCTCGGGGTTTCAATCCTTAAGGCTTGGGATCGAATCTACTAATCGTGTGGGTACATTTTGGGGTCCCGATAGTGGGATTTAGATCAAGACCCTATTATTGTTGATTTTCATTAATCAGAGCTTGTATTTGGTTATGACTAGGTGACTGCTAGAGGATTAAGGATCGATCATTTTCAAGGGTCGTTCTTGTTCTAATTCTCATGAGGATTAAGAAAACTGCACCCCATATGTGACATGCATGGTTATTCATGAGGCATGTTGAGTGCTCTATATGTGGACATTGATTGCATTGAAAATGCATAAGATACATGAGATTAGGGCATGGCATGAATGTTGATTATGAGATTGATCAGAGCTTGAGTCTCTCTAATTGTGCATGATTATAATTATGCTTTTGATTACTGAATGAGCATGCCAAACGCCTTATATCTTAATATTTGACATATGATATATGTCTGTTTGTATTACCTAAATGAGGAAGCACTGATTTATTAGTCAGGGATTGGCAATGGTGTTAGTATCAACTGTGAAGCTGTGACTTATTAGTCAAGTTCGGCAGTGGTACTGGGCACTGGTCACACAGTGCTGACTTATTAGTCAAGAATGACTTTAGCGTGCTCAACGCAAGCCAACAAAGATTAGATCTAATCGACATCTGCATTGAATGACTCGAATGAGCATTAATGCCAGACTGACCTCAAGTTCGATGAAAATTAAAAGCGCTTGTCTAGTCTAAGGGCTAGTTAATTAGAGCCAGATCCATAAAGGCTAAGGTTACCTACATGTCACATGGCTAGGAGGGTATGGGACCTCCAGAGTGTAACGACCCAAAATCGCTAATAAGGCTTAAGGGCCTTGATTAGTGTGCCAGGAGGGCATTAATGGAATAATTATGATTTAATGGGTAATTATATGTCTAATAATGTTTATGTGATAATTGATTATATTATGTGGTAATATGATATGTGATATATGTGAGAACCACATTATTATGTGGACAGGCTCGCTGAGCACGACTCAAGACGATTCTAGGGCCAGATAGTGGGAAAATTCACAACGGGGTTTAGGATATGACTTCAAGGAAGTCGGGGATAATTTTAGATAACGAGTAGCAATTTGGACTATTGGGTCATGAAAATAAATATATGGAGATATATTTGAGGTTAGGATGTCTAGGCGGGAATAATGGGGGATTTTACCATTTTGGTCTCGGGGACGGTTCCGGCACCCCGAGCCTCGGGATTAACTTAATATGTGAGAAAGACTTAAGGAAGCCTTTAGAAGAAAAACAAACCGACTAAACATCTAGGCTCAGCTCTCTCTCTCACGCTTAAGGAAACACAAAGGAAACTAAGGGAAACTAGCTGGGATTTCTGAGTTTGGTGGTGAGAATTTGGAGGTCTAGCTCAGGGATTGATCAAGCACTAAAACAGGGTTAAGGTAAGCTTTTAATTTTCTTCTCTATGGTTAGAATTCTGGATTTTGGTTAAGTGTTGAAACTAGTATAGTTTTGGTGTTTTAAGGCAGAATTAAAGAAGGGAACTTGGAGACTTAGCAGCTTGGTGAAGTGATTCTACAGCAAAGGTAAGTTTCAACTCCATGTTTAGAGGTTTTAAATTGAGTTTGAGTGGCTGGTTTGAGTGTTTGTAGCACTTGGGTTTCAGAATTGGAAAGGAGGAGATTAGAGTGTGTTAGGCTATGTTTTCTTGGGAATTATGTTGTTTAGATCATGTTAAAGAAGTGGGGAATTAATTGGTTAAGAGTTGGGAAGCTTTGGGATGGTTTAAGGTAAGGTTTTGAGCTTTGAAATGGTGCAAAATCTGGGTTCGAAGGGGAGGTTCGCGGCTCTGTTCTAGAGCGCTGCGGCCCTAGCATGCAAAGAAGCCAAGGGGGCTCAGCCAAAGGGGCGCGCCGCGGCGCCCAAGGCAAGGGCCGCGGCGCGTGTGTGGTTCAGTGTGGGAGTAGGTTCTGTTTTGGGGAAGGGCCGCGGCTAGGCTTTGGGGGCCGCAGCCCTTGGTTGCACACTTGAGATTTTGAGGGTTTTAAGCATGGGAAAGTGGTCTAGTGTGCTCGGGTTTGGTTTCACCACCGTGCTTGGTGGAATTTGGAGTCCCGGGAGTTAGTTTTGTAATTGGAAACCTATATTTGAGTATTTATGAAACCCTATGCTTTGGTTGTGGCTAGGTGATAAAAGCTTAGGCTCGGGAACGGATCGTGCTTGAGGGGCGTTGCTCGTAATTCGATAACCATACAGACTAAAGGTAAGAAAACTGCACTTGGTTGAATATATGTGACGGGACTAAGGGCTCCCTATTGTAGAAGCTTGAAAATATGGTATTATGCCATGCAAGCCATTTAGTGAACCAACGGCCTAAGGGTGCCAAGGGTCTCACTATCGCACAGGGCGCGACTCGGCCACTGGTAGCCGAGGACAGCTTAATATGCACTGAGCTTGGTTTAAACGGGCTAGAGTCAGTGGGTTAAACAGAGGGTGCGGCCTAAGTCGTCGGCCCTGAATATTATGTGATATGAATATTATATGCGATAAAATGTACCTTGTATTGGATTGTATATGCTAAATATATGTTGTGGATTACCTGATGAGTATACATGCTTACTGAGCTATTTGTCTGTTGATATTGTTTGAGTTATCTATGATGTTTTCTTGCTGGGCCTTGGCTCACGGGTGCTACGTGGTGCAGGTAAAGGCAAGGGCAAGTTAGATCAGCCCTGACTGGAGAGCTCAGTGAGCAGAATGTACATAGCTAGGTGCTCGGCCGCCACGGTTGAGGGCTAGGCAAGGACATGGGACTTGAAGACTGTCTGTTTTGCCTTAGTATGGCTAGTGGTTTTCATGTACATTTGGGAGTCTGTAAACGTTCTTTAACTTCGCTTTTGTATGGGATCCCATGTTACTACAGTTTAATATATGAAATGAGTCTTTTGAGACCAAAACCTTTTTAACCTTAGATCCTACATGTTTAGTGACACATTTTTAAATTAATGACTTGATTAGCAAGTCCTGCACCTTTATAAGTACACAGTGTAACGGTCTTGGCTATCCAGGGTGTTACACAGAGTGTGACTCATTAGTCACCTATACAAAGTGTGACTCATTAGTCACCTAGATAGAGATGGACTCATTAGTCATCTACCCAGGGTATGACTCATTAGTCATCCACACAGAGATTGACTTATTAGTCATCTATACCGAGTGTGACTTATTAGTCACTAATACAAAGTGTGACTCATTAGTCACCTATACAGGGTATGACTCATTAGCCATCCATACAGAGATTGACTCATTAATCATCTATATAGAGTGTGACTCATTAGTCATCTACACAGAGTATGACTTATTAGTCATCTATACAGAGTGTGACTCATAAGTCGCCTATACAGAGTGTGATTCATAAGTCACGTATGCAGGGTGTGACTTATTAGTCACCCAATCTGTGATTGACTTACTAGTCATCTATTCAAGAAGCAGGTCCTCAGAGAATGACTCATTAGTCTTCTATTCAGATGCAGAACCCCATAATCATTTATTTGAACTTATTTTCATGCATGATGAAAGCTATTATTGCTAGGAATGCACATTATGTTTCGATGACATGTTATTACTGTTCATGAGCATGTTGAGTTTTCTTGCTAGGCTTCAGCTCATGGGTGCTATGTGGTGCAGGTAAAGGCAAAAGAAAGCTGGACCATCCTTGAGTTGGAGAGCTTAGGTGATGATGTGTAAATATGCGGTTGCTCGTCCGCCAAGGCCGAGGGTTAAAGGAGGAACTAGGGATTAACCCTATTTTGCCTCTTAGATCGGCATGTTGTAAATATTTTCTTGTAATAGACCTTTAAATTATATTTTTGGGATCCCAATGTATACAGTAAACGTTCTAAGGAAACGTTACATCTTAACCAAAAATTTTAATCCCTAAACCGCTAACCATACTTAGTTACATGATTTTGGCCAAATGACTTGATTAGCGAGTTTAGCACTATTTACAAGGCACGCCGTAACGGTCCCTGGAGTTTAGGGCGTTACACTCTCCCTGTTTTTATAGTCTGTTAATTAAAGTTAACCAAAAGTCCTTCCTCTAATAAATACTCAAAAATCACATAATCGTTTAGCTAATACGTAGAGATGTATGTTAAACCTTTTAATGTTCAAAGCTAAAATAGTAAGTCAATATTGATTGACATTTATTTAAGATATGTTTAACTTTCATCAATTGCAAAGAAAATTTCTAGAAATTTTCATGCAACATTCAAAGTAAAGTCACTTAGAGACTTGTTTGATATGATCAAAAGGAAGTCTAAACTAGAATTTTAAATTCAAGTAATTTGCATGTGAACTTGGAATTCAAACCCAACTCACATACTACTAGAATGATAAGAAAAATTAGTATTTTGTAAATGGAATATAATCATATTAGATAAGATTAAATAGATAATGAGTGATCGTTATCATCTTTACTATTTCTATAATTTTAACACTTGTTATACTCTGTACATGGTTGATTGTACAACATCAAAGAATTAGAAGTTAGGATTCACAAGTGGTTATGTGAATGAAAATTGAAAATTTTCCATGAAGTCATTTAGTGACACAACAAGAAAAAAGGGCTTTTACTTTGGTTTTTAAGCTGGATTTACTTCGGTTTTCGCTAAAATTCGCAACCACAGTAGTTCGAGGCGAATAAAAAGTAGTTAAAACCGAAGTGAAAAATAAACTTTCTACATCGGTTATTATGTAAAAACCAAAGTAGAAAGTGGAGATTCTACTTCGGTTTTTACATAATAACCGAAGTAGAAAGTGGGGTACACTTCCTTGCTGGGCACTTTCTACTTCAGTTATTATCTAAAAGCTGAAGTAGAATCCCCACTTTCTACTTCAGTTTTTACATAATAACTCTCACATATTGACTTCAGTGAAACTGTTATGGTTTTTGCACCTCTTCGTGCCTAACCAATTTTACAATGCATTTAACCATTCATAACACTCATTTATATTCAATCGCATCTCCCAACTTCTCCTTATCTCCAGTTAAATGATTTGAGCATCCAGAATCAATAATACAATCACTTTTATAATTAAATTGGTTTGGGATGACTGCAGCCAATGTTAATTCTTCGGAGCTTGCATCCTTCTTCTCAGACTCTGCTACTGCAAAATATGCTTCAAATTCTCATTCTTCTTCAGTATCAATCGTATTTTTGAGGTTGTTACATTTCCTTCGATAGGATTCGTTGAATAATAACAATGCTTAGTAATGTTTCCTTTTCTTCCACAATGATAGCATCAGAAGCTCTTTTGTTTACTCATCCAATTACTCTTATCATGATTCTTTTGAGCTCCCCCTGATTGAGAACTTTGATTTTGTTGTTTATGTGACTTTTCATTACTTCCCATGTTATTATGTCGCATGGGTCGCTCTTGCTTTTATTGTTGAAGAGTGCTTGATCTTCTTCATTCTTTAGTGAAACTCCTGATATTTGCTTAGCCAAGATTTTTGATCGGCTAGCAAATTCTCAAACTCGACAAGAGAAGGTTGGGTTAGCCAAACTTGTATTGCAGCAACAAAACTTATATATTCAGGCCTTAACCCATGAATAATTATTTTTTCATTCTTGCTTCTGGAATTATAGAACTAGGTTCTCAATCAGAGATCTCATGACAAAGAGATTTTACCTCATTAAAATATTGGTTGATTGTCATCTCCTGTTGTGAGACTGACAATAGCTCATTCTCCAGAAGTTGTAGTCATGCATCATTCTTCTTTGAGAATAGTGCGATGAAAGTGTCCCAAGCCTCATTCGGTGATAAAATATGTCTGATGTGTTCTAGCATTTCCTCATTGATCGTAGTCTTGATTGCAAACATTGCCTTTCCAGCATTGTTCATCAATTTTTTCAAAGTTCCAACAACTTCAGGTGGGTTTACATCAGTACCATTGACAACTTCCCACAAATCTTGGCCTTGGAGGTATGACTCCATCAATGTTGACCAAATTTTGTAATTCTAGTTGTTTAGCTTATTCACACTGCCAATTACTTGAGTGTCATCTATCGTGATTTGGAAAATGAATTACCAAACAAGCTTAACCCAACTTGTAAGCTTCACAAAATTGTTGTGCACGATAAGAAAAAGCTCCATGAGCTTGATGAGCCTGGTGTTGGTAATTGGTTTACCATATGCGCAGCGGAAAGCACGGGGTGGTGTGCCTAGAGATTTCAAAAAAAATTATTCTAACAATCTTTAAATAATCAGATCCATTAATATGCAAAACATTAATCAAAGATAAAGAAAAAGATAATGAATTACTAGTTGTAGAATAATTAAGAATCCTCACTATCTTTTAGTACCTCCAACGAACATCTAATCCAAAGCAACCTTGTGAATACTCAGACCAAGATCTTCCAAGATGTATCTCTCACCTCAAGACCTGTGTGGCCTCGTAGAATAATGATGGGAAAATTTCTTTCACAATGTGTACTCAACTCATGAGTTCTTGGAACATTAGGTCTAAAATAGTTTTTCAAGGATACGAAACTATTACATTATATTTTTCTCTCTCTGTGAAAAGATTAGAATTTTCTCTCTAGAATATTCTTTTCTTCTCTTGTTGTTTTAATTAATTTCTATGAGATAGATTTATAAAAGAATTAATTAAATTCAAAATAAAAATTATAAATCAATTAATAAATAAATAATTAAAAGAAATATCAAGATCCAATATTGATTCTTGTTACACTAATACACGCCAACTACAATGCCAATATTGTAGTTGGCGTGTAGCACATCCCTGATTTTGAGGGATGTATTTCAACAACTTTCCTTTAATTATTATTTAATAATTATTTATTCAAAAATATATAAACCTAATAACTTATAACTTATTTTATCAGATTAATTAAAGAATAAATATCATTTCAAAATCATATCCAATTTGAATTATCAGAAATATTTTTTCAAATTATTTAAATAAATAAAACTAATTAATTATCTTAATTATTTAAATGTCATTTTACAAAATGTCCATTTTATTTTAAAAATTATATTAATTTTGAAAATTAATATAATAATTAATTAATTTATCTCAATTACATATTTCACCGTGAAGAACAAATTTCTTCCAAATATGTCATTTCCCTGATTTTTCCCAATTTCAACTCTTACCTTGAATAGTGTTGATAGAGCCATCTTGGGGACCTATGGAACTATAATTACAAACTCCAATAAATTTAGATTATATATTAAAACTCTTTAATATAATAACCTTAATTTATTAATCTAAATATTATTCCACTAAAAATATGAGACTGCACTCTTGTAATTATAGACATTTATTTATTGAGTACTTTTGAGTATAAAAATGCCCATCGATTTAATCACTACATACAATTAAATCCTCTATTAATTATTCATAATTAGAGTAGTAATAAGTTACCGTTTAACCTCTTAAATTATATCTTGTTTCCTTAAATATCATTAAGTTTTCTAGTGAAGGTTAATTCATAAACTGATTTATGAATGTGAGCTCAATAACCTTTTAGTTCCAAAATTCAACCCTTAAGAGAACCATTATTCGATTCCTCTTAGAAAGGTATAGATTTCATATTTGTATATTATGTCCCCAGCCTTTTACATAAATGAGTTCCAAAAATAAAAGTTTCCAGCCTGATCATTTTGACAACCATAACTTCTACATCTCCTCTGTCAACAATATCCCTGATCAAGTGGTACTTCCTCTAAATATGCTTTCCCCTCTTGTAACTCCTTGGTTCCTTTGATTTAGCTATCGCCCCACTGTCATCATAGTACAGGGCCAGTGGCTTATCCATGTCTGGAACAATTTCTAGATCAGAATAGAACTTTTTGAGCCACGTAGCTTCTTTAGCTGCTTCACAAGCCGCTACGAATTCGGCTTCCATGGTAGAATCTGCAATACTGGTTTGTTTGATACTATGCCAGACTATAGCTCCTCCACCAAGTGTGAACATTGATCCAGAAGACGATTTTCAACTATCTCTATCTAATTGAAAATTAGAATCAGTGTATCCAGTGGGATTCAAGGCACACTTGAATATACAAGTGTTGTACCTTGATTTTAACATGAGTTCACTCACTCAGCTAGGGTACATCTGGCAGGTAAATACGTGGAAAGATAACCAAGTAGAATATCTGATTATTAACCATGTGAGCAGCTCGAGATTCATATTTATTATGTTATCAAATCATATCCCAATGCAAAAGGGAATAATCTATATTAATTATATATCATATGTATAATTGTGCGATTTGTGGACACAGTTACCCAAACCTGTCCATGGAATTCCCCTATAAATACTGGGAATATTGGACAGGAAAGGGGGCCATTATTCTATATTACCAAAACTCTGCCAAAATAGAAAGAGAAATAGTAATAATATTGACTCGTGGACTAGGTGGATTTTAACCACTGAACCACGTAAAAGTTATGTGTTTTTGAGTGAGTTCTGGTTATTTCTTTACGGTTTCATATTAAGTGCTAATCTACCCTTTTTATTTCTTAATATCTCGTTGGTGAAAAACCGCGTCCACAGTTTGGTGCTTTCATTGAGAATAAATTAGTGCATCACAAGTTCCAGTCAATTTTTTATCATGGTGGTCACTCGTTTGATGCATGATAATGAGGATGAATAGTCTGGTGGGCAGGAGGCCCATCATACCGCTGTTCCCAATGAAAGGGGTCTGGATGTCCGAGAAAACAACCGACGAGTCAGGGCGATACTGGGAGTTCGGCGTCATTACCGCCGAACCCTAACCCAGGCTACCTAACTGCCGTCAAGATGGAAAACATGTAGTTGAGGAGCCATCTCGCTAGAGCGAATAGGCAGATTAAGGAGGTTTTGGCTCGGTTACCCCCTCTTGCAACTGACGTTAATGTCGGAAAGAGGCAAAGTGGGTCTCAAAAGTCCCACAGGAATAACTGGTCTAAACCGAGTCAATCTGTTAGAATCGCCACTCCAAGTTCTGTGCCTTCAGGGCGACACCACCAAAATGTTCAGCCCACTGACCATCACAGGGGTCATCAGCATGCCAGTCGATCATTCAGGACTACAACCCCAAGTTTGGTGCCTTCTTCATAGATCCACAAAAACGCCCATGAAAATCCACGAGGAGGAGATGTGACAAGCTCACGAAGGCACAATGCTCCAACAATTCCTTCTGTGCCATGATCGGAGCGCCAGGCATAGATACCTAGGGACGTTGGAGTAGAACAGAGGTGGGCTAATTTAGTCCATCCTAATGGAACGAGGATAGCCTCACCAATAAGGCATCCTCTGTCACATGTAAGACATCCGACACCAACTCGTACTCAACGAGATATTCCAACTTATGGGGACAGAAGGAGAAATCCTCCCCCATCCGTGAATAATTCCGCCCCCACGAACCCGTGTTGAGAATCCAGGCCCTCGATCTCAACCACAAGTTGTAAGCTTCGCAAACGTAAGTTATTGGACAGAAAGCCATCGTGGTGGCAGGTTTGAGAGTGACCTAAGACATCATTTGAGTTTAGCGCAGAGTCCTCGGTATAATCCACAACTCGACTTGCGTGATCATCTAAACTCACAGAGAATGTATCCAGCCCGGGATGAAGATATTACCTATACTCAACACGAGGGAGGTCTGTCCATAGTACGCGACAATGGGAATGCCCCGCCTAACCAAGCTCGAGCTTGGAGGGACAATAACCCGTCAAACGCGTATGACATGATGGGAGCTGTTGAACAGCCCCCAGATAACCCAAGGGCTAGGGAGAAAACCCTTGAGAGACTAGCTCTAATGGAAGAACAAATGAAGAGACTCTTGTACAGGAAGGAAAAGGATGATTGTGACTTAAACGGGGAGCTCGAGCCTTTTGCTCCAAACATTGCGGTCGCAACATATCTTGTAGGTTTTAGGATGCCACACATGTCAAAGTTTGATGGAGATGGAGATCCGTCCGATCATCTCGGAATTTTTAACACCATGATGATGGCCCACAATGTCGGGCTCGATCTAAGGTGTATCTTGTTCCCTGCAACTCTGGTCGGGCCTGCTAGGCAGTGGTTTAAACAGTACAAGAGGCATTCCATAAGCTCGTCAAAGAAATTTTCTTCTGATTTCAAAAAAGCATTTCAATCTTCTCAGGCAGCTCGATTTGAGGCCGATTCTTTGGCCAACGTCAAGTAGCAACCTGGCGAGACGTTGAAGGAATATCTAAGCAAATTTGCCAATGTTGCTACACGAGCTAAGGATGCTGATGACAGCGTTAAGCTCATGGCGATGAGGATAAGAATCCTCTTCGGGGGTGACCTGTGGCAGGAGCTCCAAAGAAAAGGAGTTAAGAGTGTAAAATAATTCTTGGGCCGAGCTCAAGAATGGATAAACCTGGAAGAGGTGTGAGCTTCTGTCGCAGGAACCAGCCAGACCCCTGTCCAACCCGTTGGAGTGACAACGGATGTTGCAGCTACGGCTCAAATGTTGTCCAGAATAACCAAGGGGGGAATAACAAAAGGAAGGGGAGTGGTAAGGGCGACCATAGCGGGTCGAAGAAAAACAAGTCCGTGGAGAAGTTCAAACTTGTCTACATTACTTATACTGACCTAACAGACGCCCGGGAACACATTTTTCTGGCAAATTCTAATCGCCTTCCATGGAAGAAGCCAGTACTGTTGAGGAACCAGAGGGCGAAGAGAGACCCCTCAAAATTATGTCGATTCCATAATGACATCGGTCATAACACTGATGATTGTTGATAGTTGAAATATGAAATTGAAACTCTCATCAGAGCTAGACCATTGTCCCACTACGCTAGAAATCAGGTGGTTCCTAATCAGCCCGTCGGGCAGAACCCTCAATCAGTCCCTGAAGCTTCGATAGGCCAATCCGGAGCTCAAGAAAATCTGGTCGAACCTCCTCCAATAGTGGGGAAGGGGATATAACCACTATTGCGGGAGGACCTCATTTGGCAGGCACAAGCAACGGGGCCCAAATGAGGTACATTAACGAGCTGAAGGCTCATAACGGGGTGGAGTTCATCCCGAAGCAACGATTATCGAAAGATCAGCGATTGGAAAAGCAACCAATAATTTTCACGGAAGAAGACGCTAGCCACATCCAATTCCCACATAATGATCCGCTGGTAGTAACCGTTCAGCTCACCAACTGGAGGGTTTGAAGGACACTAGTAGATAACGAAAGCTCTATAAATTTACTTTTCAGGTCCATCCTGGAAAAAATGGGGTTATCCGTAACTGATTTGAAGGCAACCTCGATGACCTTGTACGGGTTTTCAGGTGAAGGGTCAACGACCATCGGGACAATCGAACTAGTGGTGACAATGGGAGAATAGTCACAAATTGTTTCCAAAGTACTCGAGTTCGTGGTAATAGATTTTCCGGCCGCATACAATGCGATTTTGGGCCGACATGCGCTAATAGCATTTGAAGCCATAAATTTTATCCGCCACCTACCCATGAAATTTCCATCAGCTATGGGGATATGCACAGTCAGAGGCGATCAGCTCGCTGCCAGGGAATGATATAGCATTTCTATGAAGTGAAAATCACAACTCGGGCAGCAAGTGATGGTCATAAATGACGGAGGTGAGGAGTCCCAGGAAGTAGAAGTTACTCATGGGACGGAAGAACCTCAACAGGAAGATGATAGTGAGGTCTCCCAATGCGACGACATTGACTCACGGGAAGGCAATGACAGATCAGAGCTCAAATTCATAGAAGAGCTTGAGGAAGTAAACATCGATCTTGGACGTCTTCACTTGGTCGCATGAGGATATGGTGGGAATCATTCTGAATATAATAATGCACACTTTAAATTTGGACAAGAATGTGCCCGCAAAATCCCAATAATGGAGACTTTTGGGAACGATTTGACCTGAAGCCCTTGACGAAGAAGTAGCTGGGTTACTAAAATGCGGGTTTATTCGGGAGGCAAAATAACTGATCTGGGTGGCCAATCCCATGCTAGTCCTGAAGCTGAACGAGAAGTGGAGAACTTGTAACGACTTCTCTGACCTAAACAAAGCTTGTCCCAAGGACTGTTTCCCACTTCCTAGGATTGACCAGTCAGTAGATGCCATGGCAGGTCATGAGCTCATGTCTTTCATGGACGCATACTCTGGATATAACCAGATCGTGATGAACCCTGTGGACCATGATCATACTAGTTTCAAGACCGAGCATAACGTATATTGTTATAAAGTTATGAAATTCAGATTGAAGAATGTCGGGGCAACATACCAGCGCTTGGTAAAAAAAATGTTCGCTAACCAGATTGGGAGAAATATTGTAATGACCCAACTATTTCTAAGACCTTGGACCATTAAAACTACTAGACATAGCTACTATTTCGATACAAACATAAGAAATAACATGCCTTTATTAAAAACCCAAAATATAAGAAATAGCATGTCTTTATTAAAAATGTAAAATAAAATGTGATATGGTATGGGATCCCATTGTTTACAAAACATAAAACATAGCTTTAAAAACAAGTTCAAAAAAAAAAAAAGTTGAATGCGGAATTACAAAAGAGACATATTTCAAAAGATTAAAATAAACGCCATCCTCGATCGACATGCAGCCCATCCATTCCATTCATCCTCAACACACATGTCATGTGTTGAGTCTAGTTTTTGTCATGTTTAGGTGGTGTTTTAAGTTGCCTTTTATCTCATTTTTCTTTCATTTAGTGCGGGTTTATGCTTTGTTTGTTTGTCTTTGTGAATATCAGGAAGAATTGAGTACTTGGAGGAAAATGTCAAAGAAAGGGAAGAAATAACCAAGTTTTACAACATATTTCGAGAAAGGATGAATCTCAACATGATTTGGAAGTGTTGGTGAATTTTTGGGATGAAATCTTGAAAATTTGAGAAATCTCTTAAGAGCCACGGCATAAGCAATGTAGAGCCGCGGCTAGCTGGTGAAACAGAACCACTATTTTGAAGGAGAACCACGGGCCACGGCATGGCTAGAGAGGGCCGCGGCATAGATGGGCATCAACCCAGAAATATTAGACACGGGTCGCGGCATGGCTGACTAGCGCCACGGCATGGAGAGATCAAATCGCCCAGGAATTTAGACACGGGCCGCAGCATGGTGCATGTAGAGCCGCAGCCCGCCTCTTTTAAAAACTGAACCTTAGGATTTTATATGGCGAAAAAGAGAGAAGAAAGGAGGTACGGATCTGGGGTGGAAATTGCTTGAAGGCTGAAGGCTTGGAGTATTCAATCTACATGTTTTTTTTTCTACTTTCTGATGTTATCTTTAATTGTCTTTGTGATTACTATTATGATTATGAACTAATTTTCTGTTTAGGATTTTTAATTGAATCACTTGAATCCCTATCATGAACTAATGCAATTTCAATTTTCTTATTCTGCAATCTTCTTCAATTCCATATAACCTGTTCTTATTGATTGATTATCGATTGGTCATCTATAGTCATTATATATATGTTTTTAAATCAAAATCTGAGAAGTGAGATTTGAATCTGCTGTGGTTATATTGGACATAATTTTAATTTGGAACGAAAGTATCCATATTAATTGTGTAACTATTTATTAAGTTGTCGAGATTAATGCTACCTTTATGGTTCAATTTACCATAGAAATATAGGAAATTGGCACCTAGGTTGAGTCTATAATTCATAGTATGATTATAGGCTGCTGTATCAACTTGTTAATTGAATTAGGCAGAAAGAAGAAGAACTTAGTACTTTGCATTAGGGAATGATAGGGAGGATAATTGATAAGATTAAACATCCTAATTATTTCGTCAGTGTTTAAATCAAAAGTTTTACTATTAGTTGTTATTCTATTTAATTTTCAATTATTGTTTCTGAATATTATAGTTTCTTTTGCTGTGTCTACAAAAATCAAGAATTTTAATTGATCAAATAGAAAGAGAAATTAATTGACTGGTAATTGAGAATTCAGTCCTTGAGGACGATACTTGGTTTCTTTACCATATTATTACAAATTGCGACTATGTGCACTTGCATAGCATATAAAAATCGCAACAAGTTTTTGGCGCCGTTGCCGGAGACTGAAAAGAATTATCAATATCAGTCTGATTAATTTTTATTCTAATTTGATTTTAATTTCTCTTGTTTCTAATCTGTTTAGTTGCTTAATTTTTCTATCTCAGGTGAATTGTGTTATATGCGTAGCAGAAGAGGAGCAGACAGTCTTGTTCCTTTGAATCCTGAGATTGAAAAGTCTTGCAAGCAAAACAGAAAGAGCAAGAGGGAAGCCCAGAAGTCTGTGAAGATGGCACAGAATGATGGGGATGGCAGGAATGTTTTAATTCCTGGAATTGCACAAGGGGGTCAGGCTCAGAACAATGCTGAGAGGAGCCTGAGAGACTATGTACTGCCCACTCTGACGGGAGTACAAAACAGTATACGCCCACCAGCTGTAGAGGCTAACAACTTTGAGATCAAGCCAGCTATTCTACAAATGGTGCAATCCTCTGTTCAATTTAATGGGTTTCCTTATGAAGATCCTCACACCCATTTGTCTAATTTTCTGGAGCTATGTGGAACTTTTAAATACAATGGGATGAGTGATGATGCTATTAAACTTAGGCTTTTCCCATTTTCTCTGAGGGATAGAGCTAAAAGTTGGCTGAACTCTTTGCAACCGAACTCTATTATCACCTGGCAAGATAATAATGATAAGGGTAAGCTTGAAAGGAACTAAAGGAAACTAAAGAGTTTTAAAGAATTGGATTTACAGAATAGGAGTACCTTAGTTGACTTTATGGATTGGTCTAACTCCAATACCGAAATACACTAAACTTCACTACCCAAGTATTTTATAAAGCTTAAGAATGGAAAAGCTTTTTCCCAACCCAAGTGTTTATCACTCTATGGTAGTACTAGCACCTTGGAGTCTGATCACAACTGAAGAGTGAGGAGAAGGACTAGGTTCTAAGTTCTATTTATAGAGTACTAGGAATAAAAATCTTCTTTTTGGCTTTGAATAAAAATAATGAATTTAATTGAAAATATTTGAATATTCTTCAGTCAAAGGCTTATGACTCGATCAAATCGTTCAGAGGTAGGTCTAAGAAGTCAAATCTTGTTTTAAAAATTAAAAAAAAAAAAAATAGAATCCTAACTTCTAACTTCCTAAATCTCGTAACTCAAAACTTACCCGTAGTAAAATCAAAATAACGGGAGCTGTAGAACTCAGATTTAGACCATATTTATATAGTTAGAAAGCTAATTCAATTATCTAAAACTTTCTAGAAATACTATTTTTCGAAATTCATAATATAACTGGGTCAAAAATAGGTCAGAAGTTACAGTACCCTAAAGTTACGGGAAAATCTATTTAATTATCTAAATAACAACCTAATCCACAAATTTCTTAACTAACCATAAAATAACAAAATCTAATTCCCTAATAATCATGCTTATGATAAGTATCATATTATTATTAGCTCTATCTAAACCTTAGGTTATAATAAATAATACACCTAGGACCAGCAATATTAATCAAACCTTATGTTATAATTAATATTCTTAAACTATAGGTTAAACTTATCAAATTCATAACTATTGCTATCAGTTTCCAACTAAGTCCCGACTTGAACCAAAATCCACGGAATCTAACATACTACAAACTAATACTAACTACTACTACTACTACTATCTAGCTAGTTAAGTAAATATTCTGTGACTCTACAATTCTCCCCCACTAAAAATAATTTCGTCCCCAAAATTTACTTATCAAACAATTTTGGATACCAGGTTAACATGTCTTCCTCCAACTCCCACGTTGCCTCCCATTCAGAACTATTACTCCATAGGACCTTGACTATTGGAAAACTCTTAGACCGAATCTCTTTCATCATTCTATCTAGGACACTAGTCGGTCGTTCCTCGTAACTCAAGTCTTTCTGGAGTGCTATCATATCATATTTGAGGTCGTGGGATGGGTCTGACACATATCTAAGCAGCATCGAGATGTGGAACACATTGTGACTATCTGCTAGAGCTGTCAGTAGGGCTAATCTATATGCAACTGCTCCCACTTTGTCCAATATCTCAAAATGACCTATAAACCTGGGACTAAGCTTTCCTTTCTTCCCGAACTGCTTCACACCTTTCATAGGAGATATCCTTAAGAAGACTTGATCTCCGACTTTGAATTCCACATCACACCGCTTGGCATTCGCATAACTTTTCTAATGTCTTTGAGCAGCGAGCATACGCTTTCTAATCAGTGCTACTACATCCTGAGCTCGTCTAACAGCTTCAGGTCCAAGTAGTTGCCTTTCTCCTACCTTGTCCTAATGCAACGACGATCGACCCTTCTTCCATAAAGTAGCTTGTAGGGTGCCATCCAGATTGTTGACTGGTAGCTATTTTTGTAGGAGAATTCTATCAGCGGCAAATACTTACTCCAAGATCTCGATGAAACACCGATCCTCTATCGAATACTATTGTCTTAGAGATTCTATGCAGTCATACTATTTCTTGGACTTAAACGTCTGCGTATTGATCTGCTGTGTACGAAGTCTTAGCAGACAGGAAATGAACTGACTTGGTTAATCTATCTATTACTATTCAAGCTGAATCATGCTGCTTACTTGTTCGTGGCAAACCCATCACGAAATCTATGGCTATATCATCCCATTTCCATTTTGGAATGCTAAGTGGTTGCAATAAGCCTGTAGGGCACTGATGTTTTGCTTTCACTTGCTGGCATACCAATCATTTAGACACATACTCCGCTATATCTTTCTTCATTCCTGGCCACCAATATAACACTTTAAGGTCGTGAGTCATCTTGGTCGACCCTGGGTGAACTAAGTATGGGGTATTGTGCGCTTCTTCTAAAGTCTTTATCTTAATCCCTTGATCATTTGGCACCCATACCTGATCCTTGTATCTTAATAGCCTCTAACTAAATATTGGGAAATCTGTGGCCTTCCTTTCTCTAACTGCATCCATATGTGCTACTAATGTGTCATCATGTCCTTGCCCAACCCGTATGTCTCCTAACAGGCTTGACTGGATGGACAAGTTAGTTAAGTTACCAATGACTACTTCTATTCCAGCATTGATCAACTCCTTCTGTAGGGACTTTTCTAATCCAGCTAGTGATGCTAAACTTCTGAAATTATTCCTACTTAGCACATCAACAACTACGTTTGCCTTGAGGCGTAGGCTATCACCTTATCATTCTGCATCAGCACACAACCCAATCCTTGCTTCGATGCATCACAATAGACTACAAATTTATCATTGGGTGTCGGTACATAAAGTACTGGTGTTGAGCATATCCTTAAGCAACTGGAAACTCTCTTCACACTTATCAGTCCAGTTGAACCTTTGCTATTTCCGGGTTAGGTTGGTAAATGGAGTGGCTATCTTAGATAAGCCTTCTACGAACCTCCAATAATAACCTGCTAGCCCCAGAAAACTTCTTACTGTAGACGCGTTCTTTGGTCTTGTCCAATCTTTACAGTCTCTACCTTAGATGGGTCTACTGCAACTCCTTCCTTGGATATTATGTGCCCGAGTAACGTTACTTGCGAAAGCCAAATTTCGCACTTTTTGAACTTGGCGTAAAGTTGATGCTCCTTTAGTCGTAACAAGATCAACCTTAAATGTTCCTCATGTTCGACTTCATCCTTTGAGTACACCAAGATATCGTCGATGAACACTACGATGAATTCGTCCAAATAATCCATAAAGACCCTATTCATTAAATCCATAAACGCGGTTGGAGCGTTGGTAAGACTAAAAGACATAACTAGAAACTCGTAATGTCCATAACGAGTTCTAAAAGTCATCTTGGGATTATCCTCTTCCTATACTTTGAGCTGTGATACCCGATCCGTAGATCAATCTTTAGAAACACGGTTACCCCTCGGAGTTGATCAAACAAGTCGTCAAGTCGGGGTAGCGGGTACTTATTGTTAATTGTCACCTTATTCAGCTCGCGATAATCTATACACATTTGCATACTTCTGTCCTTCTTCTTCACAAATAGAACCAGTGCTCCCCATAGCGAATGGCTCGGTGCCCGGTACTAGTTTGATTGTGAAGTCTATCTCCAGTGTCGGCAACAATCCTGCTAGTTGCCAGGAAATACCTCTGGGAATTCCTTTACAATGTGGAAGTCTCCAACTTTTAGTGGTGTTTCCTTTACCACATCCGTAACGTTGGCTAAGAATGTGTGACATCCTTTTTCTATCATCCTCTGAGCTTTGAGAGATGAAATAAGCGGCGTATGTAGTCCTAAAACTTTTCCCATATATCATCGTTTCTGACCGTCGGGAGTATCGAACATCACTTGTTTACATCTGCTATTAATGGTTGCACCATGCCTTGCTAGCCCGTCCATGCCTAATATCGTGTCGAAGTCTTTGATTTCCAGCTCTATCAGGTCTCCTTCTACTTCTATGTCCTCGATTTTGATTGGTATGCCTCGTACTATCCGTAATGATAGGACTATTTTACCCGAAGGCAACTATGTCACAAACCTTGTTCTACAAGGTTTGTCTAATTTCACTATCATTCCTAACGAGATATACGAGTATATTGCTCCCAAATCAAATAATACAGAACATACATTATTGAGGATAAACATCTAACCTGTAACCAATTTATTGCTAGCATCAACTTCTCCTTGGGTTAAAGCAAATACCCTGGCAGGAACCATTGTATTGTCCATTTTCTCCTCTTGCTTGAGCTGGGGACACTGCCTCCTTCGGTGACCTTCCTGACCACAGTTGAAGCATCCCTTGATGTTTGCATGACATTCCCTAGGATGTTTCTTTTGGCACTTAGAGCATTGCGGATATTCTACATAACCTGACTTATTGCCTCCATTGTTTGTCCGTGCTCTTTTATCACCATTGGCTTGCTTATCATATGGATGCCTTCTCTTCTAACCATTACTATTACTATTTCTATGTTGACGGCTGTTGTTGTGGTTGTTCCAACCATTCTGAGGTTAACCCTGCTGTTTAGGCTCAGGCTTACTAGCCTTCTCCTTACTAACATTCGACTGAAGCCTTTCTACTTCTATTGTCGTTTCTAGAACATCAACATAGTTAGTATTTCTCGGGTTTGCTAGCTTAACTCCTAGCTCAATCTTTGGTCTAAGTCCTTTAACAAACTTGGTCACCCTCAAAAAGTCAGTTGGAACCATCTCTGGTGCAAACTTGGCTAAGCTGTCGAACTGCCGAGCATATTCTACTATTGTCAAGTTGCCCTGCTTCAAACTAGCAAAATCCTCAACCCTTATAGCGATGACTGCCGAGTTGCAATGCTTCTTGTGGAACAGCTCCACAAATCTTGTCCATGTCATGGTGGCGTCATCGTTAGTCTGTTGAACTAAGTCCCACCATATTCTAGCATCCTTCTTAAGCAGAGATGAAACACAGGATATGCAGTCCGCGTTGCTGAGATTCATATGCGCTAGGATCGACTCTACATTTTTGAGCCATTCTTCTGCCTCAAAGGGGTCTGTTGTCCCTTCAAATTTTGGAGTGTGTTGCTTACGAAACCGCTCATAGATTAGCTCCATGTGCTGAGCTGGGTATGGAGCATGGTTCGCCATTGCCCATCCCCCATAAGGACCTACTTGATGGGGGTACTTGAGCCATTTGCTGAGGTTGTGGTTGCGGCGGAGGCGAAGGCTGAGTCTGTTGTCTTTGTTGCTATAGTAATTCCTCCACTTGTTGTCGTAGTCCAGCAATTTCTGCGGTGTTGTCAACCGGTGGCGGCTGCAGTGCGCTTCGATTGGCGGTAGAACGCACTACCCTTCTGCGAACTGGAGGGGCTTCATTGCTCTCAGGAGCGGCGTTGGAGGCATTAGCGTTTGTGCATTCAGACCTTCTGAGCGACATCCTCAGCAAAATTCTAATAGTCAAGAAAGCATATTAGAACTTACCCTAATAGGCTCTAAGGCAAAAACTTAATCTAAGCAAACATTACTCGGACCTATTAATTATGACTTCTTATGAAAAAATTTATAAGCCTTCTTTTAATTAGGGTGTGTTTCTATACTTAGAAAAAAAATAAGCCATCTTTATTATTTTCTAAGTCTGTTTCTAATCATCCTATATGACTTAATTCTCAGGCTCGAAATTCATCGTTGTTCCAAAGTTAACCATATTGAGGGAGGGATGGGATCAGTAAAATCGTTCCCACTATTATGGCCCCCAAACTCTCAATTTAGAACTTGGTTCATTGATTCGTATCCGCCCTCACCGAACTTGGTCATTATTTATTAAATTTATTATTTATTATGATTGTAAAAGAAAATCAAACTCATACATGTCATTCAAAAATAATAATGATATTTATTTGGAAAAAAAGTTTTCACTATATATAATCATAAATGCAAAGATAATAAATAAAATAAATAACAAAAAAAATAAACTAATTTATAAATATTCTTAACTGAAAACATAAGGGCTAATACACATAATCATAACAACTATAACATAAACACTTACATTAGCAGTTAGATTCAGAGCTTGAGTGTATGTATCAAAGAGAACTTCATGTAAATGGACCGTTGCTCTGATACCAACTGTAATGATCCAACTATTTCTAAGACCTTGGACCATTAAAACTACTAGACATAGCTACTATTTCAATACAAACATAAGAAATGACATGCCATTTTTTAAAACCCAAAATATAAGAAATAACATGTCTTTATTAAAAATGTAAAATAAAATGTGATATGGTATGGGATCCCATTGTTTACAAAACATAAAACATAGCTTTAAAACCAAGTTAAAAAAAAAAAAGTTGAATGCGGAATTACAAAAGAGACATATTTCAAAAGACTAAAATAAACGTCATCCTCGATCGACATGCAGCCCATCCATTCCATTCATCCTCAACACACATGCCATGCTGCCAAGAATCCTTTCGCCTCCATAATCATTTTCCTGTATCACACTAAAATAAAGGAATGAGCCTAATGCCCAGTAAGGAAAATCTACTAAAAACAAAACATACATCGTAAACATAAGCATAAGACTACATCAAATACTATAAAAGAACATAAGACTATCTAAAGCATATATCATATATCATAAGCATACACTATAAAACATATGGCTACAAAAACATCTATTACAATGGCCATCATACATCTTGGGGCTTGCTAGCTAGGCAATCATATGCCCATAATTCTACAGGGCTAGTTATCTAAACAAGTCATATAAATTTATGGGGCTTGTTATCTAAAAAAATCATATGCCCAAGGAATATACTATTGGGACTTGTTATCTAAACAAGTTATTTGTTATCTAAAAAATTATTTGTTAACTAAACAAATTATATGCTTGTTATCTAAACAAAACATATACCCAAGAACTAAAACATATCGTACATATACATATCATAGCATAAACATATAACATAACATATCATAACATAACATAAACATAACATAACATATAAACATAACTTAACATAAACATAACATAACATATAAACATAGAAAGACAATTCAATTATCTACAACTTTCTAGAAATACTATTTTTCGAAATTCATAATATAACTGGGTAAAAAATAGGTCGGAAGTTTTAGTACCCTAAAGTTATGGGAAAATCTATTTAATTATCTAAATAACAACCTAATACACAAATTTCTTAACTAACCATAAAATAACAAACTCTAATTCCTTAATAATAATGCTTATGACAAGTATCATATTCTTATTGACTCTATCTAAACCTTAGGTTATAATAAATAATACACCTAGGACCAGCAATATTAATCAAACCTTATGTTATAATTAATATTCTTAAACTATAGGTTAAACTTATAAAATTCATAACTATTGCTATGAGTTTCCAACTAAGTCCCGGCTTGAACCAAAATCCACAAAATCTAACATACTACAAACTAATACTAACTACTACTACTATCACTATCTAGCTAGTTAAGTAAATATTCTGGGACTCTACAAATATGGAAGTGTATGTCATTGACATGCTTGTCAAATCAAAGACTGCCAATAACCATGTATCCGATTTGGAAGAATGTTTTGGAATATTAAGGAGATATGACATGAAGCTGAATCCCTAGAAATGCACTTTCGGGGTGGCATCTAGAAAGTTTCTGGTGTTCATAGTCAAGACGAGGGGAATAGAGGCGAATCCTGAAAAAAATCAGATCGTTATTAGAAATGCCTTCACCCCGATCACGAAAATAAGTTCAAAGCCTAACTGGAAGAGTGGCGGCTTTGAATCGCTTTATTTTGAAATCCACTGACAAGTGTCTTCCATTCTACAACTTCTCAGAGGAAACAAGAAATTTGAGTGGACCGAGGAGTGTGAACAAGCATTCCACAGCCTAAAAATGCATCTGGCCGAGGCCCCAGTATTATCTAAACCAAAACCTGTAGATTCCCTGTTCCATTATCTGGCCATGACAGAGAATGCAGTTAGTGACGTGTTAGTTCAAGAAGAAGACCGTGCTCAGAAACCAGTGTCTTATGTTAGCAAGAGGCTTCACAGAGCTGAGTCATGATACCCACTGATAGAGAAGCTGGCATTATGTCTGATATTGGCTTCCAGAAAGCTCCGGGCATACTTCCAGTCCCATTCTATCAACGTCTCAACTGACGAACCTTTAAGGCATGTTTTGCAAAAACCTGAAACGTCAAGACGTCTTTTAAAATGGGCCATTGAACTTAGCCAGTTCAAGATATTGTACATGCCATGGAATTCAATCAAGAGTCAGGCCCTTGCTGATTTATGGCTGAATGCACTAGTTTTCAAGACGAGCTCATGAGGGAGCCGACGCAGGAATTATGGAAAATCTTCATTGATGGATCGTCGAACGAGAACGGATCAGAAGCCGGGATAATCTTAATCTTGCCAGAGGGACATCGATTCCATACAGCTCTAAGATTAGGATTTGAGGCATCCAACAACGAAGCAGAATATGAGGCCTTACTGGCAGGGCTGAGGGTGGCATGAAAGATGAAGGCAAAATCCATCCAATGCTACAGTGATTCCCAACTCGTGGTAAATTAGGTATTGGGGGAGTATCAATCTCGAGGCATCAAGAAGGTGGCCTACCTAGCTAAGGTAAAGGGGGAACTGTCTGAATTTGAGTACAACTCTGTTGAATAGATACCTCGCTAGCTGAATTCTAACGCTGACGCTTTGGCGCGACTTGCTACCTCAAAAGAGGCTGAAACATTAAATGTAGTACCAGTGGAGTTCTTGGAGATCCCAAGTGTAAAGGGGGAAGCAACGAAGGTCAGAATGATTGACATAAGACCGACCTGGATGACTCCTATAATGGAATATCTCGCAACTGGAAAGTTACCTGATGATAGAAAAGACGCGAGAAAAATACTTTATCAAGCTCCACAGTATGTAATAGTCGATGGAACCTTATATCAGCGTGGTCATTTGCTGCCTCTCCTGCGATGTGTTCTGCCCAAGGAAGCCAAAACCATTTTGCAAGAAATACACAAAGGTTTTTGTGGAGATCATGCTGGGGGCAAAACCTAGCACAGAAGGTACTGAGACAGGGCTATTTTTGGCCCACTTTAACGAAAGAATCGATCTTGTATGTTCATAAGTGTGACAAATGCCAGTGTTTCGCCATAGTTGCCCGAGCTGCGCCAGTCGAGCTAACAATGATTTCTGCCCTGTGGCCATTTGCAGCATGGGGAATTGACATGATAGGTTCCTTACCAATGGGAAAAGGAGGAATTCGATATGCGGTGGTGAGGATCGATTACTTCACGAAATGGGTAGAAGCAGAACCTCTGCAACCATCACCTCAAAGAGCGTCCTGGATTTCGTGGTGAAGAGTATCATCTGTCGATTTGGACTCCCTAAGAAGATCGTGTCAGACAACGGGACATAGTTCGATAGTGATCTCTTCACAAACTTTTGTGAAAGATACGACATAACGAAGATTTTCTTGTTGGTATCATACCCACAAGCCAACAGGCAGGTCGTGGCTGTAAATAAGACCCTTAAGGCAAGCCTGAAGAAGATGTTAGACGAAGCTAAAGTATTATGGCCCTGAACAGCTCTCGCAAGTACTTTGGGCCTACCGAACTTCTCATAGGACCTCCACGGGGGGTACTCCTTTTTCCCTAACTTTCGGAAGTGAGGCCATGCTTCCAATTGAAGCAATAGTAACTCAAAGGCAAAGGACGTTCGATCAAGAACAGAAAAATGGGCTACTTAACGTATCTCTTGATTTGATTGAAGAAAAACGAGAGGAATCGCAATTACAGCTCGCCCATTATCAACAAAAGATTACTCGCTAATTCAATTCAAAAGTCAAGGGGCATAGACTTGGACTAGGCGGCCTAGTTCTTCGAAGGGTCTTTTTGGCGAATAAAGACCCTAAGGATGGTGTGTTGGGCTAGAACTAGGAAGGACCATACCAGATCATAGAGGTCTTACGTGAGGGAACTTTTAACATAGCTCGACTGAATAGGGAAGTAGTCCTACAGACCTGGAATGCTCTTCACTTGAAAAAGTATTATCAATAGTACTACCATCAATGTAAGGCTTGTTTATAAAAGCCATTTCAATTAAATAATAGATGGATTATTAAATAACCATTCCTTAGATTTATTATTGCGAGCTCGTGTTCTCATAATTGTAAAAGCAACTAGGAAAGTTTATACTGTTAGATTAGCTTATATAGGATCTTTATTTATTTTCATGTATATCTAATATTAAACAAATTAATACGAGATAGCCTAAAACATGTTTCTAAAATTGAATTCAAAGACAAACAAAGAATAGAATACTTACAGTATACGCAGCAGAATTAAAGAGTCATTCCTTCAGTTTCTCTAACTCTTGTATCCTCTCTATCGCAGAGAATTATCAAGAAACTGAACCGATCTTCTATTTTCTTCACAATCTTCCAATGTATCCTTAGAACCACCTATACTAGTGTGGGCAATTCTCAACACATGAGATATATATAGAGAGAAGAAGATAAAATAACAAAGAGGCTTAGAAAAGGACTTGTGTTTAGAGAGAATCTAAAACTATCAGAAAATCTGACTTGTGACTTATGTTTTGACTTCTCTCTAAGCACTCCTTTTATAGACTCAATTAGGCCATTTAATTTAATTAAAAAATCAATAAAATAATAGCCATTTTGAAGCCCTAGGTCGAAATTATCATGGGCTATAGGCCCATGAAATTTCCCATTTGATTATAAGCCCATTGGACTTAAAATCAAGGCATGTATTATTTTCTATTTATTTAATTAGTTAAATAATTTTTTAAATCATTTATCAAATTAATTATTTATAATTTGAACCTTGATTTAAATTTATTTATTAATTTAGATACCAATTTATCTTAATTAATAAATCTGCCATAATTTCTCTTTTCTTCTCAAAATTACACAACTCTGTGAAACTATCCAAAATTGACCTGGTCAACTTTGATAATTCTAATTGATAATTAAATCAATTAATTGAGACTATCTAGATGATTTTATCCAAGGTACAATGGGGACCATGGGCCTATAAAATAAAGCTCCAATAAGTTATCATAAATCTAACAAATAAATTTACTAACTTATTAATTCCTCGTGACTCCACTATAGACTCAGAATTGCACTCTTGAATTCATAGAACGCTCTATAACAAATATAGATATGCTATTAATTATTCATTGTTACAACCATAATTTTCACTCAATCCTCTATAGACGGTCTACAATGAGATTAGACTAAAATACTGTTTTACCCATCATTGTATTTTATCCTTAAAACACTTAGTTCCTTGTAAATGATATTTCAGTAAACTAATTTAATTACTGAAATGAGATCTCTATCATTTAACACCTTGAACCAAACTAAAAGGAAACCATCATTTCACTTCTTCATCAGAAGCTATAGATGTTCATATCTATGATTAACACTCCCACTCAATTATACTACCAAGTTCTCAAGATGTAAGTATGGGCTAGTCCGTAGGGTAAGCTGGTAACGAACAAGTCAAAGAACTCAAATAATACAATAAGTTAGAACACTAACCACTCATAATTGAGATTGAATTGACCTATGGTCAACTATATGATATGACTAGAATAGATAATAACGGTATGTTTACTTATCTTATCAACTGTCAATATCGGTCATGTCTGATGTAACAAATACATCTGATCTTATCTACTTTGCTAATGTTCTAGAAAGAACATAACACTATAATGTGTAAGTAGATCATATCATAGATTGGCAAGTCAGTGTAAATCCGGTGCACTAACTAATCTTAGGACTAACTTATTTTGAACATATAATCATATTTATATTCCACTGTGATTACGTCACTATAAATAATATTAGCTATATGCTCGGGATTTAATAGAAGTTTATATTAAACAAATAATCATGAAAATAAAACATGTGAGCAAAGTGATTGACCAAGTCAAAAAAATGATTTCTATTCTTTTATTGATAATAAAATGAGATTACAAAGAATTTGGGTTTTAATTAAGGCATAAAACCCCAACATATACTTCTTGGTTACTTGGGGGCACATAACCGAGGACAGTGAGTTTTTTGAAAAAATTAACCCTACTCGGATAAGATTAAAAACTTAGAAGCTGGGAAAAATTGATTATTCAACAGCTTTTTAAAGCTCGAGCTTTCAATAAAACTAGTGTGAACTAAGTTTAAATCATAAAAACCCTGCATATAACCAGGTCCGAGGCCTGATTCTCAATAGGTATAATGCTATTAAGCATATTAAAAACCCTAGATATAACCAGGTCCAAGGTCTGATTCTTAACAGGTATGATGCAAATAAGCGAGCAAAATCTTGGATACAACCAAGATTGATATAATTTATCTCGATCTAAAGTCGATCCTTAAGATTTTGAATGTGTAAAAGTCTAAGGATTCATAAACATGAAAAAATAATAAAGGAAAGACAAATAGATCACAAGTTAGATGTATATTCAAATAAGAAAAAATCTTGTCACATAGAAGAGAAAAAACCTCGAGCTAAGCTCGAAGGCAATTGTTTTAATCCCAAGGGATATTTAGAAAATGATAATTATTACAAAAGAAAATCTTAAATAAGGTCATTGGGCTTCGTCAGCTCACCCCGCTAAAGTAGCCTCCTCTTTGTCTCCCTCAGCTGCTCCGGAAGCCTCAACAGTTTCCAAGGGTTCTTGTGAAAGCCGAATCTTGAATTTAGCAAGATACGGATCCCACAGCCCAGGTTCCATGAAGGAGAAGTTCCCATCCTGGTTTAAAGCCCAACAATGGTAAATCATCTCCTCCACTGTTGATGATGATAATGCCGCTTCCTCCTTGGATTTAACTTTGGCCTCGATTAGCTTCGCTTTGAGTTCGTCATTTTCGACCTGAAGCTGTTCAGCACGACATTTCACCTCTGCGACCTGAGCCTGAGAGGCAGACAATGTGGTCTTTGAAGATTGCTCGCCTTCTTGAGAAGAGATAAGAGCAGCCTTAGCAGCATGCTCATTCTCCTGAACAACTGTCATGGCGGCTTTGGTGGCATGCTCACTCTCCTGAGCAGCATTCAGGGCAACTTTGGCAGCGGCCAGCTCGGCTCAGAGCTCTTCATTTTTTTCCTTAGCATGAGCTATGCTTCAGTATTAGGCCAGGACGAACTATAGAATAACGAAGTAAGACAATAAAAAAAAAAGAGGAAGAACACATAGTAAAGAAAAAAGAATCACATGTAGGAAAATGACTCATGGTGAGGTTCATCCCTAGCACTATGGCCCTAGACTCGAGAACATCCTCCGAGCTGTGCTCCTTTATGGCCCTTAGATCCCTAGCACTAGATTTATATGCATGGCCCACCATGTGACTCGCTGTCTCAGACACGATACCTTGAAAGGCCTCGGGGATCCTGTCTAGATCGTTTGGCTCAACTGGTATCCGGATGACAAGGGCCTCGGTTTGAATTACTTAGGGGTGTGAAGGAGGCATATGTCGAGGAGGGAGAGGAGGAACTTGTCGAACAGTGACAGTTGTCACTAGAGCTAGCTCTCGAGCAAAGCTTGCATCTTTACCCTTAGAGGGGGATTTTGTCGTATCCCCCATTTTAGGGGTGGCCTTCTTCGCCACCCTGGGCCTTTTCACGATGGGACCAGTTCCAAACCTTTTAGTCTGAAAGGCACTCCTTAAATCAGGAGCTCCTATCGATTCCATCTCTTCACCTGAAATGAAAAAAGAGGAGTTAATTCACAAGAGTAATGTTTCAAAGGTATAAAAAAGTATATATATATATAAAACAATGATCCTACCCTCTGGGCTAGGGGAGGAATCTATTACGATTAGCTCGGGTGTATGGACCGGGCTAGGCATGACCTCCAAATCTTGGATTAACGGAGGGGATGGGGGAATCTAAGGCTACAACCTCTTGGATCTTAGGGGGTTCAGGTCCCTCCTCGGGGCTAGATTCATCAACATATTGCCTGAACCCATGAGAAAATGCACCTTGGAGCAGAGAAGGCCAAGTCCTATGGTTAGTCCCATATTCTTTGAAGATAGAAGATCTAAAGTATAGCGTGTTATCAACTACAATGGTCCCTCTGGGATAGTTGTGGTCATTGCACACTACCAAATGATCCACACATTGGAGGAGGGTTACATTTAGATCTGAATCGGTGGGATGGCGACTAACGAGCTGGTTAGGATTAAAATGTATTAACTTAAAGCTGGCAGCATCCCAATCTAACTCTTTAAAGAGGCATGGGTTACCTTGGCCAGAGGGACCGGCTGCTGCCCCAGATGCAGCTTGGTCAGGATCAGGCCCCTGATTGGCTTCGGGAGCTCGTCTTTTTCGCACGAGGAGCACCGCGGTCTCTTCCTCATTAGTGTCCTCAGTAGTTGGCAAGGCCTCTTGAGAGAAGGGGAGCTCGAGGATAACCAGAAGCGGAGCTCGGGTCCTCAGAGCTAGTGTCTGACCCTCATCGATCAACTTGCATACCAACATGGTGGCATCATTCACAACCTGGCGATAATCTTTTTCTCCAGGAGGGAGATGGGACAAAGTCTCGTACTAACCCTCAAAGGTCTCAGATCATTCTATCCTCGCGAATATAGTTGCACAAGGAACAAACATAATCTGAATATATATATATATAAAAAAAATTATTTATAGTGAAAGGGATAAAAATTCATGTGCTGAGTGTACAAAGATAGAAGACTTACGAGGTCGGTTGAAGTAGCGATGTTCGCAATTTCTGAATCCATTCGACATAAAGAATGAATCTTTATAGTCATTTGGATGGTTGGGGAGCTCGATGACGGAAGCAAAGTTTGGAAATCGAGTAAGGTAGTAGAATCCATCACCTCGTCCCTTCTGGTCAGGGCTTGGTTTGAGGCAGAAGAAATATAAAATTTCTGTGGGAGTGGGGACCTCCCACTCATGCCTCAGAACAGTATTTCAGTCCCACCAGAAGTCTATATGAATTTGGGGGGAGCTGGAACGGAGCTAACTTGACGTAGTTTAAAAAATCTATGAAGTATTGGTCCAATGGAAGGAAAGCACCAGCCTTCAGGTGCTCGTCACTCCAAGACCCATAATCGTCTTGGAATGGGGCACAGCTCCACTCTCCATCAAAGGCAGGTCAGGCGAGGAGACTGTCAGCCCCTAGTTTGATGTTATGACTCAGCAAAATTTTATTTACTCTCCCTTGAGTCATAATCTTTGAGACTGTATGTTCAACCTCGAAGAAAGCATTGGGGTCGATGACGACCTCCCTCTCCACCACAGGACCAAAATGTGGGATAGGAGATTTAGAGGCGACTTGTGTGCCTTTGTCCTTATGCTGGGTAGATGAGCTCGCAACACTCTTCTTTGGAGGTGCCATAATTCAGATCGCCTGACAACAAAGCGGCCTAGTTAGTAGACGACCTAACTATAACTATGGTCATGGAGGTACGAAGGACGAAGAGGACTACTTTCAACATTTGAAAGTTTATTGTTAAAAAAAATCTCATTGGATAATGAAGAGTAAAAAAACTTTCCAAACCAGGGGATAAAATACTTATAGGAAATATGTTTGATTCTGAGAGGGTGTGGATACGGCCACGGGAAGCTCCTGGAAAGCTTCTGAAGGTCTGGGATTCGATAAAAAGTTCTTGGAATTCTAGAGAAGAAAGGAAGCTTGAGAGTTTGAAAAGGGAGATATTTTTAATACAAAGGTGGTGAAGTCTGAGGACTGATCACCTTATTTATACATAAACTACGAAAATTAATCTGGGCCATCCAATTGGGTTAGCTCAAGATCCAAGGGCCAAGATTAAATAGACCAGATGGCAGCAAAAAGTTAACAGGACAGTTATTTCAGTCCTTGAAACTCGAACGGACGCCAATTGCAGAAAGCAACGTGTCCAGTACTTAAGTAATAAGCATGCGCAATTTTATGTGACATAAGTATAAATGCCCCTACTGTGTATGTTAGAAGGTGACGACATCAAACACGAGCAGGAGCTTGGGGGAAAATGTTGTACCCTGATTTTAACACAAGTTCACTCACTCAGCTAGGGTACAACTGGCAGGTAAATACATGGAAAGATAACCAAGTAGAATATATGATTATTAACCATGTGAGCAGCTCGAGATTCATAATGGCCAGACCTAATGTTATGCATCCAGAATTAATTATGAGCTAAGAGTAAGATAGCTATCAAGCATGAGCTCGGAGTCAGATATCTGTCAAGCTTGAGCTCGTATGAGATATTCAGCTCATGAGGACCTAGATATAATGCATACTGAAGGATCTCAAGAGTTGAGGATTCTTTATACGCTCATTAATGACCAGGTTGTATCGTATTTATGTCATTTATTACCCGAGATAGCAGGAACGTATTTATTATGTTATCAAATCATATCCCAATGTAAAAGGGAATAATTTGCATTAATTATATATCATATGTATAATTGCGCGGTTTGTGGACACGGTTACCCAAACCTATCCATGGAATTCCCCTATAAATACTGGGAATATTGGACAGGAAAGGGGGCCATTATTCTGTATTACCTGAACTCTGCCAAAATAGAGAGAGAAACCGTAATAATATTGACTCGTGGACTAGGTGGATTTTAACCACTGAACCACGTATCCACCTAGTCCACGTAAAAGTTTTGTGTTTTTGAGTGAGTTCTGGTTATTTCCTTACGATTTAATATTAAGCGCTAATCTGCCCTTTTTATTTCTTAATATCTCGTTGACAAAAAACCGCATAAAAAACAAGCATATATTATCTTGTTTTTCTAAGATACTTGAGAATATTCTTTACTACGACCCTAGGACTTAATCTAGGATTGGATTGATAACGACTAACTATCCCTTCTGCATAACAAATGTCATGTCTTGTACACAACATGGCATACATTAGACTGCCTACCACAGAGGCATAAGCATATTGTCTCTGTAGCGTCCCAAAACTCCTAATAAAGATTAGTATGTTGATTAGTGTGCCAGAAGGGAATAATTGGAACTATATGATTATAATTAAATATATATGTGATTATGTGAGTTAAATGAGTTATATTATGATATGATTGTGCTTAAAGACCTGCTTTTGTTAAAAATGAGCATTTTCATAATTTTGACTGGTTGAGGGTATAAGAGTAATTTTAATGTGTTATGTGTATGCGACCACATTATTATGTGTGTATTCATGATATTCAGCAAGATTCGATCCTTTTGAGAAATTTAGTGGAAAAGTCACAATGGGGATTAATACCCGGCTCAGGGTAAGCCAAGGGGTATTTTTGTAACTTCATTTATTTTGGGAATTTGGGGAATATGAAATATTTTTGAGGAAAATATTTGTATTTGGAAGATTAGAAGATTAAATTGGGAGTTTGTTGACACAGTTTTTTGCCAACAGTGTATTTTAGAAATTATAAGGTTAATTAGTGCTTAAGCATAAACCGAAATATGAAATGAATTCACAATAACACAAATATTTTTACATGGTTCAGTGGTTAAAATCCACCTAGTCCATGAGTCTTTATTATCGTTGTTTCTCTCTCTATTTTGGCAGAGTTTCAGTATTACAGAATAATCGACCCTTTCCCTGTCTAGTATTCTCAATATTTATAGAGAAATTCCACGGACATGTTTGGGTAACCACGTGAGCCAATCACGGATTTACATATTTATTACATTTAATACAAACAATTCTCATTTATACTGGGATATGATTTGATCATAAAATAAATGGTCTCCTAATATCTGGGGCATTAAATACAACAAACTGGTCATAAATAAGCATACAAAAGTACCCGAGTCTTTGGCGATATGCGGGTACACAGTATATTTGAATTATCGCGAGTTGGATATCTCTCTAAGCTCGTACTTCGGCCGCCATTTGAATATCATGAGCTCGTGCTTCACAATCTTCATGTTTGTACCTCAGGTTAATCCCAGGACGCTTAACACCACGCGTGCCCATGTGACAACAAACATATATCATTTCCTTGGTCTTTTCTCCATATATTTATTTTCCAACTGTAGCTGAGCTGAGTGAAGGACTCGTGCTGAAATTAGGGTACAACATTTGCCCCCAAGTCCCTGCTCGTGGTTCATGTCGTCACCTTCTGACCTACGCAGTAGGGACTTTTAGACTTCTGTTGGATTAAACCGTGCCTGCCCACTACTCGAGTATTGGACACGTGGTATACCATAATTGGTGTCTTTTTGGGTTTCGAGGCATACAATAATTGTCTTGTCACCTTTTTACCGTCGTTTTGTCTTTTTAACCGTGGCCTTTGGATCTTGTACTAACCAAATCGGATGGCTCAAATAAATTTATGTCGTTTACGAATAAATAAGGTAGGAAATCTTAGGTTTCACCACCTTTCATTTGAAAATTTTCTATATTTCCTCTCTTCTGTATTTCTGAATCCTTCTTCTTTTTCAGAAAAACCCAAAAATCGTTTGTTGCATCCAGTTACTCAGGAGTCTTCCAGGAACTTTCCCCTGCAAAGTCTACTTCTTTTTATCAAAGACAATACTTTAAGTGCCTCATCTTTTGGTTTTGAAGAAATTTTTCTTTTACTGTTCTTTTTTGTTCTTCACCATGCTCACCCGCACTTCACCGTAGTCAATATTAGATTATTCCCCAAATGTTTTTAGCAAATAGGCTTCAACTTAGATTTAATGAGTAGGTCCTAAAATATCATCGGAACTACGACATTCATAAATCTGGTTAAAGTTGGGTAATCCATGGCGAATTTAGAAAATACCCATTCAGGATATAGAAGATGAAAAGTTTTTAGGGTCCAAACCAGGTTGCTTAGGGATCATGCTTCTTGGGTGGTTTTGCACTAAACCGCCTCCCAAGGAAAGTAGTGGCCTAACATTCTGACACACGGATCCCTAAATATCAGTGGTCTGTTAGGAAACCGAGGCACGTAACTTAGGGTAGTGCATGACATCACGCGATGGGGCCAAGGCTAACTCAGCTCGTATATCAAAAGTAAAACATTCCCCTATTGTTCTTTTCAAGTGAAGAGATGGAATAAACCGAAGCTCCTGACCTCCATATCGCTTTCCAGGCCGGGAAAACTGGCTCGGGCCCTGTTGTGAAGGGGCACAGATTTATGAAGAAGTCCCCTCCGGCAGCGGGAAATGTCCCAAAATCCCCTGCTAAGGGGAAAGGAACGAGCTCGAGAGCTTCGGTGTCCTCCGTCACTAAGAGGAGGATTCCTCCTCCTACTCCTCCACCTCACTTTGCGCATTCTCGGGATCAAGTTACACAAGCTGATCCTATAGCTCCCCCTGCCCCAGCTACGACCGTCCGAATACCAGTAGATCCCCATGATCTAGAGAAAATACCTGAAGCCTTTCAGGGAATCCTTTATGAGACGGTGAGCCACATGGTGGGGCAAACCTATAAGGCCAGCTCGAGGGACTTGAGGACTATCGAGGAGCGAAGCCCGGAGAATGTCCTAAAGTCAGCCTTGGGGATGAACCTTACAGTAAGTTATCCTTCCTTGGTGACATCTTTCTTTTTATCGCGTCTAAGGATATATCTGACTTGCCTTGTTATTTTCCAGTCTGCCCTGGCTCAATATCGCAGTATAGCCTGGGCTAGGGCTAGAAATGAGGAGCTCCAGGCTGAAATAAATGCCACCAAGCCTGCCCTGACAACTGCTCAAGAAGGCGAGCATGTTGCCAAAGCAGCCTTTGCGACTGCCTAAAAGAGTGAGTATGATGCCAAGTTTGCGCTCGCCTCGTCCTAGGAAAGCGAGCAGGCTGCAAAGATTTCCTTGGCTGCTCTCCAAGTTCAAGCTCCACAACTCCAGGCCAAGGTTGATGAAGCCAAAGCAAACCTACTCGAGGTTGAGGCTGCAGTCAAAGAAGAGAAGGCAGTCTCATTGTTGTCCATGGAAGATATGTTGTCCTATGGCTGGGCCTTTAACTAGGATGGGAACCTTTCTTTCATGGCTCCCGCTCTATGGGATCCGTACCTTCAAAAATTCAAGGCTCGGATCTTGCTAGAACCGTCAGAAATGGGGGATGCTTCTGCAGCGGGCGAGCAGGAAGGCGAGGAGGTTACATCCTCAGAGCAACCTAGAGGAACTCAGTGACAATTTTTTTTTGTTTTTTTGTTTTTTTTTTATATTTGTTTGAAAACAATTGTCTTTGGGCTCAGTTCGAGGTTTTTCTCCTCGGGACAATTTTATTTTCAATTTATATATCTAACTTTTTATCTATTTATCTTTCCTTTATTGTCTCTCATGTTTATGACTTCTTAGACTTGTACATTCGATATTTTAGGAATCGATTTTTAGATCGGGAGAGATATTTTGAGCTCGGTTATTCAAACTTTGTGTGTTGACCTTGGACCCAGCTATATCCGGGATTTAAAATATTTTAAACATAGTTTGTGTTAGGTTTATTGACAACTCGAGCCTTAAAAAGCCCTTGATTTTAAACAATTTTCCCAACTTTCTACATTTGTATCTGGTTGTATCTAGGGTTTTAAATGATAAAAACTGAGTTTATGGTAGGTTTATTGACATCTCGAGCTCTTAAAAAGTCATCGAATATTCAATTTTCCAAGCTTCTAAGTTTTGGACCTGGTTGTATCCAGTGTAGCTTTATACCTGGTTGTATCTAGGGGTTTAAGTAATTTAAACTTATCCAGCAATCTCATTCTGATCCACCTCAGGTTATATGCCCCCCAAGCAACCAAAATGTAGAGACTTTCCTAGTTGCTTTTACAAACATCAATACACGAGCTAAGACAACTTTAACAAGAAAAATTATTTAAAAATCCATCTGTTATTTAATGAAATGGCTTTTATAATTAAGCCTTACATGAATGACTGTACTATTGATAATACTTTTTTTAAATGCATGGTGTTCCAAGTCCGCGGGACTATCTCCCCATTCAGCCGAGCTATCTTGAAGGTTCTTTCACGCAAAACTTCCCCGATATGATATGGTCCTTCCTAGTTCGGGCCTAAAACGCTGTCCTTGGGATCCTTATTCGCCAGAAAGACCCTTCGGGGAACTAGGTCGGCTAATCCAAAACTACGTCTCTTGACTTTAGAATTAAAGTAACGAGTGATTTTTTGTTGATAATGGGCGAGCTGTAGCTGCGAATCCTCTTGTTTCTCATCACTCAGGTCGAGAGATACATTAAGTAATTCATCATTTTGTTCCTCGCTAAATGTCTTTTTCCTGTGAGTGGTTACCATAGCTTTGACTAAGAGGACGACCTCGCTTCCAAGACTTAAGGAGAAAGGAGTGTGTCCCGTGGAGGTTCTGTGAGAAGTTCGGTATGCCTAAAGTATTTGTGGGAGCTGTTATGGCAATACTCCTTTAGCCTCGTCTAACCTTTTCTTAAGGATCACCTTTAGGGTTTTGTTCACAGTCTCGACCAGCCCATTGGCCTGTGGATATGCTACTGAGGAGAAACTTTTATTAACGTCGTATTTTTCACAGAAGTTAGTGAAGAGATCACTATCGAACTGGGCCCCATTGTCCGACACAGGCTTTTTAGGAAGCCCAAACCGACATACAATATTCTATACCACAAATTCCAGGACTCTCTTTGAAGTGATGGTTGACAAAGGCTCGGCCTCTAGCCACTTCGTGAAATAGTTGATTGCCACCATCGCGTATCGAACTCCTCCCTTGCCCATTGGTAGGGACCCTATTAGGTCGATTCCCCACACCGCAAATGGCCACAGGGATGAGATCATCATTAGCTCGATTGGAGTAGCTCAGGCAACTATGGTGAAACGCTGGCATTTGATGCATTTCTGAACATACGAGATCGAGTCTTTTGTTAAAGTTGGCCAAAAATAGCCCTGGCTCAGTATTTTTAGTGCTAGGCTTTTCCCCCCAGTATGATCTCCACAAAAGCCTTCATGCACTTCTTGCAATATGTTTTTAGCTTCCTCAGGCATAACACACCATAGGACAGGCAATGAATGACCACGTTGATATAATGTACCATCCACTATCACATACCTCGAAGCTTGATAAAGTACTTTTCTTGCATCATTTCTTTCCTCAGGTAGCCTTCCCGTTGTGAGGTATTCCATTATGGGGGTCATCCAAGTTGGTCTTGTGTCGATCATCTAGACCTCTACCGTTTCGTCTATCACACTCAGACTCTCCAAGAACTCCACTGGCACTACATTCATAGTCTTAGCTTCCTTGGTGGTGGCAAGCCTTGCCAAACCGTCAGCATTAGAGTTCTGCTTGTGATGTATTTGTTCAACGGTACTGTACTCAAATTTGGCTAGCTCCCCCTTCCCCTAAGCTAGGTAAGCCACCATCTTGGTGCCTCGAGCTTGATATTCCCCCAACACCTGATTAACCACGAGCTGAAAGTCGCTATAACACTGGACGACCTTCGTTTTGAGCTCCTTCGTCACTCTCAGTCCAGCTACTAAGGCCTCATATTGATCTTCATTGTTAGATGCTTGGAATCCAAATCTCATAGCTGTATGGAATTGATGCCCTTCTGGGGAGACAAATATGATCCTAGCTCCTGATCCGTTCTCGTTTGATGATCCATCTACGAATATTTTCCATAACTCTTGCACCGGTTCCTTCAAAAGCTCCTCTTGAAATTTGGTGCATTCAGCCACAAAATCAGCAAGGGCCTGACTTTTGATTAAGGTCCGTGGTACGTACAATATCCCGAATTGGCTGAGTTCAACTGGCCATTTTAAAAACGTCCTAGCATTTCAGGTTTTTGCAATACCTACCTTAAAGGTTGCTCGGTCATGACGTTGATTGAATAGGACTGGAAATATGGTCTGAGCTTCCTGGAAGCCAATATTAGACAGAATGCTAGATTTTTTATCAATGGATATCGTGATTCAGCTCTAAGAAGTCTCTTGCTTATATAATACACTAGTTTTTTAGCGCGATCTTCTTCTCGAACTAACACAACACTGAATGCATTTTCTGTCACTGCCAAATAAAGGAACAGAGGCTCTCCAGACATAGGCTTGTACAATATTGGGGGCTCGACCAAGTGTGATTTTAGGTCAAGGAATGCCTGCTCACACTCCTCAGCCCATTCAAATTTCTTGTTTCCCCTTAGCAAGTTGTAGAATCACAAGCACTTGTCAGTGGATTTTGAAATAAAACGATTCAAAGCTGCCACCCTTCTAGTCAGGCATTGAACTTCTTTGCGCAACCTGGGCGAGGGCATTTCTAACAGTTATTTGATTTTATCAGGATTCGCCTCTATCCCCCTCGTATTGACTCTGAACCCCAGAAATTTTCCCGATGCTACTCAGAAAGTACACTTCTGGGGATTCAGCCTCATACCATACCTCCTTAAGATCTCAAAAAATTATTTCAGATTGGATACATGGTTACCGAAAATCTTGGATTTGATAAGCATATCATCGACATACACTTCCATATTCCTCCCAATTTGATCAACAAACATTTTGTTGACTAATCGCTGATAGGTAGCTCCGGCATTCTTCAGCCCGAAGGGCATGACTTTATAACAATATACATTAGTTGGGGTCATAAAGCTAGTATGTTCTTGGTCCATAGGGGTCATCGCGATCTGGTTATACCTAGAATATGCATCCATAAAGGACATGAGCTCGTGACCCGTCGTGGCATCTACCAACTGATCAATCCTTGGGAGTGGGAAGCTTGGGGCAAACTTTGTTCATGTTGGAGAAATCAATGTAGGTCCTCCATTTCCCGTTTGGCTTTGGGACCAGCACAGGATTGGCAACCCAGATCGAGTATTTTTCTTCATGAATAAACCCACACTTTAACAGTCGAGTTGCTTCTTCCTCCAGTGCTTTAGCTCAGACTATTCCCAAACGCCTCTGTTTTTGGGATTTTGCAGGCATGTTCTTGTCCAAGTTTAGAGTGTGCATGATTACACTCGGGCTTATTCCCACCATGTCATCATGTGACCAGGTGAAGACGTCCAAATTCTTTTGTAAGAAATTTATCAGCTCCCTCTTCCTTTTGTCATCAAGATTTTTCCCAATCTTAACAACTCTTGAAGCCTTTTTGGGATCTATACTTACTTCCTCGAGCTCCTCAATGGCCTGGAGCTCTAACCTGTCCTCGACCATTCGTGGATCAATGTCATCATGTGGGACGACATCGCTATCCTTTGCTTCTTGAGGTTCTTCTATCCCACAAGTGTCTTCCACTTCCTGGGACTCCTCACCTCCATCACTTATGGCCATAGCTTACTGCCCGAGTTGTGATATTCCCTTCATAGAAATGTTATAACATTCCTTGGCAGTGAGTTGATCGCCTCTGACAGTGCATATCCCCGTAGCTGAGGGGAACTTAATTGCTAGGTGGCGGATAGAGGTTATGGCTTCAAATGCCATCAACGCAGGTCGGTCCAAAATTTCATTGTACGCAGCTGGACAGTCAATCACAACAAACTCGAGTAACTTGGAGACAATTTGCGAGCCTTCTCCCAATGTTACCATTAATTCAATCGTTCCGATGGCAACCGACCCTTCACTAGAAAATTCATATAGAATCATTGAGGTCACCTTCAGTTCTGTTACAGACAACCCCATCTTTTCCAAGGTAGAACTAAAAAGCAGATTCACAGAACTCCCGTTATCCACTAGTGTCCTCTGTACTCTTTGATTGGCGAGTTGAACGGTTATGACCAAATGATCATTATTTGGGAACTGGACGTGACTAGCATCCTCTTTTGTAAATATGATTGGTTGTTTTTCCAAATGCTATTGTTTTGATAACCGCTGTTCCGGGACGAACTCCACTCCATTATGGGATTTTAGTTCATTAATGTACCTCTTTGAGGCACCTTTGCTTGTGCCGGCCAAATGCGTTCCTCTTGAAATTGTGGCTATATCTCCCCTTATTATCCGAGGAGGGTCGCCCTGATTCTCTTGAACTCCACCTTGATTCATTGGAGCTTCAGGATCTGACGAAGGGTTTTGTCCAGCAGGCTGACTAGGGACCACTCGATTTCGGGCGTATTGGGCCAAAGGTTCTGCCCTAATAAGGGTCTCGATCTCATCCTTCAGCTGTCTACACTCATCAATGTTGTGACTGATATCATTGTGAAATCGGCAGAACTTCAAAGGATCTATTTTCTCTCTTTGGTTTTTCAGTGGTGTTGGCTTCTTCCATGGAAGGCGAGTAAAATTGGCTAGGAAGATGTGCTCCCTAGTATCTGTGAGGTCGGTATAGGTTGCGTAAATAGGCTTGAATTTATCCCTGAACTTATTTTTCTTTGTTCCGCTATGGTCGCCCTCAAAATTTCCCTTCCTCTTATTATTTCCCCCTTGGTTATTCTAGGTAACGGTTTGAGCCGTAGCGGAAACATTCGCTACTACTCCAACGGGCTGAACAGTGTTATGGCTGGTTTATGTGACAGAAGTTCGCGCCTCTTCCAGGTTAACCCATCTTTGAGCTTGTGACAAGAACTCGACCACACTATTAACTCCTTTTCTCTGTAATTCTTTCCACAAATCACCTCCAACAAGGATTCCTGTCCTCATTGCCATGAGCTTGGAGCTATCTTCGGCATCTCTAGCTCGTGCAGCGACATTGGCAACTCTACTTAGATATGCCTTCAACGGTTTGCCAGGTTGTTGCTTTACATTAGCTAATGAATCAGCCTTAATCTGAACCATCTGGGAAGCCCTGAATGCTCTCTTAAAATCAGTAGAAAACTTCTTCCATGAGCTAATTGAATGCCTCTTATATTGTTTAAACCACTTCTTGGCTGGCCCGATCAGAGTTGAGGGGAATGAAATGCACCTTAGATCGGGTCCAACGTTTTGGGCCATCATCATGGTGTTAAACATCCCAAGGTGATCAGACGGATCCCCATCTCCATCAAACTTTGACAAGTGTGGCATTCTGAAGCCCACTAGATATGTGGTCGCCGCAATATTTGGAGCGAAAAACTCGAGCTCATCCTCTGAGTCACAATCGTCTTTGTCTTTTTCAGATGGAAGCTTCTTCATTTGCTCTTTCATCTGGGCTAACCTCTCAAGGGTTTGGTCCTTAGTCCCTAGGTTATTTTGGGGTTGTTCAACAACTCCCATCCTATCATACGCATTTGATGGGTTGTTGTCCCTCCAAGCTCGAGCTTGGTTTGGTGGGGCATTCCCATTATCAAGTACTATGGAAGGATCTCCTTCTTGACTAGTGTGACTAACACCCTCATCTCGAGCTGAATTTCTTCTCTGCGAATTCAGGCAATCACGCAGATCAGGTTGTGAATCGTATCGAGGGCTTTGTACCTAACTTAGGTGATTTCTTAGATCGCCCTCAGACCTACCACTTTGACGACTCTCATTCTAATAACTTCCATTTGCGAATCTTACTGCTAGCGGTTGAGGTCGAGGGTGTGGATTTTCAACACGTGTCTGTGGGACATAGGTATGGGCAGATGGAGGAGGGTTTCTCCTACTGTCTCCATAAGCAGGAATGTCCCGCGTAGGCCGAGGTGGCGTTGGATGTCTAATAGGTGACGGGGGATGCCTTATTGGGGAAACAATCCTTGTTCCATCAGGACAAAATAAATTAGCCTGCCTCTGTTTTGCCCCATTATTTCTAGCTCTCTGTGCCTAACGATTCGATCGTGATGCAAGAGGGTTAGCTGGAACATTCTGTCTCTGTGAGCCTACCCCAGCTCCTCCTCGTGGGTTTCCATGGGTATTCCCAGGTGAGTGTGAAGGAGGCACCGAACATGGGGTCGCAGTTTTAATCGATCGACCGACGTGTTGATGACCCCTATGAGGGCCACTAGGTTGAGCATTTTGGCGATCTCGCACAGTAGGCACAGAACTTAGGGTGGCAGTTCTGACTAACTGACTTAGTTTGGATCGGCTATTCATATGGGACTTATGAGACCCACTTTGCCTCTTTCTGATATTAACGTCGGTTGCGAGATGAGGTAACCGAACCAAAACCTCCTCAATTTGCTTGTTTGCCTGAGCCAAAACCTCCTAAACTATAGTTAAGTAGTCTGGGTTTGGATTCGGTGGCAATGACGCTGAACTCCCAGTATCGCCGTGACCCGCCGGTTGCTTTCCCGGACATTGCTGAACTTTAGAGCCATGCTCGTTTGAAACAGTGGTATGATGGGCCTCCTACCAACCAGGTTGTTCTATCTCATTGCCGTGCATTGAGTGAATGACCACCATGATGAGATTTGACTGGGATTTTGATGAAAGCACTAATTTTGTCCTCTCAATGAAAGCACCAAACTGTTGACGCGGTTTTTCACCAATAGTGTATTTTAGAAATTATAAGGTTGATTAGTGCTTAAGAATAAACCGAAATATGAAATGAATTCACAAGAAAACAAATCTTTTTATGTGGTTTAGTGGTTAAAATTCACCTAGTCCACGAGTCTATATAATTGTTGTTTCTCTCTCTATTTTGGCAGAGTTTCAGTATTACAGAATAATCATCCCTTTCTCTGTCTAGTATTCTCATTTATACTGGGATATGATTTGATGATAAAATAAATGGTTTCCTAATATATGGGGCATTAAATATGACAGGCTGGTCATAAATAAGCGAACAAAAGTACCCGAGTCTTTGGGGATCCGCGGGTACGTAGTATATTTGAATTATCACGAGCTGGATATCTCACTGAGCTAGTACTTCGGCCGCCATTTGAATATCATGAGCTCGTGCTTCACAACCTTCATGTATGTAGATCGGGTTAATCCTAGGACGCCTAACATGCGTGCCCATGTGAAACCGGAGCTGCTTACATGGACAATAAACATATATCATTTCCTTGGTCATTTCTCTGTATATTTATTTGCCAGCTGTACCTGAGCTGAATGAAGGACTCGTGCTGAAATTAGGGTATGACAGAGTTATAAGTATAACATGAGGTTTAGTGGGAAATTAGGATAAATGACCAAAATGCCCTTGGGGATTAATTGGAGGATTATTTAAGCTATAGGCAGAATGATCATTTGACCCATGTGATAGTTAATTTTTGGCTAAGCTTGGGAACTCAGCAATTACACACGTTCAAAGTATTTCCCCTTGGTTCTCACTTGGTGTTACCAAGAGCTTTTCAAGGACATCAACATCACACCAAGCTTTGATTTTATTTTATTTTTAGGAAAATTTGGGAGAATTGAGCATAGAGCTTAGAGCTGTAAAGATCAACATTTTCGTTAAAGTAATGATTCTTAATTTTATGTTCAAAGTGTTCATCATGTTCTTGAGGTAATTTGGGGTTCTTATCTAATTTCTGAGTTTTGATGTTGTTGAGTTGTGTTTATGGGTAGATTTAGTTTGGGGATAGGCTTAGAAATTGTTTTATCAACACTACATGTGTAATGTAGGCCGTAGTCGAGGGGTCGTTACAAAGGTGCGGTATGCATCTACTCAGCATGAGTCGTTATACTTGTTGGAAAATCAACGTGAATCAGGCTATGATTTAAAAAGCATGTCTTTGATATAAATGCCTATCTAAATATTTGTCTTACTTGATTGGGTTTTCTTGTTGGGCCTTGGCTCACGGGTGCTTTGTAGTGTAGGTAAGGGCAAAGGAAAACTGGACCATCCATGAGTTGGAGAGCTCTAGGGGCGATGCATACATACTCAACAACCATGGTCGATATACTTTTTAGGAATATGGGACATTAGCTCTATTTTGCCACTTAGGTTGGCTAGTTCTGTAATTTTGTTATACCTGTATTTTGATCTAAAACCTTTGAGATCCCTTGTAAATGTTCAAATCATTTTAATGAAAAGTTTGACTTCATTGACCAAAAAATTTAATATCAAAATCAATGTTTAACCTAAGTTACACTTTTTAAGTCCAAATGACTCACTTAACGAGTTAAACACTATTTTTAACACACGGTGTAGTGGTCCTGGATTAGTAGGTTGTTACAACTTGGTATCAGAGCTGCCAAGGTTTAATGGTTCCTGAAGATAGGTTGACTATGTTCGCTCACTGCTAAAGATAAGCTCGACTCGCAGTTTGGTAATGTGTTAAATATGTGTTCAATTGCTTAACTGGACTGTATATTCCATATATGCATTTTAGTATAGGAAGCATGGAATATACTTATAGGGCTTGGCTCTTGATTTTTGCATATGAAAGCTATTGAAATGCTTATTAGCATTATGGTTGTGTGTGTTTTCTTATTTGTTCGATTTCGGACCATGGGGTGGTTTCTGGATCCCGTTATCGTTACTTGATAAGCTGCGTTGTTAATTGTAAATATACTTTGGTAGTTATGCCATGGCGATCAAATCGACTAGACGGCACGGGGAGTGAGGCTAAAGATGATAACCAGGGTCAGTACCCTCCACTTGCCCCTCAGAATTGGCAGTAAGTGCTTGTTGAAATGCCGGAAAATTACAGAGACGGGAATAAGAGATCAGAAAATTGAGATAGCAGGTTCCAATAGGGAACGCTTCCCTGCCCATGCCACCAAATGTGGTACCAGTTTCGGGACACGCTAAAATTTGGAAACTGGTGGGAACGACTTTATGAAAGGTTAAGGAAATAACACCCTCCAACGTTTGAGGGAGGTCCATCCTTGAATTTATGATCACCTCCATCCTTGACTTTATGAGGCTGGTTGGCAATGATAGAGTGACTTGTGTCACATATATATTACGTGATGATGCCCGCATCTGGTGGGAGTTTTATCTTAGACCTGAAACGTCGTTTTATTGAGTTGGGATGAGTTCTGGGGGTTTATTCAATGAGAAGTACTATAATGATGCAGTTCAGACTATGAAGGTAGATGAGTTCACTAGGTTTGTTCAGGGCAACATGACTGTGACTGAGTATGCCATGAAGTTCAACAGGTTGGCCAAGTTTGCATCTGACTTAGTGCTAACCGATGCTTCTAGAAAATAGAGTATTGCTTGGGGACTGAACCCCATGATAGCACGGGATGTCATGATTACCTTAGTGCTTGGAGTCACTACATATGCTCAGGTAGTCACTACAGATCACCCTATCGTGACCCACCAGTCCCATACCATCAAGAATGGAGCTGATCATGCCCATCCATTGCTCAGCTCTGAATGGATCTAGGCCTCCCTCAAAGATTGGAGGATAAAACTTCAGGAATCTTTCACAGAGAAATTCCCATCTGTTCTCAACCCTAGGCTGAGCTGAAACTGATGCCATCCCTGACATAGGAAAGGAAGAGGTACCACCCAACAGACTCCGCTGTTGCTTCAAATACCTGATCTCTTCTTCCTGCCTCTGCAATCTTAATTGCAAATCTGTAAGTGTCTGCTGAACATTCAGAGATGCAGACAAAGAACTGATACCCTGGCTGTAACTCCCAACCCCTGTATCTCTCACTAGGCCTCATAATCTGCCTTGAATAAACATGCTGGTTCAATCTGCAGTCAATAACTTTACCTATTAGTTACAATAACCATATCAAGGGCTTCCTCCCATAGAATAAATCTTACCACACCACAGTCATAAACCACCTGCAGTGCTGCAAGCATGCCCATGGCATTCATACATTACCCATAATTCCTGCTCTTCCAATACTCAAACCATGCTTCAACTCCAGCATGCAATATCGCAATTATATATATATACTCACAGAGCAGGTAACCATATGATCACAGTCATATATACATATATATTCACGGAGCATATAATCATATAGTCAAGAGCAAGGCTCTATCAGAATCTCATGCTCCCTAATACAATATGCAGGTAACGCATTCACATTTTATTCAAACAACTATGCACATAGCCACAGAAATAGTTACCATTCCTTGAGTGAAGCTATCTTCAGTGATGAGTGTACATGCCCAGCTTGTCTTCAGGAACCATAAACCTTGGCTTGCTCTGATACCAAGTTGTAACGCCCCAAACTCCAGGGACCGTTACGGTGTGCCTTGTAAACAGTGCTAAACTCGCTAATCGAGTCATTTGGCCAAAATCGTGAACTAAGTATGATTAGCGATTTAGGGATTAAAAATTTTGGTTAAGATGTAACGTTTCACTAGAACGCTTAATATATACATTGGGATCCCGGAAATTAAGTTTCAGAGTTTACTACAGAAAATATTTACAACAGGCCATTCTAAGCGGCAAAACAGGGTTCAACCCTAGTTCCACTTTAAACCTCGGCCGTGGCGGACGAGCAGCTGCATATGTACACGTCATCACCTAAGCTCTCCAACTCAAGGATGGTCCAGTTTCCTCTTGCCTTTACCTGCACCACGTAGCACCCGTGAGCCGAAGCCCAGCAAGAAAACACAATATAACATGATATAATATCAACTATAACCATAGTAACCATTTGGAACCAATGATCCATCCAGATAGGTGACAGTAGCCAAAAGTCACAATAATGAGCATCGCTCCCTCTAGCCACGTAACGATAGGGTCACCATGGCTCAATTGATAAGTGTTCCTTCCATAAGATTGGTTAGGATAGGTGCATGGTGATTAGTCACCAACATAACCTTCCTCACGACTCTAGAGTCGAAACTATGGACAACGTCCCTTAGCCATGTGACAAACGGTCACCGGAGTCCTATACCTTGGCTATAGTCATCTGGTTGTAAACCAGGCAAGTGCTTATAGTTCTCATTGACCTTCCGGTCGGTCTAGCATTAATACCCCATATGAGTCATTCAATGCCGACCTTGATTAGATCCAATCTTTAATCGGCCCGGCGCTCACAACACACTGCCATTTCTGACCCTTGGGTCGATAAAACACGACCAGTGCTCAGCCTGTGGTGAACTCAACTAATAAGTCACAGCTTCACAGACGGATCTGACACCATTGTCGATTCTGACTAATAAGTCAGCGCCATACACAGGTAAGCCATGCCACTACACATATATCACATGTCCAATATCCACAAACAAGGTATTTAGCATGCTTACTAACAGATACCAGTACAATTAGGACTATGCACAACCACAGAGACTCAAGCTCTGAACAATATCATACCCAGTATACAAAGCATGTCCTAATCACATGTTTCTCATGCATCACAAGCATCATACTTAACAATCCAACATGCATCAATAGCAGCCATGCATGTCACGTTTAACAGTCAACCAACATGCATCAAGAATAGCCATGCATGTCATACTCAATAATCAACCATCATGCATCAATGATAGCCATGCATGTCACATATACACAGGGTGCAGTTTTCTTACCTCCGGTTCGAGTGAGAGTTAGAGTAAGAACGACCCCCCCCTGAGAACGATCGATCCTTAATCCTTTAACGGTCACCTAGTCATAACCAAAACAATCTCCAATAAATGAAAATTACCAAAGATAGGGTCTTAACCTAAACCCCACTCTCGGGACCTCAAAACACGCCCACACAGTGAGTAGATTCGATCCCTGGCCTTAAGGATTAAAGCCCCAAGCCAAAAGCCCTTAAAAACACCCAAAACAGGGTTCTGAAGGAACAGGGTAGCGCTACAGCGCTGCCCTTCTAGCGCCCCAGCGCTCAAGGCAGAACCACAAACCGCCCAGCCTTCCTGCAGGTAGCGCTGTAGCGCCCTATACTGGGCGCTGTAGCGCTACCTTCAGCCAGCCCATTCCCAGTTTTTCCTTCCTTCGATTTTACCATTTCTAACCCAATCCAAAATCTTCCAAACATCAAATTAACTCCCAAATACCATCTCCACATGTCCTAAGGACCACAACCCCAAGAACCCTAGCCAAAACGCCAACCAATTCCCAAGTTTCCAACCCAAAAACCAGCTGAAACTTAACTTATAAAACAGAGTAAAACCAAGAGTTCTAGTGGCTAGAAACTCACCTTAATCTTGGCAACACACCCTCTTCAATGGTGGAGCACAACCCTAGCTTGGCTAAGCTTGGTTCCTTGGCTCGATTCCTCAAACTGAGCTTGAAAATCCAAAGAGAAAAGAGGAAGAAAATCTATCGGGAGTGAAGGTGGAGAGGCTCTGTTTTTGTTACTCCTCAACAGCCTCAATGGCTAATATATATCTCTTAAGGTAAAAAGACCTAAATACCCTTAGGTCTCAAATAAATCCTTAATAGCCACCAAGGGCAAAACCGTCCTTTCGCACCTATTTCATTAATCACAATTAACACCCTCCAGTTCCCGCTATTCTCAATAACCTCAAACACCAATAATCCATATCCCATTACCCTTTAATTCCCGGTAATGCTCTAATTATTAAATTCACCCCGAGACTCACCCCGAGCCCCGAACTTATACCCGTTATGACTAGACCGAACTCTCGCATCTCATGATCGTCTCATGTCGACTAGCTCGAACCAATCCACCTTATAATGTGGCTATATTAATTAATCACAACCATGCACCCAAAATATACAATTACGCCCACAGTGGCCAAATTACCAAAATACCCTCACAATAATAAATTCTCCCATATGCATGCATCCACCATCATATAATAATATAATTCACGTAAACATGCATATAATCATTAAATACTATAATAAATCAATTATGGCCCTCTCGACCTCCTAATCAAGGTCCTAAACCTTATTAGGAAATTTGGGACATTACAGTTATCCTAAGTACACCAGGTGCAGGAGGCGCCATTTGGGAGAATGTTGTGCTAAGGCATGCTTCCTTTGCGGGGTAGTGGAACATTTACAGAGAGGCTGCCCACAACTGAAGAAAGAGGAATAGAAGAAGGGCAACAGTTTGACTCCAGGCCGAGTGTTCATGCTAACCTAGTCAGAGCCTAAGGCTAATCTCTCAGTAATGACAAGTCAGATTTCTAGCACTGGCTCTACTTATATTGTATTGATCGATTCTGGATTAGAGCGATTGATAGACTGGGTAGGCCTTGTGATTTATGTGCTATGGGGTTTGGGACCTTATTGCCTACTGGGGAATTGGTGGTTTCTAGGAGATGGATTAGATCTCTACCAATATAAATGGATAGTAGGGAGTTTTCAGTAGACCTGAATGAGCTAGCTATGGAGGAATTTGATATGATTTTTGGCATGGAATGGTTAGCCAAGTATGGGGCGACCATAGACTGTAAGAAGAGGATGGTGACCTTTCAGCCCAGAGGAGATGACCCATTTGTGTTTGTAGGTGCTATGAACAAGCCTCGTGTTCCTTTGATCTCGTCACTAAAGGCTAGAGAAGTATTGCAAGAAGATTGCATAGGATTCCTAGCTAGTGTGGTGGATACCACCAAGGATGTACTTGTTGGACCGGAGGAGACTAAATTGATCTAAGAGTTTCTAGACGTATTTCCAAAGGATCTTCTGGGGTTACCGCCGCATTGGAAAATTGAGTTTGTTATTGAGTTGGAACCAGAAATAGAACCAATATCTAGAGCACCATACAGAATGACTCCAGCATAACTGAAGGAGTTGAAGGTACAATTACAGGAGTTACTTTATTTGGGATTCATTAGACACAGCTTCCCATTGTGGGGTGCTGTAGTGTTATTTGTTAAGAAGAAGGATGGGACATTGAGAATGTGCATTAACTATAGGGAATCGAACAACCTGACTATCAAGAACAAGTATCCACTACCAAGGATCAATTATTTATTTGATTAGTTGTGAGGTAAGACGGTGTTCTCAAAGGTTGATCTTTGATTTTTTTTATCACCATCTGAGGATCAAAGAGAAGGATATCCCAAAGATAGTCATTCGCATGAGGTATGGGCATTACGAGTTTTTGGTCATGTCCTTTAGATTGAGCAATGCTCCGATATCGTTTATGGATCTGATGAACAGGGTATTCATAGATTATTTGTCCAAGTTTGTGATTGTCTTCATCAATGATATACTGATCTGCTCTCAGTCAAAAGCAAAGCACAAGCAACACCTCCGATTGGTACTACAGAGATTGAGGGAGCATAGGTTATATGACAAGTTTAAAAAGTGTGAGTTCCAGTTACCTCGGGTGACATTTCTTTGTCACATTGTCAGTAAGGATGGAATTATTGTAGATCCGACCAAGATTGAGGCAGTGAGGGATTGGCCAAGGAAAAGGAGTGCCTTAGAGATTAGGAGTTTCCTGGGTTTAGTGGAATACTATCAGTGTTTTATGGAAGGATTCTCAAATATTGCAACACCATTGACCGAGTTGACATGCAAGAACTTGAAGTTTGTTTTGTCTGGAAAATGCGAAAATAGCTTCCAAGAGTTGAAATGGCTATTGATTAGTGCTTCACTACTTAGTCTTCCATCGGATGAGGAGAAGTTTGTGGTTTATTGTGATGCATCTAGGCAAGGGTTAGGAAGTGTTCTGATGTAGGCTGGCAAGTTAATTGCCTATGCCTCAAGATAGTTGAAGGAATATGAGCAGTGGTACCCTACTCATGACCTAGAATTAGCGGCAATGGTATTCGCATGAAGGTGTGGCGACATTATCTGTATTGGGAGAAGTGCAAGATTTATACTGAACATAAAAGTTTGAAGTAATTTTTCACGCAAAAGGATCTGAAGATGCGATAGAGATGTTGGTTAGACCTGGTAAAGGATTATGATTGTGAGATTCTTTATCATCTAAGGAAAGCCAACGTAGTAGCAGATGCTCTGAGTTGGAGAGGTCCAGGACAGTTGTATAGCTTAAATCAGATATCCAGAAAATTGGTAGAGGATATGAGCAAAGCAGGAATAGAATTTATGGTGGGCCAATTAGCCAATATTACTTTACAATTTACACTCCTGGAGAGGATAAAGGAGGGTCAGCTAGGTGATTCCCAGTTATTGAGACATAGAGAGGATGTCCTAGATGGAGGAGCTAAGGACTTCACGATTTTTGGGATAGGTATGTTATGGTACATAGATTGGATTTGTGTCCCAGTGGACGTTACTATCAGACGGGAGATTCTGGATGAATATCATACCACTCTGTAATCATTACATCCAGGAACCACGAAGATTATCAGGATTTGAAATCTTTATATTGGTGGTTGGGGATGAAGAATGATGTAGTGGAATATGTGGCTAAATGCCTAACTTATCAGCAAGTGAAAGCTGAACACCAAATACTAGCAAGGTTATTACAACCATTAGGTATCCCTGAGTGGAAGTAGAAGGACATCAACATGGACTTTGTGGTTGGATTGCCTAGGATGGTGGGTCAGCAGAACTCGGTATGGGTGATCGTGGATCGATATACCAAGTCAGCTCACTTTTTACAAATAAGGATGAATTTGACTGTGAATCAGTATGCTAAGCTGTATGTGAGGGAGATTGTACATCTCCATGGGGTTCTTAAATCCATAGTTTCAGATCCGGATCCTATCTTTACTTCCAAGTTTTAGGGAAGCCTGTAGAAGGCTATGGGTACTCAGTTGAAGTTTAGCACAACTTATCATCCTTAGACACATGGGAAATCTGAGAGAATGATTCAGATACTAGAGGACCTACTTTTGGCATGGGTATTGGATTTTGAGGGGTCCTGGAGTAAGTATCTCCCCTTGATTAAGTTTTCCTACAACAACAGTTATCAGTCAACAATTGGAGTGGTTCCATATGAGATGTTGTTTGGTAGAAAGTGTAGATCACCCATTCATTGGGATGAAATGGGCAAGAAGAAATACTTGGGTCCTGAAGCAGTGCAGAGGACCAGTGAGGCCCTTGAGAAGATTAGAGTTTGAATGCTCGCCTCACAGAGTACAGAGAGAAGCTACGTTGCTCCTAAGCGTAGGAACGCGGAGTTCAAAATTGGGGACCACGTTTTTCTTCAAGTTTCACCATTGAAAGAAGTGAAATAGTTTGGGAAGAAGGGCAAGTTGAGCCCTAGGTTTGTGGAACCATTTGAGATCCTGGAAAGGATTGGGCAGGTAGCCTTGTAGCGCACCAATTTTTTTTATTTGTGTGCATTATTTTTTTATTATTAATTTTTAAGTGTTAGAATTTTATTTTTATTGTTTGATTGTTTGGTAGAAATTATGTGAATTGAAATTTTTTAATTGTTTTATTTAATGGTTTTATTTTGTGAACTTGCTTGAGCTTTGGTCGTGTGCATTTGGGTGCATGAGTAGTAGAGATAGTCTTGAGCACTTATGTGTTTGCATGTGCATGGTATGCATGGTGAGCATGCATTAGTTTCCATGCATAGTTATTTTTATTCTCCATTTATTTATTTTATTAATTAAGAAAACAGAAAAATGAGAGAAATAAAGAGAGAATATTGTAGAAGGCTTGTGTTCACACTAGTGAGAAATAGGAAACAAATGGTAAGAATAGAGTTGCCTTTTTTTTTTAGTTCCCATAATTTGGACCCAACCACAGTAAAATAGTCATAACTTTCACCGTATATGTCTGATTTAGGCAAACTTGGTATCGTTAGAAAGCTGATTAAATTATCTACAATATTTTAGAAATAGTATTTTTTTCCAAAACCGTGGTGTAACCGGGTAGAAAATGGGTCTCAAGTTACAGTATGTTTGGGTTACGAAAAACCCACTTCGAATTTTCATTCTTCTTTTTCTCTTAACCTAGCTATCACCTATAAATAGGTCCTAAAGTCTCTTTCTATCAGTTTTGAAACCCTAGTCGCCCATCTAACAAAAGAAAGAAAGAAAGGAAGAGGGGGAGAATAGGGGTCTTCGAAATCCCTAAGGTAAGCTTTGAGATTCATAGTTTTCTTCTTCTCCTCCTCCTTCTTCTTGATTCTAAGTATTTTGGGATGCAATAGTGATGATAGATTTAATTTCACAAGGACCTAGAGACGGTGTTGGATAGATAATCAACCTACACATACAAGGGTAAGATTTTGTTTTGATTTCTTATGTTTGATTGATGGAAATTAGGTTTTGGGTTGGTCTAATGGTTTGATGAACATACAAGGGTGTTGGAGCTAGCAATCAAAATGAGAGGCATTTAGATTTCAGCACTTTGGTTTACTCAAGGTGAGGAAGGACCTTGTTTTGGTGTTATATTGATCTTGGGTTCACCTATGTAAATGTTGTATTAGATGCATTAGGGTTCTTGTATGAATTGAGTTTTGTTTGTTTTGATACTTTGGTCCTTGTTTGTGATTTTGATAATATTGGTTGATGTTTTGCATAAATGTTATATTTAAATCTTTAGCTTTGAAGAGTTGTTGTTTTAGTCTAGAGGTTGTTTATTGTTATTGAATTTATCTTGATATTAGAACCATGATAATATTAGTTTTGAGGTTGTATCTTTTAGAGTTTCAAAACCCTTGTAAGAATTATGATCCTATTTGAAAAAATAATTTTTGGGTCTTGAGCATATCTAATTGGTGGAATATTTTTTCTTTTCTTCTTGATGTATTTTAGGTTCAGCCAAGCCTTATTTTAGGCCTAAGGTTCTTTTATTTTTATTTTGTTGTGTATTTGTGCATTTATAAGCATGATGAGTTTATGTATTCTATTGTGAAAGAAAAGAAGCAGGACTAGTTGTATTTTATGTTTAATGGTACATTTGGTTAAAGCTTTATATTGGAGTTTATATCTTGAAAATAGTCTAAATTATTGGTGCATGCTAATTGGATTTTTGAATGCATAGAAGCTATAGAAATATGCTGCTAGGTGGTTTGAAGATTTAATATTGGTATAAAGTTCTTTAAAATTGTTAATTGAGTTTTTTTGTATATAAAAGGTTTAGATTCTTGATGCTTGAATAGTTATGCTTCTTGGAATGCTTGAATGGTAGGAACATGTTAGGTGATAATTTAAACATGATCAAAAGTGTGTTATTTTGTAAATTATGCTTGTTGTAATTTTTCTTATTTTGATGGTGAAGATCAATCAATGATTTTAAAAATACACAAGGTATGCCCAAAATAATATTTTAGAACCTATGTAAGCAAGAGATGTTTTTTTTTCATTTTAATGAGACTTTTAACTAATTAAACACATGCAGTTTTTTTATTTATTTATTTTGTGAAATAAAATGTGATTTGTTCAATTATATGATTTTTAAAAAAATAAAAGTGTTTGCTGTAATTTTTATTTTATTGAAAGAAAATGTCTTTTTAAATGCAATATATAAGGTATATGCTCATATTTTGTAAAAGATGGCATAAAGAAACTTTTCCAACTTAATTAAAATTGTGTTATTTATGAAAATGTGATAACCTTGAGATATCATCTTTATTTTTCTACAAAGTTAAAGATGTAATTATTTTACTTATCTATTTGGCAAAGGGAGTGAGTACCAATTTGTTTTATCTGAAATAATTATGATAAATTATTTACTATTATTTAATTTTGTCAAATTAATTATTTTGTGAGGAAAAAAAATAGAAAGAGAGAACTATACTCCTGTGATTATTTTATTTAGGTTATGAATAGTAAATAGGATTAATATTTGGAAAATGACAACTAAAAATAAAATAATTCTTTTATTTATATTTTAAAGTACGATTTTAGTATAGCCTTGCAATATAAATCAAGTTGGTAAAATATTTGTTTAACAAAATCTTACGTCATTTGACCCATGTAATAGTTAATTTTTGGCTAAGTTTGGAAACTCAGCAATTACTCACGTTCAAAGCATTTCCCATTGGTTCTCACTTGGTGTTATCAAGAGATTTTCAAGGACATCAACATCACACCAAGCTTTGATTATTATTTTTTTAGGAAAATTTGGGAGAATTGAGCATAGAGGGAAAAGCTTAGAGCTGTCAAGATCAACATTATCACAAGGATTCAAAATTTCCCTAAGGTAATGATTCCTAATTTTATGTTCAAAGTGTTCATCGTGTTCTTGTGGAAAATTGGGGTTCCTAGCTAATTTTTGAGCTTTAAGGTTGTTGAGTTGTGTTTATGCGTAGATTTAGTTTGGGGATAAGCTTAGAAATTGTGTTATAGCTTCTGTTGTCTTTGGTTGTCATGAATTTGAAGTCAATTTTCGTAGTGGAGAAAGGGCTTGAGTTTAAAAGCTCAAAGATGTGATTCTTCGCATCTTTATGTTTTTGGATGTTTTAAGGATGTTTTGGTGTTGTTTAGTGCTTCTATAGGCTATTTGAGGATGAAAATTTGAGTTTGTACTGTTGAGAGTCGATTTTTGGGTCTAGAATCAGATTTGAAATGCAGGGAAAAATACAATTTATGGGTTAGCACGGTAGCGCAGCAGTGCCTGGGTGGGTTTGCCCTCAGACCTTTGTGGCGCTGCCGCCCTTTAGAGAGGGCGCTGCGGCTCAAAATGGGAAAAATCTTATAGGAAGGCTCTCGGTCAGTTGTGGCGTCGCGGCCCTTTAGAGAGGGCATCAAGGCTCAAAATGCACAAATTTTATAGAGACTTCTCGGTTTGTTGTGGAGCAGTGGTGATGCGAGGGGCGCTGTAGAGCTAATGAAGCTTTAAGGGTGCATTTGTCTAGGGTTTTGGGGAGTTAACTTGGGAGGCTCAGGGAACAATTCTGCTATCGATTTTAGTGGAATATAAGGTCCTGAGAGCTAGGGCTTAGTCTTGAAACTCATTATCGAAATTAGTTCCTAATAAACATATCATTAAAGTTATGACTAAGGTTTCTACAAGGCTCGGGAAAAGAATCACACTCAAGATCGTACTACCATTTGCACGGGACTCGAGGTAAGAAAACTGGCACATGCACCGAGTGTAGGGCTTGAGCCCTAATTATCGAACACGGGTATGACCATGCTATGAATCTATTTAAAGTTAAATGTTTGCTCTATATAAGAATATGTTGTTATAATATTCAAACCACAGTCGAGATACTTTTGAGGAATATGGGATACTATCTCGATTTTTCTTCTTAGGTCGGTTAGTTCTGTAATTTTTTTATATTTGTATTTTGATTTAAAACCTTTGGGATCACTTGTAAATATTCAAACCTTTTTAATGAAAAGTTTTACTTCATTGACCAAAATTTTTAATACTAAAATCAATGTTTATCCTGAGTTACACTTTTTGAGTCCAAATGACTCGCTTAACGAGTTAAGCACTATGTTTAACACACAGCGTAATTATCATGGATTAGTAGGGCGTTACATTCTCGTATCCTCTTCTTCTTAAATTGTCTTAGGACATTGCTCTTTAGAAACGACAATTCCATGACGGTTTGGCATATCACCTTTCTTGGAATTTTGCATACTGAATTGCTCCAGTGCCCTATCTATATTACTAGCTTGGGAGAGAGCCAAAAATTTGTTATGTCAATCCCAAATCATCTCCCAAATCTTTTCATTTGGAATTGCTCGCCTGACCATTTCTTTACTTTTGTCAATGTTCCTACGTCATTTCCAATCTGTAGAATATCATCAATGTAAAGAACCAGGAATACCACAATTTGATCTTTGATTTGTTTATAGACACAATGATCATCAACATTTTGTTCAAAACCATACGTTTTGATAGTGTCGTCAAATCTTAGATTCCAAGATCTAGAAGCTTGTTTGAGTTCATAAATGGACCTAAGAAGCTTGCAAACCTTTTTCTCTTCACTTTTTATTTCGAACCCTTCTTGTTGAGACATATAAATGGTCTCGTCAAGAAATCCATTCAGAAATGTTGTCTTAAAGTCCATTTGTCATATCTTATAATCCATGCAAGCAACTATGGATAAGAATGTGTGAATGGATTTAAGCATGGCCACAAGAGAAAAGGTTTCTTCGTAATCAACCCCTTCTCATTGAGTATAGCCCTTGGCTACAAGCCTAGCTTTGAAAGTTTCCACTTTCCCATATGTTCCTCTTTTCTTCTTGAATATCCATTTGCAACCAATAGGTTTAACATTTTTAGGAAGATTTTCAAAAGTCCAGGCGGAATTGTAATATATCGATTCCATTTCCAGGTCCATGTCATCTTGCCATTTTCTTTGTCAAAATTTTTCATTCATCTCTATATGTCAATGGATCGTCTTTGTTTATGTCAAACACAAGCATTTGAACTTCGTGCTCATATTGAGTTGGCTGCCTGAAAACCCTCCCACTATGATGAAGCTCTCTATTATTTTGAATAGAACTTGTGGCTACTTTTGGTCATTGTTCATTGAAAACAGTTGGTGATCTATTTACTTGATCTGAGACCATCTCTTCCAGTAAAACCTTACTGCAAGTCTTGTGGTTGTTAATATAGTCATATTCAAGAAAAGTAGCATTTGTTGATACAAATGTTTTATTTTCTTTAGGACTATAGAATATACCACCTTTAACCTCTTTGGAATATCCCACAAACATGCACAGTTTAGTGTGATATTCCAGCTTTCCAATATTTCCTTTCAGCACATGTGTTGGACACCCCCAAATACGAAAAATGGTGTAAACTAGGTTTAGTATCACTTCATAATTTTAACAGTGTCTTCTTGACATTGCACATTGAGTGACATAGCCCCAAAATGACAGTGGTAATGATGAATAGCTCATCATTGATCTAACCATGTCTAATAACGTCTTGTTCATTCTTTCTGAAACACCATTTTGTTGTGGCATTCCAGGTGCAGTGAGTTGGGATTGAATTTCATGCTCATGCAAGTGGTCCACAAATTCATAATTCAAGTACTCTCCTCCTCAATCAGATCGAATAACTTTCAGTGATTTACCTAATTATTTTTCATCTTCATCTTGGAATTCTTTAAACTTTCCAAAAATTTCAGATTTCTTTTGCATCAAATATAGGTAACCATATCTTGAATAATCGTCAAAGAAGGTGACGAAATATTCAAACCCTCCTCTTGCTTGCACATTAAGTGATCCACACACATCAGTGTGTACGAGATGGAGTGGTTCTATGGCTCTTGAACCTTTTGCAGAGAAAGGTCTTTTGGTCACCCTTCCTTCCAAATAAGATTCACAGACTGGAAGAGAACCAAAAATTAATTCTCTTAAAGGTCCCTCCTTTGCAAGTCAGTTAATTCTATCCAAGCCAGTATGCCCTAATCTCAAATTCCATAGATATTTTTCACTATCGGAGTCATTCTTTTGATGTTTAATAGACCTTGGGTATGTTGTATACAGATCGCTCTTTTGCCTTAAGTTTATACAGCCCATCATCGGATTTTGCATGACATATTTCAATACTAGATCTTGACATAACAATAGAATTATTATTGAAAGAATATCAAGACCTTGTTCATGCAACATGGAAATAATAAAGTTCTTAATTAATAATCACATTACTAATCATAAACTAAAAAAAATTCTAAAACGTTAGTTTTCTTGTTCTAAACAGAAATCTCAAATCTCTAAAATAAGAACAGACTAAAAATTTTAAATTGTTCATAACAAAATTAAAATTCTAAATAAAACTAAAACCTAGCTCCATCTATATCTAGCATCTGGTGCACAGTTAACCTCTTTCTGGAAATATTTTTAACCTACGATGAAGAACAAACAACAAAAAATATAATTAATGGCATGTGTGAGTACAATAATCACTAGAAAAATATATGTAAATCATATTTACCTTTGTTTCTTTTAAACGATTAGACATAGAAACTTCATCAGCTTCGTCTATAATCGAGTGCCATATATCATAGGCACTCTCAATATGTATATATTTTCCTATCATTTCGTCATGCAAGCTACAAAGCAAGCAATAATGAGCAAAATGATTGGACTTACTCCAATCACTATATTTTTCATGTTCTTCATAGCCATGTGAAAAATTTGGAATTGATGGGGGCTTTTCAACAACCACATTAATCAAGTTTTTTAGTTTTGAGAACGATCATCATTCCCGAAAACCAACAATGCATGTCATTTAAATCAAATGTGAGAATTTCGTGGAAGACATCAAGGATATGTTTAGGAGATGACATGATTGCTAAAATAAATAAATAATATCACAAAATAAATTTATCACATATTATGAATACAATGAATTTTTGGAATAGTAAATATGATGCATGAATGCAACAAATTTAAATAACACATTAATATAATTATTACTAATTTCGCGATAAATTAATTTAAAAATTAATGGACCAACCTTAGGGTAGGTAAGACTAATCTCAAATTAATTTTGAGACAATTCTCAAATCCATAAGTGAAAACATAAAATCAACTATTTTCTCTTTTGCTTTACGAACAACTGCGAGTTTGGTCAAGATTAACTAGTTTGCTCGAAAGCCTAGTTAACCTTTGTGAGTGTAACCCATTATTTTAGATTAATGACTTAACTCAAGAATGTGCCTTAGGGTCAGTCAAACTTGAAATACATCATTCAATCCTATTCTTTAAAGAAGTTAACCTTGAATAATAACACATTAAGAAAACTTCCTTAGGGGGACACAAACAAAGGTGCCTCGAGGCCAATTCTATGAAACATCGGTGTTAACTAATAATGGAGACCATAGGAGTTATTGTTATGACTCCTCCTCCCACTCACTATTTTAGAATATGTGTTTTCTCAAAACATCCTATGCTTTTTAATTAATTAAATTAATCAAATTAATTTACCAAATGATATTCTAATAATTACTAATCTCATTAAGCATTTAAACATTTAAATAAGAATTAATCAAACTACTATATAGGCATTTTAAACTATCTAGTCAATAAGTGCTCTAATTATTAAGAATATCATTTCCCTATCTAATAAAATTAATTATCAAATAGGTCTTGAAATTAACACTTACAATTTACCACTTTGTTCTAGTTTAAAGTAGATTAATTATATGATTCATTAAATGCATATTATTAAATAGGACGTTCCTAATCAAAACATGTTTCTACTTGATATGAGATGTATGCTTTAATTATATACTGTGTGGGTAATATGTATGACATGCTATAATGCATGACGATGTTATTAAACACATTTAATACATTCAAATATTTAAATAAATAAATGTGAGCTGAGTGTTTTGGGTATTTCTAGAAAAATTACAACACTTACAATAAATTACAAAATAAAATTTTAAAAAAAATCAAAGCTTCATGTAGAATCTCCATTTCCATCTTTTTTTTGTCTGCTATTATTTTTATGCCATCAAGCCAAATTTTGAATTATAAATGACTTCAATAATTTTTAAACAATCTTTTAAAATTATTGAACTTGGCTAATTAAAGCCCAATTGGTCATTTAGGTCCATTTTGAACTTGGGCCACTTAATTTAAAATTTCATTAGAATTTTAAAATTCCAATTAACAATTTGGGCCAAGCCCACAAATTCAAGGAAAATATCAGCCATTCTAGGGCTCGGGTAAGGAACCAAATGGTGATATTTTGCAATAAGGGGCTTGGATTGGTGGGGTGACTCAAGGAGCCACCTATCTCACCAAGCCACAAAGGCTACGACTTAAGGACGCTGAAGGCAAGGCGTGCAAGGACTCGGAGAGCCAGGTGTACTTGGGCGCGAGAGCCAGGCACACAGGAGGCGGGTGCTCAACGTGCATGGCGTCAAAGCCAGGCGGACAAGACTCAGGGAGCCAAGTGCGCAGGAGCTTTGGAGACAAGGCGCAGGGGCGCTGGAGACAAGGTGCAGGGGCCTGAGGATCATGTACGCAAGGGGTGCGGGGCTCAGACGCTAGGTGCGGCTGACGTGTTGGGCAGTCACAGGGCTAGGGTGCCTATTGTAACATGCCATCCTTGAGGGCATGTTACAAGCTAAGTTGGTGCTCGGTCAGATGCACACACGAGGGTGCATGCTGGTGAGCATGTTGATGCCTAGTTTGTATGGCAGTGGAATTTTCGTAAATATCTTCAATATTACCCAGAAATGGAATGGACTTAGTAGTTCCCATATTGAAGGGTCAATGAATGCAATGGTGCGATCAGAATTGGGAGACTCAGAGAATTGGCAAGCTGAGAGCCAAATATGTCTCCCAAGAAAAAAACATATATGTTTCTAGTAGAAGGCTAAAAGCTTAGAAGGCTCTTTGTAGAGGGAGCACCTAGTGTCAGCTCTCCACCACCCCCTAGCGCACATGTGCCAAGTGAGCTACTACTAGTCCGAAGGGATTGTAGGGTGGACATATGAGGGCCACGAAGGGACTCATATGTCTCCATGAGTAGGAGTACTCATGGACATTACCGAGCCGCCTCGGTAGTGCATTGAAGTGTGCTGTCAGAGGTTTATGGGTACGATTCCCTTGGCTTGCCGGTATACCACTTGCATCGAACGTGGCCCAAACCTCCGAGAGACGTCCTGGTACTCCATGGCCTCAAGTCTTGGCATAATATGGCATGGGAATTCATTCTTGGGACTTATTAGCATACATGCATTGGAGGGTGCACAATGCTTGAGAAGGATAAAGGTTCGGTGTGTGCTACTAATCTGGCAGCTAGTCTCGAGGGCCTACCAACATGAGTGAAGGTATGGTGCCTTGAGGATTGGACCATGGACGTACGGGAGTCCTTCGACCTTGATAGGAGTTATTCGAATAGTATTGAATGGGGCATGAGGAAAGGTGTTGGCACGTCACCTTGGTGTAGACTCTTGGCCACACATGTTACCTTGGCTTGCGAATGTCTGGGTAAGCATTAGTGTAATGCCCTAAAATCCCTAATGAGATTTAATGGTTGGATAAGTAGGCCGGGAGGTCCATAATTGATTTATTATGCCATTAATTGATTATGTGCATGTTTATGTGAATTATATTATAATATGATGTTAAATGCATGCATGTGGGTCCACATTTCATCATAGGGGCATTTTGGTAATTTGGCCCGTTTGAGGGCGTAATTGTCTATTTTCATGCATGTTGGTGAATCATTGATGAGGCCACATCATAATGTGGATTTTTTCGAGCCATTCGGCATGAGACAATCTTAGAGTGCAAGTTAGCGATTTGGTAATAACAGGATTAAGTTCGAGGTGAGTCTCGGGGTAATTTGGTGATTAGATCATTGCCAAAAATTAAAGGGTAATGGGATATGATTTATTGGTATTTGAGAATTTTGGGAATAACGGGAATTGGAGGGTGTTAATTATGATTAACGAAATAGGCGAGAAAGGATGATTTTGTCCTTGGAGGTTGTTTAGAGTTTTAATTAGGCTTTGGGGCAATAAGGTCTTTTCACCCTAAGTTATATATTAGCCATTGAAGGATATAGAACCTTGTCAAAAATAAAGTAAGCTTCTTCTCTCCCGTACATCATTTCCTTCTCTTTTTCCTTTGGATTTTTGAGCTTCTTTTGAGGATTCAAGATAGAGAAGTGGACCTTGAGGGCTTAGGATTGTGTTCCACCATTGAAGAGGGTTCTAAACTAAGCTTGAGGTAAGGTCATAGCCATTAAAACTCTGGTTTGCTCTATTTTTCTATTGGATTTCTACGTTTGATATTGAGAATTAATGGGAGTTTTTGGCTAGGGTTACTTGGGTTATGATGCCTAGAACATGTGTAGATGGCTTTTGGGTTCATTTGGGATGTTAAATGAGGTTTGGAAGTTGGTTTTTCAGGTTGGAAATGGTGGTGTCGAAGGATGGGAAAACCAGGGTTGAAAACCCTAGTTGTAGCACTACAGCGCCCATCACTGGGCGCTACAGCGCTAGCCAGGGGCATTCTGCTCTGCCAAGGGAGCTAGGGCGCTAGGGGGGTAGCACTAGAGCACTACTCCCCTTTTCCAGATTCCTGTTTTGGGCACTTTTGAGGGTTTTTGGCTCAAGGTTTCAATTCCTAAGGCTCGGGATCGAATCTACTCAACATTTGAGTACAATTTGGGGTCTCGGGAGTGAGGTTTAGGTCAAGAACCTTTTATGGTTCATTTTCATTAATGGGGGTTATAATTTGTTATGACTAGGTAACCGCTAAGGAATCAAAAGGTCGATCGTTCTCAAGGGTCGTTATTTTACTATTTCTCGCTCGAACCAGAGGTAAGAAAATTGCACCCCATATGTGACATGCATGGTTATTATTGAAGCATGTTGAGTGTTTAAATGTGGACATTGATTGCATATCAAATTCTTAGCAAATCTTGCTTACTTGTGAATGGCACTGACTCATTAGTCACAATCGGCAATGGTGTCAGTAGTAACTGTGAAGCTGTGACTCATTAGTCAAGTTCGGCAGTATTACTAAGCACTGGTCGTATGGTATTGACTCATAAGTCAAGAAAGGTCTTAGCGTGTTTAACGCAAGCCGAAAAGATTAGATCTAAATGACATCAGCATTGAATGACTCATCATGAGCATTAATGCCGGACCTACCTCAAGTTCGATGAAAAACAAAAGCGCTTGTCTATCCTGTGGCTAGTCACTTAGAGTCAGGGCCAGAAGATCCAGGTGACTAGATAGTCACATGGCTATGGGTGTTGAGCCCACGTTAGTGACTTACTCATCAGTCACTCATCTGGTTTACATTAGTGACCTGCTCATTAGTCACTCATCAGATTAGGGCTATAAGCGCCATTATGGTTAACAGAACCTTAAGTGTTAAATCACTCATCTGATTAGGGCTATAAGCTCAATCATGGTTAACAGAACCTCAAAGTGTTATTCACTCATCTGTTCTTGGCTATAAGCTCTATATGATTATCATGATCATCATTTGATATTATATACATGCAGTAATGAGTTTTCTTGCTGAGCCTTGGCTCACGGTTGCTATGTGGTGCAGGTAAAGGGAAAGAAAAGCTCACCCAGCCTTGAGTGGAGAGCTTAGGTGGCGAAGTGTACATATGCGATCGCTTGACCACCACGGCCAAGGAGTTTCTCAGAGGAACTAGGGGGTTAACCCTATTTTTTTCGCTTAGTTCGGCGGGTTGTAATTTTTATGCTGTAATGACCATTTTGAATTGTAAATGACTTGTAAACGTTTTTATGGGCCCATGTACAGTTTTATGTTTTAAATAAAATACATCCTATTCTTTTTATTGAGTTTTTCACCTTAGCCTATTAATAACACCTAGATGCACGGTTATAACCAAATGAATCGATTAGCGAGTTAAGCACAGTTCAAAGCTCACAGTAACGGTCTTGGAGTAACCAGGGTGTTACAACTTGGTATCATAGTGTGCCAAGGTTTATGGTTCTTGTAGACCGGCTGGGCATGTACACTCACCACTTAAGACAAGCTCGACTCATGGTTTGGTAACTATTTATGTGGTTATATATTTAACTGCTTAAATATAGTATAAAGGTTTTACCTGTCTACATGAGATACCTTGATAAGGTTGTGCCTTAACTACTGCATCATCAGCAAGAATGTGCTAATTAGTACTGATATTGCTTGAACATACTCATTAGTATTGTTCATTATGAATTATTATTTGATACATAATAAATGTTAAATGTTATAATCATGTATCCATCTATATATTTGTATAATTGTGGAATAGGTAATTATCTGTTGATCTTGGACCGTGAGGCGGCAAGATGTTTGTTATTACTGCTTAACTGGACGCATTGATTGTTTCAGCACAGTATAAGTGATAGAGTGATTCCAAGACAGACAGATTCATCAGCTGGCCAAGAAGATCAAGGCCAGAATAATAGGCAGGGTCAAGAGAATGACCAGAGTCAGATTCCACAGCCAGATCCTGAGAGCTGGCAGCAATTTTTTAATGACCTGCATGCCACAATATTGAGGCAGGAAGAAGAACTCCGCCTCCTAAGACAACAGCAGGTTCCTGCCGCGACCAGTGTACCTGAGGCACCATCTATATCGGTGCCAGTAGTTGAGCAGCTGCCTGAGGCTGGAAGTAAATGGGAGTCTTTTTATGAAAGGTTTGGGAAACAACAACCTCTAGTATTTGAGGGCAGTGCAGATCCTGCTAAAGCTGAGCAGAGGATGAGCATGATTACCACCATCCTTGATTTTATAAGGGTGACTAGTAATGAGAGGATGAGTTGTGCCACTTATATGTTTCAGGAGGATGCCCGAATTTGGTGGGAAGTTATATCCCAAACCAGAAACATCAATGCCCTGAGTTGGGAAGAGTTTCAGACTTTGTTTAATGATAAGTATTATAATGATGCCATCAGGGCTTCTAAGGCCGAGGAGTTTATCAGATTACTTCAAGGAAGTTTATCAGTGACTGAGTATGCCCTGAAGTTTGATAGATTGGCAAAGTTTTCCATGGAGCTGGTACCCACTGATGGGACCAGAAGGGAGAGGTTTCTCCAGGGGCTACAGCCTAGATTAGCCCATGATGTTCGTATCACCACTGTGGCTAGAGTTACTACTTATGCACAGGAGGTGGAGAAGACACTCACAACTGAGAGCGCAGAGAACAAGATCTGGCGGGACAATGCTGCCAGAAGGGAATAAAGGAGGACAGGTTCTCCATTTTTGGGTTCTGGTAAGGGTGGAGGCCCCAGTGATCAGAAGAGGAAGGTTCCTGATACCTTCCCCGCTCCAGGTCCTAACAAACGACCCTGTGGTATTTCAATTGGTCGTTAGGGTGGCAGTGAGGCCTGGAAGACTCACCCCGAATGCCCTAGATGCAAGAGGCACCATTTGGGAGAGTGTAGGGCAAAGGCTTGCTTTTTATGTGGAGCAGTGGGTCATTTTAAGAAAGATTTCCCTAAGGCAAGAAAGGAAGAACCCAGGAAAGCGGACAGCTCGGCCCCAGCTCGAGTCTTCGCATTGACACAAGCAGAAGCTGAGGCTTCACCCTTAGTAGTTACAGGTCAGCTTCTTAGTGCTGGAACACCTTATACTGTTTTGATTGATTCTAGTGCTACACATTCTTTTGTTGCTAGTTGAATTATTGATAGACTGTGTAGACCATGTGATTATTATGCTGTGGGGTTTGGAACCTTATTACCCACTGGGGATTTTGTGGTATCCAGGAGATGGGTCAGATCTTTGCCAGTGACAGTGGAGGGTAGAGAGTTGTCAGCGGATTTAATAGAGTTAATTATGACTGACTTTGACATGATTCTTGGTATGGACTGGTTAGTGAAGTATGGGGCAACCATTGATTGCAGAAGAAAGATGATCACCTTTGAGCTTGAAGGTGGGGATCTTTTTGTGTTTGCTGGTACTGTGCATGGACCTCACATACCTATGATTTCTGTTTTGAGGGCTAGAGACCTATTGCAAGGAGGTTGCATAGGATTCATAGCCAGTGTGGTGGATACCACTCAGGTCATGCCAGTGAGACCAGAAGAGACCAGACTAGTCTGTGAGTTTCCAGAAGATTTACCAGGGTTGCCACCACACAGAGAGATTGAGTTTGTGATAGAACTGGCACTAGGGACGGAGCCAGTGTCTAGAGCACCTTACAGAATGGCCCCAACTGAGTTGAAAGAATTGAAAGTACAGTTGCAAGAACTGTTGGAATTGGGTTTTATCAGACCTAGTTTCTCACCTTGGGGTGCGCTAGTTCTGTTTGTGAAAAAGAAGGATGGTTCTCTGAGGATGTGTATTGATTACAGAGAACTGAATAAGTTAACAATTAAGAATAAGTATCCTTTGCCAAGGATAGACGATCTATTTGATCATTTGCAAGGAAAAAAGGGTATTCTCAAAGATAGACCTTCGTTCTGGTTATCATCAGTTGAGGGTCAAGGAGGGAGACATACCAAAGACTATTTTTCACACCTGATATGGGCATTATGAGTTCTTAGTCATGTCTTTTGGATTAACTAATGCCCCAGCTGCTTTCATGGATTTGATCATCTTCATTGATTATCTGGACTAGTTTGTGATCAGCTTCATCGATGATATCCTGGTTTATTCTCAGTCAAAGTCAGAACATGAGCAACATCTGAGATTGGTTCTACAGAGACAGAGGGAGCACAGTCTATTTGCAAAGTTCAAGAAATGTGAGTTCTAGTTATCTTAGGTATCTTTCCTTGGGCATATTGTCAGTAAGGATGGGATTAAGGTAGATCCAGCCAAGATTGAGGCAGTCAGAGATTGTCCAAGGCCAAAGAATGCTTCAGAGGTTAGAAGTTTCCTTGGATTGGCAGGTTATTACATGTGTTTTGTGGAAGGGTTCTCTAAGATTGCTACTTCATTGACTGAGTTGACACGCAAGAACCAGAAGTTTTTATGGTCAAACAGGTGTGAGAACAGCTTCCAGGAAATGAAGCAGAGGTTGATTACAGCTCCAATTCTGAGTCTCCCAACAGATCAGGAGAAGTTTTTAATTTACTGCGATTCTTCACATCAAGGTTTGAGCTGTGTTCTGATGCAGTCAGGGAAGGTGATTGCTTATGCCTCACATCAGCTGAAGGAGTATGAACAGAGATATCTCACTCATGATTTGGAGTTAGCGGTTGTGGTCTTTTCTTTAAAGGTATGGAAGCATTACCTTTATGGGGAGAAGTGTGAGATCTACACTGACCACAAGAGCCTAAAATACTTCTTCACACAAAAAGACTTGAATATGCGACAAAGGCATTGGCTGGAGTTAGTAAAAGATTATGATTGTGAGATTTTGTATCATCCAGGAAAAGCCAACGTGGTAGCTGATGCTTTAAGCTGGAAGGGTCCATGACAGATTTATAGTGCGAGGCTGATAGCCAGAGAATTAGCAGATGATATGACCAGAGCTGGTATATAGTTGTTGGTGGGCTAGTTGGCCAATATTACGCTATAGTCTACGCTGTTGGAAAGAATCGAGGAGGGTCAGTTTGATGATCCACAACTGATCAAGATTAGAGAGGATGTTTTGGCTGGAGTATCCAGAGATTATACAATTTTTGATTTGGGCTTGCTAAGATACAAGGGTCGGATATGTGTTCCGTTAGACACTACTTTGAGACGGGAGATTCTGGATGAATCTCATACTACTCCTTATTCTTTGCATCCAGGCACCACAAATATATATCAGGATGTGAGATCATTGTATTGGTGGCCTAGGATGAAGAAGAATGTAGTAGAATATGCGACTAAGTGCTTGACATGTCAGCAGGTCAAGGCTGAGCATCAGAGGCCGATAGGGCTATAGCAGCCTCTGGATATCCCAGAGTGGAAATGGGAAGACATCACGATGGATTTCGTGGTGGGGTTACCCAGGACAGTTGGTCAACATGATTCAGTTTGGATTATTGTTGATCACTACACCAAGTCAGCTCACTTCTTGCCAATGAGGATTACATATGCAGTTGATCAGTATGCAGATCTCTTTGTGAGAGAAATCGTGCGCCTCCATGGAGCACCGAGGTCGATCGTGTTAGATCGAGACCCCACTTTTACTTCACGGTTCTGGGGGAGTTTAGAGAAGGCCATGGGAACACAATTTAAGTTCAGTACTGCTTATCATCCTTAGACAGATGGACAATTTGAGAGGATGATCCAGATATTGGAAGACATGCTGCAAGCATGTGTGTTGGACTTTGGTGGATCCTGGAGTAAGTATCTACCTTTGATAGAGTTTTCCTACAACAACAGTTATCAGTCTACCATTGGGGTTGCACCTTATGAGATGATGTATGGTAAGAAGTGCAGATCTCCCATTCATTGGGATGAGACAGGAGAAAGGAGATACTTGGGTCCTGAGGTAGTTCAGAGGAGCAATGATGCCATTGAGAAAATTAGAGCTCAGATGCTCGCTTCTCAAAGTAGACAGAAAGGTTATTCAGATCCCAAGCACAGGAACGTGGAGTTCCAAGTGGGAGACTATATTTTCCTTTGTGTCTTGCCATGGAAAGGGGTGAGAAGATTTAGGGAGAAGGGTAACCTGAGCCCTAGATTTGTAGGTCCATTTGAGATCCTAGAGAGGATTGGACAGGTGGCTTACAGGTTGGCCTTACCACCGGCATTGTCAGCCGTGCATAATGTGTTTCATGTTTTAGCTCTTCGGAGGTATGTATCTGATGTGACCCATGTTTTGAGTTATGAAGATCAGGAGCTTAAGGCAGATCTCTCCTACGAGGAACAGCCAGTTCAGATACTTGACAGAAAGGACAAGGTCCTCAAGAATAAAATGATACCTTTGGTTAAGGTATTATGGAGGAACAGGAAGGTCGAGGAAGCGACCTGGGACCTAGAGTTAGATATGCAGGATCAGTATCCTGAGCTGTTTAGGTAAATTTAGAGGATGAAATTTCTGTAAGGAGGGGATAGTTGTAATGCCCTAAAATCCCTAATGAGGTTTAATGGTTGGATAAGTAGGCCGGGAGGGCAATAATTGATTTATTATTCCATTAATTGATCATGTGCATGTTTATGTGAATTATATTATATTATGTTGTTAAATGCATGCATGTGGGTCCACATTTCATCATAGGGGAATTTTGGTAATTTGGCCCGTTGTGGGCGTAATTGTGTATTTTCATGCATGTTGTTGAATCATTGAGAGGCCACATCATAATGTGGATTTTTTCGAGCCATTCAGCATTAGACGATCTTTGAGTGTAAGTTAGCAGTTTGGTCATAATGGGATTAAGTTCGGAGCTCGGAGTGAGTCTCGGGGTAATTTGGTGATTAGATCATTTCCGGGAATTAAAGGATAATGGGATATGATTTATTGGTATTTGAGAATTTTGGGAATAACGGGAATTGGAAGGTGTTAATTATGATTAACGAAATAGGTGGGAAAGGATGATCTTGCCCTTGGAGGTTGTTTAGAGTTTTAATTAGACTTAGGGGCAATAAGGTCTTTTCACCCTAAGTTATATATTAGCCATCGAAGGCTGTAGAACCTTGTCAAAAATAGAGTAAGCTTCTTCTCTCCCGTACATCATTTCCTTCTCTTTTTCCTTTGGATTTTTGAGCTTCTTTTGAGGATTCAAGATAGAGAAGTGGACCTTGAGGGCTTAGGATTATGTTCCACCATTGAAGAGGGTTCTAAACTGAGCTTGAGATAAGGTTTAAGCCATTAAAACTCTGGTTTTCTCTATTTTTCTATTAGATTTCAGCTTGTATTTCTAGGTTGGATATTAAGAATTGATGGGAGTTTTTGGCTAATGTTACTTGGGTTATTATGCCTATGACATGTGTAGATGGTTTTTGGGTTCAATTGGGACTTTAAATGAGGTTTGGAAGATGGTTTTTCAGGTTGGAAATGGTGGTGTCGAAGGATGGGAAAACCAGGGTTGAAAACCCTGGTTGTAGCGCTACAGCGCTAGCCAGGGGCATTCTGCTCTGCCAAGGGCACTGGGGTGCTTTTCCAGATTCTTGTTTTGGGCACTTTTGAGGGTTTTTGGCTCGAGGTTTCAATTCCTAAGGCTCGGGATCGAATCTACTTACCGTTTGGGTACAATTTGGGGTCCTGGGAGTGAGGTTTAGGTCAAGAACCTTTTATGGTTGATTTTCATTAATGGGGGTTATAATTGGTTATGACTAGGTAACCGCTAAGGAATCAAAAGGTCGATCGTTCTTAAGGGTCGTTCTTTTACTATTTCTCGCTCAAACCAGAGGTAAGAAAATTGCACCCCATATGTGACATGCATGGTTATTATTGAGGCATATTGAGTGTTTAAATGTGGACATTGATTGCATATCAAATGCTTAGCAAATCTTGCTTACTTGTGAATGGCACTGACTAGGGCTGCACATGGGTTGGGTTGGCCGGGTTGAGGACATTTGAATGAGCCAACTCAATTACATCGGCTTAGAGAATCATAACCCATTCAAAATATTTTTATTGTATAACCCCACCCTACTATTTACATTGTGGGTTGGGTTAGGTTGGTTGGGTTATACATAATTTTAAAATATTAAAAGTTTAAAATTCCTATGAAGTTTAATTTTCAAAATCAATAATTCTTATCAGAATTTTGAAAAAATATGATCAAATTAAAACATAAAAACAAGAAAATGAAGTCTTGGTGGTTAAAATCTAACCACCCAAAACATTACAATCATCAAAACATAAGTCCTAAAGTTATTAAAATCATCCATAACATAAGTGTAACGTCCTGGATAGCCAAGACCGCTACACTATGTGTTTATAAAGGTGTGAGACTTGCTAATCAAGTCATTTAATCAAAACGTGTCATTAGTTAAAGTGTTCTAGGGCTAAAAGACATTTTGGCCTCAAAAGATACATTTTATAAATTATAAACGATTTACAGAAGGGATCCCCAAAACAATGTTTAAAAGCTGGTTTACAAAATTCAACAGTTAAAAGTAAACATTAGCCATACTAAGGCAAAATACAAGGTTCTGGTCCTCTCGTCCCTGTAATCTCCTCAACCATGGTGGTTGAGCGACCTGTCATGTACATTCACCCTGCAGAGCTCTCCAATCACGGTTGATCAATCTTTCCCTTGCCTTTACCTGCACCACGCAACACCCGTGAGCCGAGGCCCAGCAAGAAAACAACATACACAGCATAAACAATAATGACAATAAAATACTTTCATAAGCATGTTCAATCATTCAGTCCATAGCATGTAAGCATACTTCCAGGTACAAACAAACCTCATCTATACTTAGATTATTCAACAATCAACATTTATAGCCAATACAATATTCAATTTACACAATTACTAGGGCCGACACCTTAGCCGCACCCTCTGTTTAACCCACTGACTCCGGCCTACTTAAACCGAGCTCAGTGCATAATAAGCTGTCCTCGGATACCAGTGTCCGAGTCTCGCCATTTGCGCAAGTTAACCGTGGCACGCTTATGCCGTTGGTTTACAATTTACATGGCATAATACCATTCTCTCAATCATATATATATCAGGGAGCCCTTAGTCCCATTCAATTATTCAACCGGGTATAGTTTTCTTACCTTTGGCTTTCAAACGAGCTAGTTATAAGCGATGCTCCTTGAGCGCGATCCGATCCCCGAGCCCTAGCTTAGCACCTTGTCACAACCAAGATAAAGGATACCATTAACAATCTTAAATGAGCTTCTAGAAAAAGTTCTAGTCCCCGGAACATTGAACTTCACCAAATATGGTAAAAGATTCAATCCCGAGCACCCTAGGTTAAATTCCCAAGCCTAAAATCTCAAAATCCCAAAATCCCTTAAGGGCCCCGGCATAGACCACTCATGCCACGGCATGGCCCCAATCAGAAACCTCCAAAGGCCCAAAAATAGGTAAGGGTCGCTGTCCTACATGGACCATGACGCGGCCCGCCCTCCTTCCTCAGCACAACTTAGCTTCCAAGGGTCGCGGCTCACCAAGAACCATGCCGCGACCCGACCCTTCGAACCCAGAAAAATCCACCATTTTCAATCTCTAAACCTCACCTTAAGCCATCCCAAAGCTCCCAACTCAAAACCAATTAATAACAACATCATTAGAATGATTTAAACAACATTATTCCACTAAAAATCCAGCCTAACACTCACCAGAATCCCAATTCCAATTTCTTAGATTTCCAACCCAAAACTCAAAACCAGCCATGGAATTTCTAAAATTTGACCATCAAACCTTAAATTGAAACTTACCTTAGCTGCAGTATCACCTCTCCACGAGTTTCTCTGACCTAGCTTCAAAGTTCCAGCCTTAAATTCAACCTTAAATGCCAAAACCACAAATATTCGAAACTCAGCCATTTTTCTTAAAGTTCCTAACCACAGAACAAAAATCAATGCTTACCTTGGCTCTAATTCAGACCTTGATCAGTTCTTGAGCTAATCCTCTAGCTTATCTCCTTCAATTCCCAGAAATTAGCTGGTTTCCCTTTACAAAATCATAGTTTTTCTTCCTTAAGAGAGAGAAAAGAGAGAGAGAAGGTTGAGAGGTCGGTTTACATTTTCTGTCTAGTATTTTCTAAGTCTTTCCAAGTATATCCTTAGGTTGTTAGACTAATCCCAAAGCTCGGGGTACCGGAAACGTCCCCGAGGGAAAAATAGTAAAATTCCCCAATACTCCCGCCTAAACATTCTAACCTCAAATATATCTCCATATATTTATTTTCATTACCCGACAGTCCAAATCACTACCCGATACCTAGAATACCCCTGACTTGTCCAAAGTCAAGCATTAAGCCCCGTTGTGAATTTCCTGCTATCTAGCTCCCTAGGATCGCCCCAAGTCACCGCCTGCATATTTATCCACATAATAATGTGGTTCTCACATATTTCACATATATATATATATCTACCTATCCACATAATAATGTAGTCTCAACAATTTATCACACACAATTACGTTTATGCCCTAACGGGTCAAAATTATGATTAAGCCCTTACCAGTCGAACAAGGCCTGCATGCCTACCCGATACTCATAAACATGCATTCTCACACTATTGATTCACATAACCTTCCAATTATGCCCTCCCGGCATACTAATCAAGGTCCTTAAGCCTTATTAGTAATTTTTGGGTCGTTACAACTATCCCATCCTTGTAATAATTTTGTCCTCGAAATTTATTTGAACACATCAGACTGTAAACCTCATACCTTTGACTATAATTTCTTTTTTCCAAGGTCTAACGCCTTCACTCTTAATCTTCAATAATACTCATGCGTGAGTACAATCTTGTTCCACAAGATCTTGTCTGATAACTACACTTTCTTTAACTTTTACTTGCATATCAAACCTGCTAAAACTCCAGAGTCTGTTAGTTCACAACAATTACTTCATTGATTTATTCTCAATACCATAAATACTTATGAATCATCACCCTTACCAAGGTGAGAACAGCTTATAGGCCCTCAGCCCAATCCTTAGTACGACCTTAGAATTCTTGTCGAATCGGGGGTCAGAACTCCTCCTTTCTTTCCCAAACTATCATACTCTTCCTTGCTGCATCACTTGGAGAGATATAAATCTCTCATCCTGGAACTCCATACTCCGAAGTCAACAATTTACAAGTTCCCATATATTTTTAGATAGGCAGACATTCTCGCCTTAAGAATTCCAACATCCTCTGAGGCAATACTGATTCATAGTATCCACTCTCTCAATTCTTTACTTCGCATGGTACTCCTTGCTTTTTATCTTACCAAATCTTAAGCCGTGTCACCCTTGCTGTACTCCAGCATTCATCACTGTGACTATCTTCTCAAGTACTACATTGTCCTTAGTGTCTTAAGTGTTCACACACTTAGCATCTAATTCTTTAATATAGTTGTTAAGCCCTCAGATTGCTATCCTATTTGCAACCAATCAGTAATTTCAAATTCCCACTCGGTTTTCCTCGTTCTTTGATCCCTTTCCAAAACTTGGAAAACTATAGGGTCTCAACTTAGCATTAGCAATGCTCTACTCCATAATTAATTTATACAAACCAAATTATGTTAATTCATTCAACTGAGTTACAACCTTTCCCCTGTTCAGTCCCCTTATTTGTAGCTCAATGTGGTCCATTCCTATAATCCACCTTCATATCAGTTTACCTCCCAATATTCAAGTACACCAGATTCTATCATCCGCTAAAACCTCCCGGTACAACAAAACCCTAGGAGGTGGAACGACTCCCACTTATAATTCTCATCTCCACACCAAACTCTCATTGGACCATTCATCCGATTCTTGTACCATATCCTGTATTATACTCATAGGGTTCTTCCCCGTTTCCACAAAACCATCACTCTGGATTCCATTGTCCAAAGGAATACGTACTTGTTCATCACCACACACTAATATTATACCAATCTTAATCGTTACCTTATCTAGTCCATCATCATCTATAGCATTCTTTTTAACTAATATACACCACCCAAATAAGAGATCCGCCTCCAATCAAACCTTTCCCCTCGTACAGTCGAGGGCTTCTAACATCAACCATCCATCTATTGCGCTCCACTAAATTTTAGTCTCAAGATTATCTTTCTTACCAATGACCAAACACTCAAGCACCTTATGATATGCATAAACTACCAACTTAACGTTCCATGTATATCAACCATGTTCCCATTCTATACCCAACCATAACACGTGTATCCCTGCGTCATCAAGTGTTAACCACTTCTTACCCTGTCTTCTGAACTCTCTGATTTGACACTATCCATTCAGTCTAACTTCAAGTTTTATTGTTCCTCCAATCTTTGATGTAGCTGTCTACAAAGATACCTATGTTGTAGATGACGCACTTGCCAGTCTTGTTGTACTTCCTGTTCTTCAAACGTTCTTCAGTAGCTTATTTGTGGCTTCAGATCAAATCTCCTCATACCTGTCTCTTCTTCTTGCAGCATCTTTTCTTGTAGCACTATTCTGAATACCCTTGGCAAAACCAATCTGACACTTCCTGGAACCTTACCTGTGACCCTGCTTCCTTAGTACTAACGTCATTAGCATAGTAGATATTCGCTTTCCACTTCTGTCTGGGAGTAGTCCAGCATACTGCTCGTGAACCTGAAGGGGACTTGTCCATACCGTTCTTATATTTTCTACTTGATGAACTTACCTGTGTTGCTGTAGCTTGAACCAATTTAGAACCTTTGTTACCAACTCCTCACACCCTACTCGGTACAAGTAAAAATTCATGAAATGTCTCTTTCCTTGATCTCCAGCTGGTAATAACCAGGTCGTAGATCAACTCTTGGAGACATTATCCCGTCTTGTACCCGACATCAAAACTTTTCGTCCTTGACCAATGTCGCCAACAACTCCCACAATACCATGCTCTATATGATTCCAGGTCAAACTTCTTCGACTGCTTCAGTAATTCTTCCTTTCAAGCTATTACCATCTTCCGTAATGTCTCTAATACCAAACATGTTCGTAGTCCAGTCCTGAAGCGTACCCAATCCTTCCTTGTACCCATCTGAATTCCCATTGGCCGGCTTAGTTTCCATTCGGTCAAATTAATATTCTCTGAGTGATATCCCCTACAATCCATGGTTGTCTCTTAACAGATTCACTCTCATTCTGACTCATGTTAAGGCTTCCATATGACGAGCTATATTGTTCTCACTACGAACCTCTTGATTACTTGTATCCCAATTCATCTGCCAGAAGCTTCTAATTCCTCCTCAATAAATACTACTATCTTCAGCCTCTCGTACAGTACCCTTGAGGCATGTTCTCCATGTCTGAATCTTTCTTAGGACATTCTCAACACTGAATTCTTCCAGCTCGTTACATAACTAAAACATAAACTATCTGGTGAACTAATCATCATCGAGGAGCCAGCCTCGAATTTCGAGTGTAACAAGGTATTTCTAGTCTTATGTTCCCTAATCATGGGGAATCCATTCTAACATATCAAATCATCTCATGTAGAAGTCGTGCTCTCACCTGACATCCTTTTAGGTGGTGTACTCTGCCTCAGGTGCATACCAGATAACCTCACTAGTTCCCATCACCATCCTGACAACTACCTTTACAATCAGATCCCCTTCCTATCAAAACTAGGTGCCATAGCACTGTCTGGGGTCCCTCTACCTCGGTAACCGAGAACCTACCCTTACTAAATTCTACCAATAGAAGTACCATCTTTTGCATCTCTTGCCCTACAGCATTCATGCTCCCTATACCTCATTCCACAGATCTCAAATAACATGGCCCTCTCTGCTACTCAATTACAACCGAAGATCTAATACATTGGAACGGCCTTATAGCCGTAGACCATTCCAGAACTTAACCTTACATGGGTCATCATTTCCCAGCTACCATCGCATGTATAAATTTCCAAAATGAAGTATCCAACTCCTAACGCTCATTAACACATGTTGTCGTTGTCTTATCATTTCAAATCAAACTCATAGATTTATTAATTCCCGCAGCTCAGACTATGTCCTTATAACTTCTTTTATCTAATCCCCATTTGAGTTCCTTCCAATCCGTCACGCCAATATCTTGATTTGAATACCATTCCTGGCATCCTTGGGCCACGAATACTTAGCACAACCCCTTAGTTATGACCTCTCACCTTTATATAATCAAGAATGGAATTAGCTTTGCCCATCACTGGCCAATCCTAAAGCAAACCCAACTTTACTCCTCAAACCAGAGAATAACACCCTTTTAGGCCTTCCATTTAATACTTTTTATATGTCTATATCCTCACGTTAAACCAACTCTGGTAATCCTTTTATCAAACTATGCAAAGTAGTTCTTTTCCCTGAAGAGTCTGCCATTCACCCATCTAGTCTCTACTATAAGACCTAACAGCTTACTCACATATTAATGAACATTTGTTGCGACTTACGGGGGAAGATGGAGGTTTCCAACCCCGATTATCATCCGTAACCCCCTACAATACAATTCTAAGCCCACTTGACCATTTGAGGTACAAACAACTTGAATTCGTCTGCCGCTGCTGACTAAACTCTTCAGCCGTGAGGTTCACACTCCAAACCAATCCACAACCAGGTCCAAATAATCACCATATTCATGCATACATGAAGCATAATCCACAACTCTACGGACCTAGCTACCAAATTTATTATTACCATATATATCCACACTCTATCATGCTTCCTACAAGCCAATACACAAATATAACATATAAATCCAATCCAGTCAGTTAACCATATACAATCAATATACAAACCTCTGCCCAAATATTCATTCACATGCAATGGCAATGCTAATCAGCACGCCTCAATCTCATCACACAATAGTCAAGGGTCAGGCCCTATCAGTATCTCATGCTTCCAATTAATCCAATAAACAACAACATTCATAACTCATTTCAGGCACATAAGCACATAAATACATATACACATTATCGAACCCTGATTTGAGCTTGTCTCTAGTAGCGAATGTACATGTCCAGCCTGTCTTCAGGAACCTATAAACCTATGACGCTCTGATACCAAGTTGTAACGTCCTGGATAGCCAAGACCGCTACACTATGTGTTTATAAAGGTGTGAGACTTGCTAATCAAGTCATTTAATCAAAACTTGTCATTAGTTAAAGTGTTCTAGGGCTAAAAGACATTTTGGCCTCAAAAGATACATTTTATAAATTATAAACGATTTACAAAAGGGATCCCCAAAACAATGTTTAAAAGCTGGTTTACAAAATTCAACAGTTAAAAGTAAACATTAGCCATACTAAGGAAAAATACAAGGTTCTGGTCCTCTCGTCCCTGTAATCTCCTAAACCATGGTAGTTGAGCGGCCTGTCATGTACATTCACCCTGCAGAGCTCTCCAATCACGGTTGATCAATCTTGCCCTTGCCTTTACCTGCACCACGCAGCACCCGTGAGCCGAGGCCCAGCAAGAAAACAACATACACAGCATAAACAATAATGACAATCAAATACTTTCATAAGCATGTTCAATCATTCAGTCCATAGCATGTAAGCATACTTCCAGGTACAAACAAACCTCATCTATACTTAGATTATTCAACAATCTCAACAATCAACATTTATAGCCAACACAATATTCAATTTACATAATTACTAGGGCTGACACCTTAGCCGCACCCTCTGTTTAACCCACTGACTCCAGCCTGCTTAAACCGAGCTCAGTGCATAATAAGCTGTCCTCGGATACCAGTGTCCGAGTCGCGCCATTTGCGCAAGTTAACCATGGCACGCTTAGGCCGTTGGTTTACAATTTACATGGCATAATACCATTCTCTCAATCATATATATATCAGGGAGCCCTTAGTCCCATTCAATTATTCAACCGGGTATAGTTTTCTTACCTTTGGCTTTCAAATGAGCTAGTTATAAGCGATGCTCCTTGAGCGCGATCCGATCCCCGAGCCCTAGCTTAGCACCTTGTCACAACCAAGATAAAGGATACCATTAACAATCTTAAATGAGCTTCTAGACAAAGTTCTAGTCCCCGGAACATTGAACTCCACCAAATATGGTAAAAGATTCAATCCCGAGCACCCTAGTTTAAATTCCCAAGCCTAAAATCTCAAAATCCCAAAATCCCTTAAGGGCGCCGGCATAGGCCACTCATGGCACGGCATGGCCCCAATCAGAAACCTCCAAAGGCCCAAAAACAGGTAAGGGCCGCGGTCCTACATGGACCATGCCGCGGCCCGCCCTCCTTCCTCAGCACAACGTAGCTTCCAAGGGTCGCGGCTCACCAAGAACCATGCCGTGGCCCGACCCTTCGAACCCAAAAAAATCCACCATTTTCAATCTCTAAACCTCACCTTAAGCCATCGCAAAGCTCCCAACTCAAAACCAATTAATAACAACATCATTAGAATGATTTAAACAACATTATTCCACTAAAAATCCAGCCTAACACTCACCAGAATCCCAATTCCAATGTCTTAGATTTCCAACCCAAAACTCAAAACCAGCCATGGAATTTCTAAAATTTGACCATCAAACCTTAAATTGAAACTTACCTTAGCTGCAGTATCACCTCTCCACGAGTTTCTCTGACCTAGCTTCAAAGTTCCAGCCTTAAATTCAACCTTAAATGCCAAAACCACAAATATTCAAAACTCAGCCATTTTTCTTAAAGTTCCTAACCACAGAACAAAAATCAATGCTTACCTTGGCTCTAATTCAGTCCTTGATCAGTTCTTGAGCTAATCCTCTAGCTTATCCCCTTCAATTCCCAGAAATTAGTTGGTTTCCCTTTACAAAATCATAGTTTTTCTTCCTTAAGAGAGAGAAGGCTGAGAGGTCGGTTTACATTTTCTTTCTAGTATTTTCTAAGTCTTTCCAAGTATATCCTTAGGTTGTTAGACTAATCCCAAAGCTCGAGGTACCGGAAACGTCCCCGAAGGCAAAATAGTAAAATTCCCCAATACTCCCGCCTAAACATTCTAACCTCAAATATATCTCCATATATTTATTTTCATTACCCGACAGTCCAAATCACTACCCAATACCTAGAATACCCCTTACTTGTCCAAAGTCAAGCATTAAGCCCCGTTGTGACTTTCCTGCTATCTAGCTCCCTAGGATCGCCCCAAGTCACCTGCTGCATATTTATCCACATAATAATGTGGTTCTCACATATTTCACATATATATATATATCTACCTATCCACGTAATAATGTGGTCTCAACAATTTATCACACACAATTACGTTTATGCCCTAACGAGCCAAAATTACGATTAAGCCCTTACCAGCCGAACAGGGCCTGCATGCTGACCCGATACTCATAAACATGCATTCTCACACTATTGATTCACATAACCTCCAATTATGCCCTCCCGACATACTAATCAAGGTCCTTAAGCCTTATTAGTAATTTTTGGGTCGTTACAATAAGTCCAAAAAAGTTCAACCAAAATAAAAAAAAAAATGAATCCATCAATCAACAATAATAGTCTTGGTCTTCTCCTTTGATGTTGCCTTGGCCTTGGGTTTGTTTTCTTCTACATTAAAAAAACATAAGTTAAATAATTTATTGAAAAATAAATAAGCATAAAACAAAGAACACTATTCTCAAAAGAATCTATTTAGTTTATTTACCTTCTTTAAGAAACACATAAGATTGTATTTTATCCAAATACTCCATTGATTGAATCCCTTCATGACTTCCCTTCAACCAACTTTGAGTGCATACTAGTGCCTCCACCATTTTTGGACTCAAAGAACTCCTAAATGAGTCCAAAATACATCCACTAGTACTAAACGCAGATTCAGAAGCTACAGTAGACACAGGGATAGCAAGAACATCTTTAGCAATCATAGGTAAAATCTTATACCTATTAGAATTATACTTCCACCAAAGTAGGATATCAAATGAGGAAGTCATTGGATTGACTGGTTCTTCAACCAAGTATCTGTCAACATCATTCATTTTCTCAGTCACAAAAATTTGTTGTTGTTGCAAATAATTTTCCAATAATCTCCTCCTATGAGTTTCTTCTCCATCACTCTTTGGTGGTGAGTCACTTTTGCTAACCTGAAAAAGAAATACAAACAACAACTCAACAAACAATAACATATTAAAACCAATGAAAAAAAAATCAACAACTAACCTTATCACCATCACTCTCATCCTCAACATTATAACAATTGTACAATCATTGAAGGATTTGTTCCACCTTGACAACAATCTTAGCAACGATTTCAACATCATAAACAGTCTCAAAACAATATTTCAAATACTTCAACTTATACCTTGGATCAAGCACAACAGCCAAAAACAACAAAGGATTGATGTTCTCTTAATTGCCTCAATATTTGTCATATTTCTTTTTCATACTAGCAGCCATGGTCGATAACAAAGGATCACTACTAGCAGCCAAATCACTCAATTGAGTGTGAGTCTCACAAATCTCATGGTAGAAGTTGTTGGAAGTTACATGCAAGGTGCCACTAAATTTTAGAGTAACTTCATAAAAAGTGGAAAGAAATTTAACAAAAATCATAGCACTCTCCCAATCACTAGAACTAGGTGGTTCAATCCTTTTCTTCCCATTAACCCTCCTCTTTACATAACCAACAGCTACATCATTAGTTGATGCATTATCAATAGTCACAGCAAAGATCTTTTCTACTCCCCAACCAAGCAAACAAGCTTCTATCACCTTACCAATAGTTTCACCCTTCTGATTAGAAATTTGACAAAAATTTATAATTCTTTTTTGCAAATGCCAATCACTATCAACAGTGTGCAATGACACATATAAGCCATTTGGGTGGAAGATGTCCAATAATCAGTTGTTAAACATAATCTTTGCCCAACCTTGGTTAACTCCTTCTTCAACTTAACCCTCTCATCACAAAACAACCGGTATATATCCCTAGTAGCAGTCATTCTACTAGGGACAAGAAACTTGGGTTGCAATTCTTGAACAAACTCCCTAAAACCTTTACCTTCTACAACATTAAAGGCTTGCTCATCCTTCACCACAAACCAAGCTAAGGCTTTTTGACATCTCTCCTTATTAAATGTCATGGCCAACAAATTTCCCTCTCCATCATTAGCACTTTGCAATGAAAGCAATTTTTGTTTGTTATCAGCTACCCTATATGGATACTTCTTGCATTGGTTGTTTAAATGGACCCACAAACTACTTGTCCCAACTCTCCTATTATCACAAGCATAATCTTTCCCACAATAATTACAAGTGCATCTAGGGTCTTTAGGATTCCTGTCCTTCACTTTTGTAAAGTGATTCCAAACAGTAGAGTTCCTAGTTGGCTTTTTCCTAGATTTGGTTGGTTCATCATTGCCTTCTTTTTTGGGTGACTTAAGCTCAATAGGAGTTGTGTTTGTGGTGGTGTTTGGGGTAGTGTTTGTGGTATCAAGCACTTCACCTAATTGGGTGGAAGTTGGGGTAAGAAACTTATCCATCATTCCTATACATGTAAAAAAATGCAAGCAATTATCAATTATAATTTACCACATGCAGCACATAAAAACAAATCACTAAGCAATATCATAATGAAATCAATCATAATTAAAAATAAAATAACAGCTAAACAAAACCTTTATGATACCAGTCAACAACCTTGTTGTGCGTGGCTTTGTTATACCCTGAAAGGACATAAAACTTTTTGATAGACCAGATCAACTATTTGTTGCAAGTCTAGAGCATACTTCTATAGATCTGCCTCTTACATCTAGTTTCCAACCCATACAGTTAAGGTTATGGATTTAAAATAGCATACTAATAGTCTAATACCCATTCTATTAAATAAAATAAACTGAGCAAGCATAATTAAAGCAATTCTAATCAAACAAAAACAACATATATATATATATATGTATGTATATTATGCTCAAGAGGGAAGGAAACTTACAGTGAGTTCTTTGAGGCTGAGCAACCGAAGAGAAAAGTTGCAGAAGAGAAGCAACCTGCAATGAGTGAGATGGAGGACATATTAGTCTCTTGTACAATAATATTGTAAAATTCCAGAAAGAAACATTAAATACAATTGACATCAGAACAACATCTTACCTCTAAAATAATATAAACCAATAATAAATATGAAAAATCGGCATAAATATAAAAAAAATCAACATAACACATAACGAAAATTAAAAAATCAGCAAACATAATATATATATATATTTATATATATTATCTCATACAAAATTGGCAATCCAACACATATTATATTTCCAAATAATATAATTATCTCAACCAAATTTATAATTTATCTCATAAAAAATATATAAAAAAAATTAAAAAAACAGCAAACACAATATCATATTTAAAATGTATATGTATATTTATATATATATCCAAACATATATACATATATATATACTAACACAATTTTTACATATATATACTGACAAATATATATACATATATAGTTTACATATATACTAACAAATATATATACATATATATACAAATACTAGCAAGCAAATATATATATACTTGGCGTAGTGCACTACACTAGAGAGAAGTGGAGGTGCTCCGACCGACCGTGCACAGTAGAGAAACAAAGAGAGAGGGGCATGAATGTGAGGGAGACTGAGACTTGGAGATCGAATGAGTTTGAGAGAGACTGTGAGTGTGAGTGATGATAAATTTCTTCACATATATATATATATATATAAATAAATTTATATGTATATATATATACAGAGCATGATTCATGAAAGGTGACAGAAGAATATATTCATCTATATACATATAGAGCATGAGAGGTGAGTGTGACGGCAAATTTCTTCATATATATATATATATGTGTGTGTGTATATATATAATATAACTTAGAGAAAGTGACTCACCACCAAGAGAGATTGAGAGACGGCAACAGGGATGAACATTGAACAGAGAGAGAGATGGAGAGAGTTGTCATTTTCTTCAGTGGTGAAATGAAATGAAATGAATTAGGGTTATGCTTAGGTCTGAAATAATAAGGTTTACGGTTAGGTTGGGCTGGGTTGGCCCAAAGAAGCTGAAGCCCGTGGCCGAGCCGTACATTATGGGCCTGTTACTATTATTACCGATTGGGCTTTGGCCTGGTATGAATCGGCCCACTTTCGGTGTCGGTTGGGTTGGGTTGTTGGCCCACTACCATTTATGTGCAGCCCTAGCACTGACTCATTAGTCAGAATCGGCAATGGTTTCAGTAGTAACTGTGAAGTTGTGACTCATTACTCAAGTTCGACAGTAGTACTGAGCACTGGTCGTATGGTATTGACTCATAAGTCAAGAACGGTCTTAGCGTGTTTAAGCAAGCTGAAAAGATTAGATCTAATCGACATTAGCATTGAATGACTCAACATGAGCATTAATGTCAGACGGACCTCAAGTTTGATGAAAAACAAAAGTACTTGTCTAGCATATGGCTAGTCACTTAGAGCCAAGGCCAGAAGGTCCAGGTGACTGGATCGTCACATGGCTATAGGTGCTGAGCCCACGTTAGTGACTTACCCATCAGTCACTCATCTGGTTTACGTCAGTGACCTGCTCATCAGTCACTCATCTGATTAGGGCTATAAGCCCCATCATGGTTAACAGAACCTTAAGTGTTAAATCACTCATCTAATTAGGGCTATAAGCCCCATCATGGTTAACAGAACCTCAAAGTGTTATTCACTCATCCGTTCTTGGCTATAAGCTCTATATGATTATCATGATCATCATTTGATATTATATACATGCAGTATTGAGTTTTCTTGCTGAGCCTTAGCTCACAGGTGCTATGTGGTGCAGGTAAAGGGAAAGAAAAGCTCACCTAGCCTTGAGTGGAGAGCTTAGGTGGCGAAGTGTACATATGCGGCCGCTTGACCACCACGGCCAAGGAGTTTCTCAGAGGAACTAGGGGGTTAACCCTATTTTTTCCACTTAGGTCGGCGAGTTGTAATTTTTACTCTGTAATGACCATTTTTAATTTGAAAATAACTTGTAAACATTTTTATGGGCCCATGTACAGTTTTATGTTTTAAATAAAATATATCATTTCCTTTTTGATCGAGTTTTTCACTTTAGCCTATTAATAACACCTAGATGCACGTTTATAACCAAATGACTTAATTAGCGAGTTAAGCATGGTTCAAAGCTCACAGTAACGATCTTGGAGTAACCAAGGTCTTACAATCAATGTTGGGATTTGCTTTGCCATAGTGAGAACCTATGGACAGTGTGACTATCTTGGCTAGAGAGTGCTTGAGAGTGTGACTCGGCGAGAGTTTTTCGAGAGACGGAAGTGTGTAGAGGACATGGTTGCACAAAAAATGTGCCCATTGTTATACGAATGGTTGGAAGGTTGACCTTGGCTTAGAGGAGTCAAGGTGTCGCACGGGAATTTCCGTTGTTAAAATGTCAACCCATGATTGTTGGTGTCAGAGCCAGGTTCATCTAAAGTGGGGATGAACCTAGTTGGCCCATCCTAGAGTGGATGTAGGCGTGTCGAAGGACCAGAAAGGTCTGGATGGCTGAATAGATTTCGTTGAGTTGTTTGGTCACCTAGAAAGTATCAGTAGGCTGAGATGGGATGAGACTTGGTTTCTCTTCTTTGTGGGAATACTTGACATCATGGAGAGGGGGCAGTTATGGTTGCTTCGAATCAAAGTTCGGTGATGCTAGAAAGACAACTACCATGAGCAATTGCGGAGGGGCACTACAGAGGAGTTGGAACTCGTTGACGTTGGATAAGGTATGATCAAGAGGTCACGCTTATATGCTTGGTGCACTATGTCAGGTTTTCTTGAGTTACATTGTAAGCCGCAAGAGGCGTTTTTGTTGAAAAAGAAACTTGGGGGCAAGAGTGTAGAAGTATGATAGTGGTCGTCAAACACTTATTAGTCACGACAGTGGTCAAGAGTGGACAACTTTGTTGAATCAAATAGAGATGGATATGGAATGCTTCAGTTGCTACTTGTGTGCCAAAAAGCATCACAGGGAGACCAAGGTGGTTGTAGCCGCAGTTGTTAGAGGACAATCGTACTTAGAGGTGTTCGCATGTTATCTTGATTTGACCCAGAAGGGAGGCACCAAAACAATTGTGTGCGATGTGTTGGCTCGCGGAAATGTTAAAGGGTGTGAGTAACACTAAGGTATCGAGAGAGAAGCTGAGTTGTAGAATGTATGCATCAAAAGCCAACATGGCAGAGAAGACCGCACGCGGAGGTTAGATTGGTATTGGAGTTTGCAGGTGGCAAGAGGGCTACATCGAGAGGAAATTAGTGCTTCTTGGAAGCCCAGATGAGAAAGATGCTAGTATGGATCGAATGGGTGGTTATGTGGACAGTACGCGCATATGGGAATCAACAGTTGTGCTACATGAAGTAGTTGACTCAAGAGTCACATCCTGCAGGGTGCACTTCTAGATTTGTTGTGTGCATGAAGAGTTGGGGTGGTCGGACGTTCTTGCGTGTGGGAAAGTTGTCAAGGACACCAACAGTTGAAGTGGGAGAGAGACCGTTCACGGTTCAAACATCTAAATAACAAGCCAATGTTCCATTACAAAAGCATCGAGATGAGTTATCATTGAGATCAATTGTTGTTCAAAATGTAAAGTCAAGACTAAGAGCCATGGACAGAGCCAAGTTATCTAGGGTGAAAGTCAACAAGACTCAAGGAAGGTAAAATCAGTACAACATTGGCCTAGGGTGAAAGTCAGTAAGACTCGGGTAGTAAGGCAACATAGAGATGTAGTGGGGCAAGATTCAGAATGACCAAGGCATTAGATCAACACCATCATCATCATAATGATCAAGAGAATGGAGGGACCGCAGTGTAGAAGCGGTTAGCTCATAAGCTATGCCTTAAGGAAAGGTACATCTCTATGGAAGTTGTTCCCAAGTTGTAGTGGGGGAGCCCACTAATTCAATTTTGTGTGTGAATCTAGGGGGAAACACAACAACAGATGAGTTGTAAAGTGAAAAGGCATGCATGACTGATGCGAGTGGGTCGGTTGACCAAGTGAAGTTGCAGATAGATAGTATGCATGGGCGTAGGCTGAGACTAAGATTAGGCTGGTTTTAAAACATGTTATGGGACATATTTCGTGTTTTATGGGGACATGTGTTTATGGGAACACAAGTCGAATGATTCATAGAACAAATGCTGGTGAGAGCGGATTGAGGATGACTTCAAACCTCAAGAGTGAGGTAGTGTGCAGCCAAGTTGGTCAAGATTCAGTAAGTCGCTCAGAGGGATGCAGGGTTTGTAATGACCCAAAATCACTAATAAGGCTTAAGGACCTTGATTAGTGTGTCGGGAGGGCATAATTGGTTTATGTGTGATTTAAATGATTTAATGCATGATTATGTGATAAGCATGCTTATATGATTATATGGATATGTAAAATTCTTGTTTATGAGTATTAATATGCATGTGGGCCATGTTTAGCTTATAGGGGCATATTTGTAATTTTTGGCCCATTGAGAGCATAAATGTGATTATTTGTGGTAATTGTTGAGACCACATTATTATGTGGATATATTTGCAGCATATAGCTTGAGACAGTCCTAGTGAGCGGTTTGGCAAAATAGTCACGGCGGGGATTTATACCCGGCTCGGGGGAGCCTAAGGGTATTTTCGGGAATTTAGGAGATATATTGGAGAAATTAGACTTTGGGTAAATAATTGGTGATTAATTTGATGACGGGATTTAAATGGTAAATATTAGGAACACTTGAGGAATTAGTGGGAATTCGAAATGAATGACTATTCTACCCCAGATTAAATTAGAATGTTATTTTTTCTGGGAGGGAAAAATAGTCTTTCTTATGTCTAAGGATTTGTTCAACCTTTATGTTAGAATGAGGTAGAAGGGTATAGAACAATTAAGGAAAGAAGGAAAACAGAAATCTCAGCTCACTTCTCTCTCTCTCTCCCACGTATCGCTCTCTTTTTCTTGCTTCCATTTGAGCTTCAAGCTAAGGACTCAAGAAGAGCTTAGCCTAAGTGTTGAGGCTATGATCTTTGAGGAAATTGAAGGGGGAATTAAGCTTTAATGGTAGCTGGAAATCAAAGGAAAGTCAGAATTTTTGGAGCTGTGTTGGTGTGAAGATTCAGCTGAGAATTGGGTCTCCACTTGAGGTAAGACTGTTGTCCTAAACTTCTGAGTTTTACTTAATGGTTTAAGTTAAATTTTAGGTTCTTAAGTATAGGTTTAGTGATGAATTTGGCTAATGGTTTGAGTAGAAAATCTCTGTGGTTATATTGTGATTCTTGTGGCTGAATTGAGATGTTGATGTTTGTTTATATTGCTGGAAATTATAGGATAAAAATATGTAATTATAGGTCCAAATTCGTGGTTGGTTTAGTGATGAATTGAGGGGAAAATTATGGGTATGTTTGAATGTTCTTGGCTAGGATAAGGAGGAGAAAACCCAGGTTTTCTCTGGGTTTGCAGGGCGTGCCGCGACCCAACCTGGGGGTGCCGCGACGTGTGTGGCCCTTCTGGCCGTGGGAGCTCTCTGACTTGGGGGCGCACCGCGACTTGCTTGGCCAAGTTGTGACCCACCTCCCCTTTGGCGTGAGAGCTTGCTCTCTGACTTGGGGCAAGTCGCGACTTGCTGAGCCAAGTCACGACTCACCTGAGAGGTTTGGCCTTGGAGGTTTTCAAGTAATGTTAGGGCACGGGGGTTCGTTCTTATGTGCTCGGGACAATTTCTATTACCCGGTTTAGTATAAATTGAGGTCCCAGAGGCTAGTTTTGTTCCCTAGGTATTTTATTTCTAATTGGAAGTTGATAGATATCAATGACCCTTGTGACTAGGTTTGTCGCCATGGCTTGAGGCTAAGGATCGTGCTCGGAACCAGTTCACATTCTCCGCTCGGAATCAAAGGTAAGAAAACTACACCCGGTTGTAAGGCTATGTTGGGACTAAGAGTTCCCTATACTTTTATGAAATGTTGTATGATGGTATTATGCCATGTGAGCATGAAATAAATGGCCTAAGAGTGCCATAATTAATATTTGCGCACAGGACGCGGCTCGGCCACTGGTAAATGAGGTTAATTATATAATCACTGAGCTCGGCCTAAGTGAGCCGAAGTTAGTGGGATAAACAGAGGGTGCGGCCTAAGGGCGTCGACCCTAGATATTGCATGATATGTGTACTATTGTTAATCTGGTGATTGTGGCATGTTAATTATCTGGATGATAGATTGTTGGTTTGTTGATTAATATCACTGATTATGTGAACAATGTGGTATGCTGAGTACTTGATTAATGATTTATTAATTGTTTGATTACTGTTATTGGTTATGTTCTATATATGATTTTCTTGCTGAGCTTTGGCTCACAGGTGCTACGTGGTGCAGGTAAAGACAAGGATAAGCTGGACCAACCCTGATATGGAGAGCTCTGGGGGCAGAATGTACATAGTCGGCTACTCGGCCGCCATGGCCGAGGGATGATACAGGGACAAGAGACCCTAAAATTCCTATTTTGCCATTAGAGTGGGTTGTGGTTGTACATAACCTTTGGAAATTTTGTAAACTGATATTTAACCCTAATTTTTGGGATCCCGTGTATCAAACGCTTATTCAAATGAAGTTCATCTTTTATGACCAAAATCTGTTAACCCTAGTTCAATAATGGTTTTAGTGACACATTTTCAACTAAACAACTTGATTAGCAAGTCTTGCACCTTTATAAACACACAATGTAATGGTCTTGGCTATCCAGGGTGTTACAGGGTTGATTCGGGAATAAAACTTGGGGCACAACGCTAGAGAGCTAGCATTAACAAGAGCCAAATCTTTACTGCGTGGTTTTGAACAATGAATTGATCACTGGCTACATCATTGTTGGAGCTTGGGAAAAGAAGCTCAGAGGAGCAATTGTGCTTACGGTCGTAAGGGTTCGTTTGCATCAAGTCGTACAGATGCAGCAGGACCGGAGGGCCAAAAGTCAGAGAGACTACTTTGCGAAGTTTGTGTGCAAGTATGCACTAGATGTTGCATAAAGGCTACAATTTTCATGAGTTCTGCATCTTAAAATGGACGCATTAGAAATGTTTAGAGGGACTTATCTAAGAATGACATGTCTTTAGTCGAAGCGTGTTTCATAGGTGTTGTTGGGAAAGGTTGATCTGTGAACCTCACCCTATGGGGCACCTTACATTGTCCTTGTCAATAGGAGTATGCATTGGAATATTGGCGGGGAAGCTACAATCAGAGGATGTATTTGCTTCGTGGTCAGTGTTGCAAGGGCTACTTGGTTGACTAGAGGGACATCGTGTGGACTCAAAGGAGTTCATGTGTTCAAGGAGTATTCGAGTGTAGAGACACTCCTTCATGGGATGATCGAGTCCAATAGTGGACATGAGATATTGTCACCAAGTAGGTGTTTCTACAGTGGTAGAGGGACAAAAGCATACACAAGATTCAGAAGAAGCATGGGGTGAGCTTAGGAGTCGAGTGAAGTAGATTGGCCAGCGGTTTGTCGATGAGGGCATCGACAATTTAAGTGGGGGAGAGTGTAACATGCCGGCCTTGATGGCATGTTAGAAGCTAGGTTGGTGCTCGATTTGATGCACACGCGAGGGTGCAAGCTGGTGAGCATGAAGATGCCTAGTTTGTATGGCAGTGGCATTTTCGTAAATATCTTCAATATTGCTCAGAAATGGACGGGACTTGATAGTTCCCATGTTGAAGGGTCACAGAACGCAATGGTGCGATTAGATTTGGGAGATTCAGAGAATTGGCAAGTTGAGAGCCAAATATGTCTCCCAAGAAAAAATTGTTGGTATTAAAAATGTAAATCAGAGTTACGCAGCAGAATGGGTCTTTTAAAAAAAACTATTAATACCGGCCAAGATCATACATATATAGATGTATTAAATCACATACAAATAGACTATTGATTACCTTTTGAAGCGTATCAAGAATCCACAAATCTTTTTGTATAAATCAACGATCTTCCTATCTAAATTCTAAAAGTTCACACCTTGATCTTCCAGACCAGTCCTCAAACACACAAGGACTTGTGTGGGCACATAGGATTCAAAAGGTTGATTTAGAATTCTCTAGATGTACTCAACACATGAGATCTAGAGATGCTTGATTGAGAGGAGATGTATTGAATAGTTTTTCAGGTTTAGTAAAATCTATCACTTTCTTTTTCAGAGAGAGTTTGACAGTCTAAACTTTTTAATCACTTAAAACAACTAATTCCTAAAAGTATTGCTCTTTTAGTTTTATAAAGATAATTAACTTATTAATTAATCTTTATTCTATTAAAATAAAACTGATAAGTTATAACCTATTTAATTATTTAATTTAAATTATATTTAAAAATAATAATTAAATAACTTATTATCAAATTATTTTGAAATTCGAAATTCAAATCTCAGGGACACAAATATCCCTATGTGTGGCGCCACACTTGCAGTGAGTGTGTCGCACCACACTATTAGAGCTCTCCCTAATTTTCTCATTTGTATGTTTAAGAAATATTTAAGACAATATATTTATCCCAAAATAAATATCATTTAATTCAAAATTAACTTTATCTTAAAATATTATTTTTAAATAAATAAATAAATATCTTATTATAAATAAGATAATTGTTAATCTCTTTCTTTATATTAATCCAAACACGATTAATATTTATTTTAATATATAGTTTTTCAAAATAAAATCTATATAGTTAAATAATTAATTAATTACCCATAATTATCACAAAATTATTTCTTTGCCCTCAAAAATTAATTCCTTTGAAATTAAGTCATCTCTACAAATCTTTCTTTTGACATCCTTGCCCTTGACAATGTAGGGCAGAGGTGATCTGGGGACCATAGACCTATAATACGAAGCTTCAATAAACCAAATTATTAATTAAACTCGTTAATCTAATAATCTTATTTATTAATTCTATGATTATTACTCCACTATAAATATGGAATAGCACTCTAAGTATTTATATAATTATATTTACAGAGTTTTCTCTTATAGTCCATTGATATAATCAATAAATGTAGTTCTATCCTCCATTTATTGGTTCGTTAATTAGAGTTGGTCAAGATTACCGTTTTACCCTTCTAATTACCTCTTGATCCTTAAGTACCATTAATTCACTAGCGAATAATTAATCTATAATCAAATTATAGATTTGAGCTCAATAACTATTCAGTTCCAGAATTAACCCTTAAGGGAACCAATATTCGATCCGTTAGGAAAGTATGGATTCCATTATTGTAAATCATGTTCCCAGTCATTCATGATATTGAATCTCCAAAACAAAATTCATTAGCGTCATTATACTAAGAAACCATAACGAGTTAATCAAAATATCCAATAAACACAAACAGGAGTTCATGAATACTCATTTTAGACTGGTCTACAAATAATCATCTATTATGATAAGAATTAAATCTTTATGCCAAACGGAAAGTTTATAAAGATAATTAGTTCTCATCGGTCATATCATATATAATCTCTATTATATACAACACATTTTCTAAGATGTCTACCTACATCAGTAATCTTAATCTAGATCACTTGCAACTCGTATGCTGAGTAAATTGCACTAGTAACCATTCATTAAATATTACATACTTTAATATGTTACTGACTATTTTATTCATTATATATGATCTTAATTCTATTGTAATAATACAAGATCATATTCTCATGAATGAATAATGAATTTTCTTGATATTATTATATAATTAAATCAAACAATAATTATAACATTCAAATATAATAAAATTGTACTTTTATTTAAATCAATAAAATGTCTTTACATATGTTTAGGGCATTAATCCTAACAAAAATCATATATGTTCCTAGTAGAAGGCTAAAAGCTTAGAAGACTTTTTATAGGGGGAGCACCTAGTGTCAGCTCTCCACCAACCCCTAGCACAGGTGCATCAAGTGAGCTACTACTAGTTAGGAGGGATAGTAAAGCGGGCATATGAGGACCACGAAGTGACTCATATGTCTCCATGAGTAGGAGTACTCATGGACATTACTGGGCCACCCCAGTAGTGCACTGAAGCATGCTGCCAAAGGTTTATGGGTACGATTCCCTTGGCTTGTCGGTATGCCGCTTGCATGGAATGTTGCCCAATCCTCCAAGAGACGTCGTGCTGCACCATGGGCACGAGTCTTGACATGAGATGGGATGGGAAGTCTTTCGTGGGACTTGTTAACATACAAACATTGGAGGGTGCACAATGCTTGAGAATGATAGAGGTCTAGTGTATACTACTAGTTTGGCAGCTAGTCTCGAGGGCCTGCCAACATGAAAGAAGTCATGGTACCATGGACGTATGGGAGTCCTTGGACCGTGATAGGAGTTATTCGGATAGTATCGAATGGGGCATGACAAAAGGTGTTGGCAGGCCAGCTTGGTGTTGGCTCTTGGCCACACATGCTACCTTGGCTTGCGAATGTCTGGGTGAGCATCAGTGTTGGGATTTTCCTTGCCACAGTGAGATCCTATGGACAGTGTGAGTATCTTGGCTAGAGAGCCTTGATGCACGGAAGCACTCATAGATGCTTGAGAGTGTGACTCGACAAGAGTTGTTCGAGAGACGGAAGTGAGCAAAGGCACACGATCGCGGGAAAAATGTGCCCATTGTTATCCGAATGGTTGGAAGGCTGACCTTGGCTCAAAGGTGTCAAGGTGCCTCAGGGGCATTTCCGCTGTCAAAATGTCAGCCGGTGACACCTGGTGTGCAGGCTGCAAGTGCCAAGGAGGCACCTAGGGGCTGGGGCTCGGGATTACAAACTTTTGGAAATAACTTTAAATTCAGAAAATTAAATTACAAAAATCCTATGCCCCATATGGCTTACAATTTTGTAGAACTAGAAAAAATTAAGAACAATTCCTAAACCCAAAACACCATATAATTAACGACTCTTAAGATCAAACATTAATCAAAATAAACATCCATCCGTTCATCACATATTACAATAATATAAGAATGCATATTATACCCACAAAGTAGTTAATGTATGCAGAGATTAATGATCGTCCTTGTACCAATTGTTGGTAACTGGTTTACCATATGCGCAACAAAAAGCACGGGATGGTGAGCCCAGAGATTTTAAAAAAAATATTTAAACAATTTTTAAATAATTGAATCCATTAATATGCAAAACATTAATCAAAGAGAAAGAAAGAGATAAAGGAATTACCAGTTGTAGAATAATCAAGAATCCTCGCTATCTTTTAGTATCTCCAACGAACATCCAATCAAAAGCAGCCTTGTGAATACTCAAACCAAGATCTTCCAAGATGTATCTCTACACCTCAAGACGTGTATGGGTACGTAGAGTAATGGTGGGAAAATTTCTGATTCACAAGATGTATTCAACTTATGAGCACTTGGAATATTAGGTCTGAGACAGTTTTTAGGGATAGGAAAATATTACGTTATATTTTTCCTTTGTGTGAAAAGCTTAGAATTTTCTCTCTAGAATATTATTTTCTTCTCTTGTTGTTTCAATTAATTTATATTAGATAGATTTATAAAATAATTAATTAAATTCAAAATACTACTTATAAATCAACTATTAAATAAATAAATAAATAAAATATCAAGATCTAATCTTGATTCTTGTTACACTGATACACGTCAACTATAGTGTCAGTATTGTAGTTGGCGTGTAGCACATCCCCGATTTCAGGGATGTGTTTCAACCAGTTTCTTTTAATTATTATTTAATAACTATTTATTCAAAAATATATAAACCTGATAACTTATCTTATCAGATTAATTAAAGAATAATTATCATTTCAAATTCAAATCCAATTTGAATTATCAAAAATATTTTTTTCACATTATTTAAAGAAATAAAACTAATTAATTATCTTAATTATTTAAATGTTATTTTTCGAAAATGTCCATTTTATTTTTTTTTTAAATTCAAAAATAATTTTTTTGAAAAAAATTAATATATTAATTAATTAAGGGTTTATACCTTTTTAGACCATGTGTTTTGTCTCATTACCTGTTTGGACCATGTATTTTGACAACTTACTTTTTGGACCCTGTGTTTTCTAAAATAGTTCAAATAGACCTTTAAACCCGATTTTGATCAAAGTTTTTTGAATTAAAATTACAAATAATTCATCAAACTAACAACTCAGAACAAAAATAAAGTCATTCTGCCTAAGAACTGTGTTGTTATACTCAATTTTTTGTTCATCAAAATCAGGTTTAGGGGGCTATTTGAACCATTTTACAAAACACAGGGTCCAAAAAATAATTTCCAAAACACAGGGTCCAAACAGGTAATGAGGAAAAATACAAGGTCTAAAAAACTATAAACCATTAATTAATTTGTCTCAATTACATATTTGACCCTGAAGAACAAATTTCTTCCAAATATGTATTTTCCTTGATTTTTCCCAATTTCAACTCTTATCTTGAATAGTGTTCATAGAGTCATCTCGGAGACCTATGGACCTATAATTTCAAGCTCCAATAAATTTATATTATTAATTAAACTATTTAATATAATAACCTTAATTTATTAATCTCAATATTATTCCACTAAAAATATGAGATTGTACTATTGTAATTATAGTCATTTATTTATTGAGTATTTTTTAGTATAAAAAATGTCCATCGATTTAATCACTACATACAATTCATTCCTCTATTAATGGTTCATAATTAAAGTATGAATTAATTACCGTTTAACTTCTTTAATTGTATCTTGTTTCCTTAAGTACCATTAAATTTACTAGTGAAGGTTAATTCATAAACTGATTTATGAATTTGAATTTAATAGCCTTTCAGTTCCAAAAGCCAACCCTTAAGAGAACCATTATTCAATTCCTCTCATAAAGGTATAGATTCCATATCTGTATATTATGTCTCCAGCCATTTACATCAATGAGTTCCCAAAACAAAAGTTTTTAGCCTGATCATTTTGACAAACCATAACGAGTGAATCAAAGAACTCGTATGACCTAAAAAGGAATTCATAATAACTTCAGGAATAAGATCAATATGTATATGATCATCTTATTGATATTAACACTTATAATGTAAACGGTATTATTAAGTATTAATAACATATCGGGTCCCGTTCCTGTATAACCACTTTATACAGAGTACCTCCACTAAGATGTCATACTACATTAGTAATTCGAATCTAGATTACATGTATTAATAATACTAGTGAACTATATTTACAGTATTTATTCTAAAGATTCCATAGAACTTTGTTTTACTACGAACTATTTAAATTCGTTTCCTACAATCTTAAGATTGTAGTCACAATAAAAAATTTGAGAATTTTCAGATATTCATATAATATTATTCTATCAATAATAATAAACAATCAGTATATGCAGAAAATTCATTTCAATTTTTTATTTCAAAAATCAGTGTTCATTATATATGCTTTAAAAGGCACTAATCCCAACACTTGGCTTTGGTACCACTTGTAGAGTAGAAAATTATAACACTTTTATTATTATTATTGAAGAGTAATACAATCTTAGAACACTCTTGACAAATGGACTCTCTTAGACACTCGTAATCTCACGCAATTGGACTATTTTCTCACTTGCACTTTTAGGCACACGTCACACTTGTATTTATAGGTTACAAAGGAAACATCCAACTCTTCCTAGAATTTTTAAACTTTATAATACATTAACTACTTTCTACTTTTCTCTAAATGACTCTAGAAATCTCTATACATTGTTTAATTAGTTCTAAGTTTCTTCAAGAACTTTCTAGAATATTTTAGATTTCTCCTAATATTTTCTAGAATATTTTAGATACAATAATGACTTCTAAATTTCTTCAAGAACTTTCTAGAATGTTCTATGTTATTCCTAGTACATTCCAGAACATTATAGAATTCTAGAACTTCTAGATACGGTAATAACTTTTAACAAACTATACATAATACAACAAGCTAGGTTGAAAACATATACTTCCAGTTCACTCTTTTTTAAGTAAATATTTTTTTTTATATGTTTATTTTTGTTCTCATTTCTCAAGATTCATTATTCTTTCTTTGCAAATGAAGATTGGGTCTTGATATATACGGCTAATTCTCAGGTATGGCTTGTCTTTTAATTTTCTTATATATTTAAACTGAATCTTATATTATCTTGGTGCTTTGTGTTGATTTTAATAAGATTTTTATTATTATTATTCATTTAGTTTCTAAAATATATATTTTATTTTGTTTAGATTCTAAATTTTGGATGTATTGTTTTCTTTTCTTTTTGTTGCAAGATATTAATTTGGTTGTATATTATAAAGAGAGTGTTGCGATAATTCTCCTATTTTAATCTCTTGGTCAATTTTTGCTCCCAAAAACATATGTCGGAGTATTTCTTTTCTAATTTTATTTTTATGATGGTATTGGTTGTAATTATGTCATTCTTCCTACAAATTGTTTGAAAATTTTCGAATAGTTTACAATGTCAAAATCATATTTGTATTTTTTCGAACACGCATGGTAAACCGGAATATCAAGAACTCTATTTTCAATACTGTAAACAATTCAAAAAAATTTGAAACTTTTACGGGAAGGATATCGCAACTACAATAAACACCGGCATGGAAAAAAATACTCTGAGATGTGATTTTGAGAGTGAAGGTTGACTAAAAGGTTGAAATAGGAGGTTATTGCTAGTACTCCTCTATTATAAATATAAATATGTGAAAGTACTACATTTATGGAGTTTTTTACAAATAGTTTCTTATATCATTTTTTTATTCATAAGCACATATAGAGTGACCCCTAAATGTTGATTTTTATATGATATTTATTACTCTTTTTTCAAAAAGTGTTTGTTAAAGTTTAATTGTAGTTATAAATTTGTTTTAGTTTTCTTGGTTGTTATCAAATAATTTATTTTTGGGAAATTTGTGGCATAAATTTCTTATGTAGTTCATTTTGTTACACTTAAATCCTTATGTAATCTTTTTGGCAGTGAAAATTACTACCATTACACAGTGGGTGCGGATGTTGGTTCCTCGGTTGCTAAGTGTGTCAAGCGATACACGTGGCAGCATCTGATTGGCGACAAAATTCGCTTTTGAGAAATTTGTGGCATAAACACATATGTAGTCTATTTTGTTACATTTTAATCCATGAGTAAATTTTTTGTTGCCAAAAATTAAATAAAATAACTTATTCACCTCAAAAAATTACTAAAATCTAATTAACAAATTATTGAAATATTAATGAAAACAAAATAATAAAAAAATCATCTTTAACAACTAAGAATTTAATACACGTGGCAACACTCTATTGGGCCACGTGTATTAAATTATTAGTTGTTAAAGATGAATTCTTTATTGTCTTTGTTTTAATTAACATTTCACTAATTTGTTAATTAGATTTTAGTAATATTTTGAGGTGAATAAATTATTTTATTTAATTTTTGGCAACAAAAATTTTTACTTAGACATTAAAGTGCAATAAAATGAAATACATATGTATTTATGCCACAAATTTTTCTGTCAATTGGGTGCTACCACATGTACCACTTGACAAGCTTAATAGCTGAGGAATCAACATCCGCTTCAAATGTGTAATGGTACTAATTTTTGCCACCAAAAAAATTTACATAGGGATTTAAGTGCAACAAAATAAACTACATAGGGTTTTATGCCACAAATTTCTGAATACTTTTTATTTGTGGTTTTCTTGTAAGCTTGCAACACCATTTCATGTAAACTTGTGAAGTGGAATATAAGGAGATTGATCTTATATGTTGATTAATTTAGTTTATTACAAATTTGTTTGAATAAGTGTAACAACTATTTTGGATGTTTGTATTATCCATATGTTTTTAGTATTTTTGGATGATATTGTATAAGGTTTTTATTGTATTCAATGGATGTCATTATTTAAAATTATGATATGTATTTCAGACAAAATGCAAGTTTGAATGAAAACAAGTCTAATAAAATATTCAAAATTAATTAATTTTTTTTAATTTATAGGTCCAAATTCGAACAGGCCAACCCAAATCGAGTCAGGTTGCAATGTAGGTTGAATATGAGGTTTTGAAGATTTGATGTTGTTAAATGGTCCATGATTTTAGCAACCTGTCTAATTTAGCCCGACCCAAATAGATGTCATTAACTCAGCCAACCCAAATCGTGAACATCCATTACATATTACTTTCTCTGTCATTTAATTTTCTTCTTCTTATAAACCAGTGACGGACCTAGGATTTTTGTGCAGTGATGGCTTAGAATAGACAATATATGTATTAATTGACATCGATAAACATAAAAATTATAGTTGTCTACTTCAAATAAAAATTGTAATTAATTTTAGTAGCTTTATCTATTTTTATGAAGGATTAATTGCTTTAAAAAATATTTATGGGGGCTTTTTTGTTAATATTTAGTGAATAGTTAGTAAATTATAATGAATTTAAGGCTTTTTTTGTTATTCTTAGATAAATAATTAATAAATTTAAAGAATTTTTCATTTTCATTGGGGACTTAAGCCCTCATTGCACTAGGTCTTGTGTAGGTTTGTCTCTATTATAAACTATGGGTGCCTTTAGTAATGCTTTAGCAGGGACAATCGTTAATACGGCTAAGCTTTTGGAAACATTTCTTGTTGATAAGTAAAAAAGTATGGCAAAATGGCTTACAACTCTCAATGAAAAAAAAAACTAAAATGTTGACTTGAAAACTCTCAACCAAAAATTATGAGGGAAATATAATAAGGATGGTGAACATAGGAAGAAGAAATTAACACGAAATCTCTAGTGGTTCGGCATTAAAAGGCTGACATATATGTCCAAGGTGAGTTTTATTAATGAGTGGTGATTTTAACAATGTTTTGGTATGCAAAAATTGATCTTACATTCTGCAACATTTTTGCTCAATAGGTGCTCGATACTATGTAGAAGACAGTTACGTTGTGAGCTCGATGCTACTCGATAGTGGCTCGATGATAGCTCAATAGGTATAGCATTTATTTCTCAATGGTGCCCGATAGGAACTCGATATGGGTTCGATTGAACCCTAGACTATTTGGTTCAGTAGTTTCTCGATATGTGCTTGATGGGAGCTTGATAGGGGCTCGATAATAGGCAGATGGTGTAGGTTCTGTTAAGATCTTGATGCTGCTCGATTGTGGCTCAATATATGGTGCTTGATGGTGCTTGACTAGTACTCGATAGGGGCTCGGTGAAATGTTTGGTTAGGGTTATGTTCGGTTTAACAACTTTTTGTTTGATGTAGGATCGATTGTTGCTCGATGTAGATTTGATTATAGCTCGATAAATTTCTTTTTAAAACCTAAAAAAAAAATTAACAATTTTTTTTAACAATTTTTTCTGTTTTTTTTCATCACAGGTTCCACTATTTACGTTTTTGTATCTTACAATGGTGTTTGGGAAATAGAAGGGAAGAAGTGGATTTTTAAGGATACTCAATGCATAGTGACACCGATGGAGAATGACGTAACATACTTGCAACTTCTTGACATATTCCACAAGGAACTTCGTGTTGATAAATAGATGTATGGGTTGAAATTGGAGGTTCCTTACACATGTGGCAACCAGGCCACAGAAGATGTTTTTTTACCAATAGCTACATAAACACATATTACATTTTTCCCTTGTTGATTGAGAATCGTATCTATAGCTACTGTTGTTTTCCCAATCTGTCTGTCCCCAATAATTAATTCTCGGTGACCACATCCTATAGGTATTATAGAATCAATAGCAACAAGTCATGTTTGAAGAGGCTCATATAAGGAACATCTCGAAATAATACCCAGAGCAAGAGATTCAATTAAATGAGATTCAGAAGCTGAAATTTCACCTTGACCATCAATAGGTTTAGCCAAGGCATTTATAACATGACCCAAAAAATCCTCACTTACCAATATCTGAGCAATTCGTCTTGCTGCTTTTACAGAACTCCCTTCTTGTATCAGCAAACTGTCACTCATTAATACAACACTGACAGTATTTTATTCCAAATTCAGAGCAATGCCTATGGTACCCTCTTCAAATTCTACTAATTCACCTGCCATTACTTAATCAAGACCATAAATACGAGCAATAACATCACATACTTGAAGTACAGTACCGATATTTAAAATCTTTACTTCTTTATTATATTGTTCAATACGCTCACGAATAATATTACTAATTTCATCGGCTCGAATGGTTACCATGAATATTTCATAATTTTTTTTTTCTTTCAAAAAAAAATCCTTGCAGTAGAAAGACTAATCCATTATTTCTTTCATCATTCCAAACATGTCAATATTGGTATTGATGGTACATAAATGTAACTCGTTATTTAAACAACTATTCAGAGTTCCTAGAGCTCCTTGTAAGGCTTGTTGGAAAACTTATTGTTGAACTTGGCTAATCGCTCTTTGTTGTTCAAAATGAATGGTTTCATTTTTGTAATTTTTTTATTGTTCCAAAGTCTTAGAAGTTGAATTAATCAAATTTCATTTTTCTCGTTCTATCTCAGAATATCCATTCACTTGAAACAGATCTGCTTCCTTTTCTACTTTTAGTAAGCGAGCCCGGGCTTTTTCCAGTTATTCTAGGGCCCTCCCGCGTAGTTCTTCTGAATTTCGAATAGTCTTCAAGATCTTCTATTTTAGATTATCTAATAAATCACTTAATGAAAGTAGATTATCTTTCCATTCATGTAATGAGCCTGTCCTTTCTTCTCTAGTCATATTCGAATATGAAAATATTGAAACTGCTCACTAATCCAAGAAAAAAGTATCCAGAGGACTCTTCTGGCCAAATAAATAATTGTCAGAAAGTTGTTTTTTCCTCAAATCCAAAGAATTCCTCTTACTTTATACATAGGCCCGTTTACACCCGTTCATGTTGAAAGTGATCTTGGTGTCCGTGCATTCTTAGGAGTAACAACGAAAGAAAGGATTGCCTTGTGTGTCACTCCTGTTAAGAATATTGTCATTTGAGATCCATATTCCACTCCCGGTCCCATTGTTAATAAAGTTTGTAGTGAGGTGGGCACTTTAATCTAGAAAGAGATCTTGTGGGAGATCCTGTGGGTACTGTTGGACCTGAGGGGGATCCTAAGGGAGGTCCTATTAGTGACCTGAGGGACAACCAGTATGAATACAACCCCTATGTGAATGACGATCCAGTGGTTGAATTTAATGAAGGGTCAGGGTACGATTTAGAGGCATATTATAGTGCAGAAGTGTCGATTGACAGGTTTGATGATTTGCAAGTCGAACAAGTACAAGAATAGGCAGTACTTCCTATTGCATGGGCGAACCTACCAAGTAGATGACTCCGGACACCTTGGACCAGCTCTAGTCATCCTGGTGGAACAAAAGATAACATGACAGGGAAAATTCCAATATTTTCAACAGAAGATCACAGAAGATGGAATTCTCCCATGTTTATGAAAGAATATATTATGGCCTCTGCTCAATCACATACCTCCTATTCTAGTGCACCATTGGGAGAAATACACCTTGGGAAGACTTTTGAGAGCAAGATGGATTTGAAAACCAAAGCGGCTCTCTTCGCAATGAAGAATAATTTTGAGTTTGTGGTGAAGAAGGCTGGTACTGATGTGTGGTTTATCACCTGTAAGGATCCTGACTATGATTGGAGATTAAGGGGGAAAACGTAGCACGCTCTTCCATGTTTCATATCAATGTTTACAATAATGTACATACGTTCTCATTAGAAGTGCGACAGAAATGCCACCTTCAAGCAACACCTTAGGTCATTGGGCATCTTATCAAGAACAAATGTGTTACTGATGGCACTAGCTACATGGCAAACAACATAAAGGAGGATATGAAGAAATCTTTTGGGATCAATATGAGTTATATGAAGGCATGGAGATGCAAAGAGAAGGCACTCGGTTATGTCAAGGGGACACCTGAAGAATCCTAATCCAAGTTACCTTCTTACTTGCACATGTTGCAGCAAAAGAATCCAGGTACAATAATTGATTTTGTCACAGAGGATGATCTCTTTCTTTATTGCTTCTTCTCACTTGGAGTTTGTAGAAGGGGATTTACATCATGTTGTCCTGTGATATGTGTGGATGACACTTTCTTAAAGATGATTTATGATGGCTACATGTTGTGTGCTGTTGCATTGGATGTGAATGCCATATTTATCCAATTGCTTTCACATTGGTGGATAGTGAAAATCACAATTCTTGGAAGTATTTCATGAAGAAATTGAAGGAAGCCATTGGAGTTGTTGATAATCTGGCTTTTGTATCAGACAAGCATGCTAGCATTATTCATGCTCTTGAGGTCATCTTCCCTGATGCCTACCACGGTGCATGCTACCATCATATAAGTATGAATGTAATCGCTAAGTTCAAGATTGATCACTGTCACGCAGAGATGTGGAATGCAACATATGCATTTCAGAAGTCAAAATTTCACAGAATCTTTAACAGTATAAAGTAAATGGATTATGCCATAGGTCAATATCTCAAGGGTATTGGCTTTGATAAGTGGACTCGTGCTTACTTTCTTGGGAATCGATACAATATAATGACAAGCAGCTACGCAAAAAGCTTCAACAACAAAACCAAAGACGCAAGAACCTTCCCAGTCACTACTTTTGTGGAATTCATTCATTTCACACTTCATTCATGGTTTGTTGGGCACCGTGATGAGGTAGAAAAGTGCACATCCAAACTATCACCACTAATGGAGAAATATTTGGCAGGTATTGCAGTTGATGCAAGGTACTTGAAAGTCCACGCTCTTGGACAGTTTGAATTTCATGTGGTGGACCCAGATGATGATGGTGAGGTGAATTTGATGACCAAATCATGCTATTGTGGCACATTTCAGATTATAGGGATACCTTGTGTTCATGTAATGGCTGCATCCATTAACCGTGGCGTTAACATTTACTCACTATGTTCCCCATTCTACACTACTGACATGTGGAGGGAGTCGTATAAAGAAACAATTTACCCAATTGGAAATGAGGATGAGTGGATAGTTCCTGAGGACATAAAGAATATGCAAGTTGGGCCACCCGTTGAGAAACAACCAGTTGGTCAGCCAAAGAAGAAAAAGGTAGGAAGAATGAAGACAAAACGTTATCCATCGACAGGTGAAATGTTGCACAAATAGCGTAAGTCTAGTATGTATGGTGGTCTTGGCCACAATAGGGCTTCATGCAAAGCTAGACAATAAACTATTTGTATCAATTTGGAAGTGTTTTTATTATTAACTTTACTTGGTTTCTCTTGTTTGTTTTTTTGCCAAATTCTATGTAGCTCGATATAAACTCGATATGTTTTGATAATAGCTCGATAGCAGCTCGATGACAGACTTGTTAAAATAAATTTTAAACTTGACTCTTTTCTTAGCTTGATGGTTGCTCGATATGAGCTCGATGGTTGCTCGATAATAGCCTATTAAATTAAATTTAAAATCGAATATGTATGTTGCTCGATAACAAATCGATAGAGCTTGATAATACATTTACAATAGTTATATTTCTATAATTGTCACAAAAAAACCCAAAACACAAACAGAACATGTAAAGACCCTATATATATACAGTCATCATAAAAAATGAAGAGTCTATCATATTCGCTCTTGTAAAATAGGTCCAATAAAAAAAACAAAATATACAAGTATCTGATGGTGTGGAAGCTAGTCAAGGTCGCACATTCTGATACCACAAGTATGTTGTCCACTTGTTCCTGAACAACTCTATATTTTCATCGCAAATGGTTTCCAATGGAAGGCCAGAAATGAGATGCTCAATATGCTTGATAGCATACACATCACAATATCCATTGTAAAAACATATAAACATTAAATGTACAGTAGTATAAATTTCCTTAAAAACTAATATAGTATAAATATGATGTTATTTACCTTCTCTTGGACTGAGTGAGCTCGTGTTGTTGTAGGCAGCGCCATATGAACTGGTGTGACTTCTTTCCTGATGTAGGAATCTTCAACATCAAGCTATCCTTGAACAGTTTACTCGGGAGCAATAGAGAACGAAACAACATGCACCATGGCTTCATAATTTCCTCCATCTTGCGTCACTAATCACTAAGATGTCTAAATCATTTATGGTGAATGCCTAACTAGAAATAGAAGTCGCAATGCCAAACCAATGAGATTGCTGATAGTTCTGGCACTAATATACATCCGAGCTCCTGACCAAGACATTAGAAAATGTTGCTCGAGGTTGGTCACCATGGACATGACGTCAGCATCCCAAAGGTACCCTTATTTTCTAGTATTGGTCTTGTACTGATCATATCTGGAAAGTATCACTTGTGAGAACATCACGTTCATCACAATAGCACTCTGGCGATATGTCTTGGGGAATAACTGGCGACACCTACGAAGCATGTGTTGTGCCAAATGAATATGCTACAAGAAGAACACAGAAGAAAAAGCTAGCAAAAATTAGCATAAATGGTTGAAATGTAGTTTGAAAAGCATGCATCTAGCTCATATCGAGCCCCTATTGAACCCTATCAAGCCATGTCGAGCTCCTAGCGAGCTCAGATATAGCTAGTTCACACATTTAATTTCAAAATCTACCTTATTCCCCCATCAAGCCCCTATCAAGCTCATACAACCCCCGATCGAGCTCATATCGAGCCCCTATCGAGTCAGTCAAAACAGACCTTACAATTTTCAAAATAGGATAGAATTTGTTAACATTTTAAATAAATAGCTTACCCCATCTTCGAGCCACGATCGGGGTGTCTTCCACGGTGGAAACCATGCTGAATCATGACACCCTGTCTTCACATCCCTCGGAGTCTTGTTGGGGATGTCTCCAAGCATCCATTTGCAGAGTGTCCTATATTGTTTGACATCTGACTTCTTGAGAGGGTCTAGCACCAATGCCTCCTCTGTATCTACAACTGCATCAGTGTGAGGTCTCTTCCTCATTGGATTAGTGTAGTCCTCAAACCATTCTGGCATGCATCTTCACCACTTAAATTGAACCTCATGCACCTCCTCAGGGTTGACATTAGCGACTCCCAGAGTCACAGCATCAGGTGTCACAACAATGGTGGGAGTAGTGGTTGGATCAAGTTCAAAGTCATCTGGAATATCCAATGACTCTGAGTCTGAATCTGCCCTGGAGTCCCTCGGTCGTTCCTTAATAAATGTCAGGATCTGACTAATTACGTCCATGATCACTGACTGGTTCTTCAAGAGGGTCTCCTGTCGACCCTCGACTCTCTCCAACTGCTGCATCAATTCTTTGATATCAGCTAGAATGGGGCTAGTGCAACCCCATCCTAATCAAGGACAGTTACACTGTGTACTTTAAATAGTGCTGGAGTCGCTAAACGAGTCATTTGGCCATAACCATGTAACTAAACATGATTAACGGTTTAGGGTTAAAAAATTTGGCCAAAAGGTATAAACATTTCATTAAAACATTTACTTCCATACATAGGATCCCAAACTACATTCAAAAAGGTTAATTACAATTGAAAAGTTACAACCAGCCGACCTAAGCGGCAAAATAGGTGTAATGCCCTGAATTCTCCTATGTGATTTAATGGCGGGATTAGTAGGCCGGGAGGGCCATACTTGTTTAATTAAGCCATTAAATGATATTATGCATGTATATGTGAATTATATTATAATATGATGTTAAATGCATGCAGGTGAGTCCACATTTTAATTACAGGGGTGTGATGGTGATTTGGCCTGTTGAGGGCATAATTGTATATTTATATGCATGTCGGTGATATATGTTGAGACCACATCATAATGTGGGTTTGTTCGAGCCATTCGGCATGAGACGATCTTGGAATGTTGATTAGCGGTCTAGTCACAACAGGTTTAAGATCGGGGCTCGGGTTGAGTCTCGGGATGATTTTAATGATTAGAGTGTTGCCGGGTATTAAAGGGTAACGATATGTGAATCATTGGTGTTTGAGATTATCGGGAATAACGGGAATTGGAGAGCGTTAATTATGATTAACGAGATAGGTGGAAAATACCAGATATGCCCTTGGGAGCCTTTAGAAACTTTAAATTGACCTAGGGGTAAAATGGTCATTTCACCCCTAGGATAGATATAAGCCATTTTTGGCTGAGGTTGAGTTAGAAAAACATAGCACGTTTGAGAGCTTTCCCGTATCATCTTCCTCTCAGTTTTCTTTGTGATTTTTTAATCAACCTTGGGGATTCAAGCTTGGGAAGCAAGCCTTGGGAGTTTGGGAGTGTGTTCCTCCATTGAAGGGCTTCATAAGTTGAGCTTTGGGTAAGTTTCTAGCCATATAATTCCTTGGTTTGCTCTGTTTTAGCTTTGTTTTGCAGTTGTGATTTCTAGGTTGAGACTTTGGTTTTGATGGGAGTTTTGGCTAGGGTTCCTATGGTTGGGATGTTTGGGGTATGTTAGGATGGTTTTTGGGTTCATTTGGCATCAAAAATGGGTTTTGGAAGCTTTGGAATTAGGTGGGAATCGAAGGAGATGAAGAAGGGCGTTTCAGGGCATTTTAGTGCTGGAGGTAGCACTATAGCGCCCACCTTAGGGCGCTACAGCGCTACTCAGGAGGCAAATGTGCATGTTGGGGGTTCTGAGTATAGCGCTGGGGCGCTAGTGGTTGAGCGCTGTAGTGCTACTCTGTTCCTTCAAAGTCCCGTTTTGAGTGTTTTTAAGGGTTTTGACTTGGGGTTTCAATCCTTAAGGCCCGGGATCAAATCTACTCACCGTGTGGGCATGTTTCAAGGTCCCAAGAGTGGTTCTTAGGTTAAAATCCTATCCATGTTGATTCTCATTAATTGAGGATATAATTGGTTGTGATTAGGTGACTGCTAAGGAAGCAAAGGTCAATCGTTATCAGGAGTCGTTCTTATTATTATTTCTCGCTCGAACCAGAGGTAAGAGAACTGCACCCCATATGTGACATGCATGATGATTCTTGAGGCATGTTGATTGTGTAAATGTGGACATGGATTGATTATCGAATGCTTAGCAAACCTTGCTCACTTGTGTATGTTACTAACTCATTAGTCAAATTTGGCAAAGGTGCTAGTATCAACTGTGAAGCTGTGACTTATTAGTCAGGTTCGGCAGTGGTACTGGGCACTAGTCACATAGTGCTGACTCATTAGTCAGGACGGCCTTGGCGTGTTTAGCGCAAGCCAACAAAGATTAGATCTAATCGACTTTCTGCATTGGATGACTCAAAGAGCATTAATGCCGGACCGACCTCAAGTTCGATGAATGTAATAAGCGCTTGTGTGGCTTACCCATCAATCACTCATCTGTTAAGTTAGAGACTTACCCATCAGTCTCTCATTTTTTCAAGGCTAGTGGCTTACCTAGCAGCCACTCTTCTGATTAAATTGGTGACTTGCTTGTCAGTCACTCAGTATGATTTTCTAGAACCTCAAGTGATACTCGCTCATCTGTTTAAGAGTTGTAAACTCTGTGTGATTATAATGATAATCATTTTATATTTTTTATATACAACACTGTGTTTTCTTGCTGGGCTTTGGCTCATGGGTGCTATGTGGTGCAGGTAAAGGGAAAGAAAAGCTCACCCAGCCTTGAGTGGAGAGCTCAGGTGGTGATGTGTACATATGCGGCCGCTTGACCACCACGGCCAAGGAGTTCTCAGAGGAACTAGGGGGTTTATCCTATTTTGCCGCTTAGGTCGGCGGGTTTGTAATTTTGGAACAATAATGCCCTTTTTGAGTTGTAAATAACTTGTAAATGTTCTTGTGGGCTCATGAACAATTTTATGTATTGAATAAAACATATCCTTTCCTTTTTATTGGTTCTCACCTTAGCCTGTTAATACCACTTAGAACACGTTTTTAACCAAAGGACTCAGGCAATGAGTCAAATTTCCGGTTCACCGTTCACCGTAACTGTTCTAGGGTAGCCAGGGCGTTACAATAGGGGTTGACCCTAGTTCCTCTAAGAAACTCTGACCGTGGTGGTCAAGCAGCCACATACGTGCACATTGTCATCGAAGCTCTCCAACTCAAGGATGGTCCATTTTCCTTTTCCCCTTACCTGCATCATATAGCACCCATGAGCTAAGGCTCAGGAAAAAAAATTAAACATGCTCATAGCAGTTAATAACATGTTACCAAATTATAATAAGCATGCCAACCTTACTCATGCATGCATACCATTCATATAAATGACTACAGTGTCATATGGGGCCAATAGCCCAAGATAAATGATCAATGAAGCATATTGGGGCCCAATACCCAAAATACATGATTAGTGAATCATACTGGAGCTCAGCGCCCTAATACACGATTAATAAATCATACTAGGGCTCAGCGCCCTAATACATGATTAATAAATCATACTGGGGCTCAGTGCCCTAGGATATGGGACTAATGAGTCACCCCAGGGCCCGTTGCCCTATCCTCTGTATAACCAGCCTTGGAGCTGATTCAACGTACCTGGAGCTATAATTTTCCACAACCAATAGGTCGGTCAAGCGTATGTCACGCTCCTGATTAGGCATAACCATATCAACCAGCGCTCAGCATGCTATTGTCGTCGTTGACTTATAAGTCAATGCTTTTCGACCAGCGCTCAACGTTATTACCGTCCTTGACTTATAAGTCAATGCTTTCGACCGGCACTCAGCGTGCTAATGTCGTTCTTAACTCATTCAAGGCCCAGCCCTAGCTCACAACAAACTCCATCGCAAGCTATTGAATGGCCTCATATGCCCAATATTGTAACATCGGGGCATAACCATAAAAATTGTACTTCGACTCCTGTTGCACCTTGGCTTCTTCTTTTTATAGTTATCCTTCTAGTGCTACATGTTCTTCTTACAAGAATTTAAAAGCCTCTTGTAAGAGAACTTTCCCCGTGGATAGCTAAAGAAGTAATCTATGTCCTCAACCATCTTCAGTATATCTCATCATATATTCAACTTTCCCTCTATGGAATTTACAACCCCCTCAACCAACAAAAAGAGCAAACTCTATGTCCTCAACTCTGCTTGGGATGGTGTAGAGCTAAAATTCAACCCGTCACCAGAGCAAACTCTTCCATGCCGAACCTACAGGACTTGGAACCCAAAAAGAAATGCATCTCATCTTCTTTTTTACTTGTTATTTTCCTCAACATCAGTTCATGTACCAAAACTCCTGAGAAATGAAACTCTGAAGCCAAGAAGAACTAGTTGAAAGGGGATTCCTTAGCCTTTTCTACTAGGTCAAGCTCCACAAACTTTTTCTTAATATCAACCAAATTCCTACCACCAGGAAAGTGATCTTGAAACGGAACAAGCAACTTCGACATCTACATCGAAACATGAAAATAATTGGTAAGAAAACAGAATGTTAAACATATTCGAGCAAAAATTCAAATAAAATTATAAGAAATCTTAAGTAAACACTTTCATCGAGCTCTGTCGAGTTCTATCGATCTATCATCGAGCTACAACATAACCCTATCGAGCCACTATCGAGAAACTATCGAGCCTATCGAGAAAATCTTAATCTGTCTACATAAAGAACCATCGAGCTACAATCGAGCCTATCGAGCAACATCATCCCTAAAACTATCAAGACTATCAAGCCATTGTCGGGCTATCAAGAAAAGCATAATCTGTCTCCATAAAGAACCATCGAGCATGCATCGAGCTACAATCAAGCCTATCGAGCAACATTATCCCTAAAACTATAGAGACTATCAAGTCACTGTTAAGCCCCTATCGAGCATATTGAGTAAATTTTTACTCATCCTATCGAGCATTCACGAGCTCCTATCGAGCCAAATTCTATTAACCCTATCAACAAACTATCAAGCCTATCTAGAAATCGTCCTATCGAACCTTATCAAGCCTATCAAGAAATCAACTTATCAAACCCTATCGAGCCTATCGAGAAATCATCCTATCGAACCCTATCAAGACCTATTGATCTAATCCAATCAAGCTAACATCGAGTCATATCCAGTTCTAATGTATCAATACCATTGAGCTTGTATTGAGCTACTATCGAACTTCTATCAAACCAAATATGTTTATCTAATCAAGCATATATCGATCTCTCATTGAACCCATCAAGTAACATCAGCAAACCCAGAAAAAAAAATACATGAAACGTGATTCATACCCCTCGACCCAGATTTCATACAGAAATGAAAAACAAAGAAGCATTGGGGTTCAAAAATACCTTAGTTTGCGTTGCGTCCCTGGTTTCGATGGTGTCTCATTTCTCGTCAAATGCTTGGAGGCGGCGATGATGTCTCGTTTCCTTGGAGGAGGTGATGAGGTATATCGTTTCCTTGGAGCCGGTGATGGTCACGGAGGACCCAAGTCGGACTCGATCTCAGTGGTGGCAAATCTGGGTGCCGTCGGTTCAGGGTTTGGGGTTCTGAGTTAGGTCCAAGAGAAAGAGAGAGGAAGCAAGAGAGAGAGAATTAAGTTCTGCTTGGGGGAAAAATAAGAGGGGTAGTTTGGGTACATAATGAATCTTTAGCATCAAAGTGAAAAGATGAATAATGGTGGCATTTTTTTTTTTTTTTTTGTATTTTGGGTACACTTTATGCGTAGAAAGTGAAATTTCCCTTTCAGATTAGGTGGTTAGACCAAAGTGGTTGAACGATTGGAGAGGCAAGGCCAATGAGTTTGTAGTGGTAAGGGCGACGAGTATTTGTGAGCAACTAAGGAGACGAGAATGGCGAAGGGTTTGTGAGTAGCTAGGCTGACAGTTTGGTAGAAGATCCACTAACTTGAGACAAGTGGAGGACCTATGCGACGAGAAAAGTAGTTGGGACATTGTGGTCATGGTTGTCAGAGATCAAAGAGTTAGGCAAGGACGGATGTGTATGGATTTTATGTGTGATTTGATTTCGAATTTTTGACGAGGCTTTTTTTTATTTGGTTGTTTCAAATGAAGATTTAAACAAATTCATAAACTTGTGTTTTTGAGTTTTTTTTAGTATTATTGATCAATTATTTTGTTTATCTATGAAAGGGAGATTTGAATAAATTCATAAAATTTAACTATTTTATTAGATTTTTAAAAATTGTTTAATAATTGCTCCAATCAATAATTGACACGCAGTTAAAAATAATAGCTATATAAATAATTAAGGATGTACTACAACCCTACCTTTTTTTTATTGATGGAAGGTAGTATTATCATCAAAATAAAATAGAGAAAAATGGGTTTATACCATTTTATATCCAGTTTTAGTTAAATATCATATATAATCTTGTGTTTTTCTAAAAATATTACAATAGACCTTGTGATTGTCAAAACAAACCAAAGATAACCTTAGACCTAATTCTAGCAAACTTTTTCATAAGAATTTTTTTTATTAAAATGTTAAATTACTCTTTAATGGAATTACAACTAAGTGATATTATGCATTTATATTTGAAAATTTTAATTTATTCTTGATTTTTTTTATATTTATTTTAGAGATTATCTCTGGTATAATTTAGTAATGTTAGGGTTTGTTGTGGAATTTTGAAAAATATCGGGTCATACATTATTTAACAAAAATTTAAAAGCATAGAATGTTATAAACTCAAAAAAATTATACATAAGTTTAACTTTTACCAAAATGTTGATTCTTATGCCCCAAATACCCCTCATAATTATTTTTCTAACAACCATTTAAACCAACTTTTTTTTAGGGAACCATTCAAACCACCTTCACCCATTATAACAATTATCACAAGAGTATTAAACACAAAAACAATATCTTTATTCCTTCATAAAATTACAATCAATAATCACACCATATGCTTTTCTTTTTCTTTTTATACACAAATCCATAAAAACTTCCCATCCCCACCACTTTTCGCTTTCCCAGTCTTTATATATCTATATATGTTTTTTACAGTGACAAGTATTATTTGACTTCCACATATGAATTTTGAAACCATGAAACGATTGTTCAAGCCTTTAAATCAATGGACACCACCAAGGGCGAGTCACCCTTATCATTTTCAACCACAAACGTCTTGACAACCTTCTTACCCCCAGTAACAACTTCCAATGCATAAGTACCATTGAACCCTCTAAATCCAAACTCCCCTTCGTCACCCACGTGCCCATGAGCACGTGACAACCACTCTTTCTTCAACTCAAGGTACCTCTTACCAGCCTCATTGACTTCCCCTTCAGCCTCCACCAAGTGAGAATTTTCCCTACTCATAAACAACTCCCAAAACCCCCATAGCATCACTCCCTCCACAACAGGGTGGGCATAGGCCTCTCGAAGCATCACTTCAAGATCGTCGGCCCGTATGTACTCATTCTCAGAGGACACGTCCAGTTCAGTGAACCAAATTGGAAGCCCAAGAATCCCAAGGTCGTCCAGAGCAGAACTTACAATGGGCCCAATTGGGCTATCAATGTGGCCTTGGATCCCAATACCACCAACAGGCGCACCTTGCTCTTGCAGGTCCAGAATATGTTGGATGTACTTCTCCGGACAGGATCTTGTGTCACACCCATCTTCCACGTGGTAATCGTTGACGAATAAGAGAGCTGAGGGATCTAATTGGCTGGCTGTCTTGAACATGCTCGACCTGATTTCTTTGCCTAAATGGTCTTGGTAAAATGAGCCGTGGAGCATTTCATTGTTGACATCGTAGTGTCTGAATTTTCCCTTGTAGCGAGTTAAGAGACTGCTGAGTCGGTTCTGGACAGCGGTTGATAAATCGTTCTTGTTCAGTGAGCGAATCCATTGTTGAACCGTGGCCTCAACTTCCCAGAAGATGCAGTGGCCTCGAGCCTCGATTTTGTTTGCCTGACAAAAGGCCAACATATCGTCCGCATCCTTGTAGTTGAGGCTACCTTGCTGAGGCTCGGTCCAGTACCATTTCAGCTCGTTCCCGAAGACGGCCCAGTTGAAGTTTTCCACGAAGAACTTCACGAAGTCCTCGTTGTCGATGTTTGACCGGCTCATGCACGATCCGAATGGGAAGCTGTTCTGGGTTTGTTTGACTTTGACAAATGCTCCATGCAGGTTTCCTGACTCCGCTCCAGAGAATTTAAGAATCACATCACGCTTACGAATCTGCAGAAGTAGTCAATAGAGATATATTAAAGAAAGGTTATATCTAATCCTATCAAATTGCACAAGCCTATTATGTTATCTGTAAGCTAAACAAAACATGACATATTATGTTAAGTATATAATGGATCAAATTGCACATCCTAATTCCAATATGTATTCAGAAACAAATTAAATTAATCTATTTGAAAAAGCTTTTATTAAGGAAAAGGTTGATATAAGTTACCAAATCAGTCTGCCTTCTCAAATGCTTAAACCTTGCTTCTCTGTCAACAGCAAAAATCTGAAGCCCAGCAAGCATAAACTCAACCCCAGAAGAAGGGCCCTGTACATAAACCATAATCTTGGAAGGCTGCTTCTCAATTCTAAATGAGCCACTAATTTCATGCCATCTGTCATCGTTGATTTCGGTTTGTCCCCCGTTGACCCATTGATTGTCAACGCCAAGGGCAACGTTGATATTCTGTGGACCAGTTGCACCAGAGCCAATTCGAACCCAAGCAGACACTTGGTATGTTAAGAATAGCTTGATTTTGTCAGTGATCATCTGAGCTGGCCCCATCCATGTCTGAGTTCGGTTCTTCACATGGATAAAACGACCACTTAATGGTTCATGAGCTCCAAGGGAGTCTCTAGCCATTGGAGGAATTATATGAGGTGAACCAGTTTCAACATTTAAGCTGCAGTTTCCAAGGCTAAACCACCCATTGGTACCATTAAGTAGACTGCTGTTGTCAATTATATTAACTCCAAAAGCTGGGTCCTGATCAATACAAAAAGCAAAAAACCAAATTGGTACTTCTTAGGACATGAATATATTGAAATGAGAAAGATATTGCTATAACGCAGTGTTAAAGATAAAACTATGCAAATGTGACGCAAGAGGAAAATTGAATTGTTGAACCAACCGCAATTACTGGTACAGGTGAAGGAGGGGCTTTCTCTGCATGCTTGACAACTAAACTATTGAGAAGAATATCAGTTCCTGAAGGAGGACCTTCTAAATAAACGACCACTTTTGATGGGGAGCCATTTAGAAGGAACTTTCCTTTCAATTGTGTCCAGTCCTTGTCTGTTGCCTGCACACTGAAAAAACCAAGCTTTTCAATGAGGGACTCATCATATCATACAGATGAATAAAGGATGAGAAGACTAAGCAGTATACTAACTTGGCAATTCCAATATATTGATCGCGTTGATTTGGTGTCTGGACCCATAAGGTGGCCCGCAAATCTGAACTTTTGACATTGTTACCAAATATGCGAACAATAGCAGTAACTTCATAAGCAAGCTTTCGCTGGACTCTTTCACTGATGTCCTGCTGAATTCCATGCCAATTCTGAGTGCGTTCAGTAGCTGAAGCGAAAACCTTTCCAGATAGTGGAACGATTTTTCCATCTCCCATAGAATCATGTAGAGCAATCTTGCAGCCTCTTCCAGACCAATTGTTCAAGCCATCCTCAAATGTTGGGTTAAGAATGATATTACCATCTCCAGCAGTGGTACATGCGCTGCTATCACCCTATCATCGAGTGAAAACATAATAACCCAAATGAAATTAACACATTCACTAAAGAGAAATAACTCTAGTGCGGAAGAAAAACTTGAAACCTATAATCAATTACCTCTGATTTTTGTGGACTTGTACAGGTAACGACTACAGATTTGATGAGTAGATCAACTCCAGGAGAAGGGCCTTCCAAATAGATGATAACCTTTTGAGGCATTGTCGACAATGAGAAAGAGCCTTCCAAGGTTTCCCAAGTTTCTTTTGACACAGAAGTTCTGTGTTTATAACAATCATTCAGACGAAATCTTCAACTTTTTTCTTTAAAAAATAAGAAGAAAAAATATCACAACATGATAAAAAAATAACATCCATTACCTTCCAACAAAACAATAGCTGGTCTTTGAATCTTGATATTCTAGCTTCAAAGTTGCCATGACATCTGCAGGTCCCTGAAGAGCGCCAGAGACTCCAACACAAGCAGAAACTAAATACGTGGAGCCTGGAGAAATTTCACGAGTGATATCTTGCTCCAACCCTTGCCAACATTCAGTACGATTCACAACGACAGCATACTTGCCAGCTGATTTTGCAGCCACTTCTTTTGAATCAAAAGAAGCAACAATGGCACTGCAGCTGTTAGCATGCCAAGAATGCAGCCCTTGAGAGAAGTCATGGTTCCGGATGATATTTGTAGCATGGCTGCTACTGGCACTGGTCATAATTTGGTCTACAATCTGAATGCAACACACCAAATAAATACCGAGACAATGCTAGTTCTTAAACTTACTCCTTTTGTGTCAATATAATTTTCCAAAAACAAAGCTCATTTCATGACTCATTTATCAGCTTCATACAGCAATTGTTATATGCCCTTGAATTTTTTGGCCATAGTTGTACTGTTTCACTTAGAACGGTATTGCATTATCTACGTTATTAGGTTACTAATAATTCTAAACACATACTTCTTCAGTTGCAAGCGAGAGTATTAAATTGCCAGTATGCTGCGCAGTGAGTACATTCTTAGTCTAATAATAGACAAGGGAATATCTGAACTTTTTAAACACTACTAGCCAAGCCAGAAAGCGAACATAACAAATGCAATAAAATATTAATTGGAAAAGAAAAGGAAACTTCTATTTGGGTGAAGGAATAAGTAAAATAAAATAACATACTTTTTCCTCTGAATTATCAGCGGTGTCGTTTTTGCGTAGATTCTCCATGGTTTCTTCGGATATCTAATCCCAAAAACAAAAATTCAAATTAGAAAGGCTTCTACCTAGAAAAAAAAAACGAAATGGGAAATGTGAAAAACAATACAAACAATTGGTTTTGCGTCTTGTTCGAACTAAAAAACAAAGAGCAAGGGAGTAATAGTAGTAGTAGTCGTACCGAGGAATGTTTTTGCTTTGAATGTTTGATCTTGAAGACTTGAGATGTGAACCATAGGGAGAGCTTCTTCATATATATATACATATATATATATATATACCAGAGCAGAACCAAAACCCAATTAAGTTTGCGAGTGAAGTCTACGAAAACTCAGGCTCTGTACGCCTGCCCAACCAACCAATCAACGCTGATGCCTAAAAGAACCCAATCGCTATTTGTCTGCGACTAATAGAAACAAATGGATCACCTTTTTCTTTCTATTTTCCTTTTTTGTAATTAATAAGGATTAGCCAATATTGAAAATCCTTCTTCCTTATTTATTTTCTGATTTTCCAAAAAATTTCCACTCTTTTAATTTTTTTTTTTTTTTTGCCACTTTGGGGAAGGCAAAACTCCAAGGCTTCTCCACTTTTGCTTTGTCTTGCAGGCTGGTATGCTTGAATTGAAATGAAAGCTTTAGATAGATATAGCTATTGTTTATGCTGTGTGTGTTTATTATTTTAGTTAACTCTATATCTGTACTTTTACGATTCCTTCCTTAATCTTTAATTGTAAGATATTACTGTCAATTGGCTTAGATCCCAGCAAATTAGGTACAACATAGGTTTTCAGCTCTCATTATTATAAGAAGACCCAAGTTCGGATCCCCATACATAAGAACTTGATTTGACCTTTGAAACAGTCCCTTTTAAATTGTGACCAACGTGAGAACGTTTAAGTAGTAGAGGTATTTTGAAACAACTAGTATTCTATGTTTTAACTAAAGGAATCTAGGCAGAAAGTAGTTGAAATGGATGTTGCTCTATAGCGATAGGCCTAAATTAAGCTGTTTAATCGGGTTCTTGCTCAATTGAAACATTAATCTGTAGCTAACAGAACAAACTTTTTTATAATAAACATTAAGTAACACAAGTGATTAGTCAATGATTTCCAACCTAACCGAGTAATTGTTAGACTATCAATATATAAGATATTCTAACCCAACTATGCAATACCACATAAACCACTGAAAAACATTGAAATGGACTCCAAGCCTAAGGTAGCTAAAAGGGTATGTTGATCTTGGTTTGTTGTTATGTAATTGGGTTTCTAGGGATTATGTTATTACGGAAAGGTAAATGAGACAAAAGAAGGAAAAATAGTCTTATTGAATTGATTAAAAAATATACAGAGTAGTGAGCAAATTTATATACAAGCGGAAGAGAGTAGAACAACCCAGCTATACATAACAAACTATTAACCAACTCAGCCTATATTCAGGGAAATAGTTTTTACAGGTAAGTATAATATTTAGACTCTATTACCCCCTTCAAGATGGACTGTATATATCATATAGAGACATTTTGGCAATATAAGAAGTGAGGATTGTAGATGGTAGAGGCTTGGTGAAGGCATCTGCAAGTTGTAACGCACTATTGACAGGAATAAGGCAGATTTTGGAGTTTTTGATCTTGTCCCTGATGAAATGGCAGTCGAGTTCAATGTGTTTGGTACGTTCGTGGAAGGTAGGATTGTTGGCGATGTGGATTGCTGAATGGTTGTCACAATAAATAAATGTTGGATTGTCTTGTGGTATGTGAAGGTCGTGAAGGAGATATTGCAGCCATGTGATTTCACTACTGGTGGCAACCAATGCACAATACTCACCTTCAGCTGAACTCTTAGAGATGATGGGTTGTTTCTTTGTTCGCCAAGAAACAAGGCAGTCACCGAGGAAGACGCAAAAACCAGTGGTGGAGCGTAGTGGGGCAAGAAGCCCAATCTGAATCAGAAAAACCCCGAAGATGTAACGAGGATTTGGCTGAGTATAAGAGTCCTTGGCCTGGACTTCCCTAAGTACCGCAGTAAATGGTGGACTGCTTGGAGATGTGGAGTGCGAGGAGATGCCATAAATTGGCTGAGATTGTTGACAGCGTAAGTGATATCAGGTCTAGACAGTGTAAGGTAAAGAAGCTTGCCAATAATTTGTCGATATGAAGAAGGATCTTCGAGAGGTTCCCCTTGTTGATCATCGAGCTTGATGCGGGGATCCATTGGCGTTTTGGCGGGTTTACTGCCAGTGTACCCTGTGTCGGTTAGCAATTGGAGTGTGTATTTCCGTTGAGATAAAAAGAGTCATTCCTGTCCTCGAGCAATTTCAAAGCCAAGGAAATATTTGAGAGGACCTAAGGCTTTGAGGGTGAACTTGCTGTTGAGAGAATCTTGAAGTTGATGTAGGAGTGAAATATTGGGACCAGTGATGATGATGTCATCCACGTACACAAGTATGGCAATGAAAGAGTTGTTGCTGCCTTTGGTGAAGAGAGTATAATCAGCCTGTGATTGGGTGAAACCTTCCTGGAGTAGTGCATCAGAAAGCTTCTGATACCATTGTCTAGATGACTGTTTAAGACCATAAATAGACTTGTGAAGTCTGCAAACCAGATCTTTATCTGCACAAGTAGAAGTGGGTAAAGTTAGTCCTTTAGGTAAAGTCATGTAGACTTCCTCATGGAGATCTCCATTGAGGAAGGCATTATTAATATCAAGTTTGAGAGTATGCCATTGTTTAATGGTGGAAATGGAAAGTAAAAGTTTGAAAGTGACCATCTTGGCCATAGGAGAAAAAGTATCAAAAAAATCCAATCCTTCTTGTTGGGTGTATCCTTGAGCAACGAGACGAGCTTTGTGTCTCTCAACTGAACCATCACTGTTGTATTTTATCTTATATACCCAGCGACAGCCTATGGCTCTTTTATTTGGAGGAAGGGGCACAACCGTCCATGTCTTTTTCTTGAGTAGAGCCAATAATTCAGTTTACATTGCTTGATTCCAAACATCGTATTGAGCAGCCTGTTTGTATGTTGTGGGTTCAAGCTGAGCTGTCACTGCAAGAATAAAAGATCTATAAGAAGTAGAGAGATTAGTATATGATAAAAAAATTTGTATAGAATGAGGAGTAGAGGATTGGTCTTGGATGGTTGAGTGACACTCATAGTCACGAAGATAGCTAGGCGGTTTAGAGGGTCTGCTGGTGCGTCTAAGAACAACTGGCGGATCGTGGTGTTGTTGTGGGGAAGTTGTATGTTGATTTTCCTGTTCAAGATCAGGTGGAGGGACAATAATGTTGTCATTGTGAAGAGGAGTGCTATCCTGTAATGAAGTGTTAGTACCAGAAGTACAAGGAACAGATAAAGGAAAATCACTTACTGGTGTATGAGAAACATGAGAAGAGGGAAAAACTATGTTAGAAAAAGGATCAATATTACGATCATTAGTATGCAGTTTATGAAAAGGGTATATCTGCTTGTGAAACACAACATTTCTGGATATAAAAATTTGTTGTGTGTTTAGATCATATAATTTATATCCTTTTATTCCATGAGGGTACCCTATGAAGACACAAGTACGGGCTCTTGGAGCAAATTCAGTTCTATGTGTCGTGAGTGTTGATGAGAAAACAAGACATCCAAAATTTCTCAAGTGGTCATAAGTAGGTATTTTATCAAACAAAAGTTCATAAGGTGTTTTATTTGCCAAATTAGGAGTAGGGGTACGGTACGGTTTATATGATAAACCGCTGTCATAATGCAATCTGTCCAGAATTTTATTGGCAAATTACTTTGAAAATAAAGAGCTCTAGCAACATTTAGGAGATGTTGGTGTTTCCTTTCAGCTGTAGCATTTTGTTCAGGAGTTTCAACACAAGTAAATTCATGTAGGATGCCAAAATCAGCAAATAAATCTTTAAAAATTAATTCAGGAGCATTATCATATCTGAAACACTTAAAAACACAATTGAATTGAGTTTTAACATAAGACATGAATTGACGTATAATATGTTGAGCATCAGATTTATGTTTCAGCAAATATATCCAAGTAAATCTAGAAGCATCGTCAACTAAGGTGAGAAACTATCTATAATTAGAGTGAGAAGGAATATGGTAAGGTCCCCATATGTCACAATGGATCAAATCAAATTTGTGTTGAGCAAAGTTGTTGTTATTTGAAAAGGGTAATTTTCGCTGTTTTGCTAAAGGACAGATGTAGCAAGGAGAATTCTTATGTAAAACATGCATATTACAATGGAAATTATTACTAAGTAAAGCTAGGCGTTTGTGAGATGGGTGTCCAAGCCGTGAGTGTCGTATATTAGTAGAAACAGTGAGAGTATAGGTAGGGACAGGTGAGAGATCCAACATGTAGAGGCCATTGTTGTTATTACCCTTGCCAATCACTTTCTTTGTGTGTGATTCCTGGATATGAAAACTGTCAGTATAGAATTTAAACTTAATGGACTCATTGGTAGTAAGACAGCTTACAGAGAGTATATTGAACTTGAAATGAGGCACATAAAGAACATCATTTAGAATGAGTTGTTTGGTTAAAGCAACAGTACCACTGTGATGAACTAGAAATGATTCATTATTAGGCAAAATCAATCTTGTAGCTGATACAGAACAAACAAACTGAAATAGCTTGATATTATTGCATATATGCCTTGTTGCTCCTGAATCGATAATCCAAGATGTATCTAGAGGAGCAACAGTTTGAGTAGTTAAAATCATACCTGTATTACCTGTGGATGGACTAGTATCTGAGATAGACATGGGTGGTTGTTGAGTAGCAAGCAAGTTGAGAAGCTGCTGGTATTGTAGTGCATTTAGTTGAGGTAGGAGAGTATGATTGTCGCCAGTCGTAGTGTTGGTGTCGCTGCTGATGCGGACCTGATTTGCAGCCGCTTCATTGGATTTATTTTGTTTGTTGTAGCCTGGAGGGTATCCATGTATCTTGTAGCATCTTTCCACAGTGTGTCCATGAATGTTACAATGAGTGCAGAACGGTCTCCCCTTCTTTTGTGGATGATATTTTGGCCCTTGATATACTGATCTAGTAGAGGTAGGCTTGTTTCCTTGGAAGGCAAATGCCATGGTAGCTGTAACGACCCAAATTTGCTAATCGGGCTTAGGGCCTTGATTAGTGTGCCTGGAGGGCAATAAATGATTTAATATGCTAATATGTGGATTTATGTGAATATATGATAATGATGCATGTTTAGTTGAGTTAAATGTTCATGTGGGCCACATCAGGGTATTAGGGGCATAAATGAGATAGATGTGATACATGTGATAAATGCTATATATATATGTGATATGTCTGTGGAGCACGATCCGAGAGAGTCTTGGGGAGCGGTTAGCCAGAAAGTCACAACGGGGTTGAGAATCTGACTCGGGGCGAGTCGAGGGATAATTTGGGTATTTGATATATTATGGGGTTATTGTGACGCCCCACGTCACTATGGCTGCTTTCTGGAATGACGACTGGCCCTACAAACCAAGACAAGTCTTTCCAGCGTGCTTTGTCCTCACTCGCACACTTCCTGGGAAAACTTCCCAGGAGGTCACCCATCCCTAGATTACTCCAGGCCAAGCACACTTAACCATGGAGTTCTCAAGTGATGGGCTACCGAAAAGAAGATGCACCTTCAACTGTGTAGTCCCATACCTACACAGTCTTAGAATCATTACACTTGACCTTCCCCAGGCGGTGTGGGATTGCACAGCTTACCCGGTCTTTCCCCTTACGGATCACGGGATTCTGACTGTCACAGTTATCGAGTTAAGGAAATAAATATTTGGAGATATGTTTGAGGATAGAATGTCTAGGAGGGAATATTGGAGAAATTTACCATTTTGCCCTCGGGGACGTTTTGGTACCCCGAGCCTTGAGGTAACCACATAGACTTAAGTTAAATAAACCAAAACTTAGAATTGTGTAGAGCATTCAGAAACTGACTCTTTCCCTTTCTCTCTCTCGAGGTGGTCATTCTTCTTCTCTCCATTTGAAGATTGGGAGCATTCTTGGTGGAATCAAGAATAAGGTCTAAGGAGTTCAGCTGGGAATTTAGGGAGCTTGGAGCTTGGAACATAAAGGGCTAGTTCTAAGGTTTAATTCAGTAAGGGGTAAGCTTAAATTATAAAGATTATGTGTAGAATTGCAGCTGGTTTGCTAGAGTTTGCATGTTAGTTAAGTTTGGATTGTTCTTGAGTGTTTTAGTTGAGTTTTGGAGCAGATTTTTAATGGGTTTTTTATGTTGATATTGAGCTGGTATGTTGTGTTAATTATCAGGGATTGCTAGCTAAGTTTCAGGGTCAATTGGCTTGAGGAAATATAGAAAATTGGTGAAGAATTCTGGGTTTGGAGGTGAGGGCTGCGGCCCTAGGAGGGGCGCACCGCGGCCCATGCGCGCGCGCGGCCATGGGAGGCCGAGAAGTTCATGCGCGCCGCGGCGCTTGGTGTGTGCATTGCGGCCTGTGCGTGTTGCAGGGTAGTGCTAGCCTCTGTTTTGAGGCTAGCCGCGGCACCTGAGGGTGGGGTCGCGGCTCTTAGTGCCAGTTTGTGTTTTTAAGGGTGTTTAAGCTTGGGAATTCAATGGTTAAGGCTCGGGATGGATTTTATCACCCGGATTGATGGAATTCAAGGTCCCGGAGGTTAGGGTTATGGCTCGAAGATATTTAATGAATTAGAACTTGATGGATGGATATTGTTAATGTGTTGTGACTAGGGTTTCGGCGAGGCTCAAATTAGAGGACTGTGCTCGGGACGTCGGTGCTCAGAAAGCTTGGGACTCAGGTAAGAAAACCCTTGTTCCCATAGAGCTTGTATGCAGGGCTGAGCCCAATGCATTTAAACTGCAGGGCATAGCCCTTTATCTGAATTTGCTAAAATTCTGTACTTGCTTGCTATGCTATAAATGTTATTATGTGAATGTTCGGCAAGAGTCGGGAACGGTGTAGACCGAGAACGGCAGGGGCCGTGTAATATCCAACATTTTCATAATACATTTATTTATTATAAATCAAAGTTTTAATACATAAAATGTACAACTTTACAAATTTAAGAAATAGTAATGGAAAAATAGTGTTTAAAATATGATTTTATGTTTTTAATGAGATTAAAGAAAGAGAAACTTGAGTAGTCAAGTATTGGACCCAAATGTCATATAATTTTAATTGGGGATTTTTATAAAATTAAGAAAGTTTGGCTAAAGGGCTTATTTGAAAAGAATTTTAGTATTTTGGGTCCAAGTGTAATTTTTAAAAATAAATAAATAAATAAATAAAATAAAAGGCTTCAGCCTTTCATTTTACCCGAGCCCCTCTCTCTCTCTCTCTCTCTCTCTCTCTCTCTCTCTCTCTCTCTCTCTCTCTCTCTCTCTCTGCGTGTTACTGTTGCCGACGACGCAGGAGTACTTTCCGGCCACCATTTTTAGCCACGCGCCGGACCGTTGGATTCAGAGGCCTCCGAACTATCGACCCACGCGGGAATCTAGAGCTCACTCGCCGATTAAACGCCTCAACCACTCGATTTAAGTTCGGCCACCCCGCGACTTCAAAGTTGCGATTCGGCCACCTCGGGCATCCGTTTGCCGATCCGTCACCACCATCGTGCTCCTCGTGTTGTGGGCTTCAAAACCCAATAACTTGTTCCTACATCTACCATAGTTGGGTGGTGGGCCCACCACGAGCCACCGCGATCCACCGTAGACCGACGGTCGAAACTTAGTGTTCGAGGTTCCGAAGTACGTTTTGAGTCTCAGAAAATCATCGTTTGACTTATTGTGGAACCCGATCATTTTGGTATAATTTCTTTAACCTATATATTTTGATTTAATTGTGATTGATTAGAGTAATTGTTATTATGTGTATTTATGGTATATAATTATATATTATTGATATATGGAATATTTTCTGTAATTTACTGGCTGTCTGGGATTATATATATTTTTGATACAGGTTTTGATTTTGGAATTGTCCACTTTATAGCCGTTGTGCTGTCTAATTTTCTAGAAAATATTAGATATTAAATCAAGTATAAAAATACATATTTAATTGATTTTATATTAATATGGAAATTATTATGATTAAGTAATTTTAATTATTATTGTTATTATTTTGTTAAGTAAATCAAGAATACAGATTCATATATATATATATATATATATGAAAAGTATGATTTATAGTAAACCTATTATCTAACCATTATTATTGTATATTAATATTTGAATATTAAAATAATATCAAATATTAGTTTCCTACAGTTATTGATATTTGTAAGACCAGTGAAGTTTGGAGAAAGTATATTTATTATATCACTGGAATTGATATTATGACTAACTAATAATAATATAAATATTTATATTTATATTATTATCATTATATTGATTATTACAACTTTATGTTACAAATATGATTTCTTTTATAAAATGACTATTTGAATATATACATCCATATACGTATTGCTATTGAAGTATTTTGTTATTAATATCGAAATAAGTTTAATTATAGACGATAATTATTATTGTTGTTAGGATTATAATTATTATTATCATTTATATAGTTTCTGGTATGATTAATATACACTATCAATAGTGTATATTTACGGATTAGATAGAATTTAATAAATTATGTGCCTTGAATAGGATTTGTATGGATTTGATTGATTGACTCTTGGTGAGCCGTTTTAAAATAAGCTAAGGACCTAAGGTAAGTAAATCTCACCTTTTGTGCTTAAGTGTAAGATGCATGACTACATTGATTGTGTACATCTGATGAGTTAAGTATGGTATGATGATGATGCATATGATAAGTATGTGAAGAATGGTTATATGAACACCATAAGGGTGTTGTGTGATATGTAATTGATGAATTCTGTGATATGTGAAAGATGTCTTACTTGGTTAAGAATGATATGAATTATGTGCAAGTATGTGTTCTTATGTTGATGGATATGTGGATTACTCTATGTTCATGATTTGTTATATGTTATGATATATGAAGCGTTTAAGTTTTTAGGCTGGAAACCTTAGACCTGAGCCATAGCTCTACGTTAAGGTATAACAACGCCACCAACCCAAAGCTTCATGTATTATGACTAAAGATGTTTTGAGTTATATGAGATGTGATACAATGCCTTGATTGAATACCATCAACATCAGTCATGAACACGAACATTGGCATTTCAGCATCAGCATGTATGCATGGCATGTACAGTTATGTGATATAAGACCATGCATATGAATATGAGAAAAGTTATGAAATGTCTTGAAAAGTCTTATGTAAAGTTAAACATTTTAATGACACAAGGCTTAAGCAAAGTGATAATAAGATGTTTAAAAAGGGTGCCACTGTTTTGATGAAGCAATCAAGTAAGTTCAGTAAAGAAGACGGAAGTCTATAAGACTTATAGTGGCTGCCCACTAGTGTGGGCTAGGTCAGAGTTGACCATTCAGATATGTTTGCCATGTTTCCGTCTTTCTCCTCCATATGTGTAATAAGTATGGCAGCTATGGCAACGATGAAATGAGCGTTATGATGAGCCTAGCTGAGATGATGGCTAGCCGGAGCAGAACCCATGGGATTCTATATGATATGTGTAACAAGCCCTGCAGGCATTGGCTGAATCAAACAGTGTGCACAAGTGATATTGGGCCCATAAAAATGTGAAACTAAAAGAAAGAGCATAAAAGTAAAGTTTGAAAGTGCATGAGCAATAAATGAAATGCATAAGTATATAAGTCAGCATATTAGTATATGTGCACTACAAACTCACGACATTCATGTGTATGTGTATGCATGAGATTTGCTTACTGAGCGTTAGCTCATTATGTTATTTTCCAACATTTTTCCAAGTGTGGCTTTAGCTGTTGAGCAACTTGTGGAGCACGGACTCAGTAGCAATGCAATAATGGTTTAGAGTTTTCATATGGCTGCCTTAAATTTAAAGTATTCATACGTGTAATAATTTCTTCTAATAAGTTTATATAAAAGTTTAAATTTTTCTGTATTTCTTCGTATCATTTTATTTAATTCTTTTGGTCAAGTGCCTTACATACTCGTAAACCCTAGAATTACGAGTATGTGGCAGACGTACCCTACCTTAGGGACGTTTGGCCGGGAATGGCAAAGGGCCGGGAACGGCGTTAGGCACGTTGAGTGCAAAGCCGAGTACGGCAAGGGGCCGGGAGCAGCGTTGAGCATGTGGGGTGCGAGTTGCCAGGGCGAGTCCCTAAAAGGATACCTGGGATATCCTCACGGCGTGGTCCGCGAACCCAGGGCTTGGTAAACGCCTGGGACGGCTAGGTCGTATGTGTTTAGCCCATTGGTGGCCTGTTTATATGCTTGATATATGTATTGCATATGTTATCTGTTTGTGGGTTTTCTTGCTGGGCTTCGGCTCACAGATGCTCTGTGGTGCAGGTAAGGGTAAAGAGAAGGCCAACCAACCGTGAGTGTAGCAGGCATGGGGCGGCGTGTACATGTTTGGCCAGCCTGGCTGCCACAGCCAGAGGATTTTGGGAGATGTTTTTAAATAAACCTAAGTTTTGTCGTTTAGTCGACTTGGTTCAGTTTATATATTGTAAATGTTTCTAAACTGTGTGTTTGGGATCCCAAGTGTAAAACTTTTTATGATTTTCTATGGAAACTATTAATCCTAGAGTTTATCCTCTGCTTATGGCTTAATTACACTATTTGACCTAAAACATCGATTAGCGAGTTAAAAGCACGTTTTTAAACTCACTTAGTAATGGCTCTAAGGAAGTAAAAACAGGCAGAAAGTGGGCGGACTTGGTATACCTATCCACAATCACCCACACCGAGTCATGCTGTCCCACAGAGACCCCACCTTCACTTCCAAGTTTTGGGAGAGTCTGCAGAAGGCTATGGGCACGTAGTTACGGTTTAGTACCGCTTATCGTCCTCAGACGGATGGGCAGTCTGAGAGGACGATTCAGATATTGGAGGATATGTTGCGAGCCTGTGTGCTTGATTTTGGGGGATCGTGGAGTAAGTATCTCCCTTTGATCTAGTTCTCGTACAGCAACAGTTATCAGGCGACTATCGGAGTGGCTCCGTACGAGATGCTTTATGGAAGGAAGTGTAGGTCACCTATTCATTGGGATGAGACAGGTGAGAAAAGATATCTGGGTCCAGAGATGGTTCAGAGGACCAATGAGGCAGTTGAGAAGATTAGAGCGCGTATGCTCGCCTCCCAGAGTCAACAGAAAAGTTATTCAGACCTAAAACATAGGAGTGTGGAGTTTCAAGTTGGTGATCATGTGTTCCTTAGGGTTTCACCCATGAAGGGTGTGAAACGGTTTGGTGTTCGGGGCAAGTTGAGCCCTAGGTTTATTGGCCCCTTTGAGATTCTGGAACGAGTTGGGGAGGTAGCTTACAGATTAGCGATGCCTCCAGCTTTATCAGGGATTCATGATGATTTCCATGTATCCATGCTCCAGCAGTATATGTCAGATTCGACGCATGTGCTAAGTTTTGAGAATCTGGAGCTTGATCAGGATTTGTCCTATGAGGAGAAGTCGGTTCAGATTCTTGGCTGAAAAGATAAAGTCTTGAGAAACAAGACCATCGCCTTGGTGAAGGTGCTATGGAGAAACAGCAAGATTGAGGAGGCGACGTGGGAACGTGAGACAGAGATAGGGGAGCGGTACCCCGAGTTGTTCAGGTAATTTCGAGGACGAAATTTCTATAAGGAGGGGATAGTTGTAACGATCCGAATTTGCTAATCGGGCTTAGGGCCTTGATTAGTGTGCCTGGAGGGCAATAAATGATTTAATATGCTAATATGTGGATTTATGTGAATATATGATAATAATGCATGTTTAGTTGAGTTAAATGTTCATGTGGGCCCCTTCAGGGTATTAAGGGCATAAATGAGATAGATGTGATAAATATGATAAATGCTATATATATATATGTGATATGTCTGTGCAGCACGATCCGAAACAGTCCTGGGGAGCGGTTAGCCAGAAAGTCACAACGAGGTTGAGAATCTGACTCGGGGCGAGTCGAGGGATAATTTGGGGATTTGATATATTATGGGGTTATCGGGTTAAGGAAATAAATATTTGGAGATATATTTGAGGATAGAATGTCTAGGAGGGAATATTGGGGAAATTTACCATTTTGCCATCGGGGACGTTTTGGTACCCCGAGCCTTGAGGTAACCACATAGACTTAAGTTAAATAAAACAAAACTTAGAATTGTGTAGAGCATTTAGAAACCGACTCTTTCCCTTTCTCTCTCTCGAGGTGGTCATTCTTCTTCTCTCCATTTGAAGATTGGGAGAATTCTTGGTGGAATCAAGAATAAGGTCTAAGGAGTTCAGCTGGGAATTTAGGGAGCTTGGAGCTTGGAGCATAAAGGGCTGGTTCTAAGGTTTAATTCAGCAAGGAGTAAGCTTAAATTATAAAGATTATGTGTAGAATTGCAGCTAGTTTGCTAGAGTTTGCATGTTAGTTAAGTTTGGCTTGTTCTTGAGTGTTTTAGTTGAGTTTTGGAGCAGATTTTTAATGGGTTTTTGATGTTGATATTGAGCTGGTATGTTGTGTTAATTATCAGGGATTGCTAGCTAAGTTTCAGGGTCAATTGGCTTGAGGAAATATAGAAAATTGGTGAAGAATTCTGGGTTTGGAGGTGAGGGCCGCGGCCCTAGGAGGGGCGCACCGCGGCCCATGCGCGCGCGCGACCATGGGAGGCCGAGAAGTTCATGCGCGCCGTGGCGCTTGGTGTGCGCGCTGCGGCCTGTGCGTGTTGCAGGGTAGTGCTAGCCTCTGTTTTGAGGCTAGCCGTGACGCCTGAGGGTGGGGTCGCGGCTCTTAGTGCCAGGTTGTGTTTTTAAGGGTGTTTAAGCTTAGGAATTCAATGGTTAAGGCTCGGGATGGATTTTATCACCCGGATTGATGGAATTCAAGGTTCAGGAGGTTAGGGTTATGGCTCGAAGATATTTAATGAATTAGAACTTGATGGATGGATATTGTTAATGTGTTGTGACTAGGGTTTCGGCGAGGCTCAAATTAGAGGACTGTGCTCGGGACGTCGGTGCTCGGAAAGCTTGGGACTCAGGTAAGAAAACCCTTGTTCCCATAGAGCTTGTATGCAAAGCTGAGCCCAATGTGTTTAAACTGCAGGGCGTAGCCCTTTATCTGAATTTGCTAGAATTCTGTACTTGCTTGCTATGCTATAAATGTTATTATGTGAATGTTCGGCAAGAGCCGGGAACGGTGTAGACTGAGAATGGCAGGGGCCGGGAACGGCGTTAGGCACGTTGAGTGCAAGGCCGAGTACGGCAAGGGGCCGGGAGCAGCGTTGAGCACGTGGGGTGCGAGTTGCCAGGGCGAGTCCCTAAAAGGATACCTGGGATATCCTCACGACGTGGTCCGCGAACCCAGGGCTTGGTAAACGCCTAGGACGGCTAAGTCGTATGTGTTTAGCCCATTGGTGGCCTGTTTATATGCTTGATATATGTATTGCATATGTTATCTGTTTGTGGGTTTTCTTGCTGGGCTTCGGCTCACAGATGCTCTGTGGTGCAGGTAAGGGTAAAGAGAAGGCCAACCAACCGTGAGTGTAGCAGGCGTGGGGCGGCGTGTACATGTTTGGCCAGCCTGGCTGCCACAACCAGAGGATTTTGGGAGATGTTTTTAAATAAACCTAAGTTTTGTCGTTTAGTCGACTTGGTTCAGTTTATATATTGTAAATGTTTCTAAACTGTGTTTTGGGATCCCAAGTGTAAATTTTTTTATGATTTTCTATGGAAACTATTAATCCTAGAGTTTATCCTCTGCTTATGGCTTAATTATACTATTTGACCTAAAACCTCGATTAATGAGTTAAAAGCACACTTTTAAACTCACTTAGTAACAGCTCTAAGGAAGTAGGGCGTTACAGTAGCATTCGGATTTGTATCAGTATCAAGAGTCCCTTTTTTATTTTCCTCTTGAGTAACCAAATGAAAGACACGATTCACTTCAGGCAATGGATCCATTAACAAAATACTGCCACGAACTTGAGAGAACTGATCGGAAAGCCCCATTAAAAAGGACATAATGTATTCCATGTGATGGTGTACTTGTGGTGGTTCTTGCAGCTTCTTGACACCACCACAAGTACAACCATTACATGTGCAAGAAGGGCGGTAATTGGAGAGCTCTTCCCAAACAGTTTTCAGCCTTGTAAAATACATACCCACGGTCTGAGCATCTTGTTTCAAATTCATCAAACTTTTTCTTAGATTGAATATGTGTGGCCCATTTCTCTGATGGAATCTAACTTTCAGATCAGTCCAAATAGTGGCAGCTGATTCATCATAAAGAATGCTGGAAGAGATTTCTTTAGATACAGAATTCAAAATCCAGGAGATAACAATGTTATTGTTTCTAATCCAGGCATTGTGAAGTATGTAATCAGATGGTGGAGGTTTGGGAATAGTGCCATCAAGAAACCCTAATTTATTCTTGATAGATATCGATAATTGCATAGCTCTACTCCAAGACACATAGTTATCTTGACCAGTCAAGAGCTGAGACACAAGAATATTACCTGGATTATCTCCATGATGAAGGTAATAAGGATTCGTGGGATCTTCCAGAAAGCTTTTTGGATTGGTCATTTGATTACTTTGATTCCCATGGATGATGGGGTCTGGCGGAGCTTCAGCAAATCGTGGAGTTGATTCTCCAGTTCCTTCTGGCATGGGTGTTTGATCATCAGTGGACATGATGAACAGAAGAAAAAAAAACGTGAGTCAAGAACAGAACCGAATGCGGGAGAACAAGAACGGAACGGGATGAAAGTCAAGAACGGAAAAATGAAACATAGGAACAGAGTGTTCGAGGAGAAGAGGAGGAAGCACGACAAAATGAAGAGAAGGAAGAAGAAATGTTTAGGATCGATCAGGGAACTTTCCCGGGTTGATACCATATTACGGAAAGGTAAATGAGACAAAAGAAGGAAAAATAGTCTTATTGAATTGATTAAAAAATATACAGAGTAGTGAGCATATTTATATAAAAGCGTAAGAGACTAGAACAATCCAGCTATACATAACAAACTATTAACCAACTCAGCCTATATTCAGGGAAATAGTTTTTACAGTTAAGTATAATATTTAGACTCTATTATATGTAGACTCGGATTACACAGGTAGGCATTGACATTAGAAAGCCCATTCATGTATATGTCTTTATGTTGTTCAGGACTGCTGTTAGTTGGAAATCAGTTCTTCAATCGGTGGTAACCTTAATAACGACTGAGTATATTGTTGTCACAGAAGCAGTTATAGAAATAATGTGGCTGAAAAGGATAACTAGAGAGCTTGGAGTACAGCAAGAAAAAATGAAGTTATATTACTACAATCAAAGCGCAATCCATATTGAAAAAGCACCAAGTTTTAGTGTATTAATGTAATGCTTCCTTTTGTGAGAGATATCATCTTAACTAGTGAGAGTAGAAGATATCTACCAATGACACAAAACCACGTATATGATCACAAAGACGCTTCCCAAAAACAAGTTCAGCTATAGCCTAGACTTGATTCGAGTAAAGAAGCTAAGAGGGGGCAGCAGTTTTTTGAAACGTGGTAAAGAATTGTTTAAAAGTGTCACTCAAATTCGAAGTTTTGGATGAATGGACAGAGAATTGGTGATGTCGCGCCATTTTTAAGAAACGACCTTGACAGTAGCAAGGTGGCACTGCAGCGCCATTATTGGGGCGTTGCAACACCAGATGCACCACAACTCCTTGGAAACAAAGTTGGCATTGTGAGGCTAGATTGTTGTGGCATCAAAGAGCCAGATATCGAACCAAAAATCAGGGCCTACACTAAAATTGGAGGCCCAAGTTTAATGAAATTAGAACCTCCAATACAAGTAAATTTTTTATTTTGGTATATAAAAATGATATTTTTCTAAAATGTATATGGAGTAGTGTTATTTTGAAAATTTTGGGACAACTATTTAATTGGGACCTATACTAGACTAGGGCCTGCCCAAACCAAAATGATCGGAAGTCAGAAACATGTCAACGAAACAGCGTATTCTCGCCTCATAGAGCCCAAATAGGGAAATTGTTAAATGAAGTAACGACTATATAGTAAATAAATCATTTTTCTAAAAGTTACACATAGTATTGTAAATTTCAAATAAAAAAATTAAAAAATACGAAATTTTTAAAAAATTACAAAAATACAGATAAATAGTTTGTAACAGTTCTATAATCTTCTGTTACAATTTTCCATTTAATCTGTAAATATTGTTTACAAAATTGTAATATACCGTTACAAACTTGTAAACTTTAGTTAGAAATTTATAAACTTTTGTTACAAAAAAGTTGTATTGTTACAAATTTTTAAACTTTGTTTACAAAAATATATTCGAATTTATGATTATGCCCCTCCGTGTTTTTGTAATTTTTTCTAGATTCTATATTTTTAGTATTTTTTTTTAAGATCTTAGGAATTTTTGTGAATTTCCCATTATTTAATGTCTTCTTGATTACTAAATTAGTTAGATTTGATTATGTACTCATTGGGTTTGGAGTTCTAATGTATTGATACTATTATGTTCATTATATATGGAGAAGTTTGCATAAATATGGAAAAAAATAAACATAGTTTCTATATTTATGGGAAAAAAATAATTTTATAAAATATGGTAAGTTTTGAAAAAAAAAATTAATATGGTAATTTCATATAATATAAAAATTAATTACCATAATCATAAATACGCAAAACTTTCTCTTTTCTTCTTTCTTCCTTTCTTCTCTCTCATTTGGTTCTCTCACCTCAGCCATCCACCGGCAATGTTACCTCTGCCTCCATCCCCGCCCCCGCCCCCACCCCTAACGACTACGTACCTCCCCCTCTGGTTCTTCTTCTTCAGATCTAGTTTTATTTTTATTTGATTTGTTCTTCTTCTACTTTTTCACATCAAGTTTCGCAATTTCAAATTTGTTTTTGCATTTCATATTTTATTTTTTTTCCTTATAAACGTAACTATAATTGGTTACAATCACGACCTGTTCTGATTTCTGGGTTTTTTTTTTCAAGATCTGTTTAAGTAACCGGGTACAATGATGTCTGATTCTTTTTATTCATAACTGATATTTTTTTAGATCTAGTTGTAACTAGTTACAATATCTCCCCGTCTTCTTCTTCTTCTTTTTCTTCAGTTCTAGTTTTATTTTTATTTTCTTTGTTCTTCTTCTTCTTTTTCACATCTGGTTTCGTCATTTCAAATCTATTTTTGCACTTCATATTTATTTTTTTTCCTTCTAAACGTAACTGTAACCGGTTACAATTACGATCTATTCTGATTTCTGTTTTTTTTTTCTTTCCAAATCTGTTTAAGTAACCATGGACAATGGCATCTGATCATTTTTATTCATAAGTGACATTTTTTTAGATCTAGTTGTAACTAGTTACAATAACGATCAATATGTATATATATATATTTAGATCTAATTTTCAATGCAGGTCTAGATAAGTAACTAGTTACCATTGTAATTTTTTTTTTTCATATCTATTTTTTTTTCAAACCTAGCTATAACCAGTTACGATTATGATCATTTTAGATTTTTGTTTGGATCTTATTTGTTTTTAGGTTTGGCTAGGTATCCGGTTACCATCGCAACTATTTTTTTTTCATATATATTTTTTTCAAACCAAATTGTAACCAATTACCTTCACGATCAATTTAGTTTATTTTTTCGTATAAGTTTTTTTTCTCCAAATCTCACTAAGTAACTAGTTACAATTCAACTGTTATTTTGATAATAATACATTACTAAAAAATCAAAATTATTTTTATAGTTGTAACTAGTTACTAAAACACCACTTAAAAAATAAAACTAATTTTTATAGATATAACCAGTTACCACACATCACTAAAAAAATTGACAGTGGAAAATGATCACTACCACAAAAAAAATATCAAAATTGTTCTAATAATGGTAACCGATTACATCGGAGAAAATGTTGATTGAAGAAAATAAAAAATAGAAGAAAATAATAAAACAAAACATTTTTCAATGTCTAAACAAAAAATAAATTAAAAATAATACCTAAAATTACTGAAATACCCTCACAAAAATTCAAAATTAGCCAAAATAATCTTATATAATTAAATATGGTATTACTAATAAATTATTACACAAATATAGAAAAACAAATCCCATAAAAAAGTAAGAAAATCATAAAATACCATATAAAATGCACATACAAAAAATATCATATTTATAAAAGATTAGAAAATTTTCTCATATTTCATATAAATTCCTCTTATAAATGCAACTGTAACGTGAATGCTAAATTTGAAACAAAAGTTATTAGATATTGGGATTTCCCCACAAATATAAGAATTTTAGGAGCTGTTTACATTAATATGGGAAAAACAGTATTGGTAAAAATTTATTCGAAACCACCTATTTAAACATTTATATGGAACTTAATTCTCATATTTCATAATAAATTCTAAAAAAAAATCCTAAAATAACTTTCATCATCCTCTCTCTAGAACGTTGTTCTTCGACCAGTGAACCATTAGCTAATGTTACTCACACAGCCACTGACCACCACCTTCGTCGCTCACCCAACCCTCTACCACCATCATCATTGTCTTTATCAACAATCTTCTTCTCCTTTTGATTTTTTTTTCCCAACAACTACAATCCTCTTCAATGGTTTTTCTTTTTATATTTTAAATTCTTTTTCCTAGATATGGCTTAAATGACTAGTTATCATCGCGTTCTAATATATATATATATATATAGTCGGTTATCAATATTGAAAATATAAGTAATCAATTAGCATGTAATCTGAAACTAAGAATAATGGTAACTAATTACTATGAAATGTGTTTAATTTTTGGGTAACTAATTATTCATATTACTGCAAATATAGGTAACTAAACCATGAAATCTAAAATTAAGAAAAATAATAATTGATATTGCAATAAATAGTTACTATTATCAAATTATTTGGTTTTTATTTATTGATTTTTTTTATAAATATTTGTGAGAAGGTTGATTTTTTGTTTTTTGTTTTTTGGTAGTGATATAATATATTTGTACTAAAATATTGTATTACTATCTAAAAAATTTAATACTGTCACAAATATTTGATATTGCATTTGAAATTCCGTTTTTAATAATTACCAAATTAATTAAATAAAGTAGTTTTAATTAAGATACATAATAGCAATTGAATGTTAAAACAGACTTCAAATCTGTCGTTACAGAATGAGGATTGGTCGCGACAGAAACTAAACACAATAAAAAAAAAAAACAGTGTGCAAACAATAAAAAACACAATGAATTTTTACAAGGTTCAGAAACCCTTTCGGATAACCAACTCATTGGGGTCACGCCTAGAGAATAAAACCAATTAATAAAGAATCACAAGTAAAAAAAATATTGACTTAAACAAAACAAGACTCCCTCTTGAGATTTGTCACAACTTTGCTGCACTTCTCTTCACTAATTTGATTTTGATTGAAATGCATAACCACTTGAACTCCCTTCAATGGTCAGCGATTGCTTACATCCTCCCGAAGCAAGGCTTGTAAAAGTCTTCTCCTGAAGACCTTAAGAGTTGTGTTCAAACTACAAACTATATTCAACACATGACTGTGATATAGAACACACCACAAGACTAAACAATCAGTTTACTGCAAGATCACGTGAACAATGTGATCTTGTATACAAACTATGAACTCTCACAAATATTACAATTCACTCAACAAAACAATACACCAAAGAGTTCACTTTTTCTCAAAGCCCTAGTAGACTATTTATAGAGACCATTTAGCCATCAGAAGGGCCGAGAAAGAATCCACAATAAAAGCAAGAACATTCTATGATATTCTTGATTGATGAAGATTTGTCAATCAATTGACTATGTTCAGCCAGCCAAGCAAACCGTGGGGACAGCTTATACCTGAGTCAGATAAGAATTTTCTAAAAATAGAAAATAAGCAATTACCTCTCTAGGATTTTATTTCATGCAGTCAACCATTCTTGGAGAGTACGAAAATTAACACAGGGAAATCCATAAATGAATTCAGCTAAGCCACATAATATTTTCCTCATAAAACCAAGATAAACATTATTCTTTTAAACATATTGTGAATATAAATATAAATAAGGAATATTTGCAAATCCTACCAAATAATCCAAGATATTTAAACCCAAAAATCATAATGAAAAAGGAATTTAAATCAGATTTTAAATAAAATAAAATAAAAAGACATTTCCATAAATTTGTCAATTTAGGATTTTACAATTTCTTCCTTTGACAATTTTATAGACAAGGCATATCTATTTTTTTTAAAAAGAAACCATGCAAGAAACATGTTAGTGCTTAATCCAACAAATATAATAAAGAGTCACAAAATGACTCCCTCTGACAAATATAATCTAGGCACATAACAAAAAACAAGCAACCAACATAGTTCAAACAGAAACAAAAAGAACCAAAAAATGAGAGTACGCTCTCTCTCTCTCCCCTCATTGTCTAAAGAAATGCCAAATGATAAAAAGAAACAGGACAAAATAGACCTTTAGTGTTCTTTTACATTTATTAAAAGAAGATAAAAATAGATGGAGAGGAACTAAAACTGTCAAGGGCTGGAGCAATGGAGGCATGAGAATTGTCAGGGAAGCCAGGATGTGGTGCTGAGTATTATATTTTAATATAATGTTTCATTGATTAAATAAGTGTTACAAAAGTGATTATTTAATCTAGTAGGAGAATGTTATATTATCTCATATAATATAATATTAGATTAAATAATGTGACAAAATGTGATTTGTCACACATTGTAAGATATTATTGAGAGTCACAAAATTGGACACATATGTGTGTCTAAATGTGACATATTTTGAAGTTACAAAATCAGTTACAAATTTGTAACTCCCAAATATTACCCAATAATGTGTATATTATATGTTACACATTTGAGATTGGATTTCATAAAGCCATTATAAAATATGGCTGTTGGAGATATGATTTTAACCCCAATAATGTGTTTTGGGAGTTACAAAGTCATTTGGGAGGGTTTGGAACTATTTGGAAAAATAGCACATTTTCAAGTGCCGAAAATGGGCTGTGGCCGCGGGCTGGGGGACAGAAAGCAGTGGCCGCGGCCACAGGTGCATTTCAGGCCAAATTTTCAATTTTTTCCAAATGTGTTGAACGGTTCTAAAAACCCAAATAACTCTCAAATCTCAATTTTAATTCTATATTAATCCAATTAAACACTGATAACAGCTATGGAGGTTGGTGGAATTTGAAATCCAAATGGTATCTCAAACTCTATAAATAGGAGCCTAATGCTCACTTGTATGACACATCATTTTTTATCCACAAAGCACTTGGCTGAAAAATACACCACAGAGGCTTGATAATTCCATAAAGTTATTTCCTAGAGAGATCCCTCAGTGCTTAGAGAATAGGGGGAAATAAGCTTTTGGACAAAGGTTTTGAACCTTGTTCAAGTTGGTGATCCCCACTACTCTAGACTTTGGTTGAGTGTGAGTTTGTGTTTTCCATTGATCTTTTCATTCAGTTGTTCTTCTTGTATTATTATTGTATTGAGTTTGTAATGCTCTTCTTCTATTTCCATTTACATATTTATTGGTATCTTTTGTTTTAGAGTTTTAGTTCTAATAATTCTCTTCTTTCTCTCTTTTCTACATTTACTTGTATTGTTGGTCATTGAGTTGTAAACCTATTTATCTATCATCTTGTCCATTGTATTCTTTGCATAGAGTTATATTTTTGGTTTTTCCACTTTTCCATTGAGCAATAAAATATATTCTCTAACACTGAGTGTCTTCCAAGGCAGTGAAACGCTTGGAGAGGTTGGAAATTCCTGTCTGGACAACAGTAAGACTGGTATGAACATAAGGAGAATCAGGCTCGACATCTCCAGTCATAGAAACCATCAAGGAAATGCCTTTGGACTTTTTAGTCGAGGTAGAAGCGCTGTCATCTTTGACTGTGTACGTAGAGCCAGCCAAAGGAGGGACCAGAGACTCATAAGACATCTTCAAAGGACGTTGGATGTCCAAAAATTTGTAAATGATATTTGGAAACATCAAGTGTTGGCCTTTGCACTTTGCACCACCCAAAGAGACTATTTGATCAAAGATTGCAAAAGCATGATCAATAGTAATACCGGTCCTGACTTTAAACATATAGAAGGCATGTCTTGAGTGATCGTCAAGGAGTGAGTGGTGGGACGCCAATTGCTCATTGCAAACTTGAAAAGAGCACCATAATAGTGTGTAATGTCTGAGACCTTGAGGGAAGTATTTGGTTCTTACACCATAGCTTGGCCAACCAATTCAGACAGAACTTGATCATTTGCAAATTCAACAGAATCATCATAGTCCACTGAGACTAGATTGAGGTCTCAAGCAATTTCAGCATGGCCAAATTTATACCAATGCTCTCTAACATAGACCTTTTAAAACATAAAGGGTTTAGTATCAAATAATTCATCCTTCAAGTTGGTATAAATTCTTGAACCACTCGAGGAACATACCCATCAAAACCAGACAAAGATCGTAACTCGCCCCTTTCTTCTATTGTAAGCAAGACTCCAAATACCTGATGAGGTGAAAATAGAAAATTACGTTCACTAATGAAATTCATATGCTCATAAAAATGCATATTTTTCTCATTACCATTAAAGCAATAAGTAAGTGGAAGAGCCTTGAAAGAAGAACCTGAAGAGCGAATTAGAGTGCCCTTGCCTTTGGTGCTTTCGGTTGATAGCTCGGGAAAGGTCAATGGCTTTTTGCCTTTTGGATTAGATGCCACATGAATGGTTTGTGATGGATCTTCTTCAGATTATGACTCATCCTCAGATTCTTCAAAAAAAGGATCTTCTTGATGTTCTTCATGAATCGGCTCAGTCAAGGATGGATCAAGTTCAGGAATGGAGTCTTCATTTTCAAGAGAGACATCCTATGAGGAAGTACAAGCAGGAGGATTAATGTTTGCCTTCTTTTTGAACCTGGAAAGTGGAGTGGAATCTGAGATGGAGATAGCCCCTTTCACATGGGTCACTTTTGCCTTCTTGGACTGCTTGGGACTAGCGGGCTAAGATTTTCACTTGCTCTTCGATTTGGATTTCAGCACATCATAAATAAAGAGGACTCGGAGAGCTGGGCAGAGGGATCGGTCTCTGCATCTGCTGAGACACACTGTTGTGGGTTAAGGACGGTCTTGGCTGAGACTTTTGGTGAGGCAAGTGGAACCGCCGAGGATGGGCTCTTCTACACATTGAGGTCAGGAAAGGTCACGCCTTTACTGGAAGCACTGGCCAACAGAGAACCACCAGGACCTAGAAGAGCAAGGACATTCTTCATTGTTGTTGCTTTGGGTCGATGACCTAGATAAGCTGAGACGACAGGAGGAGAAGCAATTGAGACAGGCGGAATGGAAGCTGGGGCTGGTGGAGTGACGGAGGGAACCTTCTCGGTAGTGGTCTTCTTTTGAGGAACCGTTGTCTTAGAGGTGGAACCATGTTCTCTTGTCTTCATGGCTTGCTACAAGAAGACAAATGAAAACACAAAGAAGAAAGCTATTAAACCCTAGGCACAAGTTAGCAAAAATTGAAACAAGAAACACTTAGCACCAAAAGCATTAGGATTCCGAATATATACAGAATTCGGTGAACAAAAGTGGCAATTTTGAAAATGGGTAACCAAAAAGCAGGGGAAACCAAATTAGTGATTAATGCCAAAAATATCTCCTTTTATAAAATATTCTCTCACACCAAAAGATTGGAAAACTTTTCAATGATTTCGAATATAATGAGATAAAACAAAAAATTGCTTTCCATTTTTATTTCAATTTTTTCTAGTACATGGTCAAACAATAAAAAAAAAAATTTATTTTTTTATATAGAAAAACTAAATTGTCAAAATAAGATAAGATCCAATTTCCATATCATATGTGTCCTTGTAAATGTCAAGTCATATGCAAGAGAAATAAGATAATCATTTAAAAAAAAATAGAGACTGAATAACATAATTAGAATATTAAGGTATGATGATAAAAATGATCCGAAAAAAAGTATATACCAGCCACAAAAAATATTTAATCAAATCAATATGTGTATGAGGCTTACAATATATCGTACACAGTTTCGACAACAGACATTTGTGTGAGCATGTGTAAGTAAAGAAAATTGGCGTTTCTTTTGAGCCTTTTTGAGCAAGGGTCATTACCCATGTTAGGCAATATTAACATTTTTCCAATTGTAACCATAATGGAGGCTATGACTCTCATACTGATGGTAGCCATTTACACTGGTAGAGTATCATCCATTATAATTGCTAATTACCTGCTAACTACCTCTAATATAATGTTAGGAAAATATGTATTTGTCTCAATGGAAATGGTAAGAAAATTACAACTCTATGCAAAAATATTACAATAGACAAGGATTGATTAAATAAAATGGTACAAACTCTAAGCAAAAGATTACAAATAAAGTAAAGTGTTTGAAACAAAAGAAAAGAAAAGATTACAACTCTTAAACAAGAAATACAAGTAAATAGAGAAGAAGAATATAAAGATGAAAAGCAATAGAATGAAAGAAAGGAACAAGAAACAAAAGATAAAAAACTCTCACTCACACTACCAAAGTGAAGAGTGTTGGGGATCACCAACTTGAACAAGGTTTGAAACCTTTGTCCAAAAGCTTATTTCCCACCTAACTCAAGCACTAAGGGATCTCTCACAGATTATAGGAAATGCTTTCTGAAATTATCAAGCATCAAGGCTCCTATTTATAGAGTTTAGAGACATCCTTTGAATTTCAAATTCCGCCAACCCACATGGCTGTTACCAATGATTAATTGGTTTTTTATGGAATTAAAAATGAGATTTTGGAGCTATTCAAGTTTTTGGAACTGTTCAACAAAGATTGAAAAAAAATGAAAATTTGGTCAGAAATACATTTGTCCGCAACCACTGCTCTCTGTCCCATGGGCCGCGGCCACCAACATTATGTGGCCGTGGCCACTGACCAATTTTAGCACTTGAAAATGTGCTGTTTTTCCAAACGGTTCCAAACCCTCCCAAATGATTTTGTAACCCCCAAAACACATTATTGGGGTTAAAATCATATCTCTAGTCATTTCACATATGGCTTTTATGAAATTCATCTCAATATTGTGTAACAACAAATTTACACAATAAAGGGTAAATTTTGGAAGTTACAAATTTGTAGCTGAATTTGTAACACCAAATATGTTACATATTTGGATATTTCTCATATATCTAAATATTATAACTCTCTATTATATGTTACAATATGTGACACTCTTTGTCACATTTATTTAATCTAAAACATTATATTATAATATAATATTACATTATATTATAAAATAATATAACATTCCCCCACTAGATTAAATAGTTATCTTATTGTAACACTTATTTAATCAATCATTATATTTTAAAATATAACATATCCCCCACTTGATTAAATAAGAACTCTCTCTTATAGGAGTCATTGCATTAGTGCATAAAGTAAAGTGTTTTTCAACTTGAAGTTTACTATAGTGTAATTATCACAAAATTTGTCGAAAATTTGGTTGCACTAGGCAGGCATTGAACCATCTTTTCATGATAACAAATCGGTGATAACACACACACCTTTGCGATGTTCACTTGAGACCTCTATGTCTTGCTTTGCACCGTTAATGACCATGTGCACTTTTCCATTCATGGACGTTCATGAGAATACTCCCAATTCTCATGAGAGGCGGCACCACCCCTAGGTCCATATAGGTAGAATTCTTACAGTATTTTGTTACAAAAAATACTTGACTTCACAAGATTGAATTATATTAAAAAAACTTTTCGGTTTTAACCCTCAACTTGGTAACTCACAAGTACTCAATATCTCAGATGGGACTTGTTTTGAGTACAACTAATATTCACTTGATTAACTTGTTGTTACCTATTGAACCTAACACTAGTTAAATAACTAGTGTTAAGATAGGTTACCATCAATCGTGAATCTCTTTAGGGAGTTTAAGTCCCATCCCTTTAGATGATGCAGCCACTAAATCCATCGTTAGTGGCTTAGTGAAAGGATCTGCAAGATTTTCACTTTTTCTCACATAGGATATTGAGATGATCATCTTTGAATCAATTCTCTTACATATCCATGTCTTAGACTAATGTGTCTAGACTTCCCATTGTACACTTCGCTGTATGCTCTAGCCAATGTCACTTGGCTATCACAATGTATCGATATAGTAGATACATTCTCTTTGATTAGGGGTATCTCTATCAACAGATCCCTTAACCATTCGGCCTCTTTTTCGGTAGCAGCCTGAGCTATAAACTCTGCGTCCATAGTGGAATGAGATATACAGGTTTGTTTCTTGGAGCCCCAAGAAATTTCACCCCCATCAAGTGTAAATACCCAACCAGTTGTGAACAAGTTGTCCCCAAGATTGGATATCCATCTTGCATCTGTATATCCTTCTAAGATTGAAGGAAATTTGGAGTAGTGAAGGCTTAGTCCTTTGGTTTTCTTGAGATAACCTAGGACTCTTCTAATAGCCTTCCAGTGATCCACACTTAGATTACTTGTAAACCTACTAAGTTTACTCACCGCAAATGCTATATCAGGTCTAGTACATTGGGCAACGTACATTAAACTCCCTATAGCACTAGTGTACTCCAATTGAGCCACCGCTCGTCCTTCATTCTTCTCTAGTTTTACACTATGATCGAATGGAGTATTGGCATCTTTAACCTTGAGATGGTTAAATTTGTTCAATACTTTCTCAACATAGTGGGCTTGACCCAACGCAAAACCCCCACTATGTTTCTTTACTTTGATACAAAGTATGGTGTCAACTTCTCCAAGATCTTTCATCTTGAAGGTTGATGATAGAAACATCTTCGTTTCTTCTATCCCTTTCATGCTATCACTTAGAATAAGCATGTCATCCACATATAAGCAAACAATGACACATATCCCTTACAAGTTTAGGAATACAAACACTTGTCTCCATTGTTATGTCTAAACCCATTAGGCATGCTGGCTTGATCAAATTTCTCATGCCATTGCTTAGGAGCTTATTTCAATCCATATAAGGATTTTACAAGTCTACATACTTTATGTTCATATTTTGGTAGGACAAACCCTTCGGGTTGTTCCATATAGACCTCCTCATTGAGGTCACCATTAAGGAATGACGTTTTGACATCCATTGATGAACATACAAGTTGTGTATAGAAGCTAAAGCGAACAAAATTCTTATAGAAGTTGTTCTTGCAACAGGCGCATAGGTATCGAAATAATCGATACCCTCTTTAGGCCTAAACCCTTTAGCTACTAATCTAGCTTTAAAGGTTTGGATAGTGCCGTCAGTATGGTATTTTCTCCTAAATACCCACTTACACTCAATTGGCTTAGACCCCGGTGGGAGTTCTACCAATTCCCAAGTGTTGTTGGAAAGAATGGAATCTATCTCATCATTGATGGCTTCTTTCCAAAATGCATTATCTCTCGATTGCATAACTTCTCTATAAGTCTTAGGATCATCCTCAACGAGAAGTACAATAGGGATTTTCTTAATGACTTCCTCTCTATTTCCTTCTACCATGTAGAATGAAATTCGTTGAGAATCTATCTCATCCACTACTAGTTTTTTCTCCTTCTTAAGTCTTTGACTTCTTCTAAGTTAAAAGGGCTGTTTTACATTCTTTTGAGAATCAACTTTGGATGTAGAAGCTTGAGAATTGTTCTCATATAACAAATTCTCTTTTAGAGATGTTGAAGCTTGAGAATTGTTGTCACATAACATGTTCTCAAAGAATTCAACTTCTCTAGATTCAATCACAATATTAGACTCTAAGTCTAATAGCCTATAAGCTTTACTATTGTTGGCATAACCAACAAAAGCACACTTTTATGGCTCTTGAACCTAACTTTGTTCTATTAGGTTCGTTTTTCTTGCAATATGCAAGACACCCCCACACTTTGAAGTACCCTTTGTTGGGTTTTCTTCCTTTCCATAACTCATATGGAGATATCTCATTTTTCTTCATTGGTATTCGATTAAGAATGTGACAAGCGGTGAATAACGCTTCACCCCATAAGTTGAAATATAACTTAGAAAACACCAACATAGAATTTACCATCTCTAGATAAGTCCTATTTTTCCTTTTGGCAACACCATTGTGTTGTGGTGTATAAGGTGCGGTGCACTCATGAATTATACCACTTTCTTCACAAAATGTATTGAATTCATTAGAGAAGTACTCTCCCCCTCTATCATTTCTTAGCACCTTAATCTTTTTATTTAGTTGATTTTCAACTTCTAATTTATATAATTTAAAAGCATCAAAAGTTTCATCTTTATGCTTTAAAAGAAACACATAGGTATATCTACTAAAATCATCTATAAAATTAAGAAAATACCTTTTACCACCTCTAGTTAAAACACTATTTAATTCACAAAGATTACTATGGATTAAATCTAGTAAATTAGATGATCTTTCTACTCTAGGAAATGGTTTCTTAATCATTTTTGACTTAACACATGTTTCACATTTACCATAGTTTTCATATTGCATGCAATCATACCACATTTTACTACTCTTTTCATGGTTGAAAAACCTATCTGCAATAGTCTAAGATGCCACAAAAATAAAGAATCATACTCAACAATATATGCGGAATTAGCATTTTTATTGATAACATTGAAAGTTACATCATTGGTGCACAATTTAACCATACCCTCACAAGATTACCCTTTTCCGAAAAATACATTTGATTTGGTAAGTATAAGTTTACCGGACTCAAAAACAGCTTTAATACCGGGCTTGCCAAGAAAATCACCACTTACCAAGTTTCTACTCATTTTGGGAACATAAAGTACATTCACTAATGTAACTTTCTTGCCGGAGGTGAAAAAGACTTCAATGGTACCTTTGCCAAGTACCTTAGATTTTCCCTCATTGCCCATTTGAATCTCATGGTTGCCCTTTGACTCTTCAAAGGTCTTGAACAATGATTTTTCATGGGTGACATGGACGGTGGCACATGTATCATACCACCACCCTTTCACCTTGCCTTGGATCGCATTCACCTCACTAAGGGTAGCAACTATGTTTTCCTCTTGAGTTGCATTCACCTTAGGTCCTTGCTGGTCTTTTCTATGCCTACACCCTCTAGCATAGTGACTGTAGCGTCCCAAATTTGCTAACAAGGCTTAGGGCCTTGATTGGCGTGCTTGGAGGGCAATAATTGATTTATTTTGTTAATATGTGAATTTGATAAGTATGTGATTAGAAATGCATGTTTAGGTGAATTAAATATGCATGTGGGGCCCATTTGGTTGCTAGGGGCATATTTGTAATTTTAGCCCGTTGAGGGCATAAATGCAATATTTATGTATATTGTGACTGATACCACGTGTGAGTTGTGATATAATTGTGTTGCACGATCTGAGACGATCCTAGGGAGCAGTTTAGCTGGAAAGTCACAACGTGGTCAAATACTCGTCTTGGGAGGAGCCTAGGGGTATTTTGGGTATGTAATATGGGTTTTGGATTTATTAAGTATCAGGTAGTAATTTAGTAATGATTCGAGTATGCTGGGATTAACGGGAACTTTTAGGTATACTCGAGGACTTAGCGGAATTTGGGTGAAATGACGAAATTGCCCTTGAGGTTAGTATAAGAATTTTATTAGGGGAAAGGGCAAAATGGTAATTTGGCCTTAAGAGGTCATTCATGTTTCTTTTACACTTAGGCTTATTCATGATTTTTCTGCTGGAAGTCTAGAGAGAACCAAACTAGAAGGAAGGTGAAGAAGAGCTAATCTTCTTTGGGGTCAAGGAAGGATCTCAAGGCTGAAGTTGGGGAAACTAGAGTCAAGCATAGGCCAAGCTTAATTCAGAGGTAAGGTTTCATCTCTGGTTATGAGTTTCCTTGAATGTTTTGAGAGTTTGGGTTGAGTACTGAAAATTGGATTTGTGGCTTAGTGATTGTGAAGTTCAGCTTGGGAATCAAGGGATTTATGCTTGGAGTTGGACTTGGAGGTAGCTCAAGGTCGAGATTCTGCTTGAGGTAAGGATTCCACGCATCTTTGAAGTTTATTTGCTGGTGTGGTATAAGTTTTCTGAAGGGTGGTTTAAGTTTTATAAAGTGTGGTTTAAGTTTTGTAAAGTTTTAAACCACTAGGTGATTCTTGGGTTTGATTGTGTGTTTGGGCTTGTTGTTGTTGTTTCTGAGTTGCCATACTGTTTATTTGAGATTTTAGGTCGAATTGGGACTTAGGTGCACCTTGGTATTGATTTGGAAGAGTTTTGGCTCGGGAAAAATGTTGGGAAAAACCTAGTATTATGGGTTCGCGTATGAGCGCCGCGGCCCTGTTCTTCCGTGCCACGACGCTAGGTTGAATCAGGACAGGGGAAGCTTGTTGGGCGTCGCGGCCCCTATAGGGCTGTGTTGTGGGGCTAGGCCAATTTCAGGAGATGGGAATTTGTGTTTTTTGGGTTTTGGCTCAGGGGGCTTGGGGGACGCTTTCGCTACCTTGTGTGGGGAAACGGGAGGATCCGAGAGCACGGGATTGGTTCTGAGGGGTGAATATGAATTGGTTAGTAATGAGAGTGTTATGTATGTGTTGTGACTAGGTTTTCAGCGAGGCTCAGGTTAGAGGACTGTGCTCGGGATTTCGGTGCTCAAGAAGCTCGGAACACAGGTAAGAAAACTGTTGTACCCGTAGAGCAGGGCAAAGCCCATAGTTGTGTTGCAGGGCACGACCCTATATGATTGTGTGCAGGGCGTAGCCCCATTGATTATGTTAATACATGTTTAAGTATTTGTTTAATTATTCTATGTGTGCATATATGTGAATGAATGGCAAGATCCGGGAACGGTGAAGGCCGAGAACGGCAAGGACCGGGAATGGCGAAGGCCGAGAACAGTAAGGGACCAGGAGCAGCGTTTAGCACGTGGAGTGCGAGTTGCCAGGGTGAGACCCTAAAGGATACCTGGGATATCCTCACAGAGCAGACCGCGAACCCAAGAACTGGTAGAGCGCCTGGGATGACATGGTCGTATGTGTTTAGCCTGTGGCAGATTTGTTATATGCTGAATGATTGATATGCATGTGTTATTTATTTGTGTGGAGTTTTCTTGCTGGGCTTCGGCTCACGGGTGCTCTGTGGTGCAGGTAAGGACAAGGGGAAAGTCGACCAACCATGAGTACGGAGAGTGTGAAGCGACGCGTACATGTCTGGTCTGCCTGGCTGCCACGGCCAGGGGTATTTTTTTGGGAGATGTTTTGTACTAAATCTTATTTTGTCGTGTAGTCGACTTTAATCATATTGTGAGTTGTAAATATTTATAAGCAATATTTTTGGATCCCGAATGTTAAACGCTTTATAATTTTCAAAGAATGACTACATTTTCAAATTGTGTGATTTTAATACAGTTTAGTTACACTTTTGACCTAAAGTCTTGCCTAGCAAGTTAAATGCACATTTTAAACTCACTTAGTAACGGCTCTAAGGTAGTAAGGCGTTACAGTGACCCTTTTTCCCACACACAAAGCAAGGACCTTTCTCGCCCTTAAACTTGTTTGGGTTGGTTTTTGGACCCAAGGATTTGTCGTTACCCTTTTTCCTTTTGTTTTTGGGATGTTTTGGTTGTGATACCGCATTTGCTTTGGAAGTCTCTCCATTAGACCCCTCTACAAGTTTATCTCTACATATCAATTCCTCCTCAATTCGAATATGTTTTTGGATTTCCTCCAAAGAATAATCCTCATTTTTATGAAGGATTCCTTTCCTATAGCTCTTCCAAGTTGGTGGTAATTTAGCCACTATAGCACCAACTTGAAAGGCCTCGGGAAGCTCAATCTTTAACACTTTGAATTTGTTAACAATTATTTGCAATTCATGTATTTGAGGAAGGATAGGTTTATCACCAAAAAATTTGAAATCAAAGTATTGAGATATCATAAAAATTTTGGTACCTTCCTCTTCCGCCTTGAACTTTGTCTCAAGTGCGTCCCATATCTCCTTTGCCAATTTGGTCTCGGTGTAGAGGTCATAGAGCCTATCGGAAAGAGCATTGAGGATATGACTCCTACAAAGGAGATTGTTGTAACGCCCTACTTCCTTAGAGCCGTTACTAAGTGAGTTTTAAGACAAAACAGTGTGCAATGATCTCGCTAACCGAGGTTTTTAAACAAAAGTTTGACTAATTAAAAGTTAAGGCTGTAATCTTAGAAAAATGCGTCGTTTCAATAGAACTTCTAGTATTAAACATTTGGGATCCCAAAATAAGGTTTGAAAACTATCTACATCTTAAAATAAGTTTACAATTGATCAGTTATAAAAATCATAGATTGTTACAGCCATTTTCGAATAAATCCCCAACCAAAGCAGTCGGGCAGGCCAAACATGTACGCGTCGCTTCACGCTCTCCGTACTCATGGTTGGTTGACTCAGTCATTGCCCTTACCTGAAACACAGAGCACCCGTGAGCCGAAGCCCAGCAAGAAAACTCATGCAGAACATAACATATGCAATGTATACAGTTTATCATAACAGATAATCCACAAATAAACAAGTCAACCATTAGACTAAGCAAACACGGCCATGCCGCCCCAGAACCTTACCAAAGCCCTGGGGTATCGGTTCTCACCGTAAGGATAACTCATGTATCCACCGGGCCCCGCCCTGACTATAGCATCCCATGCGCTAGGTGTTACTTCCGGCCCCGCTGCCGTACCCGGCCTACGCCGTTCTCGGCCCTTGCCATTCAATTTACTATAATCACACATATAGCATAACACAACAACATTCCAATAAATATTAATTCATTTAAGTATACACCCTAACATGTAATGCAATATAGGGCCATGCCCGGCAATCATCTCATCATGCAACATGCAATATAGGGCCATGCCCGGCAATCACACTATGGGCCCACGCCCTATCCTACGGGTGTTATAGTTTTCTTACCTGCATTCCGAGCCTCCTGATGCACTAAAGCCGCGAGCACGGTCCTCAAGCACGAGCCTCTCCAATAACCTAGTCACAACACACAAGAAATATCCCTCAACACTAATCAAATCAAAAACCGCTTCCCGGGACCAATCCCACACTCTCGGGACTCCCAACTCCCTAAAACAATTCATCGGAAACATCCCCCGAACCCCCGGAGCAAAAGCTCAAAATGCAACTTTTGGTGCCCTGAAAATGGCCTAGCGCCGCGGCACTCCCTTCAAGGGCCGCGGCGCCCAGCGAGATGCCCCTCTCCTGATGCAACCTCGCGCCACGGCGCCCAAGAACAGGGCCGCGGCGCTCATACGCGAACCCAGATTTCTGGGTTTTCCCATGCGTTTTTCCCGAGCTTCAACCTCTCCAAATCACCCCAAATAAATACCTCAACCCCAAAATCAAATCAAACCTCATATAAACCATCTAACAACCCATAAACACTAGATTCAAGCTCAAAACACAAACATACCCAACAATCCACCCTTAGATTGCAAAAATCAGCAACTTCAAACTAAAACTTTAAAAACTTAACTCAAGCTTCAAACTTCTCAAATCAAAACATAAATCAAACTTAAATATGCATAAGTTCCTTACCTTAAGTAGAAAATTCACCCAAAAGCCTCCTCACTTCAGCCCTTCTTCCCTTCCTCTTCTTCTCTTTCACTTGCCCTAGCTTTCTTCTCTCCTTCTCTTTCTTCTCTTCCATTTCTATCAATGCTTAAGTGAACATAAGTGCCCAAACCGAACCCCCCTAAATCCCAACTGAAATTTGTCTATAACCCTTGCCAAAAGACCATTTTACCCTTTCCTACTAATCCTCCTTAGCTAAACCTTAAAGGGCACTTAAGTCTTTACACATCATTTCAATTCTATCACTTTTTACCTTAAAACTTGTTACCCAAAGCAGTAACTAATGGTTACCCAGGTTACTAAATCTCCAATAACCATTACCCGCTAAATCTCAGCTTAACCATAAAATTCCCAAAGTACCCCTAGGCTCCTCCCGAGCCGGGTATAGAAATCCCGTTGTGACTCTTAAGTTAAGTAGCTCTCTAGGACCGTCTCGGCACGTGCATCACAATAATAACACCACACTCACGTGGTACAATTCACAGAACACAATTATCACATATATACCCTCAGCGGGCTAAAATTACAAATTTACCCCTATCATGCAAACGGGGTCCACATGCGTAATTATTTCACCTAACATGCATACTAACCACGTAGTCATGCATCTCAATGTTCAATTAGTCATATAACATGCTTTAAATCATAACCATGCATTTAACTCATAAAATCACACATAAATCCCATCGTGCCCTCCTGGCACGCTAATCAAGGCCCTTAAGCCTTATTAGTGGGATCAACTTGTAGGCCCCGCTGGCCTAACCCTTAGTACAACTTCAGTTTATGCTGAATTAAGAGTCAGAACTCTCCCTCCTTTCTCTGAACACCTTACAGATCCTCGTCTGTTACCACGCAGAGATGCACCTCTCTCTTCCCGGAACTTTATTTCCTCATAACTTAGCAATTTACCAGCTCTTTATTCTTTCAAATAGGCAAACACTCCTGCCTTAAGAAGTTTCAACGACCTTCTTGGCTTTCCCTCTGAACTAAAGCCAAACTGTAGTATTCATTATCTTTCACCTCTTACCAAGCCCTATGTCGTGTTACATTAGAAAGACACCAGCAACCGCCACCACGACTAACTTGCCAGGGATTACACTTCCCTTAATACCTCAAGTATTCGCCTACTTAGCGCTTAATTCTTTAAGATCCTTGATAAACTTTCAGACTGCCATTCCACTTGCAATCAACTGATAATTCCAGGTTCCCACTCTGTTCCTTTCGTCCTCCAAATCCATTCCAACAATTTAAAATACTATGGGGTCTCAATTCCGTATCATCGACGTTTTACCCTGAAACCAGTTCACTAGAAAATTTCCCGAAATACTTCTATCCTTGGTTTCCAGCTGGCAATAACCAGGTCGTAGATCAACTCTTGGAGACATCGTCCCCACTGGTACCCAACAGTCGATGATACGGAATTGAGACCCCATAGTATTTTAAATTGTTGGAATGGATTTGGAGGACGAAAGGAACAGAGTGGGAACCTGGAATTATCAGTTGATTGCAAGTGGAATGGCAGTCTGAAAGTTTATCAAGGATCTTAAAGAATTAAGCGCTAAGTAGGCGAATACTTGAGGTATTAAGGGAAGTGTAATCCCTGGCAAGTTAGTCGTGGTGGCGGTTGTTGGTGTCTTGCTAATGTAACACGACATAGGGCTTGGTAAGAGGTGAAAGATAATGAATACTACAGTTTGGCTTTAGTTCAGAGGGAAAGCCAAGAAGGTCGTTGAAACTTCTTAAGGCAGGAGTGTTTGCCTATTTGAAAGAATAAAGAGCTGGTAAATTGCTAAGTTATGAGGAAATAAAGTTCCGGGAAGAGAGAGTTGCATCTCTGCGTGGTAACAGACGAGGATTTGTAAGGTGTTCAGAGAAAGGAGGGAGAGTTCTGACTCTTAATTCAGCATAAACTGAAGTTGTACTAAGGGTTAGGCCAGCGGGGCCTACAAGTTGATCCCACTAATAAGGCTTAAGGGCCTTGATTAGCGTGCCAGGAGGGCACGATGGGATTTATGTGTGATTTTATGAGTTAAATGCATGGTTATGATTTAAAGCATGTTATATGACTAATTGAACATTGAGATGCATGACTACGTGGTTAGTATGCATGTTAGGTGAAATAATTACGCATGTGGACCCCGTTTGCATGATAGGGGTAAATTTGTAATTTTAGCCCGCTGAGGGTATATATGTGATAATTGTGTTCTGTGAATTGTACCACGTGAGTGTGGTGTTATTATTGTGATGCACGTGCCGAGACGGTCCTAGAGAGCTACTTAACTTAAGAGTCACAACGGGATTTCTATACCCGGCTCGGGAGGAGCCTAGGGGTACTTTGGGAATTTTATGGTTAAGCTGAGATTTAGCGGGTAATGGTTATTGGAGATTTAGTAACCTGGGTAACCATTAGTTACTGCTTTGGGTAACAAGTTTTAAGGTAAAAAGTGATAGAATTGAAATGATGTGTAAAGACTTAAGTGCCCTTTAAGGTTTAGCTAAGGAGGATTAGTAGGAAAGGGTAAAATGGTCTTTTGGCAAGGGTTATAGACAAATTTCAGTTGGGATTTAGGGGGGTTCGGTTTGGGCACTTATGTTCACTTAAGCATTGATAGAAATGGAAGAGAAGAAAGAGAAGGAGAGAAGAAAGCTAGGGCAAGTGAAAGAGAAGAAGAGGAAGGGAAGAAGGGCTGAAGTGAGGAGGCTTTTGGGTGAATTTTCTACTTAAGGTAAGGAACTTATGCATATTTAAGTTTGATTTATGTTTTGATTTGAGAAGTTTGAAGCTTGAGTTAAGTTTTTAAAGTTTTAGTTTGAAGTTGCTGATTTTTGCAATCTAAGGGTGGATTGTTGGGTATGTTTGTGTTTTGAGCTTGAATCTAGTGTTTATGGGTTGTTAGATGGTTTATATGAGGTTTGATTTGATTTTGGGGTTGAGGTATTTATTTGGGGTGATTTGGAGAGGTTGAAGCTCGGGAAAAACGCATGGGAAAACCCAGAAATCTGGGTTCGCGTATGAGCGCCGCGGCCCTGTTCTTGGGCGCCGTGGCGCGAGGTTGCATCAGGAGAGGGGCATCTCGCTGGGCGCCGCGGCCCTTGAAGGGAGTGCCGCGGCGCTAGGCCATTTTCAGGGCACCAAAAGTTGCATTTTGAGCTTTTGCTCCGGGGGTTCGGGGGATGTTTCCGATGAATTGTTTTAGGGAGTTGGGAGTCCCGAGAGTGTGGGATTGGTCCCGGGAAGCGGTTTTTGATTTGATTAGTGTTGAGGGATATTTCTTGTGTGTTGTGACTAGGTTATTGGAGAGGCTCGTGCTTGAGGACCGTGCTCGCGGCTTTAGTGCATCAGGAGGCTCGGAATGCAGGTAAGAAAACTATAACACCCGTAGGATAGGGCGTGGGCCCATAGTGTGATTGCCGGGCATGGCCCTATATTGCATGTTGCATGATGAGATGATTGCCGGGCATGGCCCTATATTGCATTACATGTTAGGGTGTATACTTAAATGAATTAATATTTATTGGAATGTTGTTGTGTTATGCTATATGTGTGATTATAGTAAATTGAATGGCAAGGGCCGAGAACGGCGTAGGCCGGGTACGGCAGCGGGGCCGGAAGTAACACCTAGCGCATGGGATGCTATAGTCAGGGCGGGGCCCGGTGGATACATGAGTTATCCTTACGGTGAGAATCGATACCCCAGGGCTTTGGTAAGGTTCTGGGGCGGCATGGCCGTGTTTGCTTAGTCTAATGGTTGACTTGTTTATTTGTGGATTATCTGTTATGATAAACTGTATACATTGCATATGTTATGTTTTGCATGAGTTTTCTTGCTGGGCTTCGGCTCACGGGTGCTCTGTGTTTCAGGTAAGGGCAATGACTGAGTCAACCAACCATGAGTACGGAGAGCGTGAAGCGACGCGTACATGTTTGGCCTGCCCGACTGCTTTGGTTGGGGATTTATTCGAAAATGGCTGTAACAATCTATGATTTTTATAACTGATCAATTGTAAACTTATTTTAAGATGTAGATAGTTTTCAAACCTTATTTTGGGATCCCAAATGTTTAATACTAGAAGTTCTATTGAAACGACGCATTTTTCTAAGATTACAGCCTTAACTTTTAATTAGTCACACTTTTGTTTAAAATCCTCGGTTAGCGAGATCATTGCACACTGTTTTGTCTTAAAACTCACTTAGTAACGGCTCTAAGGAAGTAGGGCGTTACAACTTGGTATCAGAGCGAGCCAAGGTTTATTGGTTCTGGAGATCGACCGAACATGTACGCTCGCTGTCAGTGACAAGCTCGACTCAGGGTTGGTTGGTATGAATGATTGACATGTCTGAATATATGTTTGAATGCCCTGTTTGCCTGCTTATTTATATGGAGCATGAGGAATGAAATGACATATGCATGAGATACTGATAGGGCCTGGCCCTTGACTATTGCATGTTGAGATTGATGCATGCTGAATAATACTATTATGCATATGGATGAATATTGGCATAATGGTTCGCATATTGAGTGTACGTGGTGAATTTTCTGGATTAAATTCATATGTTATATCTGTATATTGGCTTGTATGAAGCATGATGAGTATGGATATACTTAGTGGTGATAGAATCTGGTAGCTAAATGTATATCATTATGATTTTGGCCTATTTATGCTTTTTGGGTGCATGATATATGTGGTCGTTGGAGTCTAGTTGTGGTTTGGTTCAGAGTTTGAACCACGGAGCTCGGGAGTTGGTCAGCTTTGACAGGTGAACTCGTGTTGTTGGTTCCTAGAAGGGTTTGTGAACCTGGTATTGGATTGAAAGGGGGAATTCTAGATATATGTTGGAGTTGAGATCTCCAGTTATCCCTGTTAGCAGCAGCAGAAAGTCACTAGTGTGTGAGTAGGCTGTGGAGTTTGTTAGTTGAGATGGGATAGAAGAACAATGGATTCTCTGGGGAGATGGCTGATTTAGATGTTTTAACAGTAAGGTTACCGGTGATGGTTTACTGTGAGGTATGGACAGATAAAGGTATTGTATGAGAGGTTTAAAGGGTGTTATCCTCGGGTTTTGAGGAGAGTTCGAGTTGACAAGGAATTTATCAATAGGTGAGCAGAGTTAATTCCACCCTTGGTTATGAGGATGAGAGATCCTGATTAGAGGGTTGTTTTAAATGTTGAGGCAGAGAGATGCCTGGAAGTGGTACTCAGGCTGAGGTACTGGCTTAATGGGTTGGAAAGAACCTAGATGATGAATGGTATCAGAGCCTTGAGCCAGCCGGAAGTGTGGCCGACGGGGACGTCGGGCCCGTAAGGGAGGGTGATTGTGACAGTCAAAATCCCGTGATCCGTAAAGGGAAAGACCGGGTAAGCTGTGCAATTCCACACCGCCTGGGGAAGGTCAAGTGTGATAATTCTAAGACTGTGTAGGTATGGGACTACATAGTTGAAGAGGGCTTAAATGGATTGATGGGTACTACCTATATCAGGAAGGTGCATCTTCTTTTCGGTAGCCCATCACTTGAGAACTCCATGGTTAAGCGTGCTTAGCCTGGAGTAATCTAGGGATGGGTGACCTCCTGGGAAGTTTTCCCAGGAAGTGTGCGAGTGAGGACAAAGCACGCTGGAAAGACTTGTCTTGGTTTGTAGGGCTAGTCGTCATTCCAGAAAGCAGCCATAGTGACGTGGGGCGTCACAATTGTCCTCCTCCCTCTTCTTTATTTTCTCCACCTCCTTAGGAGTGTCCTTGTCGGATGGCGTTGGGAGAGGTTCTAGAGTGGACTCTAGAATGTTTGAGAGTGGTCAAAAGGAATCTCACCTTGTCTTACCACCTAGTGAAATTGGACCTATCAAACCTATCCAACCTCACTAGGTCTTGATTCATTATCTTGACGGTTTCACCTTCCATTGAAACAAACAAGGGTATGCTTTTGAATGTTAGGAAAATATATATTTGTCTCAATGGAAATGGTAAGAAAATTATAACTCTATGCACAAATATTACAATAGACAAGGATTGATTAAATAAAGTGTTACAAACTCTAAGCAAAAGATTACAAAAAAGTAAAGTGTTTGAAATAAAAGAAAAGAAAAGATTACAACTCTTAAACAAGAAATACAAGTAAATAGAGAAGAAGAATATAAAGATGAAAAGCAATAGAATGAAAGAAAGGAACAAGAAACAAAAGATAAAAAACTCTCACTCACACTACCAAAGTGAAGAGTGTTGGGGATCACCAACTTGAACAAGGTTTGAAACCTTTGTCCAAAAGCTTATTTCCCCTTAACTCAAGCACTAAGGGATTTCTCACAGATTATAGGAAATGCTTTCTGGAATTTTCAAGCCTCAAGGTGTTTCTAGCCAAGTGCTTTAATGGATAGAAAAATTATATCTTTCAAGTGAGCAATATGCTCCTATTTATAGAGTTTAGAGACACCCTTTGAATTTTAAATTCCACCAACCCCCATGGTTGTTACCAATGATTAATTGGTTTTTTATGGAATTAAAAATGAGATTTGGGAGTTATTTGGGTTTTTGGAACCGTTCAACAAAGATTGAAAAAACTGAAAATTTGGTTAGAAATACATCTGTGGTCGCGCCCAGGGACATTAGTGGCCGCAGCCACTGCTCTCTGTCCCACAGGCCGCAGTCACCAACATTCTGTGGCCGCGGCCACTGACCAATTTCAGCACTTGAAAATGTGATGTTTTTCCAAACGGTTCCAAACCCTCCCAAATGATTTTGTAACCCCTAAAACACATTATTGGGGTTAAAATCACATCTCTAACAGCCATTTCACATATGGCTTTTATGAAATTCATCTCAATATTGTGTAACAACAAATTTACACAATAAAGAGTAAAATTTGGAAGTTACAAATTTGTAGCTGAATTTGTAATACCAAATATGTTACATATTTCGATATTTCTCATATATCTAAATATTGTAACTCTCTATTATATATTACAATATGTGACACTCTTTGTCACATTTATTTAATCTAAAACATTATATTATAATATAATATAATATTACATTATATTATAAAATAATATAACATATAATTCCATAATGGAGCCTGATGGAGAAACTGAATTAAAGATAAGGAATGCTCATACAAAAGTGACATAGTAATTTGATCAAATATAGATTGGACGGTCTAAACATTTTTTGAATATTTTTTTTACTTCTCTCAAAATATAAAAATTATAAAGTTCATTCTCCAAAATTTTGAATACATGGTTATCAAATTTCTTTCAGACAGGACAAGAGAGTTACACAAACACATATGCAAGGAAAAAAATTGATTATTGGAAATTTCAAAGAACACAAACCCCCAAGAATTTCCTGAGGGAATAAAATCTGACCGTATCTAAAGCTTTAGTAAAAATATCTGCAATTTATTTGTTAGTCTCAACATATTCTAAAATTAGAGTTTTATTTTCAACAAGTTCCCTGATAAAGTGATGATGAATGTCAATGTGTTTGGTGCGAGAGTGCTGGACAGGATTTTTGGAGATATTAATAGCACTTGTATTAAACAAAAAATGGTTAAAGATTTAAGGACAAACCCATGGTCAGCCAACATTTGTTTCATCCATAATAGTTGAGTACAACAGCTACCAGCAGCTATGTACTTTTCTTCGGCAGTTGACAAGGAGATGGAGTTTTCTTTTTTACTATTCTAGGAAACCAACTTGTTTCCTAGATAAAAACATCCACCACTTGTACTTTTATGGTCATTAGTGTTTCCTGCCCAATCTGCATCACTATAACACACAAGGTTAGAGTTTGTTTATTTGGAGTACCATATGCCAAGTTCAAGTGTATTATTCACATAACAAATAATTCTTTTTACAGCAAACACATAAGACTCCATTGGGTTTCCTTGAAATCGAGCACACACTCCAACTCTTCCACCATGCTCATCTTAAACTCTTCATGCATTTGTTTCACAAATTCATGTACTTGAGAATCGTTAGTAGACCCAAATACTATATCATCGACATATATTTGAGCTATCATAATATCAGTATCAACATTTTTGATGAAAAATGTCTTGCCTTTTTTGAGACCGAAAATTGGGTCAATATTTCATATCAAGCCCGAGGAGCTTGTTTCAACCCATACAAGGCTTTTTGCAACTTAAAGACATGATTAGGGAAATGAGGATCCTTAAATCCTTTAGGTTGCTCAAGATAAGCCTCTTCATTCAAAATCTCATTTAAAAAAGTGGATTTGATATCCATTTGGTACAATTTAAAACCAAGGACACAAGAAATAGCTAGTAACAATCTTATGAATTCAAGTCTTGCAACAGGGAAAATGTTTCATCAAAATCAATTCCTTCAATTTGAGTGTACCCCTATTGTTTATCCATAAATCAGCTGCTGATGACGTGGCAAGGATTTACGACACGTGGCAGACACGTAGCAGAGATACGACTCGCCTATCGACCAGCACTATTTCCACATGAAAATATCAAGTTTATATACGACCAGACTGGTCGTATACTTCATTCATTTATGTAAAGATATGTACAGTTGTAATGATATCCGAGAATATCTCTTCATTATGACTTGCAGATCTGTTTATTAAGGATAGATATTATTTCCTAATTCATGTAACTCTTCCTGATCCTATAAATACTCAAGAAATAGCTCAAGGAAAGGGATCTATCTTTTTTCTTTCAGAATTATATTACTATTATCCATCATTGTATTGTTTTCTTCTTCCAAGGTCTGTGAAACTCAAGAACCCTAGTTCTTTGATCACACCTTTGGAGCTCAATACTAATAATAATATCAAGTGGACGTAGGTCATTACCAATCACTGGGGCCAAACCACTATAAATCTTTGTGTTCTTTATCTTTCCATTAGATTCTTTTCTCAAGCTCTATATTGCTTTCCTGTCGTTTTCTAGACTCCCTGTCGTTGACCAAAATCAGGGTCAACATTCTGGTGCTTTCATTGAGAGACTTGAATTCAAGAAAATCTAATGGCAAAGACTACCAAGAAAACTGGACAGGCTTCCGCTGCACCATCCCAGCCTCCTCCCCCAAATATGGCTGAAGAAGAACCTCATTTGGAGTTTGATCAGGAGGAAGTGGACTCTGAGGCCCTAAAGACAACACTGGGGGTGTTGCAAGATGTATTGGTTGCTCTGAGGGCCAATCAGGAGAGTGCCACCGAGATAATGGCATCATAGTAGAGGGAGATAGAGCACCAGCGCCATGAGCTGAGCGAGAGACAGGCGAAGATGGACCGTCGTCAGAGGGATGCCATGGCAGCCCTTGAAGCAGCCCTCCAGTTGGCTAGGAATCAGGCTGCGCCTGCCTCGCAGCCTGATCAACCCCCAATTGGGCCACCTCAAAGAGGTCCCAATCCTAGCCCTCCGCTCCAGCTAACAAGCCCTCAAAGGCCGAAGCAGCCACCGATGCCTCAGGATGATATCCCACCTAGGGACCCTAAGACGCAGCCTCTGTCCCAGGCTGGTCGAGGCAATCCCCCACGCTCGAGGCAGAATAGGGCCTGGCAACAGCCCCGCAGCCCTAGACGCCCAGGGGGTGAAGAGCTACATCCACCGAGTAGGGGGCAGCATCCTTCTGCCAACAGAAGGAACTCAGAGACAGGCTCTGCGGTCAGGGGCCCTCCACGGCATGACAATGCACGGGGACCCACCGACCAACACAAGCCTCCCTCTAACGTTCGGGAAGTTCCAGCCCAAGGAGGCAACAGAGGAAACAGTCAGTCCCACCATAGCCAGTAAAGGTTCAGAGATGGCCACGGCTACAATGAGGCCGACTCAGGCAGAAGGAATGCTGGTCGGAGGAACGAGGAGAGAGGTGGAGGCAGAAGCCCCCCACCTAGAGAAGACCGACAAGCAGGATATAATGCTGGGGGGCAGCCCAGACAAAATAACGTCTTTAGCCGGCTCAGAGCTAGCGAGCAGGGGCGAAGAGACGATGACTTGAGGGATGTACTCAACGACCACCAAGAAAGGCACGATGAGTACATCCCCCCAGCACCAGAGGCCCCAGCAATTCCTGAAGCTATTTAGGCTCAAATCAATGCCCTGAACCAGGTTGTGCAGCAGATGGTCGGGGGGCGGACATCGCATATCGAGTAGGATCAGAGGAGAGGCGCCCCTTTCGTACAAAGGATTGCTGTGGCAGAAACCCCCAGCAAATTCAAGATGCCGACTCTGCTAAAATTTGACGGGTATGGAGACCCAGTATCTCATGTAAACAAATTTGAGATACAGATGGACATTCAAAAAGTCTCTGAAGATGCTCGCTGCAGGATCTTCCTAGTGACCCTTTCTGATGCCGCTCAGGAGTGATTCTTTAAGTTCCCTCCTGCAAGTATAGTATCCTGGGAGATGTTCATGAAGGAGTTTTACGGACAGTTCTACGCGGGTCGTGTGCACCCCACCGAGGCGAATCAACTGGTCGAGATATGCTAGAAAGAGGGGGAGCCTTTGAAGGAGTACGTTCGGCGCTTCATGCGAGCTGCAGCAGGAGCCAAGACTGTGGGCGATGAAGGCAAGATGATGGCCCTAACCACTGGGGTTAGGCGCCATTCTCCTCTCTGGAGTAGCCTCAGGAAGCATGGGGTTAAAAGTACCCAGGAGTTTTTAGATCAAGTTGATCGGTACATCAAGCTCGAAGACGCGATTGCCAATGAAGGAAAATCGCCAGCAAAAGACAAGGGGTCTAAGGAAGACCTGCCAAATCTGCCAACGGGTCTAAGCCCAATGGAAACGGCAAAGGCAACGGGAATGGAAATGGACAAAATGGTGGAAAGCGGGCGAGTGGCGAACCCTCGGCCTCCGAGAGTAAGCGCCCAAAAAATAATCGGTATGAACCAAAATTCACCAATTACACCGCCCTTGTTGAAAGCCGAGCTGAGGTTTTCCAAGCGACCAGCTCGAGCGTGCCCTACAGAAGACCCGCGCCCATAAGAAAAGATATCTCTAAGAGAGATTCAACAAAGTTCTGTCGTTACCATAACGACTACGGGCACGACACCAATGAGTGTAACCAGTTGAAGGACGAGATCGAGTTCCTGATAAGACAGGGACATTTAAGAAGATATGTACGAGCCGCGAGAGGTTCTCAGCGAGAGGCTCAAGGTGGCAACGAGTCAGCGCCTGCACGCCAGCGCTCGCCACCTTTACAGTCAGCTCCCATGGCAGGTACCCTACTCACCATCTGCAGAGGCCCACATCTTGCAGGAGATAGTGGAAAAGCGAGGAAACGATATGCTCGAACCCTACGCCACGACCAAGACATCAAGATGATGAGTGTTGAGGATCGTGCACCCAAAAAGGCTCGAACAGAGGAGGAACCGATCACCTTCTCTGACGACGAAGCGCAGCATGTGCGATTCCCACACTCCGATCCGCTGGTCGTGGATGTCCAAATCGCAAATATGATGGTAAAAAGGGTGTTGGTCGATACAGGAAGTTCGGTCAACATCCTAGATAAATCCTCGCTGGAAAGGATGAAATTGTCCGTTAAGGACCTAGAGCCATGCAACCAAACCATTTATGGTTTTTCCGGAGAAGGGCTCGCCCTAGTGGGGTCAATCAGACTCCCAGTCACAATAGGTACTGCGGCTGCTAATAGGATATTACTCACTACTTTTATAGTAATTGATTGTCCTTCGGCGTATAATGTCGTGATAGGGAGACCAATTCTGGTTGACCTTCGAGCCGTCACTTCTGTATGGCACCTCGCCAGGAAATTCTCAACAGACGCAGGAGTAGGATGCGTGTTGGGAAACCAGCGGGAGGCGAGAGAATGCTACAACGCCTCGATCACCAAGGCAAAAAAGGGTGTATCGAGGGATGCCGCCGGGAAAGAGTTGCAAATGGTGATTGATGTTCAAGCTCGCTCAGGTGATAATCTCACCAAATAGGGCGTTTTCCGAAGTGAGGATAGAGACTTAGATCCTCATTTTGGGGATTTCGAAGAAGAAGTAGGCCTCATCGAGGACCTTGAAGAGGTCCAACTCGATGAGGAAAATCCGACCAGAGTTGTGAAAGTCGGTAAAAACTTAGAGACAACAACAAAACAAGCACTGGTGGAGTTCTTAAAGAGGAACCAGGACATCTTTGCTTGGTCGCATAAAGACATGGTTGGGATAGATCCTGCAATCATCAGCCATGTCTTGAACATTGACAAAAGCTTTCCACCTGTGCAACAGAAAAGAAGGCTGCTCGACAAAGATTGATCAAAAGCTTTGAAGGAAGAAGTCGAGAAGTTGAAGGAGAATCGGTTCATCAGGGTGGCGTTTTATCCATTGTGGGTCTCCAATCCCATACTCGTGCCCAAGCCAAATGGCAAGTGGCGTACGTGCGTGGATTTTACAGACCTCAATAAGGCCTGCCCCAAAGACTGTTTCCCACTCCCGAGGATCGACCAGCTGGTCGATGCCACTGCAGGACACGAGATCCTCTCATTCATGGATGCATACTCTGGGTATAATCAAATCAGTATGCATCCCCCTGATGAGGATCACACTAGCTTTCGAATCGATACAGGGCTCTATTGTTACAAAGTGATGCCTTTTGGTTTAAAAAAAGCTGGTGCGACTTACCAGAGACTCGTTAACCACATGTTTAAGGAGCTGATCGGGGCAACCATGGAGGTTTACATCGACAACATGCTGGTTAAGTCGAAGAAGGCAAAAGGACATGTAAGGGATTTGCAGGAATACTTCAACGTACTTAATAAATATAGGATGAAGCTAAATCCCCTTAAATGTTCCTTCGGAGTTGGATCAGGGAAGTTCTTGGGATTCATAGTTAACTCAAGAGGAATTGAAGCTAATCCCGAGAAGATAAAAGCCCTGATCGAGATGAAGTCGCCAGTGAAGATTAAGGATGTCAAAAGCCTGACCGGGAGAATTGCTGCTCTTAGTAGATTTATTTCAAAATCAACGGACAAGTGTGTCCCATTTTTCAATTTACTCAGAGGCAATAAGAAATTTGAATGGACAGATGGGTGCGAACAAGCCTTTCAAGCACTAAAAACGCATATGGCGCAGCCACCCATCCTGTCGAAGCCGGTCGATAAAGAGACTTTGTTCATCTACCTGGCAATCACGGATTACATTGCTAGTGCCGTTCTGGTAAGAGAAGAGGAATGTGTGCAGAAGGTTGTCTATTACGTAAGCAAAAGGCTGATCGGAGCAGAATTGAGATATCCCCCCATCAAAAGGTTAGCCTACTGTTTAGTATTGTCCTCTAGGAAGTTGCGGCCTTACTTCCAAGCCCATTCGATTACGGTATTGACCGACAAGCCTCTTCGGCAAGTCCTGCAAAAGCCAGAAGCTACCGGAAGATTACTAAAGTGGGCAGTCGAACTCGTGTTGTTCGACATATCTTACCTGCCGCGAGCAGTGATAAAGGGACAAGCCTTAGCTGATTTCATCGCCGAGTTCACAGAGCCTGCGGGTGGCGAGCAGATCGAGGAGCCTAACGAGCCTGAATGTCAAATCCAAGCACCCTCATGGAAATTGTTTATAGACGGTTCATATAACAAATCCCACGCAGGAGTGATATTGATAACGCCGGAAGGGCATCAATTTCATTGTGCAATAAGATTTGACTTCACTGCCTCTAACAATGAGGCTGAAGATGAAGCATTGCTCGCTGGACTGCGGTTAGCCAAGGATATGAACATAAAAGCGCTTGACGTCTATAGTGATTCTCAGCTAGTCGTGAATCAAATATTGGGAGACTATCAGGCGCAGGGATTGAAGATGGTCGCCTATCTCAACAAAGCAAAGGATCTGTTAGCCCAGTTCGACAGATACACTCTCCAGCAAGTGCCTCGTGATCAGAATTCCAACGCAGACGCTTTGGCAAAGTTGGTAAGTGCAAAGGATGCTGATACTCTGAATATAGTGCCAGTCAAGCGACTATCCGTGCCCAACATCCAAGCAGCAGAAATCACTCTGGTCATCCAGATGACAGATACATGGATGGCGCCATATGTAGAGTATCTATCAAGCGGCGTGCTACCAGCGGACAGAAACAAAGCTAGGACCCTTCAGCGGCAAGCTGCTAGGTATATCTTGGTCGATGGAATCCTATACCAAAGGGGATACTCACTGCCACTCCTGAGATGTATTACAAAGGAGAAAGCCAAAGAGTTGATGAAGGAGGTACACGAAGGCTTTTGCGGGGACCACGCTGGGGGGCAAAGCTTGTCAAAAAAGATCCTAAGGCAGGGATATTTCTGGCCAGCCATGAATGAAGACTCCATGGAGTTCGTACGAAAATGTGACAAGTGTCAAAGGTTTTCTAAAATCCCGTGAGCAACTCCCAACGAGTTAAAACAGATGCAGAGTCCATGGACCTTTGCAGTTTGGGGAATAAATCTAATCGGATCTTTACCTACAGAAAAAGGAGGTGTAAAGTATGCAGTGGTTGCCGTTGACTACTTCACCAAATGGGCCGAAGCTGAGCCACTCGCGACCATAACGACGAAGAAAGTGCTTGACTTTGTAGTCCAAAACATCATCTGTCGCTATGGATTACCAAAAAAGATAGTCTCAGATAACGGCACCCAGTTTGATAGTGATCTATTCACGGACTTTTGCAAGCGTCACGACATTATCAAAAGCTTTTCTTCAGTCGCTCATCCCTAGGAGAACGGGCAAGTTGAGGCAGTTAACAAAATGCTGAAGGATACACTAAAGAAAAGACTTGAGGTAGCCAAGGAAGCATGGCCAGAACAGTTGCCTGAAGTCCTCTGGTCGTATAAAACTTCCCACCGAACAGCAACAGGTCATACCCCATTTTCCTTGGCATACGGGTATGAAGCCATGTTGCCTGTTGAGTTGGATCCATCCTCGCACCGCAGATTAACATATGACCAGGATTTTAACAGCCAGCTACTGATGGAATCCTTGGACTTGATTGATGAAAGAAGTGAACAAGCCTAGCTCCGAGTAGCTGCATACCAGCAGAAGGTCGCCCAGTATTTCAACTCCAAAGTACGAGAAAGAAAATTCAATGTTGGAGACCTTGTGCTCCGAAGAGTTTTCCTTAACACCCGCGACCAAGCTGCTATAGTACTCGGGCCAAATTGGGAAGGGCCTTACTAGATTGATGAAGTCCTTCACCCAGGCACCTATAAAATTGCACGCTTAAACGGAGATCTCGTTCCTCGATATTGTAATGGAGAACACCTGCGCAAGTATTATCAATGAACAATTCTTCTTAAAGAATTGGCTTGTACAAATTTTACTTTTTACAAGTTTTGTGTAAGATCTTATTGATCAATCGTAAACACATGTTTAGTCCATTTACTATGAGAATAAAAGGGATTGTGCTCAGCCAGTCATTTCTTGCCAACTATTGTATTTATTACAAGTATTTTCTCATTACGTGTGTTGTTTTGCTGTATTATAATTCTAATCATTTTGCTACGAGCAGTAACATTCGGGCAGGTTCTAGTTAAGGCAAGTGACCAAGGACCTAAAGCTCCTCGATCACTTGGGGGGCATACAAGGTACAAGTAAGCAAAGCATATCGTTAAAAGGTATGTAAACACATGAGCAAAATAAGTGAAAGCATGCTAGGGCACTAAGAGTATTTTTCAAAATTTTGATATTTTGTTAAATCAAACCAAAGTGCTATGCCAAGTTCGGTCATGCGAACAAATAGATGTTATAATAATATGCAAATATATTATAATATCAAAGCGATCCTTTGACACCGCGAGTAGTAACTGCTTGGATGTAATTGTTCAAAATAAAAGTAAGAGCTGCCCATGCAGCAAAACCAAAGAAAAATTATATTGTCTTTACATCACGACCCGTAGGTCGTGTAGTTAAAAAAGAAAGAAATATAAAAAGATTCTGGAGGATCCTGGGGAAGATTCTCGTCGACAGCTTCGTTGTCTGCACCCTCCATCTCGGCAGCCAGCGAGATTTCAGGGGAAGCAGGGACCCTCGATCTTTCTTCTTCAGCCAACTGAGCCGCACAGCGAGCCAGCTCAGCTTCCCTAACATTCTCAGGAAGGTAGTCAAAGTTGGCACCCTAATTGTGCTTCCAGAAATCATAGAAGCACCTCAGGGTGGCATTTTTGTACCTCTCCAAGTTGGCAGTGTTGGTTTTCTCCAAATCCTCAACTCGACCCTCCAAATCTCTGGTTTTTTGCCTGCTCGCGATCAAGTCTAGCTCGAGCTGCTTACCACTTTGAATTTAGAGTGGTTGGACTGCTTGTATTGGTCCCTCTAATCGCGGGCTTTTTCCAGAGACTTCAGCTTCTCCTCCAACTCCTTAGCCAGTTGGGCCTTTTCCGCAGTCATTGCCGCCAGCTGATTAGCATGTCTGGCCTCAACAGCTTTGAGTTCGTCCTCGTGCCGTTGCTCCGAGGTCCTGGTCTACTCAGTGCAGCACCCAGGCGGCGGATGCGGCCGGCAGTAAGAGTTAGCATGGCCTGCAATCAGAACAAAAATTAGACAAACAGTAAACTAACGAAGACCTGTTTTCACAAAAGGAGATGACTTACACTAGTGAACTCGTTTAGGGAACGGTTCAGAATTGGGTCAACACCCATCGTCTCCGTGGCAGCCATTGCCTCTCGGAAGCGTTCATCCTTCTCGATCTTGGTGACCCTTTCCTTGATCAGCTTGAAGGCACGACCGACCATCTCGTTCCCAGCTGAGGCAGGGGTCAACCTGCTGAGGATTGTCAGATGGGGCAGCGGGAGAAGGAGTCGACCCGGCCACAGCAAATGGAGCCTGCTGCTCGCGAGGAGAAGGTGGAGTCGCGGTGGCAGAGGGCCTGTCCTCCAAAGGGCCTGCATTCTGGGCCTTCTTCGCCTGAGGCTCTTTGCTGGTCTCCCTAGTATGTCTCTTACTGGTTTTCTTCTTGCTTGGAGGAGCTGCGGCAGCCTCTGGGGTGCTGTAAAGATCGAAAACGTTGGTGGAGTCCATGTCTGAAATGCAAGAAAAACGTCAAACAGTAAGATAGCATGAATAGCCAAACACTTTACATCAAAAAAAGAAACAAAAAAGGATTGCAAAGTCCAATACCCGAGCTATTATTACTGGTCGCTACACTACAGACTCTACTAGTCTTACACTCATTATTTGACACGAAGAAGTCTGGCCCTAAGTGTGGAGCATATTTAAAATTGCCGCCCCCATCGAATAGATGACAGGGAATTGGAAAATTGTCTAAAAGCGAAATAACTATACCGTTGTCATCCGACGAATCGTCAAAGAGGTTGACAGGCTCGGTGGCCTTCTGCTTTCCTTTCCCTAAGGGGGCCGAGGGCCTCTCTGCTTGGGGAGTGCCAGCAGGTTCCCTAATCGTGACCCCAGTCAGTCTCCTCTGTGGAGGCGATGCTTGAGGTTGCTGCTCGGGTTTCTCTTCGGTGCAAGCACTCCTTGCCGAGGGCCCCCTCATGTCCGGTTGAGGGGCCCAGAGGCCAGCCAACCTAAGGTTAGCCTCTGTAACTAGATTCTTGATACTCTTTTCAGCATCAGTCATGCTGGCTAAGAGTGCCGATCTCGACTCCATGGCCGGAGTTGGGTTTGGTCGCAGCCACAGGCCTAGAAGACATCAAGAGTTTAAAACATTGTGGAGGAAAACACTAAGTGTAGAAGTCAGCCAGCGATACGAAAGTTTTACCTCCTCGTGCGAAAGCCAGGTTGTCCGCGACCAGGTCAGCTGTAAGGAAGTACTCTTGGTAGTACCTCCCCACGTTTGAGATGTGGGTCATGTCAGTCAGGAAAGTGCGCCCAGTTTCCTGATGACAAAGGTGGAAGAACCCCGTGCCTTCATGGTTGGGGTTAGATTTGAGGTCGAACAGGTAGTTGACCTCATGAGGCGATGGCACGTGGCATTTTTTCTGGCTATATAGGATATAGAGTGCAACAAGCATCCTATATCCATTTGGGGTTATTTGAAAGAGGCAAACTCCAAAATAGTTGGCCACCCCCTGAAAGAATGGGTGAAGAGGCAAGGTGGCCCCTGCCTCAATATGAAATCGCGACCGGGCGCTATAGGCGCCTCCAGGCAGATTAGCCCTTTGGTCTGGGTTGGGCTTGACTAAGGTCACCCCTGGCAGACCATATTTTCTTAACTAGTTGGCAATCATTCTGATCGTCACCCTACTTTCAGAGACTACATGCCACTCAACATCCGGCTGAATGGCGTGTCGAGGGTGGGCATGTCTTTGGATGTTTGGGTCGGGAGAATTTTCATCTCGACCACTGGTCGAGGGAGCGCAGGCTGGTGGGAAGTGTCGGAGGTTTTTCTTTTTTGGGCCTTGGTTTTGGTGCGAGCCATGTTTCGGGTCAAGATTGGGGAAGTGTTTGGATTGATACGAGAAAAGGGAATACCGGGTATCAATGTCGAGGGTTGTTCTTCGTACTCGAGCAGTAGAGCTAGCAGATCATCGTCGATGGGTCTTTCTCCTCCCCACGAGTCTTGCATATAAACTGCAAACAGACAAAGGAGGAGATAAGACGCACAGCCTGGGAGCTTATGTTGAAAGTTGGAATAACGTTGCTCGTGTTTACGACCAGCAGCATTCTAACCGAAACACTAAGTTTTATGCGAGCAGTTTGAAAAACGGATCAAAAAGTGAAAGTAAAAAGTTTTTCAGAAAAAAAACTTTTTCAACTCCAAAGGGGCGGGGAAAAACCCAGTTTTTTAGCTAGTCTAAAAATCGAATTTTTACTTCGATTTTACGCCCTAAACCCATGATCCTGACTATCAAACTGATTCCTAACTTCTACAGAGAAAAAATACACTACCCTATCAAGCATCAAACGGTATATACAAAATCTTCACAAATTTCTACCCAAGAACACAAAAAGTTTAAGAGCACAGAAACAGTATGCATGGCATCTCAAAGGGTTAAACGTCGAAAAAATTTACCTGAATGAAGAATGGAGATTCTGAAAAGGAGTAGCTTTGGGATTGCAGGCGAAAGATCCTTAGCAAAGCGACTGAAAATCTTGAAGTTCCGGGCTCTGAAATATAGTTCTTGAGAGTTCTTGGCAAAGAGATGGCGTGTAAAGAGTTAAAAGAAGAATGTGGGGATTATTTATAGAAGCTGAGGTGTGCCGAAAAGGGGTAATCATGAGCTACCTTTTTCAAGGCATGGGGGAGTGTAACAGCCGTCGGAAAGGTTTCTAGAAAACTGAAAAGGCATGATTGGACGTGATTAGGTCACAGTTTTCAAGAATGCACGAGAGGCTCTGACAGATTTCGCGGGGCATACGAAAAGTTAGTTTCCTAAGTTTACTTATTGCTGGTTGCAATAAATAAACTTGGGGGGCAAATGTTTATCCATAAATCAGCTACTGATGACATGGCAAGGATTTACGACATGTGGCGGACACGTAGCAGAGATACGACTCGCCTATCGACCAACATTATTTCCACATGAAAGATCAAGTTTATATACAACCAGACTGGTCGTATACTTCGTTCATTTATGTAAAGATCTGTACAGTTGTAATGATATCCGAGAATATCTCTTCATTATGACTTGCAGATCCGTTTATTAAGGATAGATATTATTTCCTAATTCATGTAACTCTTCCTGAGCCTATAAATACTCAAGAAATAGCTCAAGGAAAGGGATTGATCTTTTTTCTTTCAGAATTATATTACTATTATCCACTATTGTATTGTTTTCTTCTTCCAAGGTGTGTGAAACTCAAGAACCCTAGTTCTTTGATCACACCTTTGGAGCTCAATACTAATAATAGTATCAAGTGGACGTAGGTCATTACCAATCACTGGGACCGAACCACTATAAATCTCTGTGTTCTTTATCTTTCCATTAGATTCTTTTCTCAAGCTCTATATTACTTTCCTGTCGTTTTCTAGACTCCCTGTCGTTGACCAAAATCAGGGTCAACACCTATGCAACTAGCCTAACTTTATTCCTTATTATGGTACCAAATTCATCAGTTTTGTTTTTAAAGATCCATTTGGTACCTATAACATTCGGTCTAGGGACAAGAATCCATACCTCATTCCTTGTAAATTTTTCTAGCTCCTCTTAAAATGCACTAATCCATGATTCATCATTTAAAGCTTCCTTCACGTTTTTTGGTTCAAATGTAGAAGTGAAGCAAAAAAAATTGAACCAAATTAACATACCTTTTTCGCGTAACCATGCTTTCTTCAAGATTCCTCATAATAAGTTCAGAAGGATTATTCTTTTTGACTCTAGTCGAAGGTTCTCTCCGAACTGAGTAAGAGGAAATAATTAATGTTTCCTTCTTTATTCGTTCAGTTGTTGTTGCAACAGACTCTGTTTCTAATACAACATCAGTTGAAGTTGTAGCCACTGAATGGTCTTCCATTAAATCTGTTATTCCTTTTTGATGTTGAACATCAATGAACCTGTCAACTTCTTCCTAGTGGGAATACTTAGAAAAATCTTTCAAATCATCAACAACCACGTTAGCAGATTCCATAATAGTTTGGGTTCTTATATTTTAAACATGATAATCCCTACTATTATTGGAATAACAAAGAAAAACCCCTAGATCACTTTTGGCATCAAATTTCCCAATATTCTCACGATCTCTAAGAACATAGCAAAGGCAACCAAAAACATGAAAATAATTAACATTGGGTTTTCTACCTTTCCAGATCTCATAAGGAGTTTTATTTGTACCTGGCCACAGGAAAACATGATTAATTATGTAGCAAGCAGTGTTAATTGCTTCGGCCCACAATTTCTTTGAGAGATTTTTGCTGTTTAGCATAACTCTAGCCACTTCCTGTAAGGTACAATTTTTCAATTCCACTACCCTATTTTGTTCTAGGTTTTTGGGTGCAGAGAATTCATACAAAATTCCAAAATATTTACAATATTCATCATACATAGAATTTTCAAACTCCTTACCATGATCACTTCGAATTCTCATAATTTTCTCAATGTTTCAGTCTTTTTTAACTCTTAGTCTTGTACAAAGAGTTCTAAAAGCCTCAAATGTGTCTGATTTTTCTCTTAGAAAATCAACCCATGTAAATCTAGAAAAATCATCCACACATACAAAAATGTATCTCTTACCATTGGTACTTTCAACATGTATAGGACCCATGAGATCCATATGCAATAGTTCCAATGCATTTGAAAAATTAATATCAGTTAGAGATTTATGGGAAGTTTTCAATTTTTTTCCCAATTGACATGATTCACATTTACCAGTTGATTCTTTACCCAGTTTGGGTATCCCACAGATGAGACCTACATTGGCAATTTTTTTTTAAATTTTTTGAAATTTATGTGACCAAGTTTTCCATGCCACAAGTCAATGTTATTAACACTTGATGATGATGCATGACATGTGAATTTTTGTATGAGTGTATAACAATTATCCAAGGAACGAGAACCTTTAAGAATAATGTCACCACTTTGATTTACAACATTACACTCATCATCCAAAAAATTAACCAAAAACTCTTGGTCACAAATTGGCTTATGCTAATTAAGTTAGCTTTCAGCCCAACATCAAGAAGAACGTTTTCAAGCTTTGGTAACCCTTCTACATTTAGGGTACCTTTTCCTAAAATGTTTCTTGTCATCCATCTCTGAAAGTTACTACACCACATTTCAAAGATCTGAAATTGGTGAGTATGATGGCATTATCTGTCATATGTCTAGAGCAATCACTATCAAAGTACCATGAACTAGATGCATGTGTTTTATGACAAGTAAAAGCAGCCAAACAAGCTGAATGATTTTTATTAATCCATATTGCTTTTTATTTTGAATTAATTTTGGTCAAGAATTGATTCATGCTACCAAAGTGTTTAATATAATTCTTTTTCAACAAGTTCAATAGAGAAAAACACTTTGGCCTGATATGTCCTTTCATACCACAAAAATGAAAAACTGGTATAAATTGTTCAATTTTTGTATTCGGATAAATTTTTGTTTATTGCAGATCTGTTGAAATAGATGACAACCTTATTTTCTCCGAAGAACCACTTGTTCTTACAAAATGGTTAGTTGTCACAACAGAAGGACAATTCATAGATTTTACAAAAACCATTTTCTTAGAGGATTCAAATCCATTAGATCATAATCCCCTAAAATCACCAACTCTTTTTCCTGCAGAGAGAACATCATCCAAAACTCCAGATTTTGGATTGAGCATTTTGACACCTTTTCTCATAAGATCAATTTCTTTACTAAAGAATTAATTTCATCATTTTTGGAAGCAATAATCAATTCACGTTCTTTAATTTTTTTCAACCGATTTCTTGTTATTGGTAGCTATTAATCGATTCTCAGAGCAAACTTTCAGCCATTGATCATACATTTTCTTGTAAGAATCATTCAATGACTCCTCATCTAAGTCAGATTCATCAGAGTCAATGTCAGATTCTTCACGATTATGAACAAAATTATTAAAGCATACCAAATTCTTGGTATCAATTGAAGAGAAAACCATACATTTGTGAACAGAGGTTAAGGCAATACTATTCTCTTCCTCATCACTTTATTCAGAGTCTTGATCACTCCAAGTAGGTGGCATGACTTTCTTTTTCTTTAAGGTATTGGCACACTCAGATTGAATGGGTCCAAACCATTCACATTCCTTGCACTGAAAACCCTTCTTGTTAGTTTCAAAGGGTTTAGAAAAATTACCTTTTGGGTTTTTGAGTATGGCCTTTTTGTTTCCCAATTTTTCATGTACTTTTGAAATTTTTTTGATAACAAGGCCATCTCATCATCCTCATAATCCAAACTTTCCTTGTTCTCTCTGGAAGATTTCAAGGCAATAGAATTCTCCTTGATTTCTTCTACCTTTTTATTTGATTTGTTGATTCAGCTCAAAATTTCAAAGTGAACCCATAATTTCTTCTATTTTTATTTTGTCCAGATCATCTGCTTCCTCAATTGCAATGAGCTTAGTCTAAAACGTGTCAGGAAGAACTCTAACCATTTTTCGGACCAAAACACGTTCTTCAAGTTTCTCACCAAGAGAAAAATATTCGTTAGCAATATCTGACAATTTTTCATAAAATTTGGTGAGGGTTTCATTTTCATTCATTTTCAAAATTTCAAATTTTTTTGTAAGCATAACAAGCCTAGAACGCTTGACATCAGCAATTCCTTCAAATTGAGTTTGAAGAATTTGTCAAGCCTCTTTGTCCAATACACATGAAGAGATTAAATTAATGTAACCCTCACCAACACCGTTAAAAATTACATGCAGTGCTTTATTATTATAACTGAACAGTTTATCTTCAGCATCTGTCCAATCCAGTTCAGATTTTACCTTAGTGATGTCATCGCTTTCTGCGGGAGGAGTCTAACCACTCAAGACTGCTCTCCAAGCCTTTTCATCTTGAGATTTGATGAAGGATCTCATTCTAACTTTCCAATATGGAAAGTTAGAATCATTGAGAAAAGGGGGGGAAGTTATGGAATCTCCTACTGTGAAAAAAGACATTGCAAGAACACAAAAAAATAAAGACAACAAACAGAATATACCAAGATCACACTTAGAAATAAGTGTCCTGCTCTGATACCAATTGAAATTATATTATTAATAATTACCAAATTAATTAAATCAAGTAATTTTAATTAAGAAGTGCAATGGTAATTGAATGTTAAAACATACTTCAGATCCGTTGTGATAGAATGGGTATTGGTCGCGACAGAAACTGAACACAATAAAAAAGCAGTGCATAAACAATAATGAACACAACAAATTTTTACAAGGTTTAGAAATACTTTCGGATAAACTACTCCTTGGGGCCACACCCAAAGAATAAAACCAATTAATAAAAAATCACAAGTACAAACATATTAACTTAAACAAAACAAGACTCCTTTTTTAGATTTGTCTAAACTTTGTTGTACTTCTTTTCACTAATCTGATTTTGATTGAAACGCCTAACCACTTGAACTCCCTTCAATGGTCAGCGAGTGCTTGCATCCTCATGAAGCAAGGCTTGTAAAAGTCTTCTCCCGAAGACCTTATGAGTTGTGTTCAAACTACAAACTATATTCAACACATGAATGTGATATAGACACACCACAAGACAAAACACTCAATTTACTGCAAGATCACATGAACAATGTGATCTTGTATACAAACTATGAACTCTCATAAATATTACAATTCACTTAACAAAACAATACACCAAAGAGTTCACATTTTCTCAAAACCCTAGTAGCGCCTCAGAAGGGATGAAAAAGAATCCATAATAAAAGCAAGAATTTTTTATGATATTCTTGATTGATGAAGATTTGTCAATCAGTTGACTCTATTCTAACAACCACTTGATAGCGAAAATATAATGCGCAAGTATACACAATCAATTCAAGTAATATAGATAGTAAATAAGAATTGTTCCCACAAAGACTATCAATCAAGTATAAATAACCAATTCTAGCTTTCTATTTGGCTGTCGAAAATAGAGTAATTTTTAAACTAAATTTTAAAATTGAAATAAATTGTGCAATTATAAAGATTGATTCAATGATTAAAAACCTAGGGTATTAACCTCATCAACTTTTTAACTTGTTAATTTTACTGATGAGCGCATATAATTCTTCAATTTCTATTCTAATAGTGGGTTAACTAAAACAATCCTAATTTTTTTCAAGATAAAAAGATCTCAACATATATGCAAACTTTCTACATATATGTGATATGTTTTAACATATAGCAGACATGAAGCATAGAACCCCAAACGCTACACAAACACTATACCTATTGTCGACCTGCATGCAATTTATGTCTACATGATTATAGAATATTCAACTCTCCCCTCTCAGATCTCGAATCAAAATCATAAATCATGTAAATAGTAATATATTATCCACATGCATTACGCACAAATCATATAGAGAAAGGATAAAAGAAGAAGAAATTATATAAACTTCATAGAAAATTAACAAATATCCAAGTGACTACATTAAACTCTAGAATAGATGTTTAGTTCATAACAAGCATAACTAAAACAATAAAATAAATGTTCAGATACATAGAATTAAACTCTAAAAACTGAGAGAAAACTAAAGAAAAATAGATCATTAGAGTTAAACAACTGCTAATCCCGTCATCGAAGAACCTATTCACAAATGACCTAAAAATCGTACTTAAACAAACATTTTTTCTCTAGTTGGTGAGTCGGGTCGCGACTTGCCCATTCCTGAGTTGTGACCTGTGTCTTTTATGCCAATTCATTCATTCTCTGGAAGTTCAGGCATCGCGACTCCTGAACTCTTTTATCCTTAATGCCTCTGTCCTTTCACAGATGCGACTCGATAGGCCAAGTTGCGGCCCTTGTTCTAGATTTCTTGATTTCACTCCTTTTCAACCTTCATTTAGCACCAAATTCATCTTGAATATTCCTGGTTCTCCCGAACTCACACAAAATGGCCAAAAGCTCCCAAAATACTCATTTTCATGATTAAATTCGTTCTGTACGCCCTGATTTTCCCACGGGCTAATTAGCAGGACAAACCTCGGACTAATCAGGTTTAGTCCGAGGTGCCCACAGGACTTGGATCCTATTTCCAGGGCGGATCTTCCCAGATCGAGAGGGGCATCAGAAGGCCACGCCAGGAGAACAGCTCATAATACGAGCTGTTCGTGTCACGAGGAGCCCAGGAAGCTCTAAGCCTTTATGAAGTCAACGCACGCAAGATAAACGTGCATATATCTGACATCACGTGTCTGATATCCCCCTGACTTCTCGGACACGCAGTAGGAACGTGCGTGTCAGACACCCACGGATGGGTTGGGCCGTGCGGCCCATTATCTCCTTCCATGCTGATTAGACCACACTTATGTGTCAAGTTTAGGAATTAATCATGAATGCCACAGAGTTGATACGACAAATGGTAAGGTCACGGGATGACCTCCCTACCAACTTCCAGGTGCCTTCTCCTATAAATATGGAGACCCTGGGAGTTGATAGGGGTTGGGAAAAATAGTCTTTGAAGAACGATATACTTTGTAAACCAAATACCCAGAGAGGATGAATAATATTGACTAGTGGAGTAGAAGGATTTTAACCTTCGAACCACTTAAAAACGTGTCTTGAGTCACCTAGTTCATTATATAAGATTTCATATATGTGACGGTTCTACCTTGAGTGCTAATCTCTTTCTCTTCTTCTCTTAATTACCTGTTGCCGAAGAACCGCGTCAACAGTTTGGTGCTTTCATTGAGAGCAAGTTCGATTAGTACTACCGCAGACATCTAACTATGGTGACCACTCGATCCAGGCATGGCAACGAGACAGAACAACATGATGGGCAGGAGGCCCACCAGGTTGCCATCCCTGATGAGCAAGCTCCTAAGGTCCAGCAGAGGCCAGGAAAGCAGCCGGCGGGCCAAGAAGACACTGGTAGTTCAGCGCCCCGGCCGCCTAATCTGAATCCATGTTATTATTCTGCGGTGGAGATGGAGAATGTTCAGCTGAGGATCCAGTTAGCAGCAGCTGGTTAGCAAATCCAGGATATTCTGAGCCGACTACCCCCTCTCACAACCAACGGTAACGTTGGAGAGAGGCAAGGCGAGGCTCCTAAGTCTCGCCGGAGTAATCGGTCCAGGCATAGCCGTTCGGGTAGACTTCCTGCAGCCATCTCCACCCCTTCATCACACCATCAGGAGGCAAACTTCAGGGAAATGCCTCGGACCGGACAGCAGCAGTACAGCCGTTCGGTTAGGACGTTAACCCCTAGCTCTCAGCCTTCCTCGAGGACGCCCAGAAGAGATCGAGGAAATTCCCGAAGAAGGGCCGAGGAAGGCCAGAGACGTCAGCCCGTCCCCGAAGAACATCCAGTTCCTCGTCCAGCTCGCCCAGCGCGGGACCAGCAAGCTGACAGGGCCGAGAGGCCCCCACCAAATTTAGTCCGTCTGGACGGCACTAGGATCGCCTCCCCGGTCAGGCATCCTCCTTCTCCCATCAGATATCCGTCTCCTCAGCCCGTCCGAGACATCCCGACCTACGGAAATAGCAGGAGAGACCCGCCGTCAGCTGGACCCTCCTGGCGCGGCAGGGTGCCAGAGGAAGGATCAGGTCGTAGCCGCCAAAGACGCACCCCGAGCCTGTCTAGCAGGAGTCACTGGACCGGTAGTGGACGGAGTGATCTCTCGGGAGGAGACCTACGCCAGCGACTAAGTTCAGCACAAAGTCACCATACTACCCAGGGAGGCGACCTTCGAGATCGCCTCAATTCTCACAGAGAGGATCGAGTTAGGGATGGTAGCCAGGCCCGCTCAGTGGGGGTCTGATCTGAAGTACGTAACGGTGGAAATGTCCCAAATAACCTATCTCAAGATAGGAGGGGCAACAACCCACCTAATAACCCAGGATCTCAGGACAAAACCCTAGAGCGCCTAACTCAGTTGGAGGAGCTGATGAAGAAGCTCCTATCGAAAAAAGAAAAAGACGAATATGATTCAGGGGACGAGATGGAACTCTTCGCCCCCAATATAGCAGCAATGGCATACCCTTCTGGTTTTCGTATGCCCCACCTGTCAAAGTTCAACGGGGATGGAGACCCGTCTGACCACTTAGGGATGTTCAACACCCTAATGATGGCCCATAACATCGGCCCGGAGCTGCGTTGCTTGATCTTTCCCTCCACCCTGATTGGACCTGCCAGGCAGTGGTTCAAGCAGAGTAAAAGGCAGTCAATCAGCTCCTGGAAGACCTTCTCGGCGGACTTCAAGAGGGCATTCTGCGCCTCTCAGGCCGCCCGAATCCAGGCCGATTCTTTAGCTAACGTGAGGCAGCAGCCCGGTGAGACGTTGAAAGCCTACTTGAGCAGATTTGCAAATGTCCCTGCTCGAGCAAGGGATGCTGACGATAGCTCCAAACTCATGGCAATGAGGACCGGGATCCTAGTCGGCGGAGACCTGTGGAAAGATATTCAAAGGAGGGGAGTCAGCTCGGTTAGCGAATTCCTTAACAGAGCCCAAGAGTGGATAAACTTGGAAGAAGCTGAAGCTTCGGCCACCGGGACCAGCCAGGTCCCCGAGAAGACCGCTGGGACGGAGACGGAGATCGTAGTGGCGACTCCCGACGTCGCGCAGAATAACCAGCCTGGTGGTAGCAAAAGAAAAGGACATGGTGAAAACAACCAGCACGACCAGAAGAAGAATAAGTCTGTGGATAAGTTCAAGCCCGTGTTCACAACCTATGCCGAGCTCACCCAGACCAAGGAAAATATTTTCCTGGCCAACGCTACTCGGGTCCCCTGAAAGAGGCCAGAACCATTGAAGCACCCCAAGGGAAAGAGAGACGCTTCCAAATTCTGCCGTTTTCATAACAACGTAGGGTACAATACCGACGACTGCAGGCACCTCAAAGATGAAATCGAGACTCTCATCCGAGCAGGTCCATTGGCGCAATACTCGCGGAACAGGGTCCCGGCAAGTCGACCCGTTCCGGAGGTCCCAGCCAGTCAGCCCGGGCGTCAGGCAGATCAGGACATACATCCCCCCGTGGTCGAGGGAGAGATATCCAGTATCTCTGGAGGACCACACATGGCTGGCACGAGTAGGGGCGCCCAGAAAAGGTATGTGAATGAATTAAAGACCCACAACGGAGCGAAGTTCGCCCCGGAACAGCGTCAATCAAAACAGCAACGATTAGAGAAACAACCGATAACTTTCACGGAGGAAGACGTAGGTCATGTCCAATTCCCTCATAACGATCCCTTGGTCGTAGCAGTCCAGCTCGCCAACCGGAAAGTAAGGAGAGTGTTGGTGGACAATGGGAGCTCGGTGAACCTCCTGTTCCGATCCACCTTAGAAAAAATGGGTCTGACTATTGCCGAGCTGAAGGCAACCTCGATGATGCTATATGGTTTTTCAGGAGAAGGATCAGCAGCGATAGGGACAATCGAGCTGGTGATCACCCTAGGAGAGGAGTCCCGAACAGTGTCCAAACTACTCGAATTCGTGGTCATTGACTGCTCCGCTGCCTACAATGCCATTTTGGGCCGACCTACGCTCATAGCCTTCGAGGCTATCACTTCCATCCGGCACCTCGCCATGAAGTTCCCTACTTCAACAGGGGTCTGTACTATCAAGGGCGATCAGCTCGCTGCCAGGGAATGCTACAACATTTCCATGAAGGGAAAATCTAAACCCGGGTAGGTGACGATGGCCATTCAGGATGAAGAGGAATCTCAGGGACCCAAGGCGGCTCCTGAGATTGAAAAACCTCAAATTTCCGAAGACGAAAAGCTCGCCCTAAGTGAGGACATTGACCCCCGTGTAGGAGAGGACAAGTTCGAGCTACAAGCTATTGAGGAGCTCGAGGAGGTGAGCATCGATAAACAAAACCCATCACGGACGGTTAAGCTCGGAAAGAACCTCTGCGATAAAAGAAAGGTGGAGCTGACTACGTTTCTGCAAAAGAACCTAGACGTATTCGCATGGTCGCATGAGGACATGATAGGAATCAGCCCGAGCATCATCATGCACACGCTCCACCTGGATAAAAGCGTCCCTGCCAAGTCTCAAAAATAGAGGCATCTGGGAACAACCCGAGCCGAAGCCCTCGAAGAAGAGGTGGCCCGGCTCAAAAAGTGTGGCTTTATTCGTGAAGCCAAATTTCCAATTTGGGTCGCCAATCCCGTGCTAGTTCCAAAGCCCAACGGGAAGTGGCGGACCTGTATTGACTTCTCCGACCTGAATAAAGCATGCCCCAAGGATTGCTTTCCATTGCCAAGGATCGATCAATTGGTGGATGCCACGGTGGGACACGAGCTCATGTCCTTCATGGACGTGTACTCAGGCTACAATCAGATCGCGATGAATCCGGCAGACCAGGAACATTCCAGCTTCATGACCCCGACTAATGTCTATTGTTATAAGGTCATGCCATTTGGTCTGAAGAATGCCAGAGGTACCTACCAAAGGCTAGTGAACAGAATGTTTGCGGACCAGATCGGGAAAAACATGGAAGTGTACGTCGATGATATGCTTGTCAAGTCAAAGACTGCCAGCAACCACATTGTCGACCTGGAAGAATGTTTTAACATACTGCGAGAATATGGCATGAGGCTCAATCCTCAGAAATGCACTTTCGGTGTTGCATCGGGGAAATTCTTGGGTTTCATAGTCAATACCCGAGGAATCGAGGCAAACCCCGACAAGATCAGGTCACTACTCGAGCTTCCTTCCCCCAGGTCGCGGAAAGATGTCCAAGGCCTCACAGGAAGAGTGGCAGCACTGAACCGGTTCATTTCCAAGTCGACCGATAAGTGTTTTCCCTTCTACAACCTGCTTCGGGGAAACAAGAAATTCGAATGGACAGTAGAGTGCAAAAGCGCATTCCTCGACCTAAAAGCGCATTTGGCTGAACCGCCTGTGCTATCAAAACCCAAGGTAGGAGAACCTCTTTTCCTCTACATGGCCGTCACTGAGGACGCAGCTAGTGCCGTTCTGGTGCGAGAAGAGGACCAGGCTCAGAAACCGGTCTATTACATCAGCAAGAGACTCCTCGGAGCTGAATCAAGATATCCAATGATGGAGAAACTGGCGTTCTGCCTAATCATGGCCTCTCGAAAGCTCAGGCCGTACTTCCACTCCCACTCTATACACGTCATGACCGATCAGCCTTTAAGGCAGGTTTTGCAAAAGCCTGAAGCATCGGGACGCTTGCTAAAGTGGGCGGTCGAACTCAGTCAGTTCGAGATTTTCTATACTCCCCGAACTACCATAAAAAGTCAGGCCTTGGCCGACTTCGTGGCGGAATGCACGGGATTCCAGGAGATTCCATCAGGAGACTCACCTCAGGTCGCCTCCCCACACTCGTCGTGGAATATCTTCATTGATGGCTCATCTAACGAGAACGGCTCCGGGGCCGGAATCATTCTGATATCCCCAGAGGGACATAGATTCCACTCGGCGCTAAGGTTCGGGTTCAAGGCGTCTAACAACGAGGCAGAGTACGAGGCTTTGTTGGCTGGACTTAGGATAGCTAGTGAGCTAAAGGCGAGCTCTGTCCAATGCTTCAGCGATTCCCAGCTTGTGGTGAATCAGGTTCTAGGCGAATATCAGGCGCGGGGACCCAAGATGGCCGCCTATTTGGCAAAGGTAAATTCCGAACTGTCTGCATTTGGGCGAGGGTCAATCGAACAGATACCTCGGGAGCAGAACGCCAATGCAGATGCTCTCGCCAAGCTCGCCGCCTCGGGAGAGACAGAAACCCTGGGGTTGGTGCCAGTTGAGTTCTTGGAGAATCCTAGCATAGACGGGGATCGGGCAGAAATTGAAATGATTGACATCAGGCCGACCTGGATGACTCCCATTATTGAGTATCTTGTCGAGGGCAAGTTACCCGAAGGGCGCAACGACGCACGGCGAGTCCTTTATCAAGCTCCGAGATAGACGCTAGTCGAAGGGGTGTTGTACCGACGTGGGCATTCCCTACCTCTCCTCCGGTGCGTTCTTCCAAGTGAAGCGAAGGCCATCCTGCAAGAAGTTCATGAAGGATTCTGCGGAGACCACACTGGGGGGGCAAAGCCTGGCTTTAAAGGTTCTCAGGCAAGGTTATTACTAGCCGACTTTGTCCAAAGACTCGATCTCATATGTAAAAAGGTGCGACAAGTGTCAGCGATTCGCTGCGGTTGCCCGAGCTCCTCCGGTTGAGCTAAAAATGATTTCGTCTCCCTGGCCATTTGCCATTTGGGGGATAAATCTAGTAGGCGCCCTGCCTACCGGAAAGGGCGGGGTCCGTTACGCTGTAGTAGCCATTGACTACTTCACCAAGTGGGCCGAAGCAGAGCCATTGGCGACAATAACATCGAAAAAGGTGCTAGACTTCGTGGTTAAAAGCATCATATGTCGATTTGGCCTACCTAAGAAGATCGTCTCCGATAACGGCACTCAATTTGACAGCGATCTGTTCACCGAATTTTGCGAAAGGCACGGAATTGTGAAAAGTTTCTCGTCCGTGGCCTATCCCCAGGCGAACGGCCAGGTCGAGGCTGTCAACAAAACTCTGAAGGCGAGCCTCAAGAAGAGGCTAGATGAGGCAAAGGGGATCTGGCCAGAACAGCTCCCCCAAGTCCTGTGGGCATACCGGACCTCACATCGGACTCCCACGGGTCACACGCCTTTCTCCCTAACCTTTGGGAGTGAAGCAGTCCTCCCCGTGGAAGTTAAAGTTCTGTCACATAGGGTCCGGTACTATGACCAAGACAGGAACCACGAGCTCCTATGCCATTCCCTAGACTTAGTGGATGAAAGGCGAGAAGATTCACAACTCCAGCTCGCCCATTATCAATAGAAGATCACTCGCTACTTCAACACTAAGGTCAAAAGACGTGCCTTTAGCGTCGGCGATTTGGTCCTAAGGAGAGTTTTCTTGGTCAGGAAAGATCCCAAAGATGGGGTTTTGGGACCAAACTGGGAAGGACCATACCAGGTCATCGAAGTCATCAAAGAGGGAACTTATAAGTTAGCTCGACTTGGTGGAGGGGCGGTCCCGCGGACTTGGAATGCCATCCACCTAAAGAAATACTATCAATGATCCACTAGTAAGGCCTAGGAGGTCACCTTCCATGTATAAATAAAAATCAAATGTTTCTCTTTATTTGCAAGTGTGATTTTAAAGTAACCACGAAAGACCCTTTCCCAGTTACTTGGGGGGCATATGGTACCTGGATATAACCAGGTCTCCTTAACGACTTAGGTGTTAATTTTTATCTATGGATAAGAGTTATCACAAACTAAGTCCTATCCTGGTTCTAACCTGGTCATAAAACTTAGAAGTTAACTAAAATTTATTGACCGCGGTTCTTCTTTAAAGAGCCCGGGACATGGATAAAAGTTGACGCGAACTAAGTTTTCAAAATAAGTTCCTGGTTTTAACCAGGTCATAAAACTTAGAAGTTAACTAAAATTTATTGACCGCGGTTCTTCTTTAAAGAGCCCGGGATATGGATAAAAGTTGACGCGAACTAAGTTTTCAAAATAAGTTCCTGGTTTTAACCAGGTCATAAAACTTAGGGGTTAACTTTAATTTTGATCGTGGCTCTTCTTTAAAAGCTCGGGATATAAATAACGGTTAACCCGAACTAAGTTCATAAAAATAAAGAGATGAATTGTAGCCAAAAGCATAAAATATATATATATATATATGTTAAAGTTGCTGAGCAAATTGTCTCAAGGTGGAAACACCTCATGAAAAAATTACAATGGAAAATAAAATAGTTCAAAATGCCCAAAGAGAAGTCTCCTAAGCCCCATCAGCTGGCCCTTTGGAGGTCGCGGTCTCGTCCTGCTCCACCGCGACAGAGGCCTCTCCAGTCTCCGAGGGAGGTACCTCTTTATTTAGGCGGGCTTGGAGCTTCGGCAGCAAAAACGCCCAGAGGTTCGGCGGCATGAAAGAAAAGTCCGCATCCGGGTTGTGGGACCAGCAGTGATAAAACAGGTCTTGCAAGGACTGCTCCGAGACGGCCCGCTCGGCTTCCATGGCGGCCTGGGCCTCGGTCTAAGCTACCTCGAGATCTGTCCGCGATGCGGCCAGGGAGTTTTTAAGCTCTCGGTTCTTGGAGCGGATCTTCTCTAGCTCGGCTTTAGAGGCCACCAGCGCGTCTTTCGCCTCCTGAAGGGCGGTCTGGCGCTCAGCCTCCATACCCTCGAGCTGGGCCTTGGTCCTAGCGATGCCTCTGTATGCGGCAGCAATGCCCTGCAAGAAAGGAAGGATAAATGAACTAACTGGAAGAAAAAAGGCGGCGTGTGAGTGTTAAAGCTTTAAAAGAATGGGGCAGTTTACTGTTAGGGTCATGTCCATCGAAGACTCTATAACTCGGACCGGGCTCGTTGTTTCGATGGCCCGGAGCTCCTTCTCCCTGAGCTTGTAGAAATGGCTGACGGCATAGCTCGCCGACTCATACACCGTCCCCCGGAATGCTTCTGGCATCTTCTCCAGATCCTGGGGATCGACCGGGATACGCACATCCGGGGCTGCCGCGGCCGGATTCCCGATCTCCATTACCCCGTCCTGGGTGGCTAATGGAGATCGTTGGGGTGGCGGGGGCATGGGTCCTGTCCTGGCGACAGGAAGGATCGCCCCCGCGACCTGGGATGGAGGGGCTTTCTCCTTCTCCTTAGCCGGGGATTTGGTGAAGGTCCCAGCCGAGCTCTTGGACTCTCGAAGCCTTTTCAACCTTGGCCCCGCTGGGGGGTTCCCGCCAAAGACCACGCCCCCCAGATTACCTCCGGGCTGATACATCTCTTCTGCCAAGAACAAAAAAACATGGTTATTACAAGGTAGCAATCATGCAGAAATAGAGGCAAAAGGTTTAAAGGCAATAAGTAAGCGAATACTAAGGGAGCCCTACCCCCCGAGCTGGAAGAGCCTAAGACGATTATCTCACGAACTGGCCCAGGTTCTAGGTCCGGTTCTGACTCGGGGCTGGACTCTTCTACATACTGCCTAATCCCCGGAGCATAGATGCCCCTCTGGAGCGCGCTGACCACGTGCGTAAGTTGGTCCCATGCTCCTAAAAAAGGATCGACCTAAAAGCTAAGGTGTTATCTACTGCTACGGTACCCCTAGGCCGACTCTCTTGGTGATCCAACACGAGCCGGTCAACACAATGGAGCAAGAGCTTGTCCAGGTCCGGATTCCTCGGGTGACGATGGACGAGCTGCCTAGGATTGAACCTAACCAGCCGGGGGTCTGCAGTGGCCCTATCTACATTCTTAAATAAGTAAGGATTACCTTGGCCGGAGGGACCCGCGGCTGCTCCGGATTGGACCCTCTCCTCGTCCATCATCTGGGCGACCTCCAAGGTCCTCTTCCTACTCCTCACGAGAGGAACTTCGTCACTCTCTTCCTCACCTTCATCGTCTGCGATCACCTCCGCGACGATCGGTCTGTTGTCGCGAGCTGGGGGCGGCCCCCGGGGCCTCTTCAAATTCAAAGTCTGATTTGGGAAAATCAGCTTGCAGAATACCATCGTCTCGTCAGTCACGAGCACGCGGTAGTCTTTCTCACTGGGGGGCAAGCTCGCCAGTGTGTCGTATTGACCCTCGAGGGTCGCGGACTTTTCGGTCCTCGCGTAGATGGCTGCATGATTGGTTGAAGTCAGAAGTGGGATAAGGAGGAAGCTAAAATAAGATAACCATTAAAAGGCGGGCTAAGGTCATGGATCACTTACGAGGGCGATTAAAGTAATGATGATCGCAGTTGCGGAACCCAGTTGACATGAAAAACTGGTCCTTGAAGTCATTCGGGTGGCTCGGCAGCTCGATGACCGCCGCTGTATTAGGGAAACAGGTTAAGTAATAGAACCCGTCGCCTCGCCCCCGCTGGTCCGGGCTGGCTTTGAGGCAAAAGAAGTATAGAATATCATCAGGAGTGGGGACCTCCCACTCGTGCTTTTGAAATAAATACCTCAACCCCGCCAGCAGACGGTAGGAGTTGGGAGGGAGCTGAAATGGGGCCAACCCCACATAATTCAGGAAGTCGGCGAAGTACTGGTCCAGGGGGAGGAAGGCCCCTGCCTTGAAGTGTTCACCGCTCCAGGCCGCGAACGATTCATCGAGCGGCGTGCAGCTCCGCTCGCCCTCTGCGGCAGGTCGGGCAATCACTGAGGCTTTCCCCAAGGGAATGTTGTGGGTGATGAAGAGTTTGGTGATCTTGGCCTGCTCGGTTATCTTCGAGACGATTCTCTCCGCCTCGAAAAATGCGTCAGGGGCCACCTCGGCCTGTTTCTCCACGGCCGGGCCAAAGTGGGGAATCGGCGAGCTGGGCATCACCGCCTTTCCTTTATCTTGTTGGGAGGCCGAGCTTCCCACGTTCTTCTGGGGCAGGTTCTTCTTCGGGGCCATCTGGTCGCCTATCGAACAAAAGAAAATACTTTAGAAAAGGCGACCCAAGCAGAAGGATGAAGCAAGTGTTAATTACACGAGCTGGGGTAAGCCCAGCCCGTAGAGAGTGGAACCACGCGGTTCAATGAACACGCGCCTAGGCCCTCAACAGATCCCAGATTACTCGGAATTCGTGTGTCAGGGGGCTCAAAGTAAAAATTTTCCTTGGGGAGAAAGTTTCAATAGGCAAAACGTGCAAAACCGCTTTTGAGGCGTATTCCCTAAGCTACCCGGTTTTGCACCCAAAATTCCTAAAGGTCCTACCCAGAAATTTTCCTTGAAGAAACACCTTGAAACCCATATTCTAAAACGATTTCCTGCAACAGGCGTGCGCTAATCTAAGAAGGGCCGTCACCCAGAAAACCCCTGCATGTGGCTACAGTAAATTTTTTTACCTAAGCTACAGTGACATGCTTTCAAAATAAACTGGGTCAGAAAACTTACAGTGTATGGCTGGATGGTGAGCGAGATTGCTGCGCTGGTAGGAGCTTCGTTGGTACAGTGGCTTCCAAGGCTTTGAAGAAACTCGTACGCTTAGGCTTCGTGAACGGAGAAGATGAAAACAGCAGAGATGAGGGTTTCGCCCTTCGGAAAGTCAGAGAAGGAAGAAGGAAATTTGAGAAATTTTTGAATGATAGGGTGGCCCGTGCGTAGGGTGTCCATCCCCTCTTCATACAAGGGAAGGATCACGTGTAAAAGGCTCTTGGAAGACCCTCCACTCGAAATGTGAAACGACGGCTGGTCAGTAGGCTAGGCCATTTAATGCGGTTCTCGTAGAGTGTACCGTCGCCACCCACGACGTTCCACGTATCAGACGCCTGCGAAAAGAATGGAATCCGAAGGGTTGTGGGGGAAGTCTAAAAGCCCCTACTGTGGTCTCCTATACATGACGTCATATACCACGAGCAGGAGCTTGGGGGGCAGATGTACGCCCTGATTTTCCCACAGGCTGATTAGCAGGACGAACCTCGGACTAATCAGGTTTAGTCCGAGGTGCCCACAGGACTTGGATCCTATTTCCAGGGCGGATCTTCCCAGATCGAGAGGGGCATTAGAAGGCCACGCCAGGAGAACAGCTCGTAATACGAGCTGTTCGTGTCACGAGGAGCCCAGGAAGCTCTAAGCCTTTATGAAGTCAACGCACGCAAGATAAACGTGCATATATCTGACATCACGTGTCTGATATCCCCCTGACTTCTCGGACACGCAGTAGGAACATGCGTGTCAGACACCCACGGATGGGTTGGGCCGTGCGGCCCATTATCTCCTTCCATGCTGATTAGACCACACTTATGTGTCAGGTTTAGGAATTAATCATGAATGCCACAGAGTTGATACGACAAATGGTAAGGTCACGAGATGACCTCCCTACCAACTTCCAGGTGCCTTCTCCTATAAATATGGAGACCCTGGGAGTTGATAGGGGTTGGGAAAAATAGTCTTTGAAGAACGATATACTTTGTAAACCAAATACCCAGAGAGGATGAATAATATTGACTAGTGGAGTAGAAGGATTTTAACCTTCGAACCACTTAAAAGCGTGTCTTGAGTCACCTAGTTCATTATATAAGATTTCATATCTGTGACGGTTCTACCTTGAGTGCTAATCTCTTTCTCTTCTTCTCTTAATTACCTGTTGCCGAAGAACCGCGTCAACACGTTCATTTCTTCTCCATTCGCAAATTCATAGAAAAAAACCTGAAAACAAAATAAACACAAGCATAATACAAGACAAAACTCACAATTTTACTCGAAACTAAGACTAAAACACACTCTAAAACTACCATAAACTAGACTTATCAGCCACGCAAACCGTAGGGACAACTTATACCTGAGTCAAATCAGAATTTTCTAAAAATAGAAAATAAACAATTACCCCTCCACAATTTTATATCGTGCAACCAACCATCCTTGGAGATTATGAAAATTAATACAGGAAAATCTAGAAATGAATTCAGCTAAGCCACATAATATTTTCCTCATAAAATCAAGATAAACATTATTTTTTTTTTAAATTATATATTTTGAATATAAATATAAATAAGGAATATTTGCAAATTTCACCAAATAATCCAAGATATTTAAATCCAAAAATCACAATAAAAAAGAATTTAAATTAGCTTTTAAAAAAAATATTTCCATAAATTTGCTAATTTAAGATTTTACAACATTGAGGATGTTTTAAAATGCATTAGTGAGAATTGGGAAAGAGGTCCTTGCTTTTGGATTTCCTGAGAGGAAAATAGAAAAAGATTTGAGAGATTAAGAAGATTGTAACCTTGTGAAAAAAAAAAAAGACTACGATAATATTTGTAAAAAAAGAATAGTATTAGTGAAACTAGGTGCTCTTGCTTAAAGGAAATGCTTACAATGTATATTTCTAAATGTTGGTGAAATAAGAAGGCGCTACCACTGACGTGGACATAAGTATTATGGTCTAAATCACTTAAATTTATGTATTTTTAATACTAAGTTCATATTTAGAAGAATGCCTTCGATGTTTTGAAGTGTATTTTTTAATATATATATATATATATGGAAGACTTCTCAATTGTTACTACCCATAGATGGGTACTAACAATTATGATGATGTGGCAACATAGTGACTTGGTATAGCAAGTTACCAACAAGTAAATATTTTTTTTCTATATTAATTTCGAATTTAGTTATTTTTTTTGTCATAATTAATAGTGTTTTCAACCAATGAGAAACACTAGTTATATTTAGAAATTGACATACATTTGAAAAATAAAAAAGTTTACAATATTATATTTTCATAATAAATACACATTTTTCATCAGGTAACCCTTCCAAAAATTTGAAAAAAATCGAAATTTATTTTTAGAAATATTAATTAACAACTATAAATATGAACCATTGATCTTAATCTAATGGTTAATATTAAAGTAAACATCTATAGGTAGTAACCATTAAGAGTGCACCCATATATATATATATATGATTTTCCCAACAACCTTTTACTTAAACATGGTTTCTTTTATATTTTTCTTAAAATATGGAAATAATAATTAAAAGATTTAAAATATGGAAATATTTTATTAATATATAAGCTAAATTTCCATAAAACCCCGATAACTTTCTTTTTCCTCTATCTTCATATGTCGATCTCCACTCTCTTTAGAAGATGTTAACATTGACTACTGTAATAACTCGGTTTAATTTTTTTAAATAATTATTTGTGAATTATTTGAAATATGTGATTGAATGAAATTAAAATAATAATTGGTAAATATTATTTTAATTTATAAGAATTATGAGTGGATCACTTTAGAATAAAATTTTAGACTTAAGTGTAAAATAAATATAAAGTTGTGAAATATTTATTTTACTAGATAATGAAGGCCGAGTTAAATAAATTCTATAAGGACCCTGGAGTAATTTTATTCTTTAATTGGGCACATAAGAATTTATTTGAGAAACCTAGAACATGATTATATGTGTTTGGACTCACATAAAATCATAGTCATTTTAGACTATAGTTTGTGTGTGATGTGTGGTACCACATATTATGAGACTATAGACTATAGTATTGATGTATTTATTTTATTATAAAGTTTACAACTCATCAATGGGAAATGATGAGCATATGGTTGGGTCATGGGGACTTAGTGTTGAGGTAATGTTCCCTAACTTGGAATATTTGAGCACATTGTTTTTGTGCTAGGACTCTAAGGGTTCGGTCAAGGCAATTTTTGAGAGGGAACCTAGCCAATTTCGAAATATGAACGATAGTGGGTGGTTATGGGAGTTAAGGGTTGAGGAGAGACTTGCATTCCTACTCCACCATTTTTGAGAGAGAGAGAGAGAGATTTGGAAAGAAAGCTTAGAGCTTTGATCATCTTAGTTTCAGATTATGCTCTTACTCAAGGGTAAGTCTTTGGACAATTTCTCCTTGCTAGTTTCAGATGTGAAGTTATCATCTAAGATCCCTTTAATCTCATGTAGGAAACTAGAGCAAGTGGAAGAGAGGAACATCACTAGTTTCGGGTTTGCTAAGACAACATCAAGATGTAAGTTTTGATCTTATCTTCCTATTTGATTTCAGGTTTGGTATGTTCTTAGAGGTTTTGTTTCTGTTTGTAGAGCCTTAGAAACTCTAAGAGAGGAAGGCAAATCTCTCACAAAGGGCTCGGCTACAAGGGTAAGAGTTTCTACTTTTTCTCTTGGTCATTATTACATTTCGGATAACAAAATAGATTATTCTTATTATAATAATAATACTACAAAACATATACCAAATTAAAAATATTAGTATGCTATTAATTGTAGAGAAATACAACTTTCCTTTTATATTTGCCAGCCCTACCCAATAACTTACCATATATATCCATATATTATGCAACAATAATAAAATAAAAAAAGAAATAAACAACTACAACTAATATCAACCAAAACATTCCGCCCAAATTCAAAATTTGAACTTTTTTGTAGAAAACGTTGACCTTAAAACCTGAATATACCAAGGTTGCCGAAGTTACTAGTTCAAGTTTTCTGATCAGACGCAACTAAACAAAAATGTATATTCTACTTCAAAACTATTTGCAATCTGTTCAAAATCATAATATTGGTGTAACCGGTCGTGCATATTGGTAAATAAACTATGTTTCACCATTTTTTACGACAAGGTGTGGTTCTTTTAATACTAATGTCCATTTTTTCTTTCAGTTTTTGTTGTTTGTCTATTTGTTAATATGAATGTGCATCATGTTTTTTGATTTTGTTGAAATATGTATATTATTGTAATGATTGTAAGCATGTACAAATATTCTCAAATAGAAATCTGGATTTTAATGTTCATAAACAAAAAACATTGAAGGTAATGTAATTAAAAAATAAACAATAGTGTTTATTTATAAACACTAGTATGGTGAAGAACCTATTCATTTATAATTTTTCAATGCAGCATGAAAACCAAAACCTTTTGAATTTTGCAAGTAAAAAAAATGACCATTTAGGTTGTTAAAAAACAAAATAAAACGTGAACGCATCTTAGGTAAACATAAAAGTTTATTTTCGTGACAATTCAACTTACATTAAATAATATTGTTTATTTACTTGTTTAATTGATCATTAAAATCATATCATAAGCTATTAGTTTCATTTAATTTATAACCAATTACTTTAATGCACATATAACAATATAAAATAAACTAAATGGTTAAATTTGAGACCTAAATTAAACTTGTTTTTATATTTATTATATACACAATTAAAATAAATATGATAATTTAACCAAAACAATATACATAACAAAATTTAAACAAAATTAGAAAGTGGTAGATTTGGTTTATTATATTAAATTATGCATAATAAACAAACTTATCCTGCAATGTTTAAATCATTATAATTAAATAAATAAATTAGTTTTAATGTATTCAGTTCGAGATAAACACACTTATATGAAACTACTAATCTTAGTATATTGTGATGATAAATTATAAATATTCAAATATATTTGTTTATACATACTCAAGAGAAGGCTTATAAAAAATACATAAAAGTATATTTAAACAAAAATTGAATCATATAAAAAACAAATCGAAAAGGCAAAAAAAAAAAAAAAATTCAACAAAATTAAAATACCGTACTAGTGTTTATAAATAAACATTTTTGTTTATTTTTTAATTACATTACGTTCAATTTTTTTGTTTACAAACATTAAAATCTATATTTCTAGTTGAGAAGATTTGTACATGCTTACAATCATTACAATAATATACAGATTTCAAGAAAATTAAAAAACATGATGACCATAGATATTAACAAATAGACAAACAACAAAAACTGAAGAACCAATATTATGATTTTGAACATATTCAAACATTTTTGAAGCAAAATATACCTTTTTGTTTAGTTGAGTCTGATCAGAAAACTTGAACTAGTAACTTTGACAACCTTGGTATATTCAGGTTTTCAGGTGAACATTTTCTGCAAAAAAAAAAGGTTAAATTTTTTGAATTTAGGCGGAATGTTTTGGTTGATATTAGTTGTAGTTGTTTATTTCCTTTTTTGTTTTATTATTGTTGCATAATAGATGGATATATATATAGTAATCTATTGGGTACGTCTGACAAATATAAAATGAAAGTTTTATCTCTTTGCAATTAATAGAATACTAATATTTTTATTTTAGTATATGTTTTGTATTATTATTATTATAATAAGAATATATGGTATTATTTACGTATATCATTTTATAATCTAGTACCCTAATAAAAAAAACCCTTAATGGATGTTTTGAAGTTTGGTTTTGTATAAATGGTTGTTTTGGATAAGTTCATATCTGAGTTTGGTGTTTAAAGTGTTGGGAAATTGATGTTAAATTGGTCTCTTAAAGTCCTAGCGGTTTAGATCTAAGTTTAGAAGAGATCTATGGGGTGGCCCTTGTTGGTGGGTGGTTACCACATAATTTCAGCATAACCACCGGTTTCCATGGAGGATGACCGCTGGTGTGGTGCCATGTAGCCACAGCCTCGGGTGGTTAGCACCTTATGGGGCTCTTGTGTTCATGTGGGTGCTTAAGAATTAGTGTAGCACCAACCCCTTGGGCTTTGTTGCATTGGTCTAGAGGTATAACCACCAAAAGGTGGTGGTTATGGTGGAAAACCACCATCAAGGGTGGTGGTGATGATGAGGATGTTGGTGGTGTGAGAAGGACTCGTGTAAGTCCAAATGGTGTAGGTCGAAAGTCACAAAAATAATCTAGGCTCGAGACACGTTGCATGTGCCATGCATGGCTATGCACGTGCACCCAAGGGACTAAAATGGTAATTTGGTCCCGAGACTTTTAAAATTTAACGTAGGGCTCATGTTTAGTAAACCCAAGGCCTGGGAATTATTCTTTGGGAATTTGAATAATTTAAAAAAGTAAAGTTTAATAATTTAACGAGCATAAGGCTCGGGAAATTATTACTTGATTTTCGAGTCATAGTTTAGGCTCGGGATGTTGTCTTAAGTTTAAGATTGTCAATCTAAGGTTCGAAAAAATATTTTCAAAGTGTAGAAAATATTTAAAGATTACAAATTACCTATTAGAGGTCAGGGCTCGGGATATGGGCTCGGGACTCGGGATTTGGGCTCAGGGCTCGGAAATTGGAAATTCGAGAAATACTTGGAGTTAGAACTCGAAATTTCAGACATAGATCAAGATTAAATTATTATTGGGAACGATGATTTTCTAAGTTAAGTTCGGGTTTCCGACAAGGGTATTTTGGTCACTTTACCCTGAGGACTTGGGTTTGGGCCGGGGGTCGGGAATTTAGAATTTTGTTTCTTAAATCCTCGTGCTTATTTTAAGATTTTTTTAAGTCATAAATTAAGTCATATTGTCCTAATATGTTTATAGGATCTAAACGCTATCGGAAACACTCACCAAAGCACTTTTTACGAAAAGCTAAGGACATGAAGTAAAGAAATCTACATGAAGAATAACTTAGCTTTGTTAAACGTTTGTTATGAATGCTGTTAGATTAAATGTGTTATTGTATATATGAATTATATGGCTAGGAACGTGCATAATAGTACACATCTATCGGGGTTGAATGCACTAGTTATATTTGAATGTTGTAAGTGCAAATGTTATGATTTTGTGCTTGCTATGTGAACTCTGTAAAAGTGGTCCCCATATTGTTGTACAGTGGAACTAACCACAATACATGTACTGTCATCGTGGAATTAGCGAGTATGCTCTTTGGTACGGAAGATAAGTATTCTCGGTGCCGCAGAGGCCACAAGGCTCATGACCTCTATGTTGAACCCGATGGCCAGGAAATTATTTGGGATGAATGAATGTTATTTATGATTCAATACTTGACTTGTGAATGTCTGATATGTATTGCTAGTTAATTAAAGTTTACAATACATTATGTTTATGCAATGAATTTAAGACTTGTGTTCTCTAGTATGTACTTAGTTTTCTTATTGGGCGATATAGCTTATCAGTTACTTTGTGTGTGTAGGTAAAGGCAAAACTTAGAACCGTTCTGGCAGCTGGAGGGGATTCTGTCTGAAGTATGCATACTGTGTATCAACCAACTTGCATGGTTGATAGGTGATAAACGAGTTTTAGACTCGTTTTAGTGTGTCTTTTTAGGGAGTGTTTTAGTTAATTAGGTTTATTTTGTACTATTTTACACTTGTTTTGGTTTGTTTTTAGGTTTTGAAGGATTTGAGATGCTTTGGAGCGAAATGGGGAGAAAAGTCGACAAAATGACAACAATCAAGCAAAAATTGATTTTTTTTATTGAGGTAGCGCGACTGTGCTGGAAAAGATGAATTTCTGCAGAATTAAAATTAAGGTCATTTTGGTCTTTTCACTTAGGGAAAACACAGATTTTAGTACATAATCACAATTTTCATCAGATTAACATAGTTTTTCAAAGCCTAAGACTTGAAGTTAACGATTTCGAGCACTTGGGGAGAAGATTGGATCGATCTAGAGCTCTTTTCTTCTTTCTTTTATCTGTAATTCATGTTGAATTCTAGTTTTATGGATTTGAATGTTATGGATATGAACTAAATCTATTTCTAAGGTTTTTAGTTGAGTCTCTTGAAACTCTACTTTGGATTAATGCAAAGTATATGTTTTATTCTTCATTATTGAGATATTGTCAATTTATGCTTACTGTTTGTGATTGATTGACAATCTATTACATAATTTATATGAATTTGATTCAAAATTTAAAAAGTGAGATTCAAACATGCTATAAATTATTAGACATAAATTTTGATATTGAACGAGAGTATCAATATGGTTTGTCTTATGAGTTTTCATACTTAATGTTTCCTATATGTTGAGTTTATCACAGGAATGTAGAAAATTCTCACATAAGTTGAATTTTATATATTTTAATCCGGATATAAAATAAAATGCTTATGTAATTCGTTATCTCAATTAGAAGAACGTTTGTAAAAAATAACATTAATGAAATATGAGAGTGGAAAGAAGATGCGATTAAATTCCCTAGTTTCTCATTCATTAGATAATTCCATTTAACATTACTTGTTTTGAGTTTATAGTTTATAATTGTTTTATTTTGTAATTTTTAGGTTTATGTTTTAGCTTTCCTTTATAATCAACTTTTCGTTAGCCAAATGGATATTAGAAATTAATTATTGGTAATTGATAACTCAATCTTCGTGGGACGATACTCGTGCTTATGCACTTTATTACTTGAACAATACGTATACTTGCGTTGTCAATTTTTCACAACAACAGGGTTTCCTCAAGTAAGTTTCAAGTCAAGTATTTTATGTTTTATCATCAAGTTTGGGTCAAAAAGGTTGTAACGCCCTACTTCCTTAGAGTCGTTACTAAGTGAGTTTAAAACGTACTTTTAACTCGCTAACCAAGGTTTTAAGGCAAACGTGTAATCAAACCATAAACAGAGTCATAAACTTTGAAAATAATTCCATTTATCGAAAACTTTAAAATGTTTAACATTTGGAATCCCAAAATACTGTTTATAAATATTTACAACTAAAAATATACTTAAAGTCGACTATACGACAAAATGGGGTTCTTTACAAGCAACTTCCAAAAATACCCATGGCCGTGGCAGCTAGGTAGACCAGACATGTACGCGCCGCGTCACGCTCTCCATACTCATGGTCGGTTGACTTTCTCCTTGCCCTTACTTGCACCACAGAGTACCCGTGAGCTGAAGCCCAACAAGAAAACTCCACATAAACAGATAACATACGCATATGAACCATTTAGCATATAACCAATTTGTCAACAAGCTAAACACATACGGCCATGTCGTCTCAGGTGATTTACCAGGCTCTGAGTTGCGGTCTACACCGTAAGGATATCCCAGGTATCCTTCAGGGTCTTACCCTGGCAGCTCGCACTCCGCATGCTAAACGTTGCTCCCGGCCCCTTGCCATTCTCGGCCTTCGTCGTTCCCGGCCTTTGCCGATCATTCACATATATGCATACACAGCATAATTAAAACATAACTTAAACATATACTAACATAATCAATGGGCTACACCCAACACATAATCAAATAGGGTCGTGCCCTACAACGCAACTATGGGGCCTCGCCCTGCTCTGTGGGTACAATAACTTTCTTACCTGAGTCCCGAGCTTCTTGAGCACTGAACCCTTGAGCACGATCCTATAATCCGAGCCTCACCGAGAACCTCAAGTGGAGATTCGACCTTGAGCTGCTTTCCCAATCAAATTCCAAGTTTAACTCACTAAATCCAAGCTGAACCTCAATATGTAGAACAACCTCTAAGTTTTATGGCCTTGACTCCCCTCTTGATTCAACAAAATTCAGAGATTCCCTTCCTTCCTTCTTGCTTCTTAACTTCTCCTTAACTTTCAGCAAGAATTGAATTTTGTCTAAGTGTAGAAAACGTGAATGACTTTCTCTCAGCCATAGTTATCCCTTCCTAAAGCCAAATTACCCATTTCCCTCCCATCTAACCTATACTCTAGCTAATCCTCAAGGGCACCCTAAACCTTTCCTATCCTCTTACAAAATTACCTCTTTCTCACTTAAAGTAACTATCCTCAAGAGTTACCTATAGTAACCCAAGTTACCAAAGTGCCATTAACCATTACCCAAAATTCCCAAACTAAATTTATAATATTCCCAAAATACCCTTAGGCTCCTCCCGAGCCGGGTATTTGACCCCGTTGTGACTTTTTTAGCTAAACAGCTCCCTAGGACCATCTCGAAACGTGCATCACAAATATATCACCATTATATCACATTTATGCCCTCAGCGCTAAAATTACAAATATGCCCCTGACAACCAAATGGGGCCCACATGCATATTTAATCACCTAAACATGCATTCTAACCACATATTCATTAAATTCACATAAATTAATACAGTATAACAGTTATTGCCCTCCAGGCACACTAATCAAGGCCCCAAGCCTTATTAGCAAATTTGGGTCGCTACAACTATCCCCTCCTTACAGAGATTTCATCCTCGAAATTACCTGAACAACTCGAGATATCCCGCATGTCTGATTCAAGTTCCCATGTCGCCTCCTCAACCTTGCTGTTTCTCCACAGCACTTTCACCAAGGCGATGGTCTTGCTCCACAAAACTTTATTTTTCTAGTCAAGAATCTGAATCGGCTTCTCCTCATAGGACAAATCCTGGTCCAACTCCAAACTCTCATAACTCAATACCTGTCTCGAATCTAATACATACTTTCGTAGCATGGACACATGAAAAACATTATGAACCCTTGATAAGGCTGGAGGCATCGCCAACCTGTAGGCTACCTCCCCAACCTGTTCCAGAATCTCAAAGGGTCCAACAAACCTAGGGCTCAGCTTGCCCCGAACACCGAACCATTTCACTCCTCTCAGAGTGAAACTCTAAGGAACACATGGTCACCAACCTGAAATTCCACACTCTTGCATTTCAGGTCTGAATAACTCTTCTGGCGACTCTGGGAGGCGAGCATTCGCGCTCTAATCTTCTCAATCGCCTCATTGGTCCTCCGAACCATATCAGGACCCAAATAACTTCTCTCACCCGTCTTGTCCCAATGGATAGGTGATCTGCACTTCCTCCCATATAGCATCTCATACGGAGCCACTCCGATAGTCGCTTGATAGCTGTTATTATACGAGAACTCAATCAAAGGAAGATAGTTACTCCAAGATCCCCCCAAAGTCTAGCACACAGGCTCGCAACATATCTTCCAATATCCGAATCATCCTCTCAGACTGTCCATCTGTCTGAGGATGATAAGCGGTACTAAATCGTAACTGTGTGCCCATAGCCTTCTGCAGGCTCTCCCAAAACTTGGAGGTGAAGGTGGGGTCTCTGTCAGACACTATCGACCTCGGTGCTCCATGAAGTCGAACAATTTCCTTCACATATAATTTAGCATACTGCTCCACAATATAAGTCGTCATGACAGGCAAAAAGTGGGCTGACTTGGTATACCTATCCACAATCACCCACACCGAGTCATGTTGTCCCATAGTTCTCGGCAAACCAACCACAAAGTCCATGGTAATGTCCTCCCACTTCCACTCCGGAATCCCTAGAGGCTGCAGCAACCCTGCTGGCTTCTGATGTTCAGCCTTGACCTGCTGACACGTTAAACACTTGGCCACATAATCCACCACATCACTTTCCATGCCCGACCACCAATACAAAGCTCTCAAGTCTTGGTACATCTTCGTCGTACCTAGATGTAAAGAGTAGGGAGTGGTATGCGACTCATCTAAAATCTCTCGTCGGATAACAGAATCCATCGGAACACAAATCCGACCCTTGTACTTCAGTAATCCCATCTCCGAAAGAGAAAAGTCCTTAGCCACTCCGACTAAGACGTTCTCTCTGTGACCTCTCAACTGGGAATCTTTCCCTAGCGCCTCCTTGATCCTCTCAAGGAGTGTTGACTGAAGAGTGATGTTGGCTAACCGACCAACCACCAATTCTATTCCCGCTCTAGTCATCTCCTCAGCCAGCTTATCAGATATCTGCCTCGAACTGAACAGCTATCCTAGGTCTTTCCGACTCAATGCATCAGCCACTACATTAGCCTTCCCAGGATGGTATAAGATATCACAATCATAATCCATAACCAACTCTAGCCACTGTCTCTGGCGCATGTTCAGATCCTTCTGAGTAAAGAAATACTTCAAACTTTTATGGTCGGTGTATATCTCGCAATTCTCTCCATATAAATAATGTCTCCAAATCTTAAGTGCGAATACCACCGCTGCCAATTCCAGATCATGCGTGGGATATCTCCACTCATACTCCTTTAACTGGCTCGATGCATAGGCTATCACCTTACCAGCTTGCATCAGCACACACCCCAAACCCTGTCTGGAAGCATCATAGTAAACCACAAACTTCTCATTATCTATTGGTAGACTCAACACTGGCGCGGTGATCAGTCGTCGCTTCAACTCTTTAAAACTGTTCTCACATCTGTCCATCCAGACATACCTTGTCTTCTTCTTTGTCAGTTCTATCAAAGGTGTAGCTATTCTAGAGAACCCCTCAACAAACCGCCGATAATATCCCCAAAAAACTCCTCACTTCAGGAACATTGCTCGATCTAGGCCAATCTCAAACTGCCTCAATCTTACTTGGATCAACCAAAATCCCCTCCTTACTGACGATGTGACCCAGAAACGTGACTTGCGGTAGCCAAAACTCACACTTGCTGAACTTAGCATATAACTTATGCTCCCTTAACCGCTGTAAAACCAACCGCAGATGCTGCTCGTGCTCTGTCTCTGACTGAGAATACACCAAGATGTCGTCGATGAATACAATCACAAACTTATCCAAATAATCCTTGAAAATCCTATTCATCATATCCATAAAAGTTGCTAGGGCATTGGTTAATCCAAAGGACATAACCAGGAATTCATAATGTCCATACCTCGTTCGGAAAGCGGTCTTTGGTATGTCTTCCTCTTTAATCCTTAACTGATGGTAACCTGACCGGAGATCAATCTTAGAAAACACCGTACTCCCCTGTAACTGATCAAATAAATCATCGATCCTAGGCAGTGGATACTTGTTCTTAATGGTTAACTTATTCAGCTCTTTATAGTCAATGCACATCCTAAGAGTCCATCCTTCTTCTTAACAAACAACACTGGAGCACCCCATGGTGAGAAACTCAGTCTGATGAACCCCAAATCAAGTAATTCTTGCAACTAAATCTTTAACTCCTTCAACTCTGCTAGAGCCATCCTGTAAGGCTTCCTAGATACTGGCTCCACCCCTGGCGCTAACTCAATAACAAAGTCAATCTCCCTCTGCGGCAGCAAGCCTGGCAGATCTGCTGGAAATAAATCTGGAAATTCACACACCAATCTAGTCTCACCTGGTCCAACCGACTCGACCCTAGAGGTATCCACAACATTTTCTAGGAATCCTATGCAACCTTCCTGCATCAGGTTTCTAGCCTTCAATGCTGAAATAATAGGTATTCGCAGTCCACTAGACATCCCCACGAATGCAAAGGGTACCTCCCTTTCTGGTTCAAAAGTCACCATCTTGCGCTTGCAGTCAATCGTTGCCCCATATTTTTCTAACCAATCCATTCCTAAGATCATATCATAGTCATCCATCGCAAGCTCAATCAGATCAACAGACAATTCCCTACCATCTACCTCTACTGGTAAAGCCCTAATCCATCTCCTAGAGACTACCAGTTCCCCAGTTGGCAACAAAGTTTGAAAACCCCTAGCATACACAACACTAGGTCTACACAGCTGATCTATCACCCTAGTAGACCCAAACGAGTGGGTAGCTGTCGAATCAAACAATGCAGTATACAAAGACCCAGCACTAGAAATCTGACCTATCACAACTGAGGGGCTAGCCTCCGCCTCAGTCTGAGTCAAGGTAACACTCTGGCAGGAGCGAGACTGTCCCCCTGCTTCGGCTCCTCCTTCCTGACTTGTGGGTAGTCCTTCTTCAAATGATTGGCACTCCCACAGACAAAGCGGGCCTTGATGCTTCACTCACCCTGATGCCGTCGTCTGCACCGAGAACACACTGGGAAACTCCTCCAGTTGTCACTTCCGCCCTAGTGGCCACTAAAAGCACCCCTGCCCTCCTATCAGAACTGGGAGGAACGAAGGAATCTGGGGCCTTCCTCTTCTGGTCACTGGGGCCACTACCCCGACTAGATCCAACAAAAGGAGGCACTGTCCTCTTAGCATCGTGCCTAACAACGCTCTCTCTCCAGATCTGATCCTCGGCCCCCTTAGCTGTAAGGGCCTTGTCCATAACCTGAGCATAGGTAGTAGTCCCTGGATCCAAGGTGATCTTCACATCACGGGCGATCATAACATTCAGCCCCCGTACAAATCTGTCCCTCCTTGCCGCATCCATCGGCACTAAATTTGGCGCAAACTTTGCCAATTGATCAAATTTCAGTGCATACTCTGTCACGGTCAATCGGTTCTGAGTCAGGTTGATGAACTCGTCAACCTTTGCAGCTCAGACTGCTACACTGTAATATTTCTCGTTAAAGATATTCTTGAATTCTTCCCAGGTCATGACTGCCATATTCCTTCTCTGAACCACAACATCCCTCCAGATGCGGGCATCCTCTCTAAACATATAACTGGCACAGGCAACTCTCTCGTTTCCCTAAACCTTCATGAAATCCAGGATAGAGGAAACCATATTCATCCACAGCTCTGCCTGCAGTGGGTCTGGTCCACCCTCAAAGGTGGGAGGATGCTGCTTCATGAACCTCTCATATAGAGGTTCCCACCTGTTCTCAACCACAGACTGAACCGGCACTGCCGCCGCACCCTGCTGAATTGGCAGCCCAGTGACCTGTGGAGGGGCATGCTGCTTTAACTAACGAAGTTCTTCTTCTGTTCTTTGCAACCTTGCTTCCATTTCAGCAAACATCTCTTGCCAATTCTATGGGGCAGGTGGTGGGTCCTGACCCTGATTGTCATCCTCGGCTCAACTGTCGTGGACTCTGGATGATTGTCGAGGCATCACAACTATATGCCTGCAACCAACGACGCCACTCATCAGGCATGATAACAAAATCCAATACCACCTCCCAATCACAACAGCCAACCATGAACGGCAATCCAGATAACTTACAGATAGCATATAACACACAACGGGCCATGCCCTGGCATCATGCATATGTTAACTCATTCATCAAGCTCTATATGAAATAAGTAGGAAAACAGGGCATTCAAGCACATATTCAAGCATATAATCAATCATACCAACCAACCCTGAGTCGAGCTTGTCACTGACAGCAAGCGTACATGTTCGGTCAATCTCCAGAACCAATAAACCTTGGATTGCTTTGATACCAAGTTGTAACGCCCTACTTCCTTAGAGGCATTACTAAGTGAGTTTAAAACGTGCTTTTAACTCGCTAACCGAGGTTTTAAGGCAAACGTGTAATCAAACCATAAACAGAGTCATAAACTTTGAAAATAATTCCATTTATCGAAAACTTTAAAATGTTTAACATTTGGGATCCCAAAATACTGTTTATAAATATTTACAACTCAAAATATACTTATAGTCGACTATACGACAAAATGGGGTTCTTTATAAGCAACTTCCAAAAATACCCCTGGCCGTGGCAGCCAGGCAGACCAGACATGTACGCGCCGCGTCACGCTCTCCATACTCATGGTCGGTTGACTTTCTCCTTGCCCTTACTTGCACCACAGAGTACCCGTGAGCTGAAGCCCAACAAGAAAACTCCACATAAACAGATAACATACGCATATGAACCATTTAACATATAACCAATTTGTCAACAAGCTAAACACATACGGCCATGTCGTCTCAGGTGATTTACTAGGCTCTGAGTTGCGGTCTACACCGTAAGGATATCCCAGGTATCCTTCAGGGTCTTACCCTGGCAGCTCGCACTCCGCATGCTAAACGCTGCTCCCGGCCCCTTGCCATTCTCGGCCTTCGTCGTTCCCGGCCTTTGCCGATCATTCACATATATGCATACACAGCATAATTAAAACATAACTTAAACATATACTAACATAATCAATGGGCTACACCCAACACATAATCAAATAGGGTCGTGCCCTACAACGCAACTATGGGGCCTCGCCCTGCTCTGTGGGTACAACAACTTTCTTACCTAAGTCGCGAGCTTCTTGAGCACTGAACCCTTGAGCACGATCCTCTAATCCGAGCCTCACCGAGAACCTCAAGTGGAGATTCGACCTTGAGCTGCTTTCCCAATCAAATTCCAAGTTTAACTCACTAAATCCAAGCTGAACCTCAATATGTAGAACAACCTCTAAGTTTTCTGGCCTTGACTCCCCTCTTGATTCAACAAAATTCAGAGATTCCCTTCCTTCCTTCTTGCTTCTTAACTTCTCCTTAACTTTCAGCAAGAATTGAATTTTGTCTAAGTGCAGAGAAACGTGAATGACTTTCTCTCAGCCATAGTTATCCCTTCCTAAAGCCAAATTACCCATTTGCCCTCCCATCTAACCTATACTCTAGCTAATCCTCAAGGGCACCCTAAACCTTTCCTATCCTCTTACAAAAATACCTCTTTCTCACTTAAAGTAATTATCCTCAAGAGTTACCTATAGTTACCCAAGTTACCAAAGTGTCATTAACCATTACCCAAAATTCCCAAACTAAATTTATAATATTCCCAAAATACCCCTAGGCTCCTCCCGAGCCAGGTATTTGACCCCGTTGTGACTTTTTTAGCTAAAAAACTCCCTAGGACCATCTCGAAACGTGCATCACAAATATATCACCATTATATCACATTTATGCCCTCACTGGCTAAAATTACAAATATGCCCCTGACAACCAAATGGGGCCCACATGCATATTTAATCACCTAAACATGCATTCTCACCACATATTCATTAAATTCACATAAATTAATACAGTATAACAGTTATTGCCCTCCAGGCACACTAATCAAGGCCCCATGCCTTATTAGCAAATTTGGGTCGCTACAAAGGCCCTATGGCCAAATACTTTATTTTAAGTCTATTTGTGATAAGGCTATTTTGGGTATTATATTTGTTATCCTTTCTCACTTAGATAATGTTAATTTCTAGCATTTTTAGATGTTCTTAACTTTGTTTTATGAGTCTTTGATTTTTAGGCCATAAAATATTTTATAAGAGTTTATTGATAAATTTTATGTATTTTGTGGCTAGGTTTTGACGAGAGATGATAGGACTCGAGAAAATGAAGTTTGGGATGAGTTTGAAGTGCTTAAGAAGTCCCTAAGCCCAAGGTTTGAGGCTAAAGTTGCAGATTTTGAAAAAATTGCATGCGCACTAAAAATGTGTAGTGGCTCCAGCCAACGTAAAGGCCAACCATGACCTAGTGGATGGAACTCAGCGACTGCGACTGCCAAGAGGACCTAGCCGCAGCCGGAGCTCGATAAATGCCTAGTAACGCCTAGAGGAGCGCAACAGCCAATAACACTGGTCGTGGCCGGCGATAGCATTTTTCTTTAATTTTTAAATTTTAAATGTATTTTTCAAGGGGCTATAAAAATGTTTAAAGTTAACTTTTAATATAACTTTGGGATTGTGAATTTTATAGTCTAAAGCGGCAGAGGAGAAGTAAATACATCGTCATCTTTATTTTTCAATCTAGTTTTTCTTTCTTCTCAAAACATCTTTATTTTCATTGAATATTTATGTTTGTGAATATGAATTTGATTATGGAGTAGTTTTCTTTTTAGTTAAGGGTTATTTCAAAACCCTAGACATGAGATCTTGAATGCATTGATAAATTATATTCTTTCTATTCCCTTGTATTAAATTGTTTCTATTTTTCTATTTGAATGTCATGATTCTTGTAAAATCTTGTTTAGACGACCGCTACTTAGGGTTTTGCATTATTCCATTATCATCGTAGGATTGTTATTCACCTAATAGTTTAGGATTCTAAGTAGAGTGATAAATTGTAATGTAATTAAGGTATTGTGATGAGTATTTAAATTGTGATGAAAAATATAACCTAGATTAAATGAATTGCATGCTTAATGAATTGGTTGCCGAGATTAACCTATTTTCACATAATGTAATGCTTTTCCTAGGTTAAATAGATCGCATGCTTAATGAGTTTATTGCTTGGTAAAAATGATTAATTAAGAGCTCTTCGCTTTAATTAATTATAATAGAGAAACTAGGATAATTGACTGCTTAAGTGTTGTCTACGGAGTTAATAGTTTAATTGGGTATAGGGATTATTATTTGTCATTGTTGATAGATTGATTGTCGAAGGTGGAGAGTAATTCTTAACCACTTCTTTAAAATCGTATTATCCTTAGTTTTTTTAATATTTATTATATTTTATGCTATTAGTTTGTAAAACCAAATCCCTTATTTAATTCTTGTTTTTCTTATTTTGCATAATAATCTGAATCGTAGTCCTCGTGGGTTCGACCTCTATTTACCGCTATACTAAAGTAGCTGGTATAATTACTAGATAATAAATACTTAAATTTGGTACAGCATATGAAACTCAAGTGTATATGTCTGGCGATGATACTCAAGAAAAACTACAAGCCATAAAGCAATATCTTGAGACATCGTTGTCTGTCTCTTCAAGAACTATCACCGATAATCTACTTTTTCATCCTTAAAGGAAAGTCAATCCTGTACAAATACTGTAATGCCCCGAATTCTCCGTTATGGTTTAGTGACGGCAATAGTAGGCCGGGAGGGCCATACTTGTTTAATTATGCCATTAATTGATAAAATGCATGTATATGTGGATTATATTATAATATGATGTGAAATGCATGCATGTGAGTCCATATTTCTAATTACAGGGGTGTGATGGTAATTTGGCCCGTTGGGGGTAAATTGTATATATGTATGCATGTCGGTGATATATTTTGAGACCACATTATAATGTGGGTTTGTTCGAGCCATTCGGCATGAGACGATCATGGTATGTAAATTATCGGTTTGGTCATAACAGGCTTAAGCTCGGGGCTCGGGGTGAGTCTCGGGGTGATTTTGATGATTAGAGTGTTACCGGGAATTATAGGGTAACGGGATATGATTTATTGGTGTTCGGGATTATTGGGAATAGCAGGAGTTGGAGAGCGTTAATTATGATTAATGAGATAGGTTGGAAAGGACAAATATTCCCTTGGGAGCCTTTAGAAACCCTTAAATGACCTAGGGGTATAATGGTCTTTTTACCCCTAGGATAGATATAAACTCCTTTATGCTGTAAGTTGATAAGAGAAACAGAGCAATTTCTTGATCTTCCCGTACCTTCTCCTTCTTCCACTTTCTTTGTGATTTTTGGTGATCTTGTTGAGGATTCAAGCTTGGGAAGTAGACATTGGGAGTTTGGGAGAGTGTTCCACCATTGAAGAGCATCACAACCTGAGTTTGAGGTAAGATTCCAGCCATTGGTTTACTGGTATACTCTGTTTTGGTGTTAGTTTTCAGCTTATGTTTTATGGTGGATTGTTGGAATTGATGGAAGTTTTGATTGGGGTTTATCTTGGGTTTTTCTAAGGGAGTGATATAGATCAAGTTTAGGGGTTGTATTGGAGGTTTGAGTGGTGTTTAAACTTGTTTTGAAGGGTTGGTTCCAAGAGAAGTCGCAAGGGAAGAAAAACAGGGGTTATGGCTGAACTGGAGGTTGGGCCATGGCATGGCCAGGGAGGGATGCTGAAGTTAGGCACCTCTGTTTGAGGGGTGGGCCGCGGCATGGCCAAGGAGGGCCGCGACCCTTAGTGGCTTTTTGGCCAGAAATGGCTTTTTGGCTCGGGGATGCTAGCCTTAGGCCTTGGGGTCGATCCTACTACCCGGTTTAGTAGTGTTTGATGTCTCGGAGGCTAGGTTTGGGTTTGGGAACCCTTTGTTATTCATTTTATTGATGGAATCTCATAATTGGTTATGACCAGGTAACCGCCAAAGGACCGAAAGGTTGATCGTTCTCAAGGGTCGTTCTTTTATTCATTCTAGCTCGAATCAGAGGTAAGACAACTGCACCCCAATTGTGACATGCATGGTTATTCATGAGGTATGTTGGTTGTATAAATGTGGACATGAATTGATTATGAAATACTTAGCAAATATTGCTCACTTGTGCATGGTACTGACTCATTAGTTAGATTTGGCAAAGGTGCTAGTATCAACTGTGAAGCTGTGACTTATTAGTCAGGTTCGGCAGTGGTACTGGGCACTGGTCACATAGCGCTGACTCGTTTTTCAGGATGGCCTTAGCGTGCTTCACGGAAGCCAATAAAGATTAGATCTAATCGACTTTCTACATTGAATGAATCAAAGAGCATTAATGCCAGACCGACCTCAAGTTCGATGAATATTATAAGCGCTTGAAGGCTAGTGGCTTACCCATCAGCCACTCTTCCATTTGAGTAAGTGACCTGCTTGTCGGTCATTCAGTATGGTTTACCAGAACTTGTTGAAGGCTAGTGGCTTACCTAGAAGCCACTCTTCCACTTGAATTAGTGACTTGCTTGTCAGTCACTCAGTATGGTTTATCAGAACCTCAAGTGATATTCACTCATCTGTTTGAAAGCTATGAGCTCTGTGTGATTATAATGATAATCATTTGGTGATGTTTACATATAATGTTATGTTTTCTTGCTGGACTTTTGCTCATGGGTGCTATGTGGTGCAGGTAAAGGAAAAAAAAAAGCCCACCTAGCCTTGAGTGGAGAGCTTAGGTGGTGATGTGTACATATGCGGCCGCTTGACCACCACAAGGAGTTCTCAGAGGAACTAGGGGGTTTACCCTATTTTTGTTGCTTAGGTCGGCGGGGTTTGAAATTTTGGAACAATAATGACCTTTTTGAATTGTAAATAACTTGTAAATGTTCTTGTGGGCCCATGAACAGTTTTATGTATCAATAAAATATATCCTTTCCTTTTTATTGGTTTTCACCTTAACCTGTTAATAACACTTAGAACACGTTTTTAACCAAAGGACTCAGGCAATGAGTCAAACTTCTGGTTCACCGTTCACCGTAACTGTTCTGGGGTAACTAGGGCGTTACAAATACCATTACCATATGATGACGATTCTAACTCAGAATCATCAGTTAAGTCTCAGATGGCTCAAGAAAGGACGCTGAAAAAGTTGGTGGTGCCGAATCTAAACCATCAACGATTATGTATTCAATATCTGTCGTTGGATGTCAATTTTGAACTCAAGTCGGGCCTCATACATTTATTACCATCTTCTCATGGCCTACTAGGAGACAACCCGAATAAGCATCTAACTGAATTTCATATAGTCTGCTCTAGTATGAAGCCAGTGTTAGTGACTGAAGAGCAGATTAAATTGAGGGCATTCCCATTTTATCTGAAGGATGGTGCTAAGGAATGGCTCTATTACCTTCCTCCTATAATAGTTAATACATGGAATGAAATGAAGACTTTGTTCTTGGAGCGTTACTTCCCAACATCTAAGGTTGGAAGCATAAGGAAGGAAATTTGTGGCATTCGCTAATAGACTGGAGAGTCATTGTATGAGTATTGGGAGAGGTTTAAGAGGTTATGTGATAGCTGCCCCCACCACCAAATAAGTGAATAACTCCTAATTTAATATTTTTATAAGGGAATTTTCCCATTAGATAGGAGTATGATTGATGTAGCAAGTGAGGGAGCTCTGGTTGACAAGACTCTTCCTGCAGCTAGGAGTTTGATTTCTAATATGACTATTAATTCACAATAGTTTGGTGTTTGCCATGAGGTACCAGTTAAATGAGTAAATGAGACAAACTCTAAATAGGGCAGCATCTTGCTCAGTTGACTAATATGGTGCGAAAAATGGCCTTAGGTCATCAAGTGAGACCATGTGGAATATGTTAAGTTGTGGGGCATGCTACTAATACTTGCCTTACCCTGTATACGGTACAATCTGAGGAAATGAATGGGATGGGGGGATTTCCTGGGCAGCCAAGACAACAATATGATCTCTATTTAAATACTTATAATGAAGGATGGAGAGATCATCCTAATTTAAGACATGAGAATCAACAACAAACCGCACCTACAAGATCACTAGGGTTTACTTACCAACAAAATCCCCAACAAGCCTATGCACCCTGTCCTCAACAACCTCTTAAAGGAATCCCACAAGATCATGAACCATCAATGTCAAATATGTTAAAACCTTGGTGGCTTCAAATATACAGACCCAAGTTATTCTTCATAGTACTCAAACGTCCCTAAAGAATTTGGAGAACACAATGGGAGAAATCGCTACATCTCTGAGTAAGCTTGAAGCTCAAAATTTTGATGAACCCAAGAACGAATGTAAGTGCAATAACACTATGAAGTGTTACATAATATGAGCCACTCAGACAACCTTCATCTCCAGCTCTAGTGCAAAAACAAGTAGTAGAAAAATTCTTCCATGATAAGCCATCAACGCAGAAAATGTCACATAAACCAAATTTTCCAACCTATGCTCTTATTCAGTCTTTTTCCGAGAAGATTGAAAAAGTTTAAGAAAAAGGAAGCTGACAAGGAAATTCTGGAGACTTTTCGCAAAGTTGAGGGGAACATTCCATTACTTGATGCTACTAAACAAGTGCCTCTTTATGCTAAGTTTTTGAAGAAGTTGTGTACAAACAAGAAGAAATTGAAGGGTGATGAGAAGATAAGTTGTGGGGGAGAACGTTTATGTTGTTCTCCAAAAGAAGCTTCCACCAAAATGCAAGGATCCATGAACCTTTACAATTCCTTGTATGATTAGAAATAAAAGGATTAAGCGGTGTATGACAGATTTGGGAGCGTTGATTAATGTCATGCTATATTCAACATATGTTTCCTTAAATCTTGGGCCACTAAAGGGGACATAAGTTATTATTCAACTGGTCGATCTCACGAATGCTTACCCTTTGGGGGTAGTTGTAGATGTTTTAGTAAAGGTTGATGGACTCATTTTTCTAGTGGATTTCTATATACTTGAAATGGGGGATGCATCAATACACAATCCGACACCGGTTTTATTTGGGAGGCCATTTTTTATGATAAAAAATACAAAGCTGGATGATAGAGCAGGATCGCTGACAATGGAATTTGATGGTGAAGTGATCAAATTCAATGTGTTTAATTCCATTGGTGAGTACAAGGGGAAGGAGATTTCATTGAAATACTCGACATAAAGATCCTGAGAGCAACATTCAATTGAGCTAACAACGTTAAATAAAGCACTTGAGAGAGTTTTTCTTACCATTTACTTTTTATTTTGCATTGATTTTTATTTATTTATGTCTTGAGGATAATGCTTAAATTAAGTGTGGGGGAAATGAGTTGCCTGCTTTTTTTTTTTAATTTTGAGTTGTTATTTGTGTTTTTTTATTTCTTTGTTTTTAGTGTCGTTTTTTATTTAATTTAGTTTGTTTTTAGGTTGTCATAAGCATGGTTGTGTTAAAAGTCATCTATCAATGATACACCTTCTGATTGAGATAATAATATGTCTAAAACTTGATGAATTCTGCATGAATTGTGTGCTTAACTCTTGTATTGGTTTTCATTTAAGCTTGATCTTAATATTTTTTTTTAAATAACGTGTACAATTAGAATTACTTTCTCACTAGTATTTGGAGATATTTATGCATGCTATTATATATTTATATATAGTCTCGACCACTCTAGAAATCATTGATTGATTGTTTGAGGTGAAATCATAAGTACACATGATTAGGAAGATGATTAATACATTTTCTTTGGATCGTTTAAGCCTTTCAAGCTTACCTATGATATCTAATACCCTAGTTTCCCATTTTTGAGCCATAATAACTAACCTTTTTCTTTTATGAAGCCAATTTCTAAACCTTTGCAGCTTAAAATTTTTATCTCTTCTTGTGCTCCATTACACCATGGTTTTATATGAATGTTTGATTTTGTGGGTTAGGTTTTGTATTGTAAGAAGAGGAATTTTGTATTGGTTTGTTGGATTGTAATGTGAATGTATATGATCTACTATTTCTCCCAATGAAGTTGAATTGAAAAGAAAAATATATGCTTTGAAAAATATTGCAAAAAAAAAAAAAAAAAAGTTTTGCAAAAGTATAAGTGTGAGGGAATAGTAAGATCGATGTGGAAAGAAGAAAAGAGAAATGTTATGTATTATTTAATTATGTGGGAAATTTGTGGGAAGATCTGGATAATAGAATAAATTTAGGCTATGGTGTGATTTAAGCTTAAATATTCATTTTTCATCTACCTTTAACCTTAGCCTTACATTACAAGCTTTTAAAGATCTTTCGATTCTTGATTATGTGTGTTTATATTAGTGGAGAATAATTGGTTAATGTCTATGAAGTGGATGCTTTTCATGAAAATATTTTTTTCACAAGAGACTTTGGAACATATTTTGGCATGTATAAATTGATTCGGGTGCATGTGTTTTCGTAAGTTTGATTGTGTACAATCATAAAGAGATCGAGTTTAAGTGGTGATTGGGCATTGAGATGAAATTCTAAGGTTCGAATTCAGATTTTTCCTATGACTTATTTGTTTGATCAATTTTTGAGACAACTAATGCTTTTGACAAAATCATTGCTTATGCTTTATTTGTTTATGTTTTTAGTTTTTATTAGTTGTTTTGCTAAGGGACTAGCAAAGTCTAAGTATGGGGGAATTTGATAAGGGTATTTTGGGTATTATATTTGGTATCCCTTCTCACTTAGATAATGTTAATTTCTAGTATTTTTAGGTGTTCTTAACTTTGTGTTTACAAGTCTTTGATTTTTAGGCCATAAAATATTTTATGAGAGTTTACTGATAAATTTTATTTTTATTTGAGGCTAGGTATTGACGGGATATGATAGGACTCGAGAAAATGAAGTTTGGGACGAGTTTGAAATATTTTAGAAGTCCCTAAACCCGAGGTTCGAGGCTAAAGTTGTAGATTTTGAAGAAATTGCACGAGAGCTAAAAACGTGTAGTGGTTATGGCCAACGTAAAGGCCAGCCGTGGCCTGGTGGACAGAACTCAGCGGCCGAGGCTGGAACTCGACAAATGCCCAGTAGTGTCTCTAGGGGTCGCCAATGACACTGGTCGTGGCCGACAATAGAATTTTACTTTAATTTTAAAATTTTAAATGTATTTTTCAAGGGGCTATAAAAGGGTTTAATGTTAACTTTTAATATAACTTTGGGGTTGTGAATTTTAGAGTCTGGAGCGACAGAGGAGAAGAAAATACATCGTCATCTTTATTTTTCAATCTAGTTTTTCTTTATTCTAAAAACATCTTTATTTTCATTGAATATTTATGTTTTTGAATATAATTTGATTATGGAGTAGTTTTCTTTTTTGTTAAGGGTTATTTCAAAACTCTAAACATGAGATCTTGAATGCATTGATAAATTATATTCCTACTATTCTCATATATTAAATTGCTTCTATTTTTCTATTTCAATGTCACGAATCTTATAAAATCTTGTTTAGGCGGCCATTAATTAGGGTTTTGCATTTTTTTATTATCTTCTAAGAATTGTTATTCATCAAATATTTTAGGTTTCTAAGTACAGTGATAAATTGCAATTAAGGTATTGTGACGTGTATTTTTAATTGTGATGAAAAATAGAACCTAGGTTAAATGAATTGCATTCTTAATGAATTTGTTGCCTAGATTAACTTGTTTCCACAGAGTGTAATGATTTTCCTAGGTTAAATAGATCGCATGCTTCATGAGTTTATTGCTTGGTAAAAATGATTAATTAAGAGCGCTTAGCTTTAATTAATTATAATAGGAAAACTAGGATAATTGATTGTTTAAGTGTTATCTGTGGGGTTACTAGTTTAATTGGGAATATGGAATATTATTTGTCATTATTGATAGACTGATTGTCGAAGGTGGAGAGTAATTCTAAACTACTTCTTTAAAATTGTATTATCCTTAGTTCTTTAATCTTTATTTTATTTTATGCTATTAGCTTGTAAAACCAAATCCCATGTTTAGTTCTTATTCTGAATAATAATCTAAATCTTAGTCCTCGTGGGTTCAACCTCTATTTACCACTATACTGAAGTAGCTAGTATAATTAATAGAGAATAAATACTTAAATTCGGTACAACATACGACACACATCAATTTTCAACTATGTTTTGTTTTAAAGTACCAAGTTCTTAGACTCGTTTACATTTTCAAAGTTGTTTTGCGATGTAAATGCTTTATTCATTTTATCAAAATTACTTAAGGTGTCTAACGACCCATTTTTACAAAGTTTACTGCAAGGGTCGAGTTGACCACTAGGATTTTGTTGTCATTTTCCAGTGAGTCTAGCCTTAGAAAATTGGGCCGTTACAACTAGTTATCAGAGCCTACGTTATTTATGCTCCTATAGACCCTCACTGTATGCATATGAATATCGGAAAGACCCTGGCTATCACACTGTAAGTTGATTCACAATTCAAGTTAATTAGAATTTGAGTTTATTCCATCCCTAACATTTGGTGTGTAACGGAGTCATGCCTAGAGTGAAGACAAGGGCTGGGAGGATCATGCCACAACTTCCTAGGTCCGAGATACATTGGCGTGACATGATGGAGAAAGTTAAGGAGATATGGGATATGGAGATGGAACCTTTTAATGGGAAGAATGGGATCGAGCGTGTGTTTAACCTGGTCATAGATGTCAATAGGCACATGCAGCAAATTTGGTGGCATTATGTCAATCTTAGGACTTCGAATGAGTGGTATTATGAACTTAGTTCAGTGCTAGACTCCATTGAGGATAAGTCAAGAATGTATAAAGCTTGGTTTTGGGCTGTGAGACATGGGGATAATAAGCAAAAAGTTTATGGGCAAACTGTCATGAAGTTTGCCCAAGACTATGTCTATGAGATGAAAGAGGGTAGTGCATCTATTGATGAGAATGGTGTCATTAATGATGAAGAGATAACAATAATTCCGTGTCATTTGTCTAAGTCAACCTTAGAGTGTGTAGCAGCTTCTAGGGCTGAGCATAAAATCCGAAAAACTGAAAAAACCGTATACACCGACCTTCCTAACACCGAAAAAACCGAAACCGATTAAACCGAACACCGACAAAACCGCCACTGTTCGGTCGGTTTGAAAATTTTGTCCGGACCGACCGGCAGAACCGAAACCGACCGAACAATATAATATATAATAATATAATATTATATAATTATTAATTACTGTATAATTCAGCTCAAAACCAGCAGATTGTAGATTACTATTCAGCTGTCTGGTGCAAGCTCTCTTTACCTAAGCATCGATTTCTGCTTTGGCAAGTGATTAATGAGCAGCTCCTTACTAGGGATAATCTGTTCAAGCTGTATATTGTGGTGCCTGTTCAATTGTGTCCGGTTTGTGGTTGCTTTCCTGAAAGTCACCAGCATCTTTTCTTTACCTGCTGTTTATCTACTCAAGTGCTTCATATTCTGTTTAGCTGGTTTGGGTTTAGTGCTTGGCCAAGTGATTATTCCAGTTGGAGTGTTTGGCTAGCTTGTCCTCGGCGTGGTCTGCTGGCAGCCTTGTTGAACCTTGCTGTTGCTGCTACTGTGTACATCATTTGGAGAAATAGGAACAGAAGTGTTTTTGATGACTATTCTTTGACAGCTATCTGTCTTGTTAATGAGATTAAATTTGTAATTAAATATAAACTTTACTTGGTTAAGTTTAGAAATTTTTCAGTCCAAGAGCTTTCCTTGTTAAGGCATTTACAATGTAATTAGTTTTGGGGCTGTTGGCTTGTTTTAATTTTCGATTTTGTAGTGCTTAGCACTATGTTTGTACAGCTTGTTTTGTTCAATGAAGATCATTTCCTTCTTGATCAAAAAAAAAAATTTATGAAATAAGAATTAAAAAAATATGAAATTATGTTTTATATATTTATGTTTTAAAAATGCAAAAAAATGGATTCCAACAATCCAAAAATTTTAGTTTTTTAACTAAAACTTTAAAAAAAAAAATTAAATTAAAAAAAAATAAGAAATTCGGTTTGGTCGGTTTAACCGACCAAACCGCAGTCCAAAACGGTCGGTTTTTTCTTTTAACTGGTTTGGTCGGTCGGTTTTTGGATTGCACCAATCCGGACCGAAAACCGAATTCTGGATTTTAATGGGAACCGCCCAAACCGACCGATGCTCACCCCTAGCAGCTTCTATTCCTATCAAATGCCTGGTTAATGGGAACTAAGGAGTGAGTCTGAAAGATTTGACCATCAAAGAGGAGTTCTTTAGGACCAAGGGCAAGGTTGGCCCTCGGGCCTAGAGTGGGTTCCACTATCTGCTACTGCTAGCTTTTTCTCTCTTTTTTTTTTCAAATAAGAGAATCCCTATTTGTTACTATTAACTTCATCTCTCTTCATCTTTTCTTATTATTGTATTCTATTTTTATTGTGTTTTTCTTTATGCAAAACTACCCGAAGGTCTTCATTCTTTATTCTTCTATCTTCTTGTGCATTCAAATAAAGAATTAACATAGTCCTTTGTATATATATATGTACATATATTAATATGGTAGAATACTTTGAATTTCAATGGAACCCTCTCTTTTTTGGTTTTACATGGTAATAAGTGCAAGCTTGAATTGGCATGGAAAGCAAATTGAAACTGGAGCATACCTTGAGCCATGATTTTTATACTAAGCTATTTTGAGTTCAAATATTTATTTGATAACAATGTTATTAAAAGTAACATGGTACTAAAAGAGAGAAATTAAATGAGTAAAAAATATAACTACAGGTACAACTTAGTAACGAAGACAACATCAAAAAGTAACTTGGTATTTAGTAACAAAGTCAACAACAAAAAATATCTTGGTACTTTTTTAACATCATTAAAGTAATGTGGAACAATTATAAACTTAATAAAGACAAGAATGAGAAGTAACTTGGACCTACAATAAACATTGATCAAACATCTTGAGCCATAAATAATTTTGAAAGTAACATGGTATTGTAAAAGGTATCTTGTCCATTGATTATTAGCCTTTTTAGGTTGATGAAGTAACGTCGCACTACAATTTTTATTGATCAAACATGTTGAGGCTTGAATGATTTTAGAAAAAGTAACATGATATAGTAAAAAGTAACATGTTAGTTGATTCATTGCCTTTTTAGCTTAATGAAGTGGCTTGGTTTCTGCAATTTTTATTCATCAAACATGTTGAGATTTGATTGATTTTGAAAAAAGTAACATCTTTTTTAGTTTAATGAAGTAACCTAGTACCTGCAATTTTTATTGTCAAACATGTTGGGACTTGATTGATTTTGAAAAACAAAGTAACTTGGTATTGTGAAAAGTAACCTACTAGCTAATTCTTTGCCTTTTTAGCTTAATAAAATAACTTGGTATCTAGAATTTTATTGATCAAACCGGTTGAGACTTGATTTGTTTTGAAACAAGTAACTTGACATTGTAAAAAGTAACACGTTAGTTGATTCTTTGCATTTTTAGCTTAATGAAGTAACTTGGTATCTACAATTTTTATTGATCAAACATATTGAGACTTGATTGATTTTGAAAAAAGTAACCTCCTTTTTAGCTTAACGAAGTAACCTAGTACCTACAACTTTTATTGTCAAACATGTTGGGACTTGATTGATTTTGAAAAAAGTAACATGGTATTCCTAGTATTGTAAAAAGTGACCTATCAGATGATTCTTTGCCTTTTTAACTTAATAAAGTAACTTAGTATCTACAATTTTTGTTGATCAAACCTGTTGAGACTTGATTGGTTTTGAAACAAGTAACTTGATATTGTAAAAAGCAACATGTTAGTTGATTCTTTGCATTTTTAGCTTAATGAAGTAACTTGGTATATGCAAGTTTTATTGATCAAATATGTTGAGACTTGATTGATTTTGAAAAAAAAGTAACCTCCTTTTTAGCTTAATGAAGTAACTTACTACCTACAACTTTTATTGTCAAACATGTTGGGACTTGATTGATTGTGAAAAAAGAAAACATGGTATTTGTGGTATTGTAAAAAAGTAACCTATCAGTTGATTCTTTGCATTTTTATCTTAATAAAGTAATTTAGTATCTACAATTTTTATTGATCAAACCTGTTGAGACTTGATTGTTTTTGAAAAAAAAAAAGGAACCTCTTTTTTAGCTTAATGAAGTAACATGGTACTTGCAATTTTTATTAATCATACATGTTGAGACTTGATTGATTTTGAAACAAGTAATCTGGTATTGTAAAAAGTAACATGTCAATTGGTTCTTTGCCTTTTTAGCATAATGAAGTAACTTGTTACTATAATTTTTATTGATCAAACATGTTGAGACTTGATTGATTTTGAATAAAGTAACCCGTCAGTTGATTTGACCACCACCATCATTATTTTTTTCCCCATTCTTCTTTTTCTTTGATTTTTTTTCCCTACAACTACAATTGTCTTCTTCTTCTTCTTCAATGTTTTTTATTTTTATATTGTTTTTTTTTCAATTTTTTTTCTTCTAGATATTAGGCTAAGTAACTAGTTACCATCACATTCTGATATTTATATATATATATGTATAAATATTTGGATTTTCAGGTATGTGTTTTGTTGACGTAGTTTCAACACCAAGATTCACAGATGCAACAAATCTGGAAAAATCTAATATAAACCAGAACTTTGTTGGACGTAGATTCAACACCAAAACTCACAGATGCAACAAATCTGGAAAAATGTAAATACAAACTAGAACTTAATTCAAATAGTTAGAGTGCAAAGCGAAATGGAAACAAATAATGGAAAGATATTGTGAAAAATCCAACACACAAGTATACGTATCGTCTTTACAAGTAATAACTCATGTAAGTGAGATCGTTCCCACAAGGACTGTAGCTAAGTACCAATTAATTGAATTTTTGTTTCTATTTGGCTATCGAAAAATGGATTGTTTAAACTAAATAATCTAAACAATAAATAAATAAATAACGAAACAATAAACAAGATTCAATCAAGAAATGAAATATAGGGAAATTAATTTCAATTGCTTCCACTTCCTATTTCAATAATACAAACCAATTCTTCTTCTTCTACCTAATGTGATAGCGGATTATAAAATAACCTATATTCTGATTAAGACATATAGATTCTAAATTATATGGCACTATCCTACATTTCTGAGGCATAACACACACATAATCAACATTTAGCAATAATCCTAAAGCTACACAAGCCACACAAGTACTCTCGTTTTATGTTGAAACCTATGTTTATTCAATCAGAGCATTCTCAACACCCACTTTTCAGATTTTGTATTGAAATCATAAATCATGCATAAGATGGCCAATAAAATACATGCAATAAGCACAAATATGAATAAATCACACATCATTAGAAGAAAAATATCGAAATTGCATTAATCCATAGAAAGCTTCAGACAATCTCCATTAAAAACCCTAAATTGGAGTTTAGTTCATAATCTCCATTAAAATGTTCATAATCAGATCCATAAAAGACATAATAAAATAGTAGAGAAGAAACTAGATTCAGGGTTGTCACAATTGCTCCAAAGCTTGATCTCCAGTTCTCTCTTTGTTGTTTTCTCTCTTCTCAAAAGGCCTGCCTTAGAAAATCGCGATTTTTCTAATTAAAAACGATGATCTCTTAATTTTTCTGCCCCAATTCCTAAAATGCCCTTCTTTAAGTGAAAAATTCGTAAATCGTATGGAAGACAGCGCGGCCGCGTCACTTAGAAAATGGGATTTCTCAACTTTCTGGAAAATGGGCTCACCACGGCTCAAATACACCCAAGTGCCGCGGCCCAAAAATTTGCGCTGCGGTGCTAATTGATTCTAGGACTTCGACTCTAATTCTGATAGTAGTAGTGGTAGTAGTGGTGGTAGTAGTGGTGGTAGTAGTAGGTGGTGGTGGTGGTGGTGGTGGTGGTGGTGGTGGTCGTGGTCGTGGTCGTGGTAGTGGTAGTGGTAGTGGTAGTGGTAGTGGTAATGGTAGTGGTAGTCGTAGTAGTGGTAGTAGTGGTAGTAGCAGTAGCAGTAGGAGTAGTAGAAGTAGTAGTAGTAGTAGTAGCAGTAGCAGCAGCAGCAGCAGCAGTAGCAGTAGCAGTAGCAGCAGCAGCAGTAGTAGTAGTAGTAGTAGTTTGTGGACAGTGAACGATTTTCCAGCTCGCAGTAGTTTGTCTGGATGGAGTGGTCAGGGATACAAAGCTTGTCCTACGTATAATGAAGACACAACTTCCATCTAAGTGATCGGTAAGACATCTTATGTTGGTCATATAAGATTCTTACCAAGTACTCATCGAATGAGAAGAGACACCGAGTTCGATGGAGAAGTTAAGACAAGACATCCTCTGAGACGGTTTACTTGTGAGGATATACTAGAACAAGTTAATGCTCTTGCAGCACAAGTTCCAAGAAAACACGTCTAGTTTGGGGGTGTGAAACATAAAAGAGGTGTAGATGAAGGTAATTGGAGGAAAAAAAGTATCTTTTACGAGATTGAGTATTGGTGTACAAACAAATTAAAACACAATATAGATGTCATGCATGTTGAGAAGAATGTGTGTGATAGTCTCCTTGGCACCATCTTAGACAATGATAAATCTAAGGACACCACTAATGCAAGACATGATTCGAAAAAGATGGGTGTGAGGAAATCATTGTGGATTTATGAAGATGAGAACGAGAAGTTGATGAGGTCGCACGCTCCTTATGTGTTAACTCTGGCGCAGAGGCAACCGTTTTGTCAGTTTATAAAAGGAGTTAAATTTCTAGATGGCTTTTGTTCAAATTTGAAGAAGAAAGTGTCTGAGAATGATACAAATATTCTTGGGTTGAAGTCACACGATTGTCATGTGATAATGCAATGATTACTTTCTCTCGGTGTTCGCAAGTTTCTCCCAAAATCTATATCAACCACCGTTACAGAATTGTGCAATTTCTTCAGGAAAATATGTTCGAGGACTTTAAATGTTAAATATATGGAGAAAGCACAAAATGACCCTATTCAAATATTGTACAAGATGTAGTTGATTTTTCCTCTAGCTTTTTTTGGCATAATGATTCATTTGGTCTTACATTTGCCAGAAGAAGCAATATTGGGTGGCCTGGTATTTATGAGGTGGATGTATCCTTTTGAAAGGTACATGAAAAAATTGAAGTGGGAAATAAAGCTCGCCTTGAAGGGTCGATCGCCGAAGACTATGTTGCAGATGAGGCTTTGACCTTTTGTTCAATGTATTTCAAAGACATTGAAACAAGATTTAACCGTCTTGATCGAAATGATGATGCAACTTATATCCCACGAAACCTTACAATTTTCCAATCTCAATGTCATCCACTCACAAAGGGAACTTTGAAGCCTCTCAATCATAACACTCGTGAAATAGCTGAGTGGTTCATACTTGAGAATTCTCCTGAAATTGAGCCTTATTTAGAGTAAGTTTATTTCGTTTTAAATTAGAACATGTGTGGTTATTATAAGTTGTTTGTTATCAAGAATTGTAACACTATTCTAATTAACAGCGGATACCTGCAAGAGATTAGACAAAAATACCCGGATGGTGATCATGATCGTTTGCATAGGAAAAAATTTCGTTCGTGGTTTCATAAGAAGGTAGCTTTGAACTTTCATTTTATTAATGATATATTTTGTGAATCTAATATAGTTTTATGTATTTAGATATATGCCTTGCACAAGCTTGGGTCTTTGGAAAATGGTGATGAATTGCTAGCTTTATCATCTGGGTCAGATCATTTGGCAACCTATTACCAAGGTTGTATAGTCAATGGTGTTCGATTTATTGCACACGACCGAGATAAAAAACGCACCACACAGAATAGTGGAGTGTCTGTTGCCAGAATAGAAGGTTTTAATTATTACGACACACTTGAAGAAGTAGTGACAATATCTTTCACTGGTGCATATTCAGTGGCATTATTTCGGTGCAAATGGTTTAATACAAATCCAAGAAGGAAGAAAACAATCATTGAAAATAATATCACCAGCATAAACGTCAATTGTGAATGGTACAAAGATGAGTCGTATATACTTGCTAGCCAAGCTAAGAAAGTTTTCTATCTCGATGATCTACTTGGAGGTTATTATTGGAAAGTTGTAGAAGATGTGAATCATCAACAAATTTGGGATATTAAGGACAATTCTGATGATGTTAATGATGCTATTGATGTTGTACATGAAACAAGCTCATCAAATTTTGTGTTGACTGTGGACCTCGAAGAGTTGATTATGCAATCTGATCAACCTGCTGCATATGTTGGGGTTGATGAAGAGAGTGATGGCGAAGGTGATATGCCAGAACATGAGGAAGTCGCAGATGCAGATGATGAATTGCTAGTTGAGCTTTGTGAAGATGAAAATGTGTCTCCGAATACTGATGGAAATGATAGTGATTACTCTATTTAGTTTTTCTATTTGTGTAACATAACTATATATTGAAATATAATAAAGTTTTTTTTGTAATTATTATTAATACGAATTGAATGTGATATTAACTAGTACACCTCTAATTTAATTTGATGTTAATTACTAACTAATAAGTTTTAAACTGAAGTATAATATCAGCTGATATAGCAACCTATCACGGCAGAGATGGTGGTGGTCGAGACCCGCCAGATCCTTCTAGGGTACCGTCATTTTGCGAGTTAGGTTAAATATTTCATATCAAAATTATTTTTGAAAATTATATTGTTAGAGAAACATAACAATAATACTAATACTGGTTATTGTTAATAAATTTTAAATCCCTGCCGACGAGAAAAAAAGGTCGTGGCCTAGTAATAATGTTCTTAAAGAACGAAGGAAAAAAACCGGTAAACCATTGGATCTAGAGCTTGATCCTGTGTCGAACAAAGTGGTTGGGCAGGAGGACCAAACTTTTATTCGCATGTTGGGCACTCAAGTTACAATTTTGTGTCCGGGACATTACTTGGTTTTTGCCGATTTACCTCAACAGTTTAAGGATTAAGTGCTTGATCGTATGAGGGTAAAAAATTATAAATCTTATGCTTTGCATTATTTATTTGCATTATTTACAAAGTCTTCTATTTTTTTTCTTAATGTAGTATTACTATAATATAGATGGTCATCCACAACGTGAGTCAGTTCTGGCAACTGTCTATAAGGAGATGGGCGAAAGATATCGCGAGAGAAAGAACATCAGACATAAACACTTCAAAAATCATTATGCTGGACCAGAAGATTGGGAGAATGTCCTCTCTAAGCCACCTGACCATTGCACTAAGGAGACATGGAAGAATATTTGTGAGTTGTTTTTGAGCGAAAGATTTTTGGCTCGCTCCGCTAAAAACCAAGTAAACAGAAAACAAATGAAGTACGTAACAACACAAGGCACAAAATCGTTGGCAGCTAAGCGTCATGAATATGTAAGTGAAGATGTTAATTTAATTTTAAAATATAATGCATTCTAAAACATTTTGTTTACATTTGTATAGGAGAACCTAGATGTGCATGTTGTTGATACTTTGAGGGATGTTCATATGAAAAAATCGACAAAACCTTTTGGCAACGAGGTAGCTCAACAATATTATGTAAGTGAATATTATTGTTTTCTTGTTTCTAATATTTCTAATATTTGTTTATAATGTTTTCTTTATACATGAAAAAATGGCGGCGGAGCTTCAAAGGTCATAGCTTGATAGGCAGACTCAACAGCAAAGTGAGGGGTCTCTTAATGTATCTGGCGTTGAATTGTCCCCGGTCGATCAATACGAGATACTAAGTAAAGTACTTGAGGAGAGATCTGCTACCAAAGAGGAGTGGGTTATAGGGTGAAAGGGAAAGTGAGAAAGACAACCTCCAGCTCTACAGATCCAAGTCAGTCCCAAACACATACTGCTCCTACGCCTAATGAAGATATGACTACTATGGCTCTGATGATGAAGGCAATGCGTGAGACGATTCACATGGTGGTACTTCAACAACCCAGTAATTTGTATGACCCACGGTTTGACATTTTTCTGCAGAGGTATTTGCCATCACAATCTGAAGGTGGTACGTCTTCTCAAAGTAAAACCGCCCATCCTGACCTTCATACACCGCCACAGCAGCAGTACCAGCCTCCTCCACAGTATCCACCACATGTGTCGTCGCAACAACCTCTGCAGTTTCAAAACAAGTTCATATTTGGATGCTCTTCCCAGTCTCCTCCACTATATTTTAACTTTACCGATTTTCAAGGAGGATCGATGCAGCATCCACTACCTAATGTTAGGTATGGGGAGGTTAGAGGTTCGTCGCAGTAGCCATATGTTAGATATGGTGAGTTTGGGGGCGAGTCGCAACAACCTTTTTTATCCACCCCGATACAGCCACAGCCTCGGGATTAGTTTGGGGACCTCACGCTTGGACGATCTTCACAGCAGCCTTATATTCCTTCACCGCCACAGGCACAGCTGCTGCCCTCATCGCCACAGCCACAGCCACAGCCACAACAAAATGTTGAAGAAGAGGATAATTACAATATTAACCTTAATGATTTTATTTAGTTATTAGTTTATATATTTTGATTAAATTAACATTGTATTTATTTTTAATGACAATAACAATATTAGCTAATTTGATAAATATTAAAATTATATATTAATTTTAATGTTAGTTATGTTTAAATTAATTAATTGGTTTTTTTGTTAAAATTTATTGTGAATTATTTTTAAAAATATTTAAATTTAATAAATATTAATTTATTTAAAATTATTTATTAAAATATATAATAAAAACATTATTAGTGGCAAACCCTGTGACTAATAATGTCGCATCTGACATAAGTATTAGTGGTGAGATTCGCTGTTATTATCCGCCGATAATAATATGTTATTAGGAGCCGGTGTGTCAGTCTGTCACTAATAATTCTTATTAGCGACCAATAATTGGCGGCGGGGAATAAGCGGCGGACCCAAACCTTATTAGCGGCAGACCTTCCCGCTGCTAATAGTCTTAATTCTTGTTGTGTAAATTCAGGCTGCTGCTATCCAATTAGCTTCAATTCAGGCTAAATTAGTTTAGAATAAATAAATAAATAATTTTGAGAAATAATTTTGTTGGCTTCATGCAATGCAATTCAAGGTGTGATTCTTATTAGTGATGCACAGTAGAGTCTGTTATGAGTCAGTAGGAGTTTGTTAGAATTTGCTATAGGTTATTGTTCTTCTCTAAGTGTTATTTTATTTTGAGTAAATTGCGGCTAAAATACTTATTGTTTTCAAAATGATACACTCTTATACACAATCTTTTTTTTCGACGGTAAATATACTAAATGTCTTCAAAATGTTATATTTTTATACCCAATTCTTTTTTGCGGTAAATATACTCAATATTTTTAAAATGTTGTATTTTTATACCTATTTTTTTTTTATTATTTTGATAAATAATATGAAAGTGAAATAAAAATATAGGGTTTTTATTATATTTTTAATATTAAATTATTTTCACTTCCTTATTCTTTCTCAAAATAATGAAAAAAATCATTTAAGATTTTAAAATTAATCAAAATAATTAAAACTTATATTTTTCCTTCATTTTTTTAATTTATATTTTAAATTGGTGGGAAAATAATTTTAATTATTGTAAATCATTTTTTATAATATTAATAAAATATTTATTAACTTTTAATTTAAAATAATTATTTTGAGGAATAATAAGAAAGAGAAAATAATTTAAAATTTAAAAAATAATTAAAAACCTATATTTTTCCTTAGCTTTTTTATTATTTTCAAAATTATAAAAAAATAGGTATAAAAATGCAACATTTTAAAAATATTGAGTATATTTACTGTAAAAAATATTTGGGTATAAAAGTACAACATTTTAAAGAAATTAAGCATTTTTACAACTGAAAAAAAAAATTGAGTATAAAAGTGTAACATTTTGAAAGTATTTTGTACCTTAACCACAACTTGATCTAATATTTTCAATCACCTTCCAAGAGTTTCCTAAGGCCTTTACTGAAATTTATATATATGTATGTCGAATAAAGAAATCAATACAATTCATTTCAGAGCACACATTTTCTTTGTGCATTTTCTCAAATCTCATTTATTCTTTACATTTCTAATAAAATAAAATAATAAGTTTCGTGCTATACAGCAGTAACCAAACCCATAAAAATAGCATATAGTTTTAGTAGCCAAATATACAGTAAGTAACCAAATATATTCCTAGTAACCAGTTTTTCTATCAATAGTTAGTTATACTAAATTTCAGGTTGCACCATGTATTGTAGCTCAATATTATTGGAAGTTTTTAAGGTAAATATGGTTAACAAGACATGAAGTTCATGAACAAGTTATATCCTCTATTTCTAAGGATATTTTTGTCAAAATGAGAGATATAAAAGTATTATTAAGTGAATGTGTCAAATGAGGGATAATACGGAGTATTACTAATTAAGGCAAATACTCGTCTAGTTCTTTGGTATCATTTGTTTTTAATAATTATCAATCGATATCATCTGTTTGCAAAAATGACATAGTTTGGTACCCTTCGTGCGTTTAAATTTGTAATATTCCCAGAATACCCATCATTTAATGATTTATTTGATTTTCAATTGTTTTATTATTTTTAAATGATTTAAATATATTTTCAAAATTCAGAAAATAAAATAAATATTTAATTACAACTTTAAAATAATTTTAATAAACAAAAATATTTTAAAAATAAATTTAATTAATTAAAAAATAGAATAAAAAAATTAAAAAACTAATTAAAATCTTATTAATCAACTTTAAATAAACCTGATTTTAATTTAATTAACAACTCAATCCAATTTTGAAAAAAAAAATGTGGGTGAGATTGGGAGGGTGAGGAACTGAGATGGTGAGGGTGAGATTTGGTGATATATGCATTTTTTTTATTAATTAAATTAAAATTTAGGTTGATTTAAAATTAATTAATAAGATTTTAATTCCAATTTTATTTATTTTTAATTAATTAAATTTATTTTAAAATTTTTTATTACAATTATTCTAAAGTTTTAATTAAACATTTATTTTATTTTATGAATTTTGAAAAATATATTTAAGTCATTTAAAAATAATAAAAAAATTGAAAAAATCAAATAAATCACTAAAATGATGAGTAATATGGGAAAATTAAAAACTTAAATAAATGGAGGGTACCAAACTATGTAGTTTTTGCAAACAGATGGTATCGATTGATAATTATCAAATAAAGAAGGTACCAAATTTGTATTTCAATAAAACAAATGGTATAAATGAGTATGTACCATATTAATTAATGGAAGTTTATCCAAACACATTCATTAAACCCTTTATGTGCCCTTACATTTTTGTTCTTTTATTATTTATTTGCTTTCACTATACATTAAGTATGTGTCCCTTTTTAATATTGTTGCAAAATACTTTAATCATTTTTATTAATGCTACAGAATGACTTAAATAATACGTAATGATATATGTTATGATGAACACAATATATTTTTTGTTGCAGTATATCTCTGTTGGTCACTAGTTATTTCATTTGTCTTTTTTCTTTCTAATATGTCATCTAATATATGATGTTATAAGGTTTGATGAGCACAAGTGTTTTTTTTTTGCTATCGGTAGTTTATGGTAGTCTTACTCTATGGGCATTTAACTTTTTTTTTTTTTTAAAACAAATAAAAACGCATAGACATTGATTATCATGTTGAGTAAAGTGATGTCCATTTATAATTTTTTAATATTAATACACTACGTAAAAAATTATCAACGTCGTCGCTTGTTAATGTTGGTTCACAACATATTTCATTATTTGTGATAGTTTTAAATTAATGCAAATATATGTTAATAGCGTCGGTACTATAACCGACGCTATTAAAATTACCAATTAGCATCAATTTCAAATGAATGCTAATTAGTTATTTGTATTAGTTTCAAACCGACGCTAATATATGTTAATAAAGTTCATTTGCGTCGATTTTAAACTGATGCTAATAGACTATTTGTAAAAAAACAATAGATGGGCCAAATTCTATTATCCTTAAAAAAAATCCTAAATCATTCTCTACTCTCTCACCCTCTCATTCTCATGTTACCAGCCGCTTCTTCATCTCTCTCTACCCTTCACCATCTCCCTCATATCTCCCTCTATCCATCTCACTCTCATTCTTTCTGTCTTACTCTTGTTCTCTCCAACTCAATCTCCATTCTCTTTTTGCAGCGATGACTCGTGGTGGGGTTCGATGTTGACCTATGTGCATGCCTAGATCTCACAAACGACGGTGACAACAGCTCCCTATCGGTGATGACTTCTTCTCCTCAGTGCTCGGTGGGTCTTTATCTGAGCGATAAGTTTTTTTTTTTTTTTTTATCTCTCTCTATCTCACATCTCCCTCTATTTTCTCTTAGTCTCTCCTTATCTCCATTTTTGTTTTGTTTTGTGTCTCTAGCAATTGGACCAAAATGGGGGATCGCGATGGTGGTAGTTTGTTGGGTTGGGGGCAGAATTCGTTTTGTTTTGTTTTTTAAGGCTATCTTTGTGATGCAGCGGCGATGGAGTTGTTATGGCAACGATGGTGGTGGGTATTGGGTGGTTCTGGGCTTGGGGATGTTGACGGAGGATTCAGAGATGGACATTATTTTATATATATATTTTTTGGTTTAGCGACAGTGTAAAACCAATGCATCTGATAGTATCAATTGCGACCCTTGAATAGGCATCAGTTACGAAACCGACGCAAATGGTAAAAGCGTCAGTTTTTAATTGACATCAAATCTCTTTTTTTTCTTAGTAGTGATATTCTCTCCAAGTTTATGATAATTTGGTCACACATATCGGTGGATGAACCTAAGATACATAATATTTTAACCCTGATAGAGAAAAGGAAAAAAAAAAGGCCAAAAAAATTGTAGTTCAGTTCGTATCAGTCAAAATGCAGTTAAAATACTCTACGAGCATTATCTTTACAAAAGTGGAAGTGATAAAATTATTAATAATAACAAATTAATAAACAAAAGAAAGTATTACTAATACTACTAATTGTTTTTTGCTTTGTTTATCCAAGGGTTAGGTATTTTGTGTCCTGCACTTGGAGGACATACACTAAACACAAGACCATGAAACAGATTATTTTTCCATAAAACAACTCCACGGAATCATAATTTTTTATTGTAATAATTAATAACAAAGTTTTGCTTAGCATTGTCACCGTATCAAATTTCATGTCGGCCGGCTATCGTAACACGTGGGATTTTGATGGAAATTGGGAATGATTATATCCACTTTAAATATTATCAGAGCATGTGATACCAACTTTGTGTGAAGGCCATTTCAGGAAGGTTTGGAAAATAATCAAGTTTAAATAACATTAAGTTTGGCCTAATAATCCTGGTCCTGGTTGCCATACATACACATTAAGCTTCAAGTTAAAGCATTGGAACGTGATGAGAATATTATTATATGGTGGTTTCTCAAATAAAATAAGAACAAGTGAATGGCAATACTTGTGTGCGTGTGTTTCAAACCTGAAATGAATTACAGCTGGAATTTTAATTTCTCAACGATGGAATGAGAAATTATTGTCTGTCGTGTTAAGAAATGAAATTCAGCCTGAATTCATCGCCATTGCTGCCGGGTCTTGTGGTCCCAGATTGTTGGAGGCTCATTACCTACAGCACCACCATATTCCACAATATGTACGTACGTGTATGTACGTACGTGGGATTGTCCTTTGTACAATTTCTGTTAGAATATTCCCTTCTATGATTGTGTAATGATTCTGGACACGTGTTACAAGCTCATTGAGCCTCTTGTATTTTTTATTATGCAATAAATGAATATTTGAGTTGAACATTTTCTCCTAAAACCCTATTTCTTTGTTTTCAATCTTCTTGAGATTTTTAAATAATAGTAATAATAATAATTACATTACGACCACATTACCAAACACTCATCCCCCATAGAATAAGTAACTATTAATTGATTGTTAGTGTTTTAGTGTTTTTTCCCTCAATATTATTAGTGTTTTAGTTACTAAATATAGTCATTAACAGTTTGACACTAAATAGAAAATAAGCCTTTTTACATCACTTTATAAATGTTAAAACGTCACTTTTTCACAAAAATACAAAATAAAAGTGAAAAACCGACTCAAACACTTAATTTCAAACATATTACAATACTCATAAGCGTTGATTACATCTCCCATTCTTGAAAGCTCTTTTTTTATTCCCTATAATTTTTGGTTATGTTTCTTGAGAATCTTCCATGTATATAAACATACATGCAAACCTATAAATTTACCATAAATGTGATTTGGGAGAAATGTAATTAATTTACCATAAATGTGATTTGGGAGAAATGTCAATTTTTTTTTTTTTGAGTTAGAGGGATTGCAAACAATTAGATTCACAAGTAATCATGAAAATCAAAGACGAAAATATATAAAATTTTCCAAGATGACATTAAATAAATTGGATAGGTTGTATATTTTAGCTAGTATTTTATCTTTTTACCGGAAAAAATTCAGACATGAAATGTTGCTCGTGGAATGTATTGAAAATTGAGAAGAAAAGAAAAAGTCGATTGCTGAGAATCAATCAATGTCACGAGGATCTCGAGAGTAGGGTTAAGCGGAGGCGTATGAATTGCCGCGTGTTAGACAGTGTGGCATCGAGGTGAGGAGGGTCATAACAAGAACAATCCTACGTGATGCCACCAAACACGTGTGCCTTTTTCATCACGTGATGGTCCCTTCATCACGTGACTTTTCTACAGGTGCACTCCGTACAGATTTTCTTTTAAACCTTGTCGACTTGCCTTGATTCTCTGTCCGTCCCTTCGTACTCCCCATTAATTTTAATTGACCTTATATTTTGTTTTTCAATTTTAAATATTTATCTGTATAATTTATCCACAATTATTTTCTTTCTTTCTTTCTCCTAGAGTTTTGGACCACCTCCATCGTTTATTCTAACAGCTAACCGCATGAGGTAATAATAGTGACCTAAATCTTTGCTTAGCTATCTATTTATTCATTCAGTAATTATAGTTCCTAAATTTTGATTATAAAAATTCTCAAATTAATCAAAACAATAAATGTAGTTCATTAAATTTTTGGTTAAATTTTATAACTAATATTTTAACAATTAATATATAGAACATTAAATTTTTATTTCTCGTGACACGATTATAATATTTTTGGTTAAAATTATTATTGCAAAACCCTTCTTATCCAAAAATAAAACGAACATTGTTTTTTTTTTTTTGGAAAATTTTCAAAGAATACTTATTTATATTATTTGCTTAAATTAACCATAAAATGGTAACACACAAAACAAACTTTTAATAATGTCAAATAATAATTTTACTGTAAACGTTAATTTTCCTTTCGCTTGAATGTTGTACTGTTTATTTTGTTTGGGTTTTGATCTTATTCTTATCTATATGTGGTTGCGTTATACTTTAATTATTGGCTAAGTTGCTTCAAATATGGATTTTAGATATTTTTAAATTTTCTGACCAATAAAAGATTTCTCATTTTCAAGAAAAATAAAAAAAGAGTAAAAGTTATTCTGATAATAATGGTAATAAAAGTAATAATAATACCAAGATAAAATTAAATTATTGCAAAAAAATAATAGCAAGATTGGATTAAGAAATTGATAAGCACTACCACGATAGGCGCTTTCATCGTAGAGACAAGAGCGACTCTCGCGGTGGTGAAGGAGGCGATACTCGCTAGCTATAAATTTTAACCACATCACAGTTACATTTTAACCCCACCACGGTTAAACTTTAAACCCCTATTATTTTCTATCGCTGAAGAAGTTTATATGCATATAAATATAACCGAGCAACCCACCTTTCTTATACAAATTTCTCTGCCTGAAATCGATGCTTGACCAATATGATGATCGGAGAACAAAACCGCTTAAAGCCCACCGTCCAAATTCCTCAATGGGACCCATATGAAGATCCAACGGCCGGGCTCTCATCACCTCTTTCCCTCAACAGTCCCTCTGTTAACCACAACAGCAATGTTGGTACCGGAGATTTCTATCATTTTCTGGAGAAGTTCTCGTCTCTCCACCGTTACCTTCCCTCGAATGAGTTTTTGCATGGCGAGTCTGATTCGCTGAGTGAGGAGTTGGACGTTCATGTCGACTCTTTTTCATGTGACCATTTCCGCATGTTTGAGTTCAAGGTTCGGAGGTGCGGACGTAGCAGGTCACATGACTGGACTGAATGCCCCTTCGCACATCCCGGAGAGAAGGCTCGCCGGAGGGACCCCCGGAAACACCACTATTCTGGCACTGCATGCCCTGAGTTTCGTAAAGGGAACTGCAGGAATGGCGACTCCTGTGAGTTCGCTCATGGAGTTTTTGAGTGCTGGCTCCACCCTGCCCGTTACCGTACTCAGCCATGCAAGGACGGCCTGAGTTGTCGTAGGAGGGTTTGCTTTTTCGCTCACACGGCGGAGCAACTTAGGGTTTTGGCACAGCAGAGTCCGAGGACAAACGGGCCCTGCGAGTCTTATGACGGATCGCCGATTCGTCACACTTTTGACTCGTATCTGACTAAGGGGGCTTTTCTTTCGTCTCCCACTTCGATTCTGACGTCGCCGCCGCTGTCTCCACCGTCAGACTCGCCACCGGCTTCGCCAAACAGCCTTCAAATCGGCGGTGGAACTATCAACTCATCGAGTGAGCTTCTTACCTCAATGAGGAATCTTCATCTTGGTAAGATTAAAATGAGCTCTTCAGCTCCATGGGGTTTCCAGATGGGATCTGGGTTCATCTCTCCGCGTGGCGGGTCGATGCTCCGACCCGGATTCTGCAGTGTTCCTTCGACGCCGACCCGAAACCCCATCACGCCCCTGCTGGGTTCGATGGACCCCTGGGAGCAGACTTTCGAGGAGGAACCGAAAATGGAGAGGGTGGAGTCTGGGAAGAATATCCGAGCCATAATGTACGCCAAACTCAGTAAGGAGAACTCGCTGGGCCGAGGCGACTCTGTCGCGGCAGCACCTGACGTGGGCTGGATTTCGGAGCTAGTGAACTGAAGCTGAGTAAGACATCAAGCCTCAGATTCAAGTTACGGTTTATTTTGATCAAATTTTTTTTTTTGGCTGATGTGTTTGAAAAATCAGTGGCCTGTGATCTTTCTAACTCTTGTGAATATCTCCTAATTAATTTTTGAATTTTCTGGGTAAATAGTCATGAAAAATGGGCTAGGAAAAAAAATGAACTTTTGTATAGACATGAAGGATTTTACCAGTGCTTCTGATGATTCTGTAGTCGTTTCTTTGTTCCAAATTTGGCTATGAAATGCATTTCCCTTTTGATTTGAATGATCGGGTATAATTTTATTTGTAAATCGTATCTGGTTATGGTTTATTAGTGAAATTTACTTTCTTATTAACTATTTGTTTACCATTTTAATTCTTGTTTGTATGATAGTCATTACTAACAAAATCTCTTTCAATAATCACCAATTTACGTAGTAATTTATTTATGTCTGTGAAGATGATGCATAAAATAATAACTACAAGAAAATATATTCTAGAAGATGTAAAAGGGGGGTTTTGTCTCCAAGCTTGTGAACTTTTATTTATTTTTTCTTGTTAGTAAAATTAAAAAAAAAAAAAAGGATGTTTCCTAGTTCTTAAATTAGATTCTCTTATCCACTCCAATGCAATCTTGGCTTGGGCATATTAGGTATGATAGATCGTATTCATTATTTGGTTGGGGGACCATATTTAGCTTTGCTTTCTTAAAGCTTAAGCAGCAGCCCAAAATCTTAGAGTTCAAATATTATTATATTTAATTTTATTTATTTGGATATTATTATTATCAATAAAACGCTGTCTAATACTACTAACCAAACAATTTTGTTTGTCTTACTCAAAGTTTCACTAGACTTGGTCTACAGAGCACACTGAAAGTTTGTACAATTTGTTTACTTCAAATGGTATGTGTGATATTTGAATTAAATATTCACACCTAACATACATTAAAGAAAGTTAAATTACGATTAGTTGATCTGTGGTTAAAATGATAATAAAAAATAGATTCTATGTGCTCCTATGAAAAGAAAAAAGAAATCAATGTAATAAAACAATATTATATATAGAATGCTAAACAGATAACAATGGAATGAAATGAAATGAGATTAATAATTAATAAAATGGGCACATAATCATATATTTTAAGGTCGATTTTTAAATAAGCAACATAATATCTGCAATACCTCTCTTTTAAAGAAGAATATCTTGTTTTATCTGAAACGAGATTGGATTAGTGACGTGGACGTGGAACTGATAAAAACCCCCTTCTTATCTCTTCATCATCTTTTCTTTTTTAATTTATCCATTTCGTGCCACTTGTTTTTTGACTAAATATATATTATATACACACACTTGATGTGGAAGAGTCTTAATTAAACTGGATATGGTCAAGGGAGGGATGCACCAATACTGGTGGTGGGGTCACAGAGAGAGAGTGGGTGGGATTTCGATTTTGTTTTAGTTGGTTTTATATAAAAGGATTCATTACTCATGCTTACATTTACTCTGCAATTTGATGATAATGGAAAAGAAAAGCAGACAAAGTGGACGGTGGTTTCAAGGGTTTTGAGTCGTTTTTGTCATTTTCTTATTTAGCTTTAAAACATACATTTGGAATTAGAAACAAACAAGGCCTAATGAAAAGTTGCTCTAACTAAGTAAGAAAAAATTTTACTTTCTCTCTAGTAGTGGCGTGCTTCTCAATACGGTTTTCTGTCTTGGTGGGTCTATCGCCATCCAAAGGTTTTAGAGGACAGAATGAGTCTTCGGTTAATGGGTCCTCTAAGCTCTGTTGGGTACCTTTTGGTTTAAACCCTTCTTAGTCAGCCTAATTTAGATTGGATTAAGTATTAATATTTCAATTATTAGTCTATTAGCTATAGCTGCTGGTTCGGCAGCCTAAGAAAAGTGTGAGAAGAGAAAAGTTAAAATAAGAAAATAAAAATGTTTGTTTGGCTGTAGAAAAAAGAGTTTGGTTGGTGAATGATGGCTTTTGCTAGCGCATATTTATGTCGGTAAAAGTGTGAACTTTTGCTAGCGTAAAATCGTGTTTTTGTCGGCTTAAAATTGCGCTAGCAAAGGTGTAAACTTCTGGCGGTCCAAAATTGCCTAGGCAAAAGTTAATTCTACAACTACTTCATTCACTTTTTTCCACGGTATGTCTCTTTTTTTTCGATGCAAAATTGTGCAGGTGATGTAGTCTGTTGCCGACGCGTGTAATTTTGTGCCAGAAAAAATTGTAGTAGCGGCAAAGTTCTCGTGATACCCTTTATTGGGGCAATAACACGTCGACCAAAGTCCCTGGGTATTTTCAGTGCAATTCGTATATTTTGTCGGCGCAAAAATATGCTGGCAAAAACAATATTTTTTGCAATGGTGAAAAAGAAAAATGGATGGAAAAAAATTAGTGAGGTTCTCCTAATTTGTGTACTTGTCAAAATGAAGAGAATTTTTTTTTTATATATAATATATGTATTAATGAAATTACTTATTTACTTTTATTTATAATTAAAAAAAATCGGACAAAATTATATATATATTTTTTTATTCCTTCCTACCAAATCGAGAATACATTTTCTACTCCACCATTCGTCTTTTATTTTTTCTGTCTTTCTATTTTTCTTTAAACACCAAACATAAATTTAGATTAGATTGCATTAATTTTTCTTTTATAATATTCTAGTAATACACTTATCAATACTTAATTTGTTAAAAAATAAATATTATGTACACAAACTATGTGGAAAAATAAAATAAAATGATGCGAGTGGAATGAAGAACCTACATTAAACAAGTAAGCATCAAAGAAATTAGTATTATTATTATTAGTTATCTTTCTAATCTCGAAAGCATTTGTCTAGAAAAGGAAAAGAGAGAAATTTTGTACTAAAAACACAAATATAGTAGGTGTTGAAGCAAATCTCAAAGACATGTGAATAAGTGATCGCTGAATTCGAAAAGTTCTTGTTGGACCTACGCAGTTCCACGTATGTTCTCTTAAAATAGAATAAAAGGAAAACTTCCACCGACTCAAAACAAGAGAAGCAATTAATGAAAGTTTAGTTTATTAATGTATTTTCTTTGTCGATTCAAGGAAAATCCAAGTTAAAAGTTTGATGGAAGATATAAAAACAATAAAAGGAAAATATTTGGATAAACATGGCTACAAATTTATATATATATATATATTATATTATTACTCGTCACTTTTTGATGCAAAATCAATAGTGAATTAATATTAAATTTTATATATTTTATTTTAAATTAAAATATGTGAAATCATATTTAATTAATTATTGTAAATCTAAGGAGGATAAAGTCACTTAAGTTTGTAAGTGTGCAACATTATATGAGATAATGCTTCATAGTTAATTCTAATATTGGATAATACTAATACTAATGTTATTTTCTTATAGAGTTGGACACTATTAATGTCCATTAATAATATTTTATTATATAATAAAACTATTTTTAATGAGAGATGAAAAAAATCAATATATAGTTATAATATTCAATAACAGTATATCCCCAATCCGACATACCATTAAATATGCTCTAACATTACATTTTTTTTATTGAACCTCTAGAAGTCAAGTCAGGGCCGGCCCTGCGTAACTTGTATTTGGACACCATAAGTGTCCATAACAATATTTTATTCAGAAATATGGTTGGGAAGCACATGTAGATGTAGGATCTAGGTAACATGTTTGGTTGAGTGAAGAGAAACATAGAGGGAGGTCGTCAAGAAAGGAAGAAGGGTAGTCGTTTTCCATGGATTAAATTTGGACACATTGTTCCTTGAAATTTAATGCTAATTATGTCCCTTTATTTGTCGCTTCTTCTCTATTTGAGATTGATTTTGCGTTATAAATTTATTTATTTTTTGTCTTCGATGAGTTGGAATTGCAGATTGCCTTTGGATGGTTTAATATGTAGTAGTTGTGCTAGTTGATGTAGATCGTTTTAGCCTCATTACATTCTTAGACACAAAATGGATATCTCTTAATACATTATATGTATTGTATAGGTCAATTATAAAGTAAGGCTTCCTTTATTTTGCCTCAGGGTAGGGACAGTTCTTTCAATTTTCATTGGCTAAAAGTTAATTTTTGTAGAAGTCATAATTGAGGAAAATTTACATATATGGTATGAAATTTAACATTTTATTTATAATTCTAGCGACCAAAACTTTAATTACAAAAATATCGAATTAAAAAAAAAATACAAAGCCAGTTTAATCTGTCAAGCCAAGTTGCGCCGACCATGAGATATCCATTCTGCACACGTGTTGACTCATTAGAAAGCTTGATTGTCGATGATGCCACGACCCAGATTTTCTTTTTTTTTTTTTTTAAAAAAAAAAAAACAACCACAACTACACGTGCCACTCAAAGTCTCCATGTGCGAGACCGAGGGTAGTACCATTAGACCAAGCTCTTAGAGAGTAACAAAACTTAACAACCCATTCTCCCTATATCATCGTATATTATCGTTGTTTTATGTTGAGTTCGCGTGTATATTCGCGACTTTTGAAGTTTTGTCTTGCAGCATCGCCGACTTCTTGTGTAACGTCCTACTAATCCAGGACCGTTACACTGTGTGATTAAATAGTGCTTAACTCGCTAAACGAGCCATTTGGACTTTAAAAAGTGTAATTAAAACTAAATCAAGGATTATGTATTAAAAATTTCAGTCAACAGTAACCATTTCATTAAAAAGGTTTTAGTTCGTACACGAGATCAGAAAAGAGTTTATAAACTGATACTGATACATTATAAATACAAAAAGCCAGCCTAGGCGACCAAATCAGGGTTCAACTTAGTTTCAGCAAATAATCTCGACCGTGGAGGTCGAGCAGGCCGCATATGTACACTCCGCCCCTAAAGCTCTCCAACTCATGGCTGGTCCAGTTTTCCCTTGCCCTTACCTGCACCACGTAGCATCCGTGAGCCAAGGCTCAGCAAGAAAACATTAACAGATTCATAAGCAGTTATTCAACAAACTATTGATCATAAACAGAATGATTAGCGGATATAACAAATACTCAGGTATGCATTCAGTCCATTTAAGCTGCCATAGAGCCACACAGATACCCAGCACACTATT